>NC_057853.1:49990345-50613806 GCF_015237465.2 Chelonia mydas
AATCCTCTCACCTGTAAAGGGTTAAGAAGCTAAAGGTAACCTCGCTGGCACCTGACCAAAATGACCAATGAGGAGACAAGATACTTTCAAAAGCTGGGAGGAGGGAGAGAAACAAAGGGTCTTTGTCTGTCTGTATGCTGCTTTTGCCAGGGATAGAACAGGAATGGAGTCTTAGAACTTTTAGTAAGTAATCTAGCTAGGTATGTGTTAGATTATGATTTCTTTAAATGGCTGAGAAAAGAACTGTGCTGAATAGAATGACTATTCCTGTCTGTGTACCTTTTTGTACTTAAGGTTTTGCCTAGAGGGATTCTCTATGTTTTGAATCTAATTACCCTGTAAGGTATCTACCATCCTAATTTTACAGAAGGTGATTTCTTTACTTCTATTAAAAGTCTTCTTGTAAGAAAACTGAATGCTTTTTCATTGTTCTCAGATCCAAGGGTTTGGGTCTGTGGTCACCTATGCAAATTGGTGAGGATTTTTACCAAACCTTCCCCAGGAAGTGGGGTGCCAGGGTTGGGAGGATTTGGGGGGAAAGATGTGTCCAAACTACGTTTCCCAGTAAACCCAGTTAAAAGTTTGGTGGTGGCAGTGGAAATCCAGGGTCAAATGATAAAAATTAATTTGTGCCTTGGTGTTGGGGACACTGGGGCATGGCCACTAGGTAACTCGAGGGGATGGAAGACCACGAGTGTCGATGAACCCCCTCGCACTAGGCCCAGGTGTCCTTGGCACCCCCTCCCGCCTGGAGGCACTCGCAGCAGCTCTGCGTACTAGGCCCAAGTGTCCTTGGCCCCCCCGCCTGGAGGCACACACAGCAGTTATGCTGAGGATCTGCAACAATATGCTGCAGAGTCAGATTGCCTGAAACTAAGCAAGGCCAAACAGGGCAGATATGGAAGAACAATGCTGAATAAAGCAGCTTTATATATACATTAACAAATGATACAGAGAACCAGGGAACTAGCTGGGAACTGGATTGGCTGGCTATATGGATACTTGGGGCAGCTTGCTATTGGATAAGTATGATGGGGAAAAGGATGTATAAAAGCCTGTGTAACTTCCTGCTCTGTGTGCAGGATTTGAGATTTTATTCTCCCTGTACCTTTTTGCAGCTGCAAATAAACTTTTAAGCTTCTCCACCCCGTTGTGATTACTGGTGTAGCACACCGGGTAACGACCACTCAAGCTGTTGTTCAGCCTCTTGGCACTGGTGCCAGCAACATTGGGGAAGTTTTAACCTAAGCTGCTGAAAGTAAGCTTAGGAGGTTTTACGCAGGTCTCCACATCCGTACCCTAGAGTTCAGAGTGGGGGCAAGAAACCTTGAGAAGCCCCCAATGCCCCCCAGCCAGCCCTAATGTCCCTCAGCCAGCCCCAATGCCTCCCAAGCCCCTGCACCCGCATTCCCCAGCACCGTTTCCATGGAGGACAGGCGGGGGCGGGGCCTGTACTCCGCCAGTCTCGCCGCGGAGCCATTTTGGCTCGAACCGCGGCGCCGAGCCTGGGATCCGGAGCGGGGTGAGAGCGTCCCGCAGCCGAACGGGCCCCCCCCGGCCAGCCCAGCCTAGCCCCATCTTGAACACCCCCGGCCCCTCTAAACGACCAGGGCCCTTCCCCCCTTACACTCCCCGCACGGGCTCGGCAGCCAGCCCAGCCCCTCCCCATTTCCAGCCCCCTCGGAACACGCCCCGCCAAGCCCCTCTGAATGTCCACCCAGCCCTTTCCCCCCCTTTCTAGCCCCGTCCCAAACACCCCCTGCTCCCCCCCCGCGGCCAGCCTAGACCCCTCCAAACACCTCGTCATCCCCCCCAATTGCCACAGCCCTCCCAAACGGACCCCACCTGGCCAGGCCAGTCCCCCTCCAAACACCCCTCCGCCCCCTGCCCGGGCTGCCTGACCTGCTGTTCTCATTCTCGCGGCCAGCCCATGGCGCCCGGCCCAGCCCCGTGCACCGTCCGCAGCCCTGTGGTGCTGCAGGTGGGAGATGTGAAGACGGACCTGGCCCGGCCCGGTGTGGCCATCATCGACGTGGCCTTACCGCCCGCCCAGCCCCTGGATGTACGTGTGGGGGTGAGCCCCTGCCCGGGCTACAGGGCTGGGGGAGTCGCGCGTGGCCCTCCGCCCCTCCTGCCCGTGCGCCGTGGTAGGGGAGGGCGCTTAGTGACAGTTGCAGGGCTAGGGGGAGCTGCTGCAATGTCTACGGGGCTGGGTAGCCGTGGTAGGACCCTGGGCTCCCAACAAACTCTCTGGGATATGAAGGGTGCCCCAGGAGGAATAGGGCAGCTCCGGGGAAACCCTGGGTAGCAGGGCTGCACCGGTCCCCATCGGGTGCCAGTCTGCACACTGTGGGGTGCCCTGACGCAGCAGTGAGCTCAGGTCAGAGCCCCGGTTTGCTTAGCACACTCATTTGGGACACTCATTTGGGTAGGGTTCTCAGGGCAGATGGACCCAGGGTGGGCATCTGACACATGGGGACCCAGGTGCCATTGGGTGTGTGTTTGAGCAGCTCCCACTGCATCCAGTGACAGGGCGATGTACCCAAAGCATGCCAAGAGGGGCACTGCCACGGAGACAGGGAATAACACAGCCACCTCGGCACGCTGGCCCCCTGCCAAAAAAGCAGCATTTGGTGGCTGAATGCCGGGGGGGGCTGTTGTACACTTGGGGCTCGAGGATGTTCCCATCAGTTTTGGAAGGGAAGATGCTCCTTGCATCACCCTGAAGTAGTTGGGTGGGAGGACTTGTGGACCTCGTCTCCGCCAAGGGAAAGGCTCTGCGTTTAGCCGGCTGGACAGGAACTGGCCGGGCACTTGGGGCACCTTATGCAGCACGTTACAGGCAGCTCTTGGAGTTGGGAGCAGGGCAGTTTTAGGCCCAGCAGTGAACCAGCCTGTCCCAGAGCCATGGTAGTGACACAGAAGCTGAGGGAGAGCAACCACTGGTGTGTTCCAGTTTTCCAGTATCTGGAGTGTAGCAGAGGGAGGGGCAGGATTTCAGAGCAGCCGCCAGAGACAAGTAGTCCAAGAGTTACAGCCATCTCCCTGGGACTATGGGGTGCTGCCGGACAAGAATAGCAAAATGTGGGGCTTTGAAGCAGGCTTCTAAGTGTGGGTAGCTTGTATCGAAGAGTCTGGGGGACTGGTAGGTTTTCCAACTGCCGTATTTCTATTTACTGTGTCAGGCTTGGGGCCAGGAGCTATGTGTTCGGAGAGAGACAGGTTGTGAGTCTGAAGGGACCATTGTGCGATTCTATCCAGACGTCCTGCATAGCACAGGACAAAGAATGTCCCCAGAATAATTCCTAGAGCAGCTCTGTTAGAATGCCATCCAGTCTGGATTTAAACAGTGTTGGGGATGGAGAATCCAGCTCTGTGGGGCTGGGCATTCCCATGCCTTTCCTGCTGTCCATCGCACTGAGGGGACTCACTGGGGGATTGAAGATGGGCTTAAGGAGGCCCAGTGCATTGCTTCTCTTTGTGTGCTGCAGGATCTCTCCAAGTGGGTGGTGGGCAAGCTCTCCCCGTGGGGGTACTTGCCTGTCTAGGTGGCAGAGGGCAGGCTCTCCCCGGAGGGTAGGCTCTCCCTGTGTGGGGACCTTCCTGGCTAGGCGGTAGAGAGCTGGCTCTCCCCGTGGGGCAGGGTTGTGACCTGCCCGCTGGGTTGTCTCAGTTGCAGGAAATCGTCTTTAAGAACTCCTACACGGCTTTCCTGACCGTGCGGGTACAGCGGCGCCGCCCCTGTGATGTGGGGCGTGAGGGCGCCAGGAAGTGGGTCACCTGCTTGTGGAATCACTGCCTGATGCCCAGCCCGCACACAGAGACCGGCTCCCAGGATTACTTCTCTCTCTTCAGGCATCAGGTCAGGACTCTCGACACCACTGGGACTGGGGGGCTGGGCCTATGGTAGCTGATTCCCCTGCAGCTAGAGCACAGTCAGGGCCCTGGCCACCACAGCCGGCACAAGTGCAGCTGGTCTGGGCCTGCCGCTCCGGGGAGGAGAGAATGCTGGGGAGAAGCCAGGTGGTGCAGGCAGGCCAGCTGGGGACTTGCAGGAGGCTTGCTTCCCCTTTCTGCTGGGCTGAAAAGCAAACTCGATTTTGGGAATCCTGATCCCTGTGGTGTAATCAGGATTTCTTACTCCTCCCTGAATCATGTGTAGTGTTGTAGGGCTCCACCCCAGAACCAGCTGCCATTCAGTGCTGGGGGCAGTGGCTGAATTGCCCAGTGGAATTCTTGGCGCTAAAATCTCTGCTTCCCCTCTGGCTGCTGCTGGGGGCATGGCTGTCTCCCCTCCTGACTCTGTGTCTCCAAGGCTGACAGACTTGATGGTTTATTGCATTGCGATAGTGCTGGGACCCCTACCAGCACCATAGTGCTGGGGCCCACCCTGAGCTGCCAGTCCTCGTCCTTATCCTGCCTGGTGGAAAGGGCCTGGCGTGCGATTCTTGGCACCCATCTATAACTCCTGTCCAGCCATCCCACACTGGGCTCTGCTCTGTCCCCTCTAGTTCTGGCCCCCCACCAGAGCTGGCAGCCCTTGTGCCCCGGCTCTAAAAAGTAGCACCCAACCCCCTCACTGCAGCGCAGCTCTTGCTGCCCTGTTGTCTCTGGCAGATGCTTTGTGATGTGGATCAGGTGACCGCTGTGCGTTTGATTCTTCGCCAGCCCTCGCCTGTTTGGCTGCACTTCACCCTGGAGGAGCTGCGGCTCTACCCCAAGGGCCAGCAGGTGAGTGACTGCCAGGGCAGTGTCAGGCTGCCCTTCCCCCATGGCACTGAATGCTGCACAAAATCACCTGTGGTTTGGCGAGGGCCGGAATCGCCCTGGCCCTGCCCGATGTGGAGCATCCAGCCCTGCAGGACTCATCTGGGACCCTGCTAATCATCTCTGCCTCGGACTGCTTCCCACAGGTTCCACTGAGGTTGGGAAGCAGTTGCCCATCCCTTAGTCAGAGACACCCTGTCTCCCCTCGCTGTGCTGTAATGGCCACCCTCAAGAATGCAGATGCAGAGGGCACCGAATCCCACCCCATGTCCCGCCTGGCAGGGGCTGCCCCAGACTCTGGGTCTGACACATGAGGCTCTCCCCAGACCCCCCCACCCCCAGAACCCCGGGGAGCCCAGTGAAGTGCAGTTTGCAGCCTGGGCCATGGTGAATGTCCTCAGTGGTCTCAGGCTCCTGGCCATGGGGGCCTCTGTCTCTGTGGCCCAAGGAGTGTTTCCTACAGCACCCCCTGTCATCAGCCTGGCCCCAGCACTGATCACCTGCCTGTGCTGTGATTCTGAAGCCATCTGCACCAGCAGGGTTACAGTGACGGAGCAGACTGCCTGGGTGCCTGGGGAGGCAGCCGAGCAGGAGCAGCCGCACGCTCCGGCTGGACCCACACTCCTTTTGCTCCTGGCTACAGTGTAGTTCGCTTGGCCTAAGGAGTGCGTGCTGAACGCAGCAGCGGGGGCAGCAGGCAGCCTGTCCCTGTGAGCACCGAGGAGTCAGGCCTGCCTCCATCCATATGGCACATGGGGAGGGGGGCTCTGCTCTGCTTACCTGCCACCTTTGACCCCTTTCAGAGCCTGCAGACAGATTTCCCGACCTGGCTGTCCCACCTGGCCCCCCAGCAGCAGCCAGAAAACCTGCATGGGGTAAGCATGCTCCTCATGAGCAGCGCTGGAGCTGGGGTCTCCAGGGGAGCAGTGGGCATGTCCCGGCCAGGGTTGGGGTGTCCTGGGGGGAGAGGGCAGCAGGTGAGGTCCTTATTGGGGGTGGTGTGTCCTGGGGGGAGAGAGTGGGATGTCCCAGGGGGAGGGGCAAGGAGTAGATTCCTGGTCAAGCGTGGGGTGTTCTGGGGAAAGAAGGGGGGTCCTGGCTGGGGGTGGGGTGTTCTGGGGAGGGCAGCGGGTAGGGTCCTGGCTGGAGGGGCGGGGGATGTCCCCTGCTGCAGACAGTTCAGTTGGGCAGGGCAGGTGGATACAGTGGTAGCTGGGCTTGTGGGGGCCATGATCCCTGCCAGGTGTATTGGGATCTGCATGCACACTGATGCACTGCAGGAAGTGGTAGGGAGCTCCTGGACTCTGGGGAGTGGTAAATGTGGTGCAGCATGCCGGGTTATAGTTGAGAGCTGTGTGTCTGGGACTGGGGGACGGGCACCATAGTCTGCACTTGGCAAGCGCAGGTTAGCCCTGCCCGCCGGGAGCACATGGCCTGTTTGTGTTCCTCTTGCACGCGTGTCCTAGTACGAATACACACAAGAGCTAACGGCCAGCTGCCAGCACTGCTCAGCGAGCAAATTGCAACTGTCTGTTTGAATGTGCAATTTGAAAGCCAGGCCACAAGCCCTCCCCAGTCAGGGCACAGAAACAAGCCCCATGCCTGTCACTAGCCAGCTCAGCACAAGAAGCTGTTCGCAAGCTGTCTGCATAGAGAATTGCTTGCTGAATAACTTGGCCCCGACCACACCTGGGTGCTTCTCACCTACTTGGGCAGTTTGCAAACAGCAAAAGGCCAGATCCAGGGCCGTCCTTATTCATGCACAAAGTATGCAGCTGCGTAGGGCACCAGGAAATTTGGGGCACCACATTTCCTGGTGCCTGCACAGCTGCATGCTGCTCGAGCCCCTGCCCCGCCTCCTCCCCAGGGCCCTGTCCCTGCTCTGCCCCAGCCCCGCCTCCACTCCGCCCCTTCCCCAAAGCCCCCACCCTGCTCTGCCCTGCCCTTTCCCACCCCAGCCCCGCCTCTTCCCGCCCCTGAGGTCTGCAGCAGGGCTGGGCCTGTGCTTACCGGCAGCTGGAAGTGCAGCGACCTGGCCCCAGCCACGCCGCCATTGAGTGCTGGGGGGTGGTTCCCCCTGCCCCCCAAGCCAGCCCCTCCCCCGCGGAGGCATGGGGTCATGCCTCAGTGGGGGTGAGGGGGACCTGGGGGTGCTGAGTGGGGGGGCTAGGGGTGCAGCACAGCTGAGTGGAGGGTTGGAGACCCCGGTGGAGGGAAGGGGCCCCAGTGGCACAGTGCGACTCAGCCAGGGAGGGCCCAGTTTGAAATGCCTGCATGCAGACTAGTGCAGAAAGAGCCTGCCAAGGGTGTGGCGATCCAGCTCTGTGATATTTGGTCAGTTGTGATTCCTGTCCCGGATCTTGCATTGCATGTGTGCTCTAGCTCCTTGTCACTCAGTTTCTGTTCTTAAATGGGGTGCCCCAGGACTGTGTCCTCAGCCCTTTGCTGCAAAATGCATCTTAGGCCAGTCAGGTTGGTGTTCCGGTGGCCACTGGGGCTGTTTGTGAATGCCAGGTGGTGGCAGCTATGGGTGCATGCCATGGAATGAGATGTGCCTGGGGCTGTGCTCTTCGATTGCCCTGGGCAAAACCATGCTCATGGGGCATTTGGAGGGCGTTGGAGCCGAATGGGTTGGCTGGGCTGTCAGCGCAACCTGAGTCAAGCTGGAATTTTCAAGAGTTTTGGAAAAAATGGCGAATTAGTTTCTAAATTCTGTTCAGCTCTCCCTCGTTTCCCTGAGTTCCCGTCTGGAGTCTCCTGGCTGTGGCCGCTCCAGCACAGTGTGTGCTGTGCAATCAGTCTGATTTTGTTAATTAACAGCAGCTTGGATTTGAGGTCCTGGCTGTCGGTTCCAGACACACTTACCAACAGACACCGAGCTTGACGTACTCAGCTGGGGAGACCATGGCTCATGGTGGCCGGGATCTTCCAGGAAGCAGCTGCTGCAGATTCGACACAGACCGGAGCGCTCTGACTGTGCAGCTAGAGAGTGCTCCTGAACCAGTTGGGCAGCTCAGCTGAGAAGAGCAGGCCCATGGCCAGGCTGACCCTGCAGCACCAAGCCCATCAGGAAGGGGTGTGATGTTCCAAAGCAGCGAGTAGGGAGCTCAGACAGCAGGCCTGGCTGGGGCAGAGTCTTGGTAGTGACGTCCGGCGCTGGCTGGAGCAGTCAGAGGTGTCATGTGTGAACTCTTCCCAGTCCATCCCCTGCCTTGTGGTTTGCTCGGAGAGCAGCAGTGCCTCACGCACTGGGCGGGGTTTCTGTGCAGAGACTGCTGATCATACTGCAGTTGGACCTGGAGGCCTCCCTGTGCCAGGTGCTGCCCCAAGGGCTCACCGTCTGAAAGCAGAGTGGAGCAATGAGACGAAGTGGGCTTAAGGGAGAGCAGGGTAACCTGGGTGCATGCCCAGCTTCACCACAGCCAGGAACAGTGCCCACAACTCGCCTGGCTGGGGCGAGAGAGCACTTGGCCCGTGGGTAATGGGGAGATGAGGGTTACCCTACCTGGCTGGAGCTGCCTTCAGGAACACTCATCTCAATAACTGTTGCTTATCTGCAGGGTATCCCCGACCCGGAAAAGGTGTCTACAGAAGTCCAGCAGCTGTGGGTACTAACAGAGATGATCCGAGCAAACCAGACGGCAGCCCGAATCGGGCGTTTTGATGTTAGTTTCCAGTTAGCTCTGTTCGTTGCCCACAAGGGCTGGCCCCCTGCTCTGGGCTTGCTGCGTGGCCCGGCATGCGCCAAAGAGGCGGAATGTACCTTGGGCACTGGCAGTATCTGCAGTCTGAGCTGCTCCCAACTGGCCATGCTGCACAAAATGCCATCAAACTGCTGGGAAAGCTCCCAAGTTTTCCAGGTCCAGGAGTGTTGGAGGTAGGGAACTCTCACCTCCCCCAGTCCCAGCCTCTCTGATGTTCCAGCTCCAATTCCACTATAATGGAGGAGGTAGGCTGTATGGGGGCTCTCTGCTCCTGCAGTCCCAGCAGAGGTCCCTTGGGGGTGTATTGGGGGCTGTGGGCACCTGCACTCCCAGCAGCAGCCCCTAGAGTACGTGTCGGGGCTGTGGGTGCCCGCAGTCCCAGCAGCGGCCCCTAGGGGACGTGTTGGGGGCTGTGGGCACCTGCAGTCCCAGCAGCGGCCCTAGGGGGCGCATCAGGGCTCTCGGCTCCTGCAGTCCCAGCAGCGGCCCCTAGGTGACATGTCGGGGGCTCTTGGCTACTGCATTCCCAGCCAGCCCCAGCAGGAGACAGCGGGGTGCCCCAATGGGAGTGACTTTGCTCTCTGTGTTCCAGGTGGATGGCTGTTACGACATCAATCTGCTCTCCTACACCTGAGCTCTGGCCCAGGCTGCCTGCCCTGAACTTACCACCTGCACGGCATGTTTCCTTCATCGTTGATTGGAGTCTGCCTCAGCTCTCCACAGTCAAGAGGGTTGTTTTCTCTCCCTCCCTACCTGTTCTGTTCTCCCTCAGCATCCCCTACAGCATCTCTTGGGCTTCTCCGCTCCCTGGCACTGGCCAGACTCCTCCGTCTGGATCTCCCTGGGGCCTGCGGACTTCCTCTTCTCCTGGCACTACATAAGCTCCCCGTTCTGGGCCTGGCAGGCATGTCCCAGCCTCCTGATCAAACCATTCTGTGGGTGTTTGGCAAACGGCCCCCCCCCCCCCCCCCCCGGAATTTCTGATTAAGCCAGCTGCCAGTGGGATCTGGGTTGTCAATAACCCTGTGGTCGGCGAAGCTCAAGGGATGTGCTGGGCTCCGGGAACAGAGTTACTGCCCTGAATGCTGCACCAGAGCCCTCCAAGCTTGGGGCTGCCTGGGGCTCAGCGTGGGGCTGGTGTGCTGCAGGCATGGGAGTTGTGGGACAGGGGAGGGACTGTGACATTCCCTGTTTGATTGCTATTGCCTGTGGGCACAGGTGGCATCCATGTGGCTGTGCTGTGGTAGGTGCTACCTAAAAGCCACAGGGGCTGGGGTTTGTCTTTCTCCCCTCCAGTGCTGCTGTTCTGGGCAAAACTCCCAGCAGACCCATGCTCTGCTCCCGAGCACCCAGTCCCTTCGTAACGCTGGGGTGTGGGCTAGTTCAAGGGCTCACCGGGCTGCTCAAAAAAGCAGGGGATGGGGTGTGTCTTGGGAACCCCTGCAGCAACTGAGCCCCACTTTGTGCCATTAACTCTCCCCGGAGGTGCAGTGGACAGTGCTGGCACCAGACATGGGGCAATAGCATGACTGCCACTTTCCCTGGTATTCAGGGCAGTGCCCATCTCTCCCTCGTCAGCGAGCCAGGCCTGAGCAGTGGCAGGAGGTGAACAGCCTGGCCTCTCCCCATGTTCTCTCCAAGGGGGCTGGAGTAGCTGAGCACCTTCCAGCCTCCTCTGCATGTAACCTCGCACCCACCCTGGGAGCGGCTGGCCCCAGCATCCAGCTGGGAACCGAGGTCCAGAGAGACTTGCCCTGGGTCACGTAAGGAGTTTTTAGCAGAGCTGGGACATGAGCCCTGCTCTCCTGAATGCCAGCCTAGTGCCATCCCCCTGGGTCAATCCTTCCTACGTGCTTGCTTGGCTGCACGTGACTGGGCTGGGCTGAGTAGGACGTGGGTCTTGGGCTGCAGCCAGCCATGCTGTTCCTTCCAAGTCACTGTGCCCTTGGGGATCTGACCTTTGTTCTGCCCGTCCCCGCAGGAGCATGCATCGTGCATTTGCTAGATCTGCACCCAGCTGCTCTAATAAACAACCCCCAAAGTTGAGCTGTGCTAGTGGTTTCTCCTGAGTGGAGCTGGGCTGGCACATGCCATCCTTTCTGCCAGGCGTGGGCATCATCACTTCCCTATGGCCCAGCTTGGGGGCTGCCTGTGCCCAACCCAGCCTTCCCTCGGTTCTTAGAAGAGGGGAGCTGGGGCTGAAGGGCCAGTGTCCATAGTGGGGACAAGGCCAGGTTTCAGGAGAGCTGGGGTGGGGATGTGTGCTCAAGGACTCATCGTGCCCCAGGCCTGTGGGGGTGAATGAGGGGAAGGCAGTGTTACCCACACAATCTACAGCACCCGGCCTATACCCTATGGAGGGCTCAAGGCATCAACCAGTCAATTTACACACCGCACCCTTTTACACCCTGAGCCCTTGGAAGGAAGGCACCAATCCTTATGTGACCCAGGGTGCCAGGGCAGCCCTCACTGAAATGTCAAGGGCAGGGCAGGCTGCAAAAGGGAGAGCAGATATTCCCAAAACTGATGGTTAACACTGAAGTTAAACTCTGCAACCAGTCACAAACTGTGATTCTGGTCCCCCACACTGGTTATCGAGAGCAAAAAAAAAAAAATCACACAGTCCCCTTTACTGCATTCCAGTTCTCTGGCCCCCAGTCAGCACCTAGGTCCAGTACAGTGAGAAGTTGTTTAAAAGGGCTGCTCTCATATACAAAATGTTCTAACCCCAAAAGGCCAGCCATGTTACCAGGTCAATACTAGTTTGGAACTTACCCAAAATACCATGCTGGCAGCCAATCCTTTGGTGTCTAAAACTAAAGAGTATAAAGAAAAAAAAAGAATAAGAAGAGAGTTATTAAATGGTGAAGCAGTCAGATACTTACTTCCAAGTCCATATATCTGGTTCTTAGTAGTATTGGTGAGTTTGCTGGCTTGAAAGTCCCTCTGGAACGCGTGCACAGCTTGGATGGGTCATTCAGTCCTTGGTTCAGAGCTTCATTTGTAGAGAAGGTGCAGCTGCCTTTTATAGTCTTTTGCCATGCGCTTGTGCTTTCTTTGTTTCAAACACAAGCTGCCCAGCACATGGCATGGAGAAGCCTTAGATTTCTGTCCATAGAGTTCAAGCCCCTGCATGGCTTGCTGACTTATAAGGTGTAGTCCAGGGGTGGCCAACCTGTGGCTCCGGAGCCACATGCAGCTCTTCAGAAGCTAATATGTGGCTCCTTGTATAGGCACCGGCTACAGGGCTGGAGCTACAGGTGCCAACTTTCCAATGTGCTGGGAGGTGCTTGCTGGTCAACCCCTGGCTCTGCCACAGGCCTTGCCCCCACTCCACCCCTTCCTGCCCCCTCTCCTGAGCCTGCTGTGCCCTTGCTCCTCCTTCCCCTCCAGAGCCTCCTCCACACCACAAAACAGCTGATGGAGGGGGAGGCACTGATTCGGCGGGGCTGCTGGTGGGTGGGAGGCACTGGGAGCAGGGGCGGGAGCTGATTGGCTGGGGCTGCTGATGTATTACTGTGGCTCTTTGGCAATGTACATTGGTAAAGTCTGGCTCCTTGGGCTCAGGCTGGCCACCCCTGGTGTAGTCCCTGGCTTTTTCAATGGGTTCATTGTATAGCTGATGACCCTTGATGGGCCATCAAACAGGCTAGGCAGTGCTGATGCCAATCTATCTGGGGGTGTTACCCAGAAACACAGCATAAGTTTTGAAACAGATATATCATGCATATCTATAACTCACAATACAAAAGTGATACAAACATATAAACTAGATCTTCATACTTGGCAAATCATAACATTTTCAAAGATACCTTACATGGCATATCTGTCAGATTCCTTGTAATGTTATATCAATATCACAAAAAGAACAGGGGTACTTGTATCCTCACACCTTCTTGTCAACTGTCTAAATGGGCCATTTTGATTATCACTACAAAAGTTTTTTTTCTCCTGCTGATAATAGCTCATCTTAACTAATTATCTGTATGTATATATATCTTACTATATGTTCCATTCTATGCATCCGATGAAGTGGGCTGTAGCCCATGAAAGCTTATGCTCTAATAAATTTGCTAGTCGCTAAGATGCCACAAGTACTCCTGTTCTTTTTGCGGATACAGACTAACACGGCTGAAAAATATCACAAAGTGTTCCCCATATTTCATACAGCATCACACCTGTCATAAATATAAAGGGAAGGGTAATCACCTTTAAAATCCCTCCTGGCCAGAGGAAAAACCCTTTCACCTGTAAAGGGTTAAAAAGCTAGGATAACTTCGCTGGCACCTGACCAAAATGACCAATGAGGAGACAAGATACTTTCAGAGCTGGAAGGGGGGAAGAAACAAAGGCTCTGTCTGTCTGTGTGATGCTTTTGCTGGGAACAGAACAGCAATGGAGTCTTAGAACTTAGTAAGTAATCTAGCTAGATATGTGTTAGATTCTGTTTTCTTTAAATGGCTGAGAAAATAAGCTGTGCTGAATGGAATGGATATTCCTGGTTTTCTGTCTTTTTGTAACTTAAGGTTTTGCCTAGAGGGATTCTCTATGTTTTGAATCTGATTACCCTGTAAGGTATTTACCGTCCTGATTTTATAGAGGTGATTCTTTTACTTTTTCTTCTATTAAAATTCTTCTTTTAAGAACCTGTTTGCTTTTTTCATTGTTCTTAAGATCCAAGGGTTTGGGTCTGTGCTCACCTATGCAAAATTGGTGAGGATTTTTATCAAGCCTTCCCCAGGAAAGGGGGTGTACGGTTTGGGAGGATTTTGGGGGGAAAGATGTTTCCAAGTGGGTTCCTTCCCGGTTATATATCTGTTAGACGCTTGGTGGTAGCAGCAATAAAGTCCAAGGGAAAAAGGAAAATAGTTTGTACCTTAGGGAAGTTTTAACTTAAGCTGGTAAAAATAAGCTTAGGAGGTTTTCATGCAGGTCCCCACATCTGTACCCTAGAGTTCAGAGTGGGGAAGGAACCTTGACAACACCTTACCCATGGGGCTCAGGGAGAAACCTGGACAATTTAATTACTCAGCCTTTTCCATGGGCTCAGGGCTCTATGGGTCTGCGGGCCCTCTTCCCAGCGAAAGAACCTTATGCAGCTGTGCTCTAAACATCTACTTATTAGCAACACACAGAGAATACATATGTCAGGCAAATCTCTTATGCTCACCACTCCCAGTATACAGACAAATTTCACCTGATGGCCAGTCAGGATCCATTCGTCTGGGGGTTCCCAGCGATGCCTCTGCACATCACGGTCGTGCAGAGGGGTCAGGGTTCCAGCAGCTTGATGTTGAACTGCAATCAGGAAATGGTTCCCAGAGAGCTTTGTTTTTCATTTATACTCTGTAGGTGAAACTAGCTCTCTTCTTTACCTTCACTATCCTATCATACTATTCAGTACCCCTAGGTAACAAAATGGAACCAATCCTGCACTAGCACCTATGTTTTCTTCTCCCTGCTCAAGTCTTTTTTACATTTTTATCTCTCATGCCCTAATTGTAACTTATTTATGACATTCTCCGTTTTTCTCTGTGCACGTGGTCTGAGCTTAGCTTAGCTATTTTACCATTTGTTTGGGTCTTTCTGTTTCCTCCCTACAGTTCCCAATGCCTCGGGGAGGGGGGCTCTGCAGCCCTTGGTGTTATCACTTGTTAGGGACATCCCTGAGCTGGGGGAGGGGGCGCTCAGTGGCAGCCGAGCATTTTTTCTTAATCGCAGTGAGTTTCACCCAAGGCAGCTCGAAGCTGGTTTATGGGTGAGTTAGGTCCTAGCCCGACAGCAGTGCCTGTGGTGCTGGTCATAGGGGAAAGTGGCTTGTTCTGGGGGCAGCTGCTGCCCAGGGGGAGGTGCACCCAGAAGTGGTCAGCTCATGAAGTCCAGGGTTCAATTCTCCAGGGTTGGAATCTCTGCCAAAGTGGGGGAGTCAACCCCCCATCAGCCCCTTCACTGCTTTTCTGGCTCCAGGCACCTCACCACAGACAGCAATTCCTGGGGCTCCTGGCCCACCCCATCGCCCTGTGGCCTCCTCTCCCCAGGCTGCAACCTCTAGGGTCTGCGGCTCCCCATTTACACCACTTGAACCCCAGCTATTGTACAGAGCAGTGATACCACTGTAGGGGCCGAGCCACAGGTGCTGGACACACCCAGAACAAAGAGACGGTCCCTGCCCTGCTGACAGTCTAAGACCACATCTATACTACGCACTTCTGTCAACTTGAGTTACGTCAGCATACAGCTGCCACAGTTAGTACATCACTTGTGCGCATGCACACATGGCTCTCTGTGTCAGTGGTGCATGTACTCACCAGGAGTGCTTGTGTCAATGCAGACTGCAGCACACCATGGGTGGGTATCTCACTATGCAGCGCAGGGTCTTTTGGGAAGTTTTGCAATTCCTGATGGGGCAGAAATGAGTCATGCAGGGGTGACTGGGAGCAAGGGGTCAACTTCCCAGTGTGCCACTGTCTCCATCTCATAATGTTATCTGTATCCCATAATTTTCATGCCTTTTTTTCAAAATCCCACAAACCCATGTCCCTCCTTGCTGTCCACCATCTCTGACAGAAGCCTGGAGCCTGCACAGCTCTGCACTATTGTTATAGCACTGAAAGCACAGGACGCATAATCCTGGAGTATTTGCAGAGCTGCAAGAAAAAACAACTAAGTGGGGAACATGCTGTTTAAGGCTACATTTATGTCATGGAAGTCACGGAATCCATGACTTCTAGAGACAGCCTTGACATTTTCTTCTTCAGTCTCGGGTGGCCCCCGCAGGGTTCCAGCAACAAGCAACAGCCTCGTGGTGGGCGGAGGATGGTTTGGGTGAGTGGCTGAGGGAGTCCCGTTTTCTCTTTGGGAAATATGGTCCCCCTTGCAGCTCCCAGCCACCGCAGTTGGGAACACCATGGAGCCGTAGTAGCCTGGGGTGTTGGATCCCCCACTTCCCATTTTCTCATGGGTATTTTTAGCAAAAGTCATGGACAGGTCACAGCATCTGTGAATTTTTCTTTATTGTCCGTGATCTGTCCATGACTTTTACTAAAAATACCCATGACAAAATCTTAGCCTTACTGATGATTCCTCAGAGGACAGATTGCTGTGGGACCATTCATGGTGCAGCTGCATATGGTGGAGTGCTGGTTCTGGGTCCAAGAAATGAGCACTGACTGGTGGGATCACATCATAATGCAGGCTTGGGCTGATGAGCAGGGGCTGCAGAGCATTCAGATGTGCAAGGCCACATTCCTGGATCTGTGCACTGGGCGCACCGCAGCCCTCCAGCACAGCCACACCAAATGAGAACACACTGACCGTGGAGCAGCGAGTGGCACTCACACTGTTGAAACGTGCAACATCAGATTGCTACTGGTCAGTTGGGAAATCCACCATAGGGACTGTTGTGATGCAAGCGTTAACTGTCTCCTGCTGTACAGGCCTGTGATGCTCGGCAATGTGCAGGATTTAGTGGAGGGTTTTGCAGCAATGGGGTTCTCGAACTGTGGTGGGGCAATAGATGGCCCCCATAGCCCTACTTTGGCACCAGACCTCCTTACCATGGAGTACATCAACAGAGAGGGCTACTTTTCTATGGTCATGCAAGTGCTGGTGGATCATTGGGGATGCTTCACCGACATCAGTGTTGGTTGATCAGGGAAGGTGCATAGACGCGCATCTTTAAGAACACAGGACTGTTCAGAAGTTGAAAGCAGGGACTTTTCTTCTTGACTGGCAGATTACTATTGGTGATGTTGCAATGCCAGGAGTCATTCTGCGACCCCCCGGCCTACCCCTTGCTCCCGTCACTCATGAAGCCGTAGGCCAGCCACCTCAAGGGCACCAAGAAGCACTTCAACTACGGGCTCAGCAGGTGCAGAATGACAGTTGAATGTTCCTTTGGTCGTCTGAAGGCTCGTGGTGGTGTTTACTTATAAGACTGGACCTCAGTGAGAAAAATATTCCAATGGTTGTAGCTGCCTGCTGTGTCCTGCATCATCTCTGTGAGGCAAGGGGGAAAAGCTGAGGGAGGAGGTGGAGAGTCTGTCTGCTGAGTTTGAACCACCAGACACAAGGGCTGTTATAAGAGCTCAGCACAGAGCTATAAGGCTCAGGGAGGCTTTGACAGACCAATTTAATAGTGAGCCAGAGCAGTGTGTGTTGCTGCAATGTGCTCTGCCTGGCCTTGTTCTTTTGTGGCCTGGTAGGAATGAGGTGGTGGTTGCAGTACATGTAGGGATATAACACTGTCAATGCACCTATTAATTGTGTTTATGAATGATGTTATGAGTCATGTGACACTGGGCAGTAACAGGTCATTGGGTGCCTTCAGTACTGCTGAGCGTTAGGCAGCATGTGTTCTGAACTAATAATGGTAAATTATGCTCCAAATAATAGAAATTTATTCTGTAACAAAATCAGTGCAAAAACAAAACCCTCATGCAATGTGAAAACAAATACACTAAAAACTTAATAACTTAAGAGTCCAAAACTTAGAAAGGGGAAAGAGCCGTCCATTTCAGCTACACATACACCAACCCTGGCTTTCCCAGGTCTGTGTATGTGAAGCTGATTATCTTTACTGTTGGCTGGGTGGAGTGGTCGGGTACTGCACTGACCCCTGATGCCACGTGGGATGTTGAGGGGGTGTAGGAAGGTCCTAATATTGAGTTCTCAGTGGGATGCAGAGGGAGGCGAGCCCGGGATTGTTGAACCTGCAGGTCCACCAGAGTCTGCAGCGTCTGTGTTTGGTGCCTGATGAGCCTCATTATGTCCTGGTGCATCTCCCTGTCCTTTTCCTGCTGGGACTCCTGGGCCTCTCTTTCCTTCTCCAGGCTGTCTGCAGTGTTCACCCTCCAGGCCCTGTGCTCGCAGTGGGATGCAGCCCTGGCTTGCAGTGTCTCCTGGAAGTCATCCTGAGTCCTCTTCTTTCTCCTCCTCATCTGGCGCAGGCGTTCTGTGGGTGCAGAGGGAAAGACCCTGCAGGCCACAGCCGCAGGTAAAACACACACAGGTACCATTGTCAGTCTGTTCACTACAGAAAGCAAAAGTTAAGATGCTGAACTCACTCGCCTGCTCCCTTAACTTGGTGAGCTTGGCATTCTCACTTCTGCTTGGGAGTGGCTTGTGCACGGCGCTGGTCACAGCACAGCCATGGTGAGTGTGGCCCTAGGGCACGGGGGAAATAAGGGGGGAATTGCTCGCTGGCATAAATCATAGAATCGTAGGACTGGAAGGGACCTCGAGAGGTCGTCTAGTCCAGTCCCCTGCACTCATGGCAGGCCTAAGTTTTCTCTAGATCTAGCAGTACAGGGTATTGGCACTGAATCCGGGCACCAAACAGGTCATGGGGATTTTAGTGGATCTCTCACTCCAAAAGCCATCCGGGCCCATATGCTGCTAGCCTGTGCACTGCAAGGGCACCTGCTGAAGTTATTGCTGAGTGATGGGGGAAAGCGTCCTGCAATGGAAGAAATAAGGCTGCTCTGCCCAGAACTCTTTGGTAGAGGATTGCAGAGAACCTCCAGGAAAGTTTTATGCAGATCTCTACAGAGGATTCACAGGACATCCTGTGTATGTAAACAAAACTGCTCTGCATCCCCACCCAGCCACCCCCAGCTAGCGGGGAATGAAAAGCAGATAGCAGCTCTACGTCTCTCAGTTGTACCACTCCCTCTTCTAGCACCAGGCAATTAATGAAAAGTCGTTGTGACCTGGTACTCTGGGGGCCAATCCTGTAACAGAACTTTTATCTACATGCTGACCCGAGGTTCTTTCCCCTGCAGCAGACTCACCCAGAGTTGGTTGCCAGGACTGCGGAGGAGTCAAAACCAGGTCTTGGCTCGCTGCACAGCTGGATCCTCAGTCGTTTGTTCCACATACTCCTCATCATCATCCTCCATCACCTCCTCCTCACTGTTCATGGCAGGAGTCATGACTCAGGCTCCTCAGAGGCATCCAGGGTGCTGTGTGTCTGTGTAGGTCTTCACCAAGGATGGCTTGCAGTTGTTTGTAAAAGCAGCAGGTCTGCAGCTCAGCACCATATCGATTGTTGGCCTCCCTGGCCTCCTGGTATGCCTGCCACAGCTCCTGGGCTTTCACGCGGCTCAGCTGCTGGTCCCTGTCGTAGCCCTTCCCCTTCATCCCCCAAGCAATCTGCGCATGTATAAGCAGCGGAGTGGTCCCACCATTGTGGGGAACTTTCCTCGCTTCTGCACTACCCCAGTGAAATGGGCTAGCGAAAGGATCTGAGTCTTCGCTCCCACTTTCTTTATCCAGATGCCTCCCTGCCCTCGAGGACTCCCCTTCCACTCTCCTGTCTGGCAGAGTCCTCGTAACCCTGACAAGGCTGGGCGCAGGATTCCTGGGGGGCTCAACCCCCAACTTTGCTGTGGTCACCTAGGACAAGGGCTAGTGTGTCCCCACTCCGGGGTACTCTCTCTGCACTGGGCACTTCCCTGACCCACTGATCATTACATACAATTTAAAGCAAATACAATTTATTTAATCAGCAAGTAATTTAAAAAAGAATAAGGAAAAATGGGAAAGGTTAAAGGAAAACACATCATCCTTTTCTGTAGCAGGAAACATCACAGTGTCTCTGGAATGTCAGGGCAGTTCAGTCTGTTCCTTGTAAGTCCCAGGCCTTCTTCTCAGGCCCTGGCTCAGCTGCAGGGATGCTGCGGGTTGGACACTTGCTCTGGTGGTGGCCACACGCCTCCGGGCTTTGGGTGGTGAAACCCTTCTTCTCAGCGTCAGCCCCCCATCGGGTTAAGATCCCCCTCCCAGTCTGTCCTGCTGGGGGTGTCTTTCTGCGCTGGGCCCTTTGCCCAGAATCCCCCCTTGGCTGGCCCCAGTTGCTCACCACACTCGGCTCCAGACTGCTCCAGCTCCAGCCCCAGCTCCACTGTTCTAGCTCTGGCTCCACTCTGCCTCAGCACTGCTGCTGCTGCTGCTCTGCCTCCAGCCCCCTGAGCTGCTTCTCTGGCCGCTCTGGCTCTGTGGCTGCAGCCCTGCTCCCAGCACAGGATCCGCTCTCTCTGGGCTGCTTTTCTGGCCCTGCTGGCGGACATGGCTCTGTTCCGTAGCTCAGCTTGGTCCCCTGCTCTCTCCTTAGCTTGGCCCCACTCTGTCTGACCCAGGCAATTCCAGCTCACACGGAGGACGGGACCCACCCTGGTCTCCTGACTCCGTGATTAGCCTGCCCGCCCTGTCAATCAGGCTGACCCGGAGCATTGGCCTCTACCCATTGCCCCTTTCCCTTTTCGTACTGGGAGCTAGCCAACCAAAACACCCGCACTGAATGCTAGTAAGGGGATAACAGTCCCCTTACACATGCATGGCCATGTTTCTATGCTGAGCCTCTCTTCCCCACGGGCCCAGGAGATCCAATATCTCAGCTTACTCCAGGCAGGAGTGTGTCTGGAGCATGTGGCTGGTGGGGTCGGCTGGGCAGCTGCACACAGTAAGGGAGCGCTGCTGGGGGTGCTCACCAAGCCGGGCAATCAGGAAAAGGCAGTTCAAAAATTCACAGGGCTTTAAAGGGCTGGGGAATTTCTGGTCTCCATGAGCCCTGGGCAGTGGAGCTCCCAATGATGACCTGAGTAGTCAGTGTGGGGCATTGTGGGACAGCTGCTGGAGGACTGTTAGGATCAGTGTAATTACATTCGCACTCTGTCACCCTCCGTATATCAACCAGGGTTCTGCGCTGCTCAGGGAGGTGGTGTTACTATGTTGGCGTAATGGGCTGCTGTCAGGAGCGGGGAGACCAATGCGAGTGTAGACACGTGCAAGAGGACTATAAGGTGAATAGAAAGCTGGATAGATTGTCGGGCTCAACGGGTAGTGATCAATGGCTCCATGTCTAGTTGGCAGCCGGTATCAAGTGGAGTGCCCCAGGGGTCGGTTTTGTTCAACATCTTTATTAATGATCTGGATGATGGGATGGACTGCACCCTCAGCCATAGGCGCCGACTCCATGGGGCACCCACCAACAGCCAAGTTCCCCTCCCTGCCCCACCTCACCTCCATCTCCTCCCCTGAGCGCGCCGTGTCCCCGCTTCTCTTCCCATCACTTGCTAACACAAAAAACACAAAAAGGTCCGGGAGGGAAGGGGGAGGAGCGGGAACGCGGTGCACTCAGGGGAGGAGGCGGGGCTGGGGCAGGGATTTGGGGAAGGGGTTGGAATAAGGGCAGGGAGGGGGCAGAGTTGGGGCGGGGACTTTGGGGAAGGGGTTGGAATGGGGGCGGGGTGGGGCACCAGGAGGCAGAGCCGGGAGCAGAGCAGGGTCGAGGACACACCAGCGCCAGCAGAAGTCCCTCAGCAAGTCCCTCAGCGCCACCTGGGCCCTCAGCAAGATCACAGATGACACTAAGCTGGGAAGAGAGGTAAATAGATTGGAGGGTAGGGCTAGGGTCCAGTGTGACTTAGACAAATTGGAGGATTGGGCCAAAAGAAATCTGATGAGGTTCAACAAGGTCAAGTGCACAGTCCTGCACTTAGGACAGAAGAATCCCATGCAGGCTGGGGACCGACTGGCTAAGCAGCAGTTCTGCAGAAAAGGACTTGGGGATTACAGTGGACAAGAAGCTGGATATGAGTCAACAGTGTTCCTTTGTTGCCAAGAAGGCTAAGGGCATATTGGGCTGCATTAGTAGGAGCATTGCCGGCAGATCAAGGGAAGTGATTTTTTCCCTCTATTCGGCACTGGTGAGGCCACATCTGGAGTATTGTGTCCAGCTTTGGGCTCTCCACTACAGAAAGGATGTGGACAAATTGGAGAGAGTCCAGCGGAGGGCAATGAGGGGGCTGGGGCACATGGGGAACTGGGATTGTTTAGTCTGCAGAAGAGAAGAGTGAGGGGGGGATTTGATAGCAGCCTTCAACTACCTGAAGGGGGTTTCCAAAGGGGATGGAGCTAGGCTGTTCCCAGTGGTGGTAGATGACAGAACAAGAAGCAATGGTCTCAAGTTGCAGAGGGGGAGGTCTCGGTTGGATATTAGGAAACACTATTTCACTAGGAGGGTGGTGAAGTACTGGAATGGGTTACCTAGGGAGGTGGTGGAATCTCCATCCTTAGGTTTTTAAGGCCCAGCTCGACAAAGCCCTGGCTTGGATGATTTAGTTGGTGTTGGTCCTGCTTTGAGCAGGGGGTTGGACTACATTACATCCCGAGGTCTCTTTCAACCCTAATCTTCTATGATTCTATGATAAGCTGCCTTGCACCACCCTCACTGTGTAGTGTAGACCAGGCCTGGGAAAAGAGGCAGTAGGTGCAGACTGACAGACAGGCAGTGGGCTGCCAAGGAGGGTTTTGAAGGACAAGAAGGACCTTATTGGATGTTTATGGGGACCTGCTCCCACACAAGATGGGCAGGCTGGAAGAACGCCCAGGGGGCTGGGTTGACAATGTAAGAAGTGAGCCATGGGTCTGAGTTTATGGCCAGTTGGAGGGTCTCGTACAGCCAGCATGGCAGTGACTGCGATGAGAGGTCAGCAGGGCAGTCACGCAGGGCCCTGCGAGTGGAGACAAACAGTTGACGTTTGCTACAGAGCCTGAGCCCAGAGCTCCGTGCAAGGCTGCAGCAGCCCCAGTCACACCAGCTGAATACTCAGCATTGTTCAGGGTGCCAAGCGGTGACAAATGTGGGAATATTGTTACAATGCCCTGTGTGCCTCAATTTCCCCTGCTGTCGCTGTGCATTGAGTGTGAATGAGCAGGAGCCCTGAGGTGTTTGTCACGTAGCTGTCTGGGGTAATGTGGTTGGGTTGTTAGGAAGGTCTGGAACCGACTCATATCAATGGAAGACCCTACGGAGACAAGGGAAACCTCAGTGACTGAACAATTGACCCCAAGCCCAGCTTGGCTGGGTGGAGAGCCTGTGATCTTGGGAGGCAGACAAGGGTGGGGAGGTGATGGAAGGTGGGGAGAAGAACTGGGCTCATAGAGACACAGAGCAGCTGTCTCTGGAACTAAGGGCTGGTCTACATTGAAAAGTGCCATCACCGTAGCTACACCTCTCAGGCGCAGGAAAGATCCACACCTGTCAGAGACACATCTGTGATGACCTAGCCCCCGCGTAGACAGCGCCAGCTGCGAACAGAGGAGAAGCCAACAGAGGAAGTTTGCCTGGGAACTGTCTAAGAGGAGCTATGGTGAGTGCTGCATTAGGGGGGCTGTGTTGTGAGTTGGTGGGGTGAATATCTGAGTGTCTGTCTGCTGTGACCATTTGTTTGACTGGAGCTAGTTGCAGGGACTGTTTGACCATGTGGTTGGTGGTTTGAAAAGTGTGAATTGGGAATGCTTTGTTCCAGGTGGGCCTTGAGTAGTTGATTGGAGGGAAGGCTTTGAGCCGGGGCAACTGCTTCGAGCCAGCAGCCTTATAAAAAAGCAGCCAGTTACAAACTGAGTGAGCTGCGAACAGAGGAGAAGCCAACAGAGGGAGTTTGCCTGGGAGTTCACCTAGTGGGGAGTTCCCACAGAGTTTTTGCCTTTCAGGCTTCTGTGAGCAGTAAATACAACATCTGAAGAGGCTCTTAGAAGGAAGACAATATGGATAGTGAGCGATCAGCTGTTCTGACCCGCACAGGATGTACTATATTTGTCTTTCTCCCAGAGAATAGAAGTGACTTTGTCTGTACGAGGTGCAAGCTGGTCTCCATATTGGAAGAGAAGGTTAGGACTAGAGACCCAAGTATCAACCCTGCATTCCATCAGAGAAAATGAAGACTTTCTGGATAGAAGTCAGCATTTGGTACTGCAGGCACAGCATGCTGAAGAATCAGAGAGGGTAGTGCAGAACAGGGAAGAAAATTGGCAGCATGTGACCACCAGAAGAAGAAAGAGGAGAACCCATGTACCCCCAATGCAGAGAGAGGTAAGAAACTATTTTCAGGCTCGCTGCACAGGTACTACGGCGGAGAATGGTTTGGAAGAGTTATCTGAGGGAAGGGATCAGACGGAGACCCCATCGACTGGAAGGCATGGGATGCATTGTCCTAGGGATGGGGGTTCCATGACCACCACTCCGAAGAGGAGGAGACTGGTGGTTGGGTACTCCCTCCTAAGGGGGACGGAATCATCCATCAGCCGACTAGACCGGGAAACTCGAGAAGTGTGCTGCTTACCTGGAGCTAGAATTCAGGATGTGACAGAGTGTCTGCCGAGACTGATCAAACCTTTGGACCGCTAGTCCTTCCTACTTCTCCATGTGGGCACCAATGATACTGCCAAGAATGACCTTGAGTGAGTCACTGCAGACTACGTGGCTCTGGGAAGAAGGATAAAGGAGTTTGAGGCGCAAGTCATGTTCTCGTCCATCCTCCCTGTTGAAGGAAAAGGTCCAGGTAGGGACCATCGAATTGTGGAGGTAAATGCTTGGTTGCACAGGTGGTGTCGGAGAGAGGGCTTTGGATTCTTCGACCATGGGATGTTGTTCCAGGAAGAAGGATTGCTGGGAAGAGATGGCATCCACCTAACGAAGAGAGAGAAGAGCATCTTCGCAGGCAGGCTTACTAACCTGGTGAGGAGGGCTTTAAACTAGGTTAGCCAGGGGATAGAGACCTAAGTCCTGAGGTAAGTGGGGAAGTCAGATACTGGGAGGAAACACAAGGAGGAGGGTGCAACAGGGGAGGCCTCCTGATTCGTACTGAGAAAGTAGGGTAATCAGCTAGTTATTAGGTGCCTGTACATGAATGCAAGAAGCCTGGGAAACAAGCAGGAAGAATTGGAAGTCCTGGCACAGTCAAGGAACTATGATGTGATTGGAATAACAGAGACTTGGTGGGGTATCTCACATGAGTGGAGCACTGTCATGGATGGGTATAAGCTGTTCAGGACGGACAGATTGGGGAGAAAAGGTGGAGGAGTTGTAATGTATGTAAGAGAGCAGTATGATTGCTCAGAGTTCCAATATGAAACTGGAAAAAAGCCTGTTGGCAGTCTTTGGGTTAAGTTTAGAGGCGAGAGCAACAAGGGTGATGTGATGGTGCGCATCTGCTATAGACCACCAGACCAGGAGAATGAGGGAGACAAGGCTTTCTTTGGACAACTAACAGAAATTTCCAGATCACAGGCCCTAGTTCTCATGGGGGACTTCAATCACCCTGACATCTGCTGGGAGAGCAATACAGCAGTGCACAGACAATCCTGGAAGATTTTGGAGAGTGTTGGGGACAACTTCGTGTAGCAAGTGCTGGAGGAACCAACTAGGGACCATGCTCCTCTTGACCTGCTGCTCACACACAGGGAAGAATTGGTAGGGGAAGTAGAAGTGGGTGGCAACTTGGGCAGCAGTGACCATGAGATGGTCGAGTTCAGGATCCTGAGAAAAGGAAGAAAGGAGAGCAGCAAAATATGGACCCTGGACTTCAGAGAAGCAGACTTTGACTCCCTCAGGGAACTGATGGGCACGATCCCCTGGGAAGCTAATATGAGGGGGGAAAGAATCAAGGAGAGCTGCCTGTATTTTAAAGAAGACTTGTTGAGGGCGCAGGAACAAACCATCCCAAAGTGCAGAAAGAATAGCAAATATGGCATGCAACCAGCTTGGCTTAACAGAAAAATCTACGGTGAGCTTAAACACAAAGAAGAAGCTTACAAGAAGTGGAAACTAGGACACATGACTAGGGAACAGTATAAAAATATTGCTTGAGCATGCAGGGGTGTAATCAGGAAGGCCAAAGCACAATTGGAGTGGCAGTTAGCTAGGGATGTTAAGAGTAACAAGAAGGGTTTCTACAGGTATGTTAGCAACAAGAAGAAGGTCAGGGAAAGTGTGGGACCCTTACTGAATGAGAGAGACAACCTAGTGACAGATGATGTGGAAAAAGCTGAAGTACTCAATGCTTTTTTGCCTCGGTCTTCACAGACAAGGTCAGCTCCCAGACTGCTGCACTGGACAGCACAGTATGGGGAGGAGGTGAGCAGCCCTCAATAGTGAAATAACAGGTTAAGGACTATTTAGAAAAGCTGGACATGCACAAGTCCCTGGATCTGGATCTAATGCATCCGAGGGTGTGAGGGAGTTGGCTGATGTGATTGAAGAGCCATTGGCCATTATCTTTGAAAACTTGTGGGGATCGGGGGAGGTCCTGGACAATTGGAAAAAGAAAAATATAGTGCCCATCTTTAAAAAAAGGAAGAAGGAGGATCTGGGGAACTACAGCCTCACCTCAGTCCCTGGAAAAATCATGGAGCAGGTCCTCAGGGAATCCATTTTGAAGCACTTGGAGGAGAGGAAGGTGATCAGGAACAGTCAACATGGATCCATCAAGGGCAAGTCATGCCTGACCAACCTGATTGCCTTTTGTGATGAAATAACTGGCTCTGTGGATATGGGGAAAGTGGTGTATGTGATATACCTTGACTTTAGAAAAGCTTTTCATATGGTCTCCCACAGTATTCTTGCCAGCAAGTTAAAGAAGTATGGATTGGATGAATGTACTATAAGGTGGTGTGACAGGGTCAGGCCAGATGGCTACAAGAGAGTGGTCAAAGGTAGATACATTAGTTCCAGGTTAAGCAGGTCCCTTTTCATCTTTCTACCCCTCCTGGGAATGGAAAACAAATCTGGCGATATTTCAGAGAAGACTTGGGGTTGACAGTCTATTGTGGATGCATCACTAACTTCAGGGTTCCCCTCTTTTTCCAATCCTCCTACTGGGAGTAAGTCGCCAAACCCTGGGAAGTCCCGCCCTATGAGCACCGGGTATGGGAGTTTAGGGACTACACCTGCTGCTATCTCAGTAATGTTCCCCTGGATTTCAATTTTTACTGGGATGGTGGGGTAGTAACTAACTGTCCCATGGACGCATGTTATCCCCATACGTTTAGCCTGCAGCAGCTGACTATGCTTCACGAGCTTCCCTGAGATAAGCATGATAGCACTCCCCAAATCAACCAGTGCCGTGGTCTCTACCCCATTTAGTTTCACTGGTCTGGTGTACATATGTGGGGATAGTGAGACCCCCAGAAGGTGGATTAGGGAGCATGGATCTGCCCAGTTCCCCAGGTTACACTGCATAGGCTCCTCAGCAATGGGACACTGTGCAGCTATGTGTCCCCACTCCCCGCAGGCGTAACGTCTGTATGGGGCCCTAGGCATTCCCCGGTCTCTTGGTTTGGGCAGTCTCACATCACGATCCTCTTCTCCCTCAGTGCTCCGACTCTTTGTGGCTTCTGCTGGGCCTTCAGCCCCTCTCTTTTTCCACCTGTGTTCTCCTGGTGGCCCAGTCACCCGAGCTCTAGGGCTTGGTGCTGCTAGTTTAACCAGGGGTGCTTCTTCCTTAACTGGTCGGGTCAGCTCCCTTGCTGTCCTTCGCCTCTCTACCAGTGTGACAACCTCGTCGTAGGTGGAGGGTTTGTTCTGGCTTACCCAGGCACGAAGGTCTGGCGGTAGTTCTCTCATGTACTGGTCAATGACCAGAACCTCTAGTATCTCTTCCACTCAAGTTGTTGCAAACTGAGTCCTGGAGTGCGAGATGGATGAGGTCATACAATTGGGACCGCGGGGTTTTGTTTTCCTGGTACCTCCACTCGTGATACCACTGAGCCCGCACTGCTGTCGTTACCCCAGATCTGGCCAGGATCTCTGCTTTCAGCTGGGGGTAGTCTAACACAGCCTCTTCAGACAGATCATAGTAGGCCTTCTGGGCCTCCCCACACAAGAATGGGGCGAGGATGCCAGAACACTGATCTCGAGACCAGGCCTCCCGTAGGGCTGTCCTCTCAAAGGCCAGGAGGTATGCCTCTCTGTCATCCTCTCCCGTCATTTTCTGCAGGCAATTCCTGGCCCATATGATCTGCATCCCATCATGGCCATGGTTCATCTCCGTAAGGGCCTTCACTTGATTTACCAGTTCCTGCAACATAGTGCGGTCTTGAGCGGCCTGGATCATCAAGTGATTGGTCTCCTGCTGCAGCCACACTGCCTCCTGTTGGGTGGCTGCCTGGACATGGCAGTGCCCACGGACATGGCAGCGTATCAGTGCCCGCAGTACCTCCTCCATTGTGGTGAAAAAAAATAAACCCGCTCCCTTTTTTTTTTTTTTTTTTTTAAATAACACCCTCCTTCTTCCGCCGCACTGTGCACACAAAATCCCACCTCTTACACCAGTTGTGACAAAGTTCCTCCTCTGCCTTGGTGGGTCCTGCGCGTATTGGCGGATTTTGCTCGCCTTAGAGATTCACAGTAGCCCTCAGTTTGGCCACTTTTGTGGCTCAAATCTGCTGTTCATTCAGATAACCTCATCACTGGCCAGCATGGGACAAAAAAGAGTAAGAAAAATCCCCGCAGTTTCTGCTGATCCACCATGTGGGTCCGGGAACAGCTCAGAGACCTTCCCCTCTGGTGGAACCTCCTGTGTTGGGTCCAGAGTTGGGAGGTTTGGGAGGAACCCGGGCCCGCCCTCTGCCCAGGGCCATGTGGACTGCAGCTGTCTAGAGTGCCTTCTGGAACAGCTGCACGACAGCTACTACTCTCTGGGCTATTTCCCCATGGCCTCCTCCCAACACCTTCTTTGTCCTCACCACAGGACCTTTCTCCAGATGTCTGTTAACACTTGTACTCCTCAGTCCTCTAGCAGCACGTCCTCTCACTCCCAGCTTCCTACCTGCATGCCTCACTAACTGGAGTGACAGACTTTTTAAACCAGGTGTCCTGATTAGCCTCAATTAATTCTAGCAGCTTCCCAATTGGCTACAGGTGTCCTAATTAGCCTGCCTGCCTTAATTAGTTCTACAAAGTTCCTGAGTGTTCTGGAATAGTCACTGTTATCTTACCCAGGGAAAAGGGACCTGCTTAACCTGGAACTAATGGATCTACCTTTGACCATTCTCCTGTAGCCATCTGGCCCGTCCCTGTCACAGTGGATAGAAAGCTGGCTAGATCGTCGAGCTCAACGGGTAGTGATCAATGGCTCAATGTCTAGTTGGTAGCCGGTATCAAATGGAGTGCCCCAGGGGTCTGTCCTCGGGCTGGTTTTGTTCAACATCTTCATTAATGATCTGGATGATGGGATGGATTGCACCCTCATCAAGTTTTCAGATGACACTAAACTGGGGGGAGAGGTAGAGATAGAGTCCAGAGGGGACCTAAACAAATTGGAGGATTGGGCCAAAAGAAATCTGATGAGGTTCAACAAGGTCAAGTGCACAGTCCTGCACTAAGGATGGAAGAATCCCCTGCACTGCTACAGGCTGGGGACCAACTGGCTAAGCGGCACTTCTGCAGAAAGGGACCTGGAGATTACAGTGGACAAGAAGCTGAACATGAGTCAGCAGTGTGCCGTTGTTGCCAAGAAGGCTAATGGCATACTGGGCTGCATTAGTAGGAGCATTGCCAGCAGATTGAGGGAGGTGATTATTCCCCTCTATTTGGCACTGGTGAAGCCAAATCTGGCGTATTATGTCCAGTTTTGGAACCCCCACTACAGAAAGGATGTGGACAAATTGAACAGAGCCCAGCGGAGGGCAATGAAAATTATTAGGGGGCTGGGGCACATGACTTATGCAGAGGGGCTGAGGGAACTGGGCTAATTTAGTCTGCAGAAGAGAAGAGTGAGGGGGGGATTTGATAGCAGCCTTCAACTACCTGAAAGGGGGTTTCAAAGAGGATGGAGCTAGGCTGTTCTCTGTGGTGGCAGATGACAGAACAAGGGGAAATGGTCTCAAGTTGCAGTGGGGGAGGTTTAGGTTGGATATTAGGAAACACTATTTCACTAGGAGGGTGGTGAAGCACTGGAATGGGTTACCTAGGGAGGTGGTGGAATCTCCATCTTTAGAAGTTTTTGAGGCCCAGCTTGACAAAGCCCTGGCTTGGATGATTTAGTTGGTGTTGGTCCTGCTTTAAGCAGGATGTTATGCTTATAAAAACTCACAGAATCTTTTTCAGGGGACCAGGCTATACGCCACATTTATTTAAAATGTCAACAGATATTAAAATCAGCAAGTATATGCATATATTAAAAAAAACACACACACATTCTGCAGCTGGTGTTTATAGTCACTGTGATGAAGCAGGGTGTTTTCTTGTTTTCAATGGTTTGCATGCAGAGGGCGTGGGACTCAGTTTCCCTGTGTGTTACTGGTTTAACGAGGTGGTAGGAGAGGGTGTGTGTTGTTACAGAGGGCCAGCGAATGGCCTGGAGAATGAGCCAGAGACAGGAGACCTGGTGATCGGCCTGGAGAATGGATACCCCAGCAACCGGGTGGTCCAGCTCGGGAGTCACAGCCGGTTCTGACCAGTGGGAGGACAATGGGCTGTGGAGAGAGGACCCCAGTGACCTGACTAGCCGGTTCCAGGCAGTGGGGAAACAAAGGACGGATGAGAGGAGAGGAGGCCAGACAGCCTGTTTACCTGGGACAGAAGACAAAGGAGAGAAGCGAGACTTGGGGGCTGGTGATATCAGATGCCCAGTTGGAAGGAGGGCGTTTCTGGGCTGGGAGGAGGGAACAGCCAGAACCCACCTGGAGGCTCGAGAGACCTAGATGTACTGTGCTGAGGGAGGCCAGGCCTGAGGCCCTGAGAGTTTCCTATGCTGTGTTCAGACGCTCAATAAACCCTCCTGTTTTACGCTGGCTGAGAGTCACTCCGGTCTAGAGAACAGGGTTGCATTATTCCCTCTGGGAGTGGAGGCCCCGGGGGTCTAGAGCAAGTGGACTTCCTGAGGGGGTCCACGGTGACAGACAGGCATGCTGATGGCTCAGAGAGGTGCAGTTCCAGGAGGTGGAGGGGCCTACGGCTTAACCCCTGAGAGAGAGTGGAACCCCGAGAAGAGCTGTTGCACTGAAGGGGGTTCCTCCCAGGGACCGTACAGAGCTGAGAGAGAACATGAGTCCTGTGTGTCCGTGACAGTTACCAGTCCTTATTGTTGCTCGAGTCAGCCTAGTGGCCAGCTACACTGCACACGGGTAGGGGGAGCTGGGCCTCTGTCAGACTTGTCTGATGTTGTTGCAGAATGACCCAAAGCCTCCTGGCCTCTCACCTTTATAGTAGTCTTTCACGTCAGTCTATGGATTTTGCTGTTTCAGCTGAGATCCATTAATTACAAATCTGCCCATCTCACAGTCATCTTTCATCAGTGATGTTTGGATCCTCAGTCACAAACTGTGTGCTAGGTGTTTACACAGCTGCTTCTTATCTTATACTTTGTTCTTAGTTTTCGGTGATGCCTTGCACTTCAGGGTCATTAATTTGCACCTTTTCAGCCATCAGGACAGGATGACACTGGAGTCTTATTTTCACGCTTCCTTCTTCTTGAGATTAGGCCCATCTGCTCAGCTGGTGTGTCTTCTTATCTACTCACATCTTTGCATACCTCACTCATACAAAGAACAACTATACATCCATCTACTAAGCAATTACACCTTATAAGTCAGCAAGCCATGTAGGGGCTTGAACTCTATGGACAGAAATCTAAGGCTTCTCCATGCCATGTGCTGGGCAGCTTGTGTTTGAAACAAAGGAAGCACAAGCCGCATGGCAAAAAACTATAAAAGGCAGCTGCATCTTCTCCATTTTGTCTTCAGTCCTGCTTCTTTCCTCTGGAGGAACTTTGCTACAAACGGAAGCTCTGAACAAAGGACTGAATGACCCATCCAAGCAGTGCATGCGTTCCAGAGGGACTTTCAAGCCAGCAAATCTCCAATACTACTAAGAACCAGATATATGGACTTTGACTGCTTCACCATTTAACAATTCTCTTCTTGTTCTTTCTTTTTTCTTTATAATAATCTTTAGTTTTAGACACGAATGGATTGGCTGGCAGCATGGTATTTTGGGTAAATTCCAAACTAGTATTGACCTGGTAACATGATTGGCCCTTTGGGGTCAGAACATTTTGTATATGAGAGCAGCCCTTTTAAACAACTTCTCACTGTACTGGACCTAGGTGCTGACTGGGGGCCAGAGAACCGGAATGCAATAAAGGGGGCTGTGTGATTTCTTCTTTTTTTTTTTTTTTTGCTCTCAATAACCAGTGTGGGGGACCAGAATCACAGTTTGTGACTGGTTGCAGAGTTTAACTTCAGTGTTAACCATCAGTTTTGGGAGTATCTGCTCCCCGGTTTGCAGCCTGCCCTGCCCTTGACATTTTCAGTGAGGGCTGCCCTGGCACTCTGGGTCACATAAGGATTGGTGCCTTACACCCTGAGCCCTTGGAAGGAAAAGGGTGGGAGTGCGTAAATTGACTGGTTGATGCCTTGAGCCCTCCGTAGGGTATAGGCCGGGTGCTGTAGATTGTGTGGGTAACACTGCCTTCCCCACTTTCACCCCCATGAGCCTGGGGCTCGGTGAGCCCTTGTGCACCCTCCCCCGTCCCCAGCTCTCCTGAAACCTGGCCTTGTCCCCTCTATGGACACTGGCCCTTCAGCCCCAGCTCCCCTCTTCTAAGAGCTGAGGGAAGGCTGGGTTGGGCACAGGCAGCCCCCAAGCTGGGCCATAGGGAAGTGATGATGCCCATGCCTGGCAGAAAGGATGGCATGTGTCAGCCGGGCTCCACTCAGGAGAAACCACTAGCACAGCTCAACTTTGGGGGTTGTTTATTACAGCAGCTGGGTGCAGATCTAGCAAATGCACGATGCATGCCCCTGCGGGGACGGCAGAACAAAGGTCAGATCCCCATTGGTGAGGCCTCATCTGGAGTACTGTGTCCAGTTTTGGGCCCCACACTACAAGAAGGATGTGGAAAAATTGGAAAGAGTCCAGCGGAGGGCAACAAAAAAGATTAGGGGACTGGAACACATGACTTATGGGGACAGGCTGAGGGAACTGGGATTGTTTAGTCTGCAGAAGAGCAGAATGAGGGGGGATTTGATAGCTGCTTTCAACTACCTGAAAGGGGGTTCCAAAGAGGATGGATCTAGATTGTTCTCAGGGTTAGCTGATGACAGAACAAGGAGTAATGGTCTCAAGTTGCAGTGGGGGAGGTTTAGGTTGGATATTAGGAAAAACTTTTTCACTAGGAGGGTGGTGAAATACTGGAATGCGTTACCTAGGGAGGTGGTGGAATCTCCTTCCTTAGATATTTTTAAGGTCAGGCTTGACAAAGCCCTGGCTGGGATGATTTAGCTGGGGTTGGTCCTGCTTTGAGCAGAGGGTTGGACTAGATGACCTCCTGAGGTCCCTTCCAACCCTGATATTCTATGATTCCATGAAGGGCACAGTGACTGTTGGAAGGAACAGCATGGCTGGCTGTAGCCCAAGACCTACGTCCTACTCAGTCCAGCCCAGTCACGTGCAGCCAAGCAAGCACGTAGTCAGGAAGGATTGACCCAGGGGGATGGCACTAGGCTGGCATTCAGGAGAGCAGGGCTCATGTCCCAGCTTTACTAAAAACTCCTTACGTGACCCAGGGTAAGTCTCTCTGGACCTCGGTTCCCAGCTGGATGCTGGGGCCAGCTGCTCCCAGGGTGGGCGCGAGGTTACATGCAGAGGAGGCTGGAAGGTGCTCAGCTACTCCAGCCCCCTTGGAGAGAACATGGGGAGAGGCCAGGCTGTTCACCTCCTGCCACTGCTCAGGCCTGGCTCGCTGATGAGGGAGAGGTGCGCACTGCCCTGAATACCAGGGAAAGTGGCAGTCATGCCATTGCCCCATGTCTGGTGCCAGCACTGTCCACTGCACCTCCGGGGAGAGTTAATGGCACAAAGTGGGGCTCAGTTGCTGCAGGGGTTCCCAAGACACACCCCATCCCCTGCTTTTTTGACCAGCCCGGTGAGCCCTCGAACTAGCCCACACCCCAGCGTTACGAAGGGACTGGGTGCTCGGGAGCAGAGCATGGGCCTGCTGGGAGTTTTGCCCAGAACAGCAGCAGTGCAGAAGAGAGAGCAGTACCTGGTGGTGGAGGAAGGTGCTCCAGGCCGGGATCCAGTGGCCCGGGGGATCGCACACCAGGCTGGGATCCAGGAGACGAAGAGCTCAAACCTCTTCTGTGTGGCTGCTATTTGCTCCATGAGTGGAAGTGAGCATCTCGGAGCACCCTGGGGTCATCAGAGGGGCTGGGTGACAAGCTGCCCATCTCCACAGAGTGTGCATGTTTATGGATCAGGAACCAATTGGGGCTGGGAGACATCTGGGGATCCCACACTCAATCCTGGGTCAGGAGCGATGTGGGTGTCTGGACTGGGTTCTGGGGAAGCATGCTTTGATTGCCATTGGTGCTGAGGCTCCCAAGAGCTGGCAGACAGCTCTCCCCATCCCAGGCTCTGAGCCCTGCAACCTTGTTAAAATCCACAGTCAGGAAGGCTCCACCCAACAGTCCTTCCTCCCCCCTTGCCATGCTCCTGCAACCCCACTTCCATGGAGGGAAGGTGGCAGGGCCCCAGCCCTGTACCCCTTACACCCTCCCAGAACAGGAAGAACAGACAAACACTGCCAAAGTACCCCTGTGGCTTTTGGGTAGCACCTCCCACAGCACAGCCACATGGATGCCACCTGTGCCCACAGGCAATAGCAATCAAACAGGGAATGTCACAGTCCCTCCCCTGTCCCACAACTTCCATGCCTGCAGCACATCAGCCCCACGCTGAGCCCCAGGCAGCCCCAAGCTTGGAGGGCTCTGGTGCAGCATTCAGGGCAATAACTCTGTTCCCCGAGCGCAGCACATCCCTTGAGCTTCACCCAATGCAGGGCTATTGACACCCCAGATCCCACTGGCAGCCGGATTTGTTTGAAATTCCCAGGGGGACGCTCTGCCAAACACCCGCAGAGCAGTTTGATCAGGAGGCTGGGACATGCTGCTGGGCCCAGAACAGGGAGCTTATGCAGTGCTGGGAGAAGAGGAAGTCCGCAGGCCCCAGGGAGATGCAGATAGAGGAGTCTGGCCAGCACCAGGGAGCAGAGAAGCCCAGGAGATGCTGTGGGGGAGGCTTAGGGAGCACAGAACAGGGAGGGAGAGAAAACAACCCTCTTGACCAGGGGTGGCCAACCTGAGCCTGAGAAGGAGCCAGAATTTACCAATGTACATTGCCAAAGAGCCACAGTAATACGTCAGCAGCCCCCCATCAGCTCCCAGCGCTTCCCACCCACCAGCAGCCCTGCCAATCAGTGTCTCCCCTTCCCTCCCCGCACCTCCCGATCAGCTTTTTCGTGGCTGCAGGAGGCTGGGGGGAAGGGGGGCGGAGCGAGGTCAAGGCAGGCTCAGGGGAGGGGGCGGGAAGGGGTGGAGTGGGGGCTGGGCCTGTGGCAGAGCCAGGGGTTGAGGAGTGAGCAGCCCCCAGCACATTGGAAAGTTGGTGCCTGTAGCTCCAGCCCCGGAGTCGGTGCCCATACAAGGAGCCACATATTAACTTTTGAAGAGCTGCATGTGGCTTCAGAGCCACAGGTTGGCCACCCCTGAATTAGAGGAAACAGCACAGGGACTGTTGAACAATTTCACAGCTATACATTCTTTAACTAAGCAACAAAAGGGAATAGCACAGGGGCTGTAAAACAATTTTCTCAGAAGCAGACTTGTAGCAGAACATCACAATTTTGAAACAAATCCACCTCATTTTACTACTAACTTAATAAATCCAAAACAGCTTAATAGATCAAGGCAATTTTGCCAGGGATTGGTAGTGGGTATACATTTGTATTGGGTATGCTTTGGTACTGGGTATACTTTGGCTAACATTGTCCCGCTTTTGACCTTCAATAACAATACTGAATGGGTCACATTTTTAACCTTATGTAATTGTTTTAAAGCAATATATTGGGAAACAATTTGTGCTTGCGGTTTCAACTTAAAATACATTCTTCTCATCCAACAGCACAACCAACACATTATGATGAACAATATTCCGATTAACAAAGAAGACAATTATAGGGTGAAACATGATGTTAAGGACTGATGTCCATGGAGGTGACGATCCTTTAAAAATATACCAATGATACACCATCATTTGTTCAGCTTGTGAGGATATTTTAAAATTTCTGACCCCTGATGTAAAATGGCCAGACTGTGGGTCTCTATCTGCTCTCGTGTGACCGCAGTCAAATGGCTAATTTGTTTGTTCTCTAGCAGCCACTTGTACAAAACCGTCCAATTGACTCCCAAGGAAAAAGTGAAATGTACAGCATTACTTGCGTCCATTGGGCTAAAACTTTTATCCTTATGGATTGGAAAGTAATACATTAAGTAGAGGTTTGTAACATAGTCACATTACACATACATGGCCGCACAGGAGGTTTGACAGCATACCTTTCTTGCCACACGATTTTCTCTAATCCAGTGACACAAACACAACCTTTCCCATCATAATACATGTTGCTGGTGCTGTTATCTAATTCATCCCAATAGCATGTAGCCAGACCTTTGTTTTGTAGCGAATAGGGTTCCTCTAATATTTGCAGTGTGGGGTACGTCCACTGCTGGGCAGTCCATTCCTCACATCCTCGGTGGTCTATAATTTCCTCTTTCTCGTTTAAATATGACCCAGCCAGTCATGGAACCCAAATATGTCTGCCCTGAAGTGTTGGAAGTGCTAGGAAGGCCCACACAGTGCTTTGGTATCTGTGTAGCTGGGCTCGTATTACCTATATTGTAACACGCCCCATTAGGGAGGTTGCCTGTACATATGATTCCATAGGTTTGAACAATCGTGGGACATAAGGGAGAAAAAGATTATCCTTATGTTCAGTTAAAAGGGGAGTTAGGACTGCCATATCTTTGGCTTGTATTCAATCCATTTCTTTCTGTTAAAACAATGACCAACAGTTGCTGCTCTGAGCACCGCAAAACCTCAGCTGTTTTATTGGCTATGTCCCGCATGGTAACATATTGTAACCAAAATGTATGATTCACATGGTTCCAGGTATGCCATTGTAAATACAGTGTGTCCACTCCCGTTTGTACCAATTCAGAAATTTGGTGCTCCTGTCCTTGCACAATTGTATGGTGCAGAGCTTCCACCACACTGGCCTTAGCCTTTAATGCTTCCAGATCCACAGAATTTAATATCCCTGTCCCTACTCTGATGCCTCCCAATATGGTGCTGGCTAGAGCCCACCGTTTACGAGGATGGGAGTATCTTTGTTGCAGGGATTCATACCAGGTATTGAATAAGGGAGTGCTGTATTGTGCACATTCAGGCCATGTGATGGTTAGATTATTTTTAGTCCAATTAACTGTAATGTGTAAGGCTGTTATAATTCGCGCCATATATCCCTTAATGCAGGGGTCTCAAACTCAATTTACCTTAGGGCCAGTGCCAGTCCTCAAATCCTCCCAGCGGGCCAATAATGTTACTGAAGATAGTGTTCAGAAAAGAAAACGTTTATATTGTATTTTTTATTTCGAATTTCTTAGAAATAATAAAACTGTCATACAACTTTGCCTGCCAGAGAGTTTTAAGTGTTTGCCAGTGTCAAGGTTCCTTCCCCACTCTGAACTCTAGGGTACAGATGTGGGGACCTGCATGAAAACCTCCTAAGCTTACTTTTACCAGCTTAGGTTAAAACTTCCCCAAGGTACAAATTAATTTTACCCTTTGCCCTTGGATTTCCACTGCCACCACACAAACTTTATCTGGGTTTACTGGGAAACGTAGTTTGGACACGTCTTTCCCCCCAAAATCCTCCCAACCCTTGCACCCCACTTCCTGGGGAAGGTTTGGTAAAAATCCTCACCAATTTGCATAGGTGACCACAGACCCAAACCCTTGGATCTGAGAACAATGAAAAAGCATTCAGTTTTCTTACAAGAAGACCTTTAATAGAAGTAAAGGAATCACCTCTGTAAAATCAGGATGGTAGACACCTTACAGGGTAATTAGATTCAAAACATAGAGAATCCCTCTAGGCAAAACCTTAAGTTACAAAAAAGACACACAGACAGGAATAGTCATTCTATTCAGCACAGCTCTTTTCTCAGCCATTTAAAGAAATCATAATCTAACACATACCTAGCTAGACTACTTACTAAAAGTTCTAAGACTCCATTCCTGTTCTGTCCCCGACAAAAGCAGCATACAGACAGACCCAGACCCTTTGTTTTTCTCCCTCCTCCCAGCTTTTGAAAGTATCTTGTCTCCTCATTGGTCATTTTGGTCAGGTGCCAGTGAGGTTACCTTTAGCTTCTTAACCCTTTATAGGTGAGAGGATTTTTCCTCTGGCCAGGAGGGATTTTAAAGGGGTTTACCCTTCCCTTTATATTTATGACAGCCAGACACCTGACAATGCTTCAGTTCTGTCAGTTTGTTGATGTTTGGCCTCAGTGACTGAACAGTTGAAACCTTCAGGATTGCAGCAAGGTGTGCATCAGATAGTTGTGTTCGGGATTCAGGCTTGTTTATATTCATTGTGGAAAAAAGTGATGCTGCCTCCATGACTGACTCTGCCAGCGACTAGTGATTCCCCAGCCAATAGGATCTGTAGGGGGCGGCACCTGCAACAGATATTGCCTGCAGCGTGGCTGCATGCATCTCTCCTCCGCGGGCTGCAATGGGGAGGTTCTTGGGTGGCCCGCAGGCTGCCTTAACGGGTGGTTGTCTTTTAAGCAGATGTGGGTAAGGAATTTCCTTAATTGGAGGGCCATTTAAGAGTAACACTATTGCATTGTCTACAAAAACTGTCCTGTTCACCCATACTGTTATTGTACGAATTTCCAATGGCACTGGAGTAAAGGGTGGAAAAGTGTGGTAACCAGGTTTACTGGGTTTACAAGAGGGGTTAGAATCTATCATTGTACCAGTGGGGTGGTTACCGTGGGTGGTACACACATATGATAGCCGGTGGTAAGGTTTACCCAAGCTTGTAAAGGAACTATAGAGAAGGGCCCATACAGAGTATTGTTAAGCACTGGTACCTTTTTGACTTTATTCCAGTTGGAAAAATTGAACCATTGTATTCCCCAAAGTGTGTCTGATATCCTTAGACCACACATTCCCATAAGCAGTATTAACTGCTTTAATTAATTAATTCCCAAAAGTATTAACATTGTGTACTTAAGTCTTTGTTCTCCCACTTGACAGATTTCCAGAGGTGTTCCCCTGTATAAAAAATGCTTGCGCAGTGAGATATCAAACAATTTGGTGTTAATGGGTGCTCTTCAGGGTAAAGATTTACACAGTGTCCACAGTCCTTGAGTGGTGAGTATAACGTACTCCAGCTGAAATAATTAAGCACAAACAGTTTAGGAAAACAGTTTTATCTGTGAAACATGGACCCATTACATTTCCCGTCCTTTTCAATGTGATACACCAGTGGGCTGAGTCGGTCAACTATGGATAAGGGCCTATCCATTTAGAATCTAGAGCATGATACCTTTTCCCTAATTTTACATACATTCCTTGGTCACCAGTTTCCCATAGCATCGATTCGGTGGCTTTTTGCTGATGCATTTTGACAATTTGTTCAATGGCTTGGTTTACTCTATACTGTAGCGTTGTCTTGTCTTCTTGTAATTGTTTGAGCCACTGAAAATAATCATGTTGTGTTGCTGTAGGGTGTTCCTCAGAATTCTTAGTGATGAATTCAAGATTAATTATCAATCGCAATGGCTGCCCAAAAAGAATTTGGTATGGCTGGATCTTTGTTTTCAGTCTGTCACTGCTGCAGATTGCAAATAAAATTAAGGGTAGCTTTTCAGGCCAGTTCTTGCCAGTATGGTCTACCACTTTTCACAGCGCTTCCTTAATGGTGCGATTCATCCTCTGTACTTCACCTGAGGATTGGGGTCAGTATAAGATGTAAAACTTTTGCTTGATTCCCAGAGCATGGGGACAATTTCCTGGTGCAAGTGCTGGAGGAACCAACTAGGGGCGGAGCTCTTCTTGACCTGCTGCTCACAAACAGGGAAGAATTAGTAGGGGAAGCAAAAGTGGATGGGAACCTGGGAGGCAGTGACCATGAGATGGTCAAGTTCAAGATCTTGACAAAAGGAAGAAAGGAGAGCAGCAGAATACGGCCCTGGATTTCAGAAAAGCAGACTTTGACTCCCTCAGGGAACTGATGGGCAGGATCCTCTGGGAGAATAACATGAGGGGGAAAGGAGTCCAGGAGAGCTGGCTGTATTTTAAGGAATCCTTATTGAGGTTGCAGGAACAAACCATCCTGATGTGTAGAAAGAATAGTAAATATGGCAGGCGACCACCTTGGCTTAACAGTGAAATGCTTGCTGATCTTAAACACAAAAAGGAAGCTTACAAGAAGTGGAAGCTTGGACAAATGACCAGGGAGGAGTAGAAAAATACTGCTCAGGCATGCAGGAGTGAAATCAGGAAAGCCAAATCACAATTGGAGTGGCAGTTAGCTAGGGATGTTAAGAGTAACAAGAAGGGTTTCTACAGGTATGTTAGCAACAAGAAGAAGGTCAGGGAAAGTGCGCCCCTTACTAAATGGGGAAGGAAACCTATTGACAGAGGATGTGGAAAAAGCTAATGTACTCAATGCTTTTTTTGCCTCTGTCTTCACTAATAAGGTCAGTTCCCAGACTGCTGCACTGGGCAGCACAGTATGGGGAGGAGGTGACCAGCCCTCTGTGAAGAAAGAAGTGGTTCAGGACTATTTAGAAAAGCTGGACGAGCACAAGTCCATGCGGCCAGATGCACTGCATCCGAGGGTGCTAAAGGAGTTGGCTGATGTGATTGCAGAGCCATTGGCCATTATCTTTGAAAACTCATGGTGATCGGGGGAGGTCCCAGATAACTAGAAAAAGGCTAATGTAGTGCCCATCTTTAAAAAAGGGAAGAAGAAGGATCCAGGGAACTACAGGCCAGTCAGCCTCACCTCAGTCCCTGGAAAAATCATGGAGCAGGTCCTCAAGGAATCAATTCTGAAGCATTTAGAGGAGAGAAAAGTGATCAGGAACAGCCAGTATGGATTCACCAAGGGCAAATCATGCCTGACTAACCTAATTGTCTTCTATGACAAGATAACTGGCTCTGTGGATGAGGGGAAAGCAGTGGATGTGTTATTCCTAGACTTTAGCAAAGCTTTTGGTACGGTCTCCCACAGTATTCTTGCCAGCAAGTTAAAGAAGTATGGGATGGATGAATGGACTATAAGGTGGATAGAAAGCTGGCTAGATCATCGGGCTCAACTGGTAGTGATCAATGGCTCCATGTCTAGTTGGCAGCCAGTATCAAATGGAGTGCCCCAAAGGTCAGTTCTGGGGCCGATTTTGTTCAATATCTTCATTAATGATCTGGAGGATGGCGTGGATTGTGCCCTCAGCAAGTTTGCAGATGACACTAAACTGGGAGGAGTGGTATATACGCTGGAGGGTAGGGATAGGATACGGAGGGACCTAGACAAATTAGAGGATTGGGCCAAAAGAAATCTGATGAGGTTCAACAAGGACAAGTGCAGAGTCCTGCACTTAGGACGGAAGAATCCCATGCACTGCTACAGACTAGGGACCGAGTGGCTAGGCAGCAGCTCTGCAGAAAAGGACCTACTGATTACAGTGGACGAGAAGCTGGATATGAGTCAACAGCGTGCTCTTGTTGCCAAGAAGGGTAATGGCATTTTGGGCTGTATAAGTAGGAGCCAAGCAGATGAAATGGCCTTGACTCATCGGGAAAGCATAAAGCTGGGACTGCTGCCGCTTTTTGTTTTCAGGTGCTCAGGGCAGAATCCTGTTCCGGTCCTCATGCCCATTGAGTCTTTTTTTTTTTAACAACTTCCATAAAGGAAGGGTGATTTCAGCATCCTTATAGATATGTGGCTGCATGAAATTAAATCCGCCCAACAAAACTCGTAAATAGTGCACATCCGTAGGGGCTGGCTGAATAATTTGCACCAGTTGGGCGTCTGCCTCCTTTGGGTAGGGATATTGTTTCTGAGGAGATACTAGCTCGCCAACAATTTTAATGCAGGTGTTAATTTTACCGCAGTCTGTTTTCTTATGAGTCCATATGGTGGGGAAATAAACGCCACACCTCAGCCTGCTCGGCTGAGAGTGTGGTGATGGGCCTCCTGCCCCCTTCTGTTATAAAAATAACCTAATGCCTATCCTTGCAACAAAGCCCGTTGCCAACTGTGTCCACATATCTATTCAGGGAACACCATCATAGGGCCTAATCACATCAGCCACACTATCAGAGGCTCGTTCACCTGCACATCTACCAATGTGATATTTGCCATCATGTGCCAGCAATGCCCCTCTGCCATGTACATTGGCCAAACTGGACAGTCTCTACGTAAAAGAATAAATGGACACAAATCAGATGTCAAGAATTATAACGTTCAAAAACCAGTCGGAGAACACTTCAATCTCTTTGGTCACTCGATTACAGACCTAAAAATGGCAATTCTTCAACAAAAAAACTTCAAGAACAGACTCCAATGAGAGACTGCTGAATTGGAATTAATTTGCAAACTGGACACAATTAACTTAGGCTTGTATAAAGACTGGGAGTGGTTGTGTTATTACACAAAGTAAAACTATTTCCCCATGTTTATCCCCCCCCCCGCCCGCTCCTCACACGTTCTTGTCAATTGCTAGAGATGGCCCACCTTGATTATCACTACAAAAAGTGGTTTTTTTTCTTCTCCCCTCTCTCCCCGCCTGGTAATAGCTCACCTTACCTGATCACTCTCATTACAGTGTGTATGGTAACACTCATTGTTTCATGTTCTCTGTGTATATAAAATCTCCTCACTGTATTTTCTACTGCATGCATCTGATGAAGAGAGCTGTAGCTCATGAAAGCTTATGCTCAAATAAATTTGTTAGTCTCTAAGGTGCCACAAGTACTCCTTTTCTTTTTGTGACATATTAGCTGCTTGTGCCATTAAGTGTTGGCGGCCCACCATTTCTCCTAGTGTTGTAAACGTAGCCAGGATATTTGTAGGATTGTCCTGCCCCACCCTGTCAATGACTCCCTGGATTTCAGTTAGTAGATGCTGTATCTCAGGGAGTGTTAACCCTTCCCTAGCTATTAATTGAAAAGCACGCAGCTTCCATTTAGAGAAATTTTCACGATTAAGGGGTCCAAGTCATTTCGCTATGGCTTGGAGATCAGAGGTGGATATGGGCTCTGTAGTGGTAGTGGTACTATTTCCATTGTCTTCTCTCGTGGTTGTCGCAATTTGGGTTATGACTGCAACTGGATACTGATCAAGAGGTCCCCAACTCTTGGGATCATTCCAAATATTCGCTTCACTGGGATCCTAGAGTGCATTTCCCCAAGCAGGGGCATTATCCCATTCTCCTGCTGTTACCGCTGCTATTTGACATGTTGCGAACCCGAGCTTTTGCCTGAGGTGTTTAATGAGGGATTCGCAATGGTTATAACTGGCAGGGGCTCTGCCTTGCTCTAGAGTTAATTTTTTAATCATTCCTTGTAACTCCTGATTTTCTTTCTCTATTTTATCCTTTTCCCCAGCTTGTTCCTCTAATATTCTCTCCTTTTGTTTCCCTTCTCTGAGTGCTTCCCGAAGGGGATCTAACTGGCTTTGTATTCCTGTTGCCAATACCTTTCACTTCTCTGCTTCTTTTTCTGCCTGGGAAAGTTTCTTGTGCAGAGAGACACTCTCCTGCCGGCAAGCTGCCAGGTGAGCGAATGACTCATTGCACGCTTCCGATAGTAAATAAATTGCTGCCGAATCTCTCTTTGTTGGGGTGGAAAGTTTGCACAGGAGTATATATTGTGCCAGCCTATCTTCTCAATCCAAAATGGCCTGCACATCTGCCAATAGGTGTTCAGCCCGCGGGTTGTGCCCAAACCTTGATAAAATTTGTTTAAAAGGGGTGACTTCTTGAACAAAAGGTAACTCTCCTGAGGGGCATCTTTAGATTGTTGTTTCTTAAACATTTTTCCCAGAGATATAAAATCATGCAATGCTACTCAGATTCTTTTAACCCACAAATACTATTTGCCCAAACTCCTATATCCTTCAGAGTTGGGTCTTACACAGAAAATACCACCTAAAACTCCTCAAGAGTTTGTTCCGATGCCAAAACAGACACTCTTAAGTTCTCCTCCGACTGCTCAGCTCTCTACGACAAAGGGTGCGCACACGAATTTTAAAATAAGCAATCCATTTTGCATAAACAATCAATCTTTCAACTTTACAATAAGTGTGGTGTACGGCCACGTTCCCCATTCCGCAATTCTCCACCAAAAATGTTATGCTTATAAAAACTCACGGAATCTTTTTCAGGGGACAAAGCAATAAGCCATGTTTATTTATAATGTCAACAGATATTAAAACCAGCAAATATATGCATATATTCAAACTAGCACACACACATAGGTTCTGGAGCTGGTGTTTATAGTTACCCCGTCCTTATTGTTGCTCGAGTCAGCCTAGTGGCCAGCTACACTGAACACGAGTAGGGGGAGCTAGGCCTCCGTCAGAGGTGTCTGATGCTCCATTGTTGCAGAATGACCCAAAGCCTCCTGGCCTCCCACCTGTATAGTTGTCATCTTTCATGTCAGTCTATGGATTTTGCTTTGTCAGCTGGGATCCATTAATTACAAATCTGCCCTTCTCACAGTCATCTTTCATCAGTGATGTCTGAATCCTCAATCACAAACTGGGTGCTAGGTGTTTACACAGCTGCTCCTTATCTTATACTTTGTTCTTAGTTTGGGGCAGATGCTTGCACTTCAGGGTCATTAATTTGCACCTCTTCAGCCATCAGGACACGATGACACTAGTGTCTTAGGCTTTGTCTACGCTGAAAAAACACACCCCTGAGCGTTGCAAGTTTCAATGCTGTAAAGTGGCAGTGTAGACAGTGCACCAGCACTGGAAGCCGCGCTCCCAGCACTGGTAGCTACTCCCCTCGTGGGGGTGGGTTTTTTACAGCACTGGGAGAGCTCTACAAAGCCACGTTAAACTCTTTAACTTTGGTAGTGAAGACATACCCTTAGGCTTTGGCTACACTTGCACGTTATACCGTAATAATGCCTCGCAGACTGCTCTGCCTTACTCCCCGTCCACACTGGCAAGGAACGTAGAGCGCTCTGACTCCCTGGCTGGAGCGCTCCTGGTACTCCACCTCCCTGAGAGGATTAACAGCTGTCGCGCATTGGCTGAGACACCCCAGTGTAAACGGGGAGTAACGTTATTACGCACTGATTGAACTCCGGAAACTCCCCATAATCCTTTTAACTGAGGCGTCCTCTCTTTTTTTGTTGTGAACTCCAGAGGCGGAAGTGTCGTTTCAAAGCTCCGTTTCGGGGGCTGCTTATCAAAAAAACAAACACAGCTACTGTTTGCTTTGAATGAGTGAGAGGCAGGCGGGGGGCTCCGTTGGGAGTGCCGACAGCTAATGTTTGCTTGAAGAGAGAGGCGGCGCTTATCTCGTCTATGAGAAAAAAAGAAACAGCTGCCGTTTGCTTTCAGTGAGTGAGAGAGAGGCGGGGGAGGGAGGGGATCTGTACTTACAAGACAGCTCGCTGACACACTCTCAGCCCCCCCAAAACCCCACGCTCTCCCCCCCCACACGCTCCCTGTCACACTCCACCCCACCCCCCATTTGAAAAGTAGGTTGCAGCCACTTGAATGCTGGGATAGCTGCCCACAAAGCACCGCTCCCAATGCAGTGCAAATGTGGCCAGGACAGTGCGCTGACAGCTGTCAGTGTGGACAGACTGCAGCGCTTTCCCTACTCACCTGTACGAAGGCAGGTTTAACACACAGCGCTGTACATCTGTTCGTGTAGCCAAGGCCTTATTTTCTCACTTCCTTCTTCTTGTGATTAGGCCCATCTGCTCAGCTGGTGTCTCTTCTTATCTCCTCACATCCTTGCATAGCTCACTCATATAAAGAACAACTATACATCCATCTACTAAGCAATTAGAGGAAACAGCACAGGGACTATAAAACAATTTTCTTACAAGCAGACTTGTAGCAGAACATCATGATTTTGAAACAAATCCAATCATTTACTATTTTAATTCATAAGACAAATTAGTACTAACTTAATAAATCCAAAACAGCTTAATAGATCAAGGCAACTTTGTCAGGGATTGGTATTGGGTATGCTTTATTATTGGGTATGCTTTGGCTAACAAGGGAGTTACGGTCTCTTCCAACCCTAATCTTCTTTGATTCTATGATTCTAGGTGGACAGAAGAATTCTGGCAGCCTAGGTACCGCCTCTCGGGGAGGTGGGTTGCGTACACTGGTGGGAGAAGCCCTGTTGGTGTAGGATGTGTCTACACTGAAGTGGGCAGCTGTGGGGTTATAAGAGTAGACAAGCCTAGAAGAAAGAAGTTGCTACAGAAGCATGGCACCAGGAGGCCTGGTGTTGGCCAGGAGGGACTAGGCGGGCCTGGTCTACACTTAAATTAGGAGGACATAGCTACGGCACTCAGAGATGTGAAAGCCCCCCTCCCCCACCTCCCAAGTGCTGTAGTTAAGTCAACCTAAGCCCCAGTGTAGATGTGGCTGGGTCAATGGATGAATGCTTCTGTCAACCTAGCTACCACTGCTCAGAAGCCAAAAAACCTCTCCAGCAGCACAGCTGCCATGCCGGAGCTGTACCACTGTATCACCCACAGTGTAGACATGGCCTCAGCCTTACCCTTTGCTCCTGGATACTAACCGAAGGACTTCCCAACCCTGTGTCCCAGTTGACTCTGTTTGCAAAAGGCTGCCAGGTGTCATTGCAAACACTGGCTGAGGTTCACTGAGCCCTGAAGAGGAGGAAAGGCTCTGACTAGGAGTCTATCTCAGGCCATGGCAACATGACTAAATTGACAAACGTTACGCCGGGGTGCGCTGATGTAACACAGGGCATCCCCAGGTGGTATTCCAGCATGTCCACCCCACCGTGGGGCACAATACCTTTGGGGACATTGTCAGTGCTTGGAGGGCTAACTGGGAGTCTCACAGGGCTTTCTGGAACCAAGGAGGTCAAAATCCCACCATGCCACTGTCCACATCCCAGGATTTTCACGTCTTTCTCTTTCCTGCCTGGTGCTATTCGGTGTCTGCCAGCTCTTGTCCAGAAGCCTGCAGAGCTCCATACAGTTCTCTTGTCTGTTGCTAATACAGGCTGCACAGTTCTCTAGCATTTGCACAGTCTGAGGCAGCTCTGCTCCCATCAGGGCTGCAAGGAGGATGATGCAGAGATGTTTGGGCACAATAACTGGATGCTGATGGACTCAGCAAAAGTCAGTACCTGGTTGCTGCTCTTCACAGAGCGGTTCCACATGGGGGAGCGCAGAAAGGGAAAGAGACATCTCAAAGCTCCCTGATGTTATTCTCACACATCTCTGTAATAAGAAATGCTTACTGACACTGTGGCTTTGGAGTGCATCGCCTGCACTGCTCTCCAGTGCAAACCCTGGGAAGCACAGCCAGGCTGGGCGGAGGGCATGCTCCATTGCAATGTAGCTCTATAGCTTGGTTCCTCCCTGGGTATGGGTATAGAGCAATGGCAGTGAATATACTGGCACTATTTTCATAGGCAGTTACTTTGCCTGGTATCTCACTCCTGCGGGTCATAAAGGCAGCTGTTAATGGCAGCCCAACATGGCCCGGGCCAGTAGGCTTCTAGCCTGTCTACTGCAATGGTGCTAGAGAACTGGCCATAGAGTGGTGCGGAGAGTGTCCTGGGTGGAGGCAGAACCAAGGCTGACCTCCCTAGAAACCTTGGGGAGAGGATTGCACAGCATCTGCATGGAAGTCTCCCTGAGGTCTCTCATGGGGAGAAAAGCGACATCCCCATTCTGATACCGGAGAACTCTGCATGGCCCCACCGCCCAACAAGCCAAAGACATGAGAAGCCGATGCCGATTCTTTCTGTTTGTTCTACCTCTGCCCAAACCCTGGACACTGGCCTGCTGTGGCCTGTGGGATTGGATGGCCAGGACACATGGTTAGATTGTGTTCCCTGACCGTCCCTCTCTCCCATTGGCCCAGTGGAGCCATGCGAAGGTGACACCTGCCTGAACCCATGAATGGGCTGCGTGCTGGTTTTAAATGGGGAACAAAGGCTGGTAGGGGACGGTGGGTGGGGGAGGTTCAAGGAAAGCAAAAAACAGGAGAAAAAGAAGGAATAATGTCACGGGGTCCCAGACTGGGGGCTCTGGAACTGCTCTGAATGAAGCCAGGCAGGACTCTGGGGCAGCGTGTCTCCCCTCAGGCCCACTCTCACTAGAGCAGCCTGCTCGCCTTCAGCACATCATGGGTCTGACCTCGGAGCATTCAGCCCCCTGTTCTCACCATGATCTCCCTGCAATGAGTCTCCCTGGATGGGCCACCTGGGGAAGCTTCACCCTGCCCCCAGAGGGGCCATGCACCCCACTCCACAGTCAGCGGTGATTCGCAGCATGTGTAAAACAGAAGGTTTATTAGTTGTGTGGAACACAGTGTAGAACAGAGCTTGTTACCACCGAAAGCAGGAAGTTACAGCAAAGTCCATATTGGGGGATCCCCACCCCAAAGTCCCAAACCAGGAGACTGACTCGCTTCCAGCAGCCTCCACTCAGTCACACCCAGTGCCCCCTCGTCAGCCTTTGATTCTTTTCCGAGCAAACCGGTCCCCTGGCCTCCACCTCTCGCTTTGTTCTCCAACACCTCTGGCTGGCTCCCGCAGAGGATCAGTTGCCAGAGTGTCGGCCATTGTCTGTGCCAAGGCAGCCAGTCAGCAGTCACACCTGCCCGCTAGTCCAGTGGCTCTCAACCTTTCCAGACTGTTGTCCCCCTTTCAGGAGTCTGATTTGTCTTGCGTACCCCAGGTTTCACCTCACTTAGAAACCACTTGCTTATAAAATCAGACATAAAAATACCAAAGTGTCAACAGCCACCTTATTACTAGAACACTGCTGATGTTCTCATTTTGTCTGTATGAAATTTTAGTTTGTACTGATTTCGCTAGTTTTTTATGTAGCCTGTGGTAAAACTAGACAAATATCTAGATGAGTTGATGTACCCCGTGGAAGACCTCTGAGTACCCCCAAGGGTAGTTGTACCCCTGACTGAGAGCCATTGCTCTAGCGGCCTCTGCTTGATCACAGATCACACACCCTTGTCCCACCACCTAGATACTTGTGCAACACATAGGGGAAACTGAGGCACACACATTATTCATACAAAACATTTTAAAAAATCCCATTTAATCACAAATGTATGTAGATACTTCCCCCCGCTCCCATTCCCGTGATCAGCAGCCTCATCCATGCAAGCCTGGCAAGACTGGCTAAATTTTGCGGAGTTTCAATCAGTGCCTGGCCCACTGCCACATCTCCCTCCTCCTCCTCCTCCTCCTCTCCTGCCTCGCTGTTCACAACTGGGGTCTCCTCCAAGGTGTCCACAGTGGTCTGCGGGGTGCGGGTGGGCATGCACCTCGTACAAGCAGCAGGTCTGTGAGGCACTACCAAATATCTAGTTGCCCTCCTTTGCACAGCACTGCATGCCCCTTCTCCTGCAGCCCCTCTGCAATGTGCACCGCGATGGTCCGTAGCTGGGCCTGCAAAGCCTCTTCTCCCTGCCGGCCCAGGAACTCCAGTAGCTCCAGGCAGGAGCATGTCTAAGCAGTTCTTGGTGCATGGAGCTGGCCTGGGTGGTTGGGCAGGTGCACACAATGAGGGAGAGCTGCCAGCTGTGCTCAGCAAGATGGGCAATCAGTAAAAGGCATTTCAGAACCACGCAGGAAGTTAAAAGGTGAGGGAAGGTGTGAACTGCAGGGTGCCATTGGGCTGCATGCTGGGAAACTGCATTCCAGTTTCTGTGCCCTCTGGGCAGTGCAGGTCAGAACCAGGACTGGTGCTGTCATGGGGACAGGGGCACTGTGGGATGGGTGCAGGAGAACTGGTAGGGTCACAAGTCCTGTAATGGCTCACTTGCAGTGGTGTTACAGCGTTGCTGTCCTGGGCGGCGGGAGAAAGGTGCGAGCATAGACACATGCACACGTGGACTCGCCCAGACCTTGCTTTGCAATGTAGACCAGGCCTAAACAGGACTCACTGGGCAGAGAGACTGGATGAAGCAGGCAAGCCTAGCCAGGGGCTCAGCCTCAGAGGTGTCCTGCCCTGGGCTCTGGCACACTGAGGGGACCCTCCAAGGGTGGGTTGTAGTGACGCTCCTGGGGCTCCATGACAAGCCAAAGGCTGGCCCCCCAAAGATGAGGTGTGTGCACAGGTGGACATATGGCCCAGGGATGCTGCCACAGGGGATCGGAGCCCCAGGCTGTGAACACCCTACACTTGGAGCCATGCTCCACAGTCCGAAATCCTGGGGAGCTGGGCAGGCGCCGCAGCCACGCTGCCATGGGCATGGCAGGGGCTGTCCCTGCAATGGGCACATCCCAGTATGCAGCCCAATGGCACCCTGCAGTTCACACCTGTGTGAGCAGCACCGGGGCCTCTACTGGGATTGGGGCACCTAGCAGTCCCGGAGTTCAGACAGACCCACATGTGTCTGGCTGGGGGCCCGGGGTAGAATGGGGGAGGTGGGCCCAGGGCCCACACACCCTTGCCACACCAGGAGCCCCCAGGTCCCATGCAGGCTGGGCTCTCCCTGGTGCCCCAGCTGGGGGTGGGGGGTGCCGGGAGCAAAGCACTCAAAGCGCCCCACCCCCCTGAGGGGCCCGGGTGGCACAAAGATCATATGAGGCAGGTGTCCCCCCCCCCGCTGCTCCTCCCCACACCGCGTTAAACCCTTCCCCCCGCAGCTCTCCTCTCCCGCATTAATCTCCTCCCCCAAGTTAATTCCCTCCCCCCGCAGTTCCCTCGGTGCGTTAAACCCCTCCCCCCGCTGCTAATCCCCTTTCTCGCAGCTCCCCCCACGCATTAAACCCCTCCCCCCGCAGCTCCCCCCAGTTATCCCCTCCCCCGGCGTTAAACCCCTCTTCCCCCGGCGGCCCCATTTCCCAACCTGCAGTGCCAGGGGCAGGCCTGGGATCAGAGGCTGCGGGATGCTGCGGGCGGGCGGCCGGACTGCGCTGCGGGTCGGGCCCCGGGGCCTGGAGCCCGGGGCGGGCGGGCGGCGGCGCTGCTGCAGCTCCGGGCCGGTGAGCGGGGGCGGGGGGACCCCGGCGTCCGGGTGCGACCCCCATAGTCCGGCCTGTGTCCTGCGCAGGGACTGTCCCGGGCTCCGGTCCCCACTGCCGCAACTCCCGACTGCCTCTTCCACCGCCACCAACTTCCGCCCCGACCCTCCCCTTGCCCCCCATGCCCCCGATACCCGACACCCCCTGATTGCTCTTCCATGGCCCCCAATTTCCACCTCCACCCCCTGATACTCCCTGATTCCCACCCCCAATTCCTGCCCCCTGAGTCCCAGCCCCCACCCCTGAATCCTCCCCCCCACTCCCAAGCCAGACCCCATGCTGCCCCCCAATACCTGCTGCCCCTGATACCTGACACCCCCTGACTGCCCCTCCACAGCCCCCAACTTCTGCCCCGACCCTCCCACCACTCCCAACTCCGACCCCCCTGCTGCCCTGGTACTCCCTGACACCCACCCCCAATTCCCCACCCCTTCCCCTGATTCCCAACCCCTACTCCCTGGCTCCGATACCCAACACCCCCAAACTCCAACCCCCTAATTTCCCCCGAAGCTCCCCCTGCTCCTCTGCTGCCCCCCAGATCCCACCCCTGACCCCCCACTGCCCACTACCACCCCCCACCACCCCAATACACAACCCCCCCCCAACTGCCACCCCCCTGACTGCTGGTGAACACCCGCTCCAGGCCCCTGACTTTGCACTTCCTCCCTACATCCTGGCTTTGGGATAAAAACAAATTTAATTTGTAGCTGGGGCTGCTGTAGAGAATCCCCTTGCCCCCTCCCTAACCTACCCCCTACACGGCCCCACCCAACTGCCCCCTCCTATGTGTGCCTCCAACTGGCCTTCCCAGTGTCCCCCTACTGCCCCCACTAGCCTTCAGGACTATGCCCCCTGTGTCCGCCTCCCATATGTCTCCTGACTGTTCTTTGTACCCCCTGTTCCCCCTGACTGGTGTGCCCCCCCCATACTCCCGAATGCCCCGTCCCCTCAGACTACACCTCCCAGCTGCTCTCCTTTTGCCCCTCCAGCTGCCCTCTGCACCTCTGTGCCCCTGCTTTGGTGGTGGCTGCCTGAGTGTGCAGAGAGCCTGCCCCGGGGATTGGGATGAGCCTGTGTTGGTGCCAACTCTGAACCCTAATGATGAATGTGGACTCTTCCTACTGATCTCTCTGCAGGCAAGGTAGGGGTCGGAGACTGGCAAAGAGCAGGGGCCAGAGAGACCTGGTGGAGGGGGGAGCGAAGCAAGAGATAGGGCAGCAGGACACCTCCCCCGCAGTGACCTTGGATATGCCAATTACCGATAATGAAGGGCACGTGCTGGGCAAAGGGCAGGAGCTCCCCTTGATCAGTGCACACAGCCCTGGGCTCTGCCATCAGTAAATACAGCCCTCATCGTGTCCCCCCCGGGCAAGGATGCCCCGCTCCCCTCCATCCACCAGGGAGGACCCCAGCCTGGGGTTCTGGCTTTCTCGGTGGGTTGCGGGGGCTGTGTCCGTCACGCCCCGGGGAGCCGACGCGGCCATAAAGGGGAGTCCAGCTTTGTGCTGGGTGTTGGCAGCTCTTGGCATGTAGGGAAGGGGATGCTGCTGCAGCACGGTGCTGCCAGGCTGGCACTGCAGCTCCCCCTCAAAGCCATCTCTCTCTTGCTGGGCATGGCCACGGTGGGGGTGGCAGGGGGTGCTGTGTCCCCTGCTGCCTGTTCTGTGCCAGCCTGGGGAGCATGGCCGAATCCTGGGGGTCCTGGCCCCTACAGTCTGGGGTACAGCACTACAGGGAGGGGTGGGAGGAGCCAGAAACCTGGCGGCTGAACGTTCCCATTAGTCCAGTCTCTGGCTCTGGCACTGGGGCAGGTTCCCCTTCTTGGGCTTCTTGGAAAACCCACATGGGCTCAGAAATGCAGCCTGGTTCTGAGCCGGGGCCCTGGCAGCCAGCCTGGGGGCTCCTCTCCATTCTGGGGCCTCTTGGGGAGCCCCTCCTGTGCCTCAAGATGAGTGTCTGGGGCCAGCGCTGCAGCCTGAGGCCTCAGCTGGCATAGACACGTGCTGCTAAAACTTCTGGAATGGGAGCCCAGAGCCGGGAGCAGAGTGCCCCCCAGACCTTCCCCATCTGGAGCAGGTCCGGGGGGAGGGGCTCGCACTGACCGGGCTGTAGCCATGCACTGAGACTAAAGGGGGAAGCCTGGGGGTTCCCCAGCAAGACCGAGGTGATCTCCCCTGGAGCCTGCATCCCTGGTCCCAGACATGCCTGGCACTGCGGTTACAGTGGGGCAGGGCTGCCAGTGCCCCACCATGGTGCCAGCTGGCATCCCTTGGTCTGGGGCACAGCCCTGCAAACTGAGGCTGGCATTGGGCAGGGAAGAGCAGCGGGGGTGGTGGGGGGACAGAGCCTACAGCCTGGGCATGCTCCCAGCCTGGGGGCAGCGCAGGGAGACCCTGCGAGCTAACCCCAAGCTGTTCAGGGAGGGGCTGCCGCTTCGCAAGTGTGGCTGAGGTACCAGCTGGTCTGTGCCATCCTCTCTCCATCCTGCCCACAGGGGCATTACTGGGGGTCAGCTGCAGGTTCAGCCCTGTCTCACAGGAGGGTGCCCGAGCTCTGACTGCCAGTGCGGTCCTCAGGTGGTAATCTGCCCCGTGACAGGAACATTGCCCTGGGGCAGTGCCCATCGACCCTTCCTGGCAGGGAGCCATGCTGTGTCCTGGACATGTGGCTCTGTGCCAGGTGCCAAGCCCAGCCCCTCTTGCTGGGGGGTTCTAGTGCCAGGGCCGACCTGATCCGGCCCCCTCTCGCCCTGCAGGACAGCCTGAAGCAGACGCCCCTCCACGCCTTCCACCAGCAGCAGGGCGGCAGGATGGTGAACTTCGCTGGCTGGAGCATGCCCGTGCAGTATGCACTGAGCCACCTGGAGTCCCACCTGCACACACGCCGGCACTGTTCCCTCTTTGACGTCTCCCACATGCTGCAGGTAGCATCGCCCGCCCCAGCCGCTCCCCGCCAAGGGTCCCCTGTGCTCACAGCCTGGCCGCATGCAGGCCAGGAAGCTGTACACCCCATTCGCTGTGCATCCGCTCACCTTGTAGACGAGCCTGAAGAATGAGGAAACTGATGAGGAAACTGAGATGAGGAAACTGAGGCCCAGGCAGGGCCAGCCAGCACTGCCCAGAGTCAGATCTTAGGGGTGTGACTAGAGCTGTGGCCCTCCTGACAGAGGGCAGGGACTCAGCCAGGCTGCACAGCAAATTAGGGCAAAGCAGAGAATGGAACCCAGGAGTCCTAGCTCACTCGCCCTCCCCCGCTTGCATTGGGCACCTTAAAAATATCTTAATACACAAGTACCCAGCCATGCCAGCAGGGGCAGGGCAGGACTCTCTGCAATGGTGGGGGCGGGGCTGGACCGGCGAAGGGCTCTCTGCAACGGCTGGACTGGCACAGGGCTCTCTGCAATGGCGGAGGAGAGGGGGGCAGGGCTGGCATGGGGCTCTCTGTGATGCCGGAGAGGGGGTAGGCAGGGCCGGCATGGAGCTCTTTCTGATGGGGGAGGGCCAGGGTCGACGCCAGGCTCTCTGCAATGCGGTGGGGCTGGGGAGTGGAGTGGGGGGGACTCTCTGCAATGCGAGGGGCTGGGCCGCCGCTGGGCTCCCTGTGATGGAGGTGGAGGGGGCAAGCCTGGCTCTCTGAGATGCGGGGGGTTGGGCCAGTGCAGGGCTCACTGTGATGAGTGGGAAGGGCCGGCGTGGGGCTCCCTGCAATGGGGGTGGAGGGGACAGGGCCGGCGTGGGGCTCCCTACGATGGAGGGGGCAGGGTTGGCACGGGGGGCTGGGCTGGTGCAGGGCTCTCTGCAATAGGAGTGGAGGATTCAGGGCTGGCACGGGGCACCCTGCTATGTGGGGGAAGGGCTGGTGCAGGGCTCCGTGCGATGGGGGCGGAGGGGACAGGGCCAGTGGAGGGCTCCCTGCGATGGGGGTGGAGAGGGCACGGCTGGTACGAGGCTCTTCCTGAGGGGGGTGGGGGCCTGGGCCGGTGCACAGCTTTCTGCGATGGAGTTGGGGGGTGAGGCCAGCAGGGGGCTCTCTGCGATGGGGGTGGGGGAGCAGAGCCGTCACGGGGCTCTCTGCGATGGGGGCTGGGCATGTCTTAATGGCTATGGGGCAGGGCTGGTAAGCTGGGCTCAAGCTGTGCCCATGCTGGAGATGCCCACAGCTGGCCCATGCCATCTGATGCGGGTCATGGGACTGGCACGAGGGGCTGTTAAATTGCCGTGTAGAAGTCCAGCTTTAGACTGGAGCCAGGATCTAGGATCCTGCGAGGTGGGAGGGCCCCAAAGCTGGGCTACAGCTGGAGCCAGAACATCTACACGGCAATGAAACGGCCCTGCAGCCCAAGCCAGCTGCCTGGCCAGCCAGCGGAGACAAGACCCTCAGCAATGTCTCCTTCCCAGACCAAGGTGTTTGGCCGGGACCGGGTGAAGTTCATGGAGAGCCTGGTGGTTGGGGACATCGCAGAGCTGAAGCCGGACCAGGTACGGTGGGTGTGAGATGCCCTCCCCCATCCCCATGGCCAGGAGTCTTTGTAGTGCCCTGGAGAAAACAGCAGTGGGTCTTAGGGCAGCCTGGGCATGGGCAGAGCTACCGTTGTGGGGAGCCCTAGCCCTAGACCCCCTCTGCCCCTGCTCTGTGTGCAGCAGCAGCCTGGCAGCTCCTGCCATATGCCCGGTGGGGCACTCAGCTCTCTGCTGAGTGGGGCAAGGAGCTCACCTAGGAGCCAATATGTTGATCTGGGCCCGGGCAGCCCTGGTGACTCTGTGACTCCAACACCTTCCATGTCCCAGGGAGCAAATCGCTTCTCCCCTCTGGGGTAGTGACGCCACATGGGTAGGTCCCGAGTCAGATGGTTCATAACAAGCGCAGAAAATTGCCCATTCATCACAGGAGACGTGGCCACCTCACCTGCTCTGGCCATGGGGTCAGAGAGCTGGCGGGGGGGGGGGTCCCATAGCACAAATCCATCATGAAACCAACCCCATCCTCTGTTCAGTTAAGAGAGAGACCCGAGGCTGGGCTACCAGGGGGCTGCAGTCAGGAGTGAGGGGCACCAGCAAAGCTGGGGGAAGCCCAGGGCTGGGCTCGCAGGGGTGTGGTCGGGAGTGAGGGGCACCAGCACATGGGGGGAGCCCAGGGCTGGGCTTGCAGGGATCTTTCACTGAAGGGCCATTAGGAGACACTGCATGGCATGCTGGTGATCTGTGGCCTTGCCTGGAGTTTCAAAGGTGGGGGGCGGGCAGGGACGGGTCTGCTCTGTGACTTGTGGCTGCTCAAGCTCAGCATGGCCTCGCTCGCAGGGCACCCTGTCTCTCTTCACTAACGAGGAGGGAGGCATCCTCGACGACCTGATCGTGACCAGCACCTCGGAGCAGCACCTCTATGTGGTGTCCAACGCAGGCTGCAGGGACAAGGACTGGGTCCTGATGCAGGTATGTGTGCGGCTGGGCACCCCCTGCCTGGACCCTGCAGTGACCCTGAGAATGGGATCATTGCTGGGCGCCTGCTCTCTCCCTGCTGTGCTGGTGCTGCCCTGCTGGTGCCCTTCCCCATGGAGCTGCAGCCCTGGCTGCCAGGGGGCTCCCTGAATGGCAGAGGCGGAAGAATCCATCCCCCGTGCAGGGCTGGAGGCAGGTCCGATGCTGGTCCAGGGTCTGGCTGCTGACCTGGCCTTCAGGAGCTGGGCTCTGTCCCTGCTCTGCGTGCCCTGTTCTCACCTGTGCTTGTCTCCGTTCCAGGGCCGAGCAGAAGAGCTGCGGGCTGCAGGCGGCGATGTGCACCTGGAGGTCTCTGAGAACGCGCTGCTGGCTCTGCAAGGTAACAGGCTGCCCACCCTGGGCTGTCAGCATATCCCTGCATCAGGGCCCTGCACTGACAGCCCCTTCCCCATTGGGGTCACCCTGGTTCGGAGTTCCTGCCAGGCCCGGAGCTGATGGTGCTGGCTCTACTGCCAGGCTGGCCAAGCCAAGGTGGGACTCTACAGGACATCCTGCCCCATTCCCATGCCCTTGGAGAGAATCTGATGGCACAGACCCCTCGGCCTTGCTGTGCTCCCCCCCCATCCCCCACCAGTGCAGGGGGGAGTTGGCAAACACAGGCACCACTGCCCTGGTACTGGGGGTTGCCAGGCGAGGGTCAAGGCCCATCATTCCTGGGCAGAGCTGTCCCAGAGGTGGGGGTGGGTTAGAAATGCTGACTCACTCAATCTCTTACAGGACTGGTGAAACTTGGAACAAAACCTGCCTGGTGGGGGTCGGGCAGCTCTGGGGCCCAGTGCGTGGCAGCCTGCCAGGCAGGCAGGCCCTGGCAGAATGGCTGTGTGGGGCAGCGTTGAGAGAGCAGCGGGGGGCTAGCAGGAAATGCCCATTTGTTGTGTCTCAGACATACTGAAACTTCCCCTGCCGGCTCTGCCCCAAGTCCTTCGTGCCCTGCCAGGGTGGGTGCTATCCCCGGGATGCTGAGGCTCACACTGAGCTCCTCCTGTGCTCTCTGTGCCCAGGTCCCTCGGCAGTGCGGGTGCTGCAGACAGGCGTGTCGGATGACCTGGCCAAGCTGCCCTTCATGAGTAGTGTGGCGATGGTCGTGTTTGGCGTGCCAGGCTGTAGGGTGACACGCTGCGGCTACACCGGAGAGGATGGCGTCGAGGTACCGTGCTGCCGGGCCCAGGGGAGGGGAGGGCGGAGGTACCAAAGCAGAAGCGGCCCTGGTGGGGCAGGGAGGAGGCGAGGTGTCCCGTGGGTGGCATGGTGCTGGCTCAGGCACTGCCTGGTGGGAGGAAGCTGGAACTTACCATGCCTGCCATTGCTTGGCTCAGATCTCGGTGCCCGCGGGGCGCGTGGTGGAGCTGGTGGAGCTGCTGCTCAGGGACCCACAAGTGCAGCTGGCAGGGCTGGCGGCCAGGGACAGCCTGCGCCTGGAGGCGGGGCTCTGTCTCTATGGCAACGACATTGACGAGACGACCACACCTGTGGAGGCGGCTCTGGTGTGGACCCTGGGTAGGAAGGGGCAAGGAGCAGGGCAGGCATGGCAGGGCCTGGGCACCTTAACAGCTGTGAGGAGCACCTTGGGGGGTTGGTGAGCCTGGTATGGGGACTGGAGGCTGGTACAAGGGTGCTAGCTGCCTTGGGGAATGGAGACACAGGGACAGTGAGAGCCCTTGTGGTTGGGGGGGAATAGGTTGTGGGGCACTTGGTGCATGGGGGGCTTGGCCGGGCCCCCAGACTGCCAGGGCATGGGGGGCCGGCCAGACACCTAGAGGGCCAGTGGATGGGGGTGGGACAGGGTTTGGAGTGCTGGTGGTGTGGGTGAGGGTGCCCAACCTCCTAACTTGGCCTGTCTTGCTGTCTGCAGGGAAGCGGCGCCGGGTGGCCATGGATTTCCCCGGTGCCACGGTCATTGTTCCCCAGATCAAAGGGAAGGTGAAGCGCAAGCGCGTGGGGCTGATTTCCACGGGCCCTCCCATCCGTCCACACATGCCCATCCTGAGCCTGGAGGGCAGGCCCATCGGTAGGTGGGGCAGGCAGGAATGCGGCCCTTGTGGGGGTGCTTGGGCCTGGCTAGCCCTTCATTAGTCCACTTGCATGGGCCTCCCTTCCCCTCACTGTGCTGCAGCCCAGGGGGCAGGACCCTGACCCTGGCACGCTTGGCATGTCCGTCTCCCTGTGTGACAGGCTCCGACCTGCAAAGCTCACAAGCTGGGCCCCACATCAAGGAGGATGGTACAGCTGTATGTGTGGGGTCTGCTGGCAGTGGTGGGGGGCTGGCATGGCTGTTCCCACACTAACCTACCACTTGTGCTTCCTGTGCCCAGGCGAAGTGACCAGTGGCTGCCCCTCTCCCTGCTTGAAGAAGAACGTGGCCATGGGCTATGTGGAAGGTGAGCAGAGCCGGGTGGGCACGGTGCTGGCCGTGGAGGTGCGGAAGAAGAGCTGCCCTGCCCTGGTCACCAAGATGCCCTTTGTGCCCACCCGCTACCACATGCTCAAGTGAGGCACTGCTGGCAAGCCACGCCTCCCACCCACCCCAACCAATCAGCATGCACCTCTCTGCCCTACATGAAAGGCCACATCCCCAATCAGGACTCCCCAGAGGACAGCCTGGCCCTACAGTGCCACCTGTCCAAGCAAGGCTGGGCCTCGCCAGGGGCACAGAGCCAATGTCCAGCCATGCGCTGCCCAGCCAATGCCAAGGGCATGTGGCTTCCAGCCCCATCTGAGGCCGATGTCAAACCAGGCCAGTCTGTTGGTCGTCTGAGGGGGGGGCAGCCTCTCAGCTGTGACCTTTGTCCAGACATGCTCTGGCCTGCCGCTTGTATGCCAAATGCTGACGGGCAATGGGCTGGCAAGGTGAGAGCCCCTCTGCTGCCTGGGCGTCCTCTTTCTCTGTAATTGGGCTGTGATTCTCCATTAAAGACCCCCTGACTCCATTCCTGCTCTGCCACTCGTCTTTACCCATGCTAGGCTGGCGGTGTGCAGCACCCAGAGGGCACAGGCTGGAGAACAGCCTTCAGCCGCCACTGCTCACACGTGGCTTCTGAGTATTCTGGGTCCCTCACTGGCCTGGAGCCCATAATCCCCAATGGGGCCTGCCAGGGGCAGTGGCAGAGCTGGGGAGAACCGCTTGGCCCCCTGGAGAGTTAGCCCTTGCACTGGGGTGGTACATGCCACCTGGCCTTGCAGGTGGAGGGGCCAGCACACCTCGCCCCCATGAGAAAGGGGGAAAGAGACTGGGCACACTGGGGCTGTGGGTAAACTAGGGTGCCTAAGGCCAGCCCTGTGCCAGCAGGGCCCAAACACAGGCCTTTTCAAAAGCAGCCATGGGGGTTATGCCCCCCCAACCCCTCCCCCCAGCATGGCATGCGTCTGCTTCATGCTCCTGCCCTTGGCCCCAGCAGGGGGTGAGACCAGGGAGCCCCCATCCCTTGCTGGAAGAGGGCAAGTGGTTCAAGGCAGTTGCTCCAAATGCCTGAAGAGCAACAGCATCCGCCAGCTAGGACAGCATCTCCCTGAGGAGCAGGGGTCCCCTCCTCCAGGGACAGGATCACAGAGAGCCAGGATGGACGCAGTCCCCCCGAGTAATGGAATGGCAGCATGATCACAGCAGAGGGATTTAATCCAGCAAGCAGGTACCAGCAAGGCCACAGGAGCCAGGCCAGCACCCTTAGCCAGGGCCTGGCAGGGTGCAGAGGGACAGCAGGTGGCCCTGGGGCTAAGAGCCTAGCCTGGGATACAGGTACCAGGCTCCAAACCCAGTTGTGCCACCATGTGCCTGCCAGGCCATTAGCCAGGTGCTGCCTCTGAGCCCTGCCCCCTCCTGAGCTTGGAGAGACCCTTGCTCACTGCAGGTGGGGCTGAAAGTACCTGGGGCCAGCTATTCCTACTGCCCTGAGAGGCACCCTGGCCCCTAGGCTGGGTTTGCCATGGGCATGCTGTTCCCGCTCTGATCCCAAGGGCTGGCACCTTGGCAGAGGGCACTGGCCTAGGAAGGCCTCACCTGGCCCAGGCAGATGGCATGGGGGGTGTTGTGTGGAAGCTGGTAGTGTTGCTGCCCAGGTGCCAGTGGGCTATCACTCCAACACTGCTATGAGACACTGAACAGGGCAAGAGCAGCCAGGTGCTGCCCCAAGGCCCCCCACACCATCAAACCCCAGGGAGGTGGGCAGCTCAGCTCTCTGCTCCCACGCCATGTAACCCGTGGGACGGCGACAGGCACTGCCATCCTGGCCCGCAGATCCCCTGTGCCCAGGAGCAGAATCCTGCCCCTCTGAGGAGCAGCTGCAGTTGCCTCAGGGGCCTGGGTCGCAGGGAGCAAAGGAGTTCTAGCAGCAGGGAGTAGGACCTCCCACCGTGGCCGCTGGGGCAGGAAGTGGTACAGGTGTATGAGGCACACAGTCCCTGAGGGCAAAGGAGGGGACTTGGCAGCAGGAAAGGGGGGATTGGGGCAATTTTCCCTGGAAGGGGCTGGGGCATGAGAAGGCTTTCGGCTCATCAGTGGTGGGGGCAGCAGTGGACAAGAGTTGGGGGAAGGGGCTTGGAGCAGGGCTCAGGGGCATGTGCTCAGGGAGGATTTAAGCTGGGCACGAGGACCACTGAGGCACAGACTATACACCACCACCCCCATGTACACCAGGGACACAGGCCTGTGGTCACTGCAGGGGTCTGTTTTGTTTGGGGCAGGTGGGGGGAAGGGCTGATGTGCTTGGGGCAGTGCAGATGCCCCCAGAAGTGACCACAGGGGTGATATCACAGCTTGCCCTGCCTGAGAGGCTATGCAGAGTTCAGCTGGGATGGGCACAGGCCAGCTGGCTGCACAGCTCCCTGCTAGCCAGGGGCTAGGCCACAGGTGACATGGCTGCGGTCTCCAATGGAGCGAAGGTGCAAAGCCAGTTTCTCTGGCTGGCAGCACTGGGTCCATGGGTGGAGCTGTCCCAGGTACGCCCCTGCCCACCAGCGTATCCGTCCATGCCTCATTCTCGGTGCATCTTCATGGCCTCATTGCTTGAGCTGTCCCTACAGGAGGGTGAGAAGAGAGCAGGCGCCATAGACAGAGCTTTGGGGCAAGCCCCAGACACCTGAGGCTCGGCTCCTGCAGCTCAGAGGACTGGAGAGCAGTGGGCAGCCCAGGGTCAGAGTGGGAAAGGATGGGTGGAGTCCTCTGGCAGACTCCACATATGCACACAGATTCTGTGGGGATGGGCACTGCCAGTAGGGCATGCCAACCCATACATCCCACTGCAGTGCCTGGGCACGAGAGCCACCACTGGGGTGACCCCCACCCAGGGCAGGCATGGCAAGGCTCCCCCTGCTGGCAGGGAAGCAGCTGCCAGAGCTGGGCTTCCGCTCATCTCAGAGCCCCGCATTCTGGCAGTGCATGGGCCAGGACCAGCTGTTTCTGAGGCCTGAGCTGCCCTTGGAGAAGGAGCCTTATGAACTGGTGAGGTGGGGCAGGGCCAGGCTCCATGCCTGTAAGCCCCCTGCTGAGCACACAGGACTGAGCAGCGGGAAGCACTCACCAGGTGGGGAAATATGAGGCACCAGCGGGGGTCCCTCCGTTCTGGCTGCCTCTGCCTGGAAACAAGGCAAAGGAGCAGTCAGGGCGGGGCCAGACAGGGCTCAGCAGGGGGCAGGCAACAGGCACTTTGCTGAAGGATACTCAGACAATGCCTAGCAGCTGCTCCACATGCCACAGCCAGGCCAGCACCTGGTTTCCCCCCCTTCGTATCAGGGAGCTGCTGGACACAAGCCAGCCCCTTCCGTGCTGCCTGGACAATGGTGCAGCGCTCCTGGATTCTCCTCTGCGCGGGCGGGGGCCCACAAGCAGCCAGGGACATGCAGGGGTGTGTGCCCTAGTCCTCACTGCCCCCCTCCAGCCTGTAGGTGAGATAGTGTGAAGAAGAGCACCGTTCCCTGCCCCTGGCAGTCTCACCCGCTCTCCAGGGTCACTCAGCCCTATGGGCACCAGGGCAAGGCACACAGACATGGGCGCAGTGTCCCCTGCCCAGATTCCACAAAGAATGGCTCTGAAGCGGTGGTGCTATGGGACAAACCTGTGCACAACAGGCCACTGGGAGAGGTCGGGAAGCCAATCGGAACAGGCTACCTGCCCAAACAAGCTCAGGAGAGCCTGAGAGGAGTGCTATAATTCACCCACAGCCGGTCTCCCAGGGCCAGGCCCAGCAGCAACCCCCTGCCCTATGCCTTACATCGTTTGGAGCCCCAGTTCTCCCTGACAGCTGGAGCCAGGCCCACTCAACCTGTGGGGCGGGCAGCTGCTGGGGCAGGGCCTGGCACAAGGTGCCTAGGCTGCTCTGCCCAGGTATGCTGCTGGGATCTGGGTGCCAGAGACAGTACTTGGGACTGCCCAGGTAAGGCAGGAGCGCCAGGGGCACGGCACTTTGGGCAACGGGCCATCCTCCAGGACTCCCGCATTTGGAGCTGGCCCCTTACTGGGGGCCGGGTCCCACCACATTCCCTATAGCACAGCTCAGTCAGTACCTGAGCGTCAGCCCTGCCTGCAGCAGGAGGTTCAGTTCGGTTGATACTTGGCCAGCAGCCCGGCCCAGCGGGGGAGTCAGTTCGGGTCAGCACCTGGACGGCAGCTTGGCCCAGGGTTCGGTGTCCAGCCAAGGGTTTGGTTCAGGTCGGTACCTGTTCGGCGGCGCAGCCCAGGGGTCCGGTTCGGTACCAGGGCAGCAGCAGAGCTCGGCCCAGGGGTTTCGGGTCGGTACCTGTCTGGCAGCCCAGCCCAGGTGTTCGGTTTGCCCCGGCCAGGGGGGTTGATTCAGCCCGGTTTGGTCGGCACCTGGGCGGCAGCACAGCCTAGCCCGGGGCGGGTTCGGGGCTCAGGCCGGGAACTCGGTTCATCCCGGGAGAAGGGGGCCCGTACCCGGGCAGCAGTACAGACCAGCCCGGGGGAGGTTCTCGGGGACTCGGTTCGGCCCGTACCTGGGCGGCAGCAGAGGCGGCTGACGCGGGCCCCGTGGAGCCGCCAGGCTAGGTGGATGCCCAGCAGGCTGAGGCCCAGCCAGAGCAACAGCAGCTGGAAGAGCGCGGCCCGCAGGTCCTGAGCCGCCCAGTCGTCCGCGAACTCCTGCCCCAGCCAGGCGAGGCCCCGCAGCGCCCGGCCCGGCGCCTCCCAGCTCAGCCACGGTGCAGCCATCACCTTGCGCAGGCGCCGAAAGAGCACTGCACTGCGCAGGCGCCGAGAGCAGTAGTATCGCTTCCCTCCTCTCTTGAAGGGGAGCACCCCGTGAACCTGAGACAGTGAGCGGTGACGCTGCAGCCCGGCTCCTCCTCCAGCAGCCCGACCGCCTGCCTGCCTGCCTGATCCCCTCCCCTTCCCACACAGGCCGCGTTCCCCCGCTCCAGAGTGTGGTTCCGCCCCTCCTCTCATAACCTGGCCCCCATCTGCAGCGACCTTGCACCTCGTCCCACAACTCACCCTCCACCGCACTGGCCCCTCCCCTCACAGTTTGGCCTCCCCACAGCCCTGCCCCTAGCTCACGGGCCCCGCCTGTCATTCCCCACTCATAGTCTGTGCCCAGCACTGGACCCACCCGTCTCCCACAGCCCAGCCGGCCCCCCAACACTGGCCCTGCCACTCCTCCAACAGCCTGGCCCTGATCCCCAGGGCCATCCTTAGGAATACGGGGCTGCGTAAGGCACCTGAAAATTTGGGGCACCACTGGGTCTTAGTATCCATCCTTTCACCTCTTCCTGTCACTGTTCTGACCCTTCCTGGAGGCTCCCACAGCTGGTTGCTGCAGCTGGTTGCTGCAGACCTATTAGCACAACACTGAAACTGTTAAAAAGCCATTCAAGGGGTAATTAAGCCATTTAACAGGCATTTGCCAACCCCCAGGTATATACTGTCAGTTTCTGAATTTACTAACAAAAACAGTTGTTCATTACTGTAATATTTACTCAGAACATGTTAGTCTACAGGACCTTAGTTTAAAATTTGCTTTAAAAATATTTTGTTGGTGAAGATTATAAAATCACAGATTTTTAGATGCAAAATCATCTTTAGCTTTAAATGCTTGGCTCTTCAGACATATAGTTTTTAAAATAAATCCTTCAAAAGACCACCCTTATCTAAAATACACATTTTAATTACTATAGTAAAAAACAACTTGCTTCCAAAGTCTTCCTGTCCTTTTTGTCCATCCCTTTCTCCCTTCCACTCCCCACTCCCCTGTCCCTTGAAAAGAGCCCTTAAAGGGACAGGTTTCAGAGTAGCAGCCGTGTTAGTCTGTATTCGCAAAAAGAAAAGGAGTACTTGTGGCACCTTAGAGACTAACCAATTTATTTGAGCATAAGCTTTCATGACCTACGGCTCACTTAAAGGGACAAACACCCCTTTCCTTCCAGACAGCTCAGAGGGGGGCAAACAACGACCTGCCGGGCCGCATCTGGCCCGCAGGACCCTTCCCTCTGGCCCCTGAGCTCCTGCAGGGAGCGGGGTCAGGACAGGCTTGCGGAGGAGCCAGCCCAATTCCTTGGGCAGTGTGGTGAGCGGGACGGAGGCTAACCCCTGGCCCCTCCCCTTTTGCTCCCCTCCCTTGCAGTCACAGTTCCCCCAGCGCCTGAGCAGCGTGGCTGCAGCTCCGTCTGGGTGGCAGGGCTATATTGCTGCCAGACCTGGGGCTCCAGGGCGTTGCGGTCAGGGAGTAGGGGGAGTTGCAGGGGTGGGAGGCGAGAAGCAGTGGGGCAGTCAAGGGGCCTGGACCCTGCTGCCGGGGACAGGGGCAGAGCAAGCCAGGGCCCCCCTCCACCCCAGCATGCTTGGCCCCTGTCCCCAGCAGCCAAGGCCAGACAGTGAGCGAGCTCTGCCTGCCTGCCAGGGAGAGCAGCCAACCGAGCAGGGAAAACACACAGGGAAAGGACTGAGCCCCCCTTTTCCCCCACCTCACAGGTAACATGGGGCGGGGAGAGCAGGGAGGGTTGGATAGAGGGGTGGTCGGGGTGGGGAGCAGCAGAGGTTGGATAGGATGCGGGAGTCCAGGGGCCTAGTCGGGGGGGGGAGGGGCGGTGTTGGATGGGGGTGGGGATTCCAGGGTGCTGGATAGGGAGTGGGGGCCAGGCCACGCCTCACTGTCTGGGGAGGCATAGCCTCCCCCAGCTTTTCCTACCCAGCCCTCCATACAATTTCTGTATCCAATGTGACCCGAGGGCCAAAAAGTTTGCCCATCCCTGAGATAACTGGGCAAAGTTTCCCTTCTTTACTTCTGACTATCTGATGAACTAGTTTTAAGAGAACCTTCCAGCAAAATCAGTACCAAGATAGATATAAAATCCTTTGTTATGGCTAAAATCTTTGGAAACATATTTTTAAAGTTGGTGAAATTTCATAAACATGTCTATTGTTATGAAGATCGCACAACGTAAATTAGTGTTCCCTTTTTCTAAAAGCAATGAACATTGTTATGAACACATTAAACCTCTGTGATTGATTAATTTAAAATAATGTCTGTTTCAGTGAGTTAAATATGTAGTAATCTGGAATGATTACTTTATGAAGGCTTAAGAGTACATTTAAAATATAAAATTAGCTTATAAATACTGATTAAGAAAATATAAAACAGAAGAGCTGCATCATGTATTCCATAATATTTAATGTTGTATTTAGCAAGACAGTTGACTTGCCCTTGCTACAAAATTTTTGCAAATAAATCTCTGACAAACTTCAGGGTGTTGGGGATACCCGGGCATGGCCACTAGGTAACTCGAGGGGATGGAAGACCACGAGTGTCGATGAAGCCCCCTCGCACTAGGCCCAAGTGTCCTTGCCCCCCCCCCGCCTGGAGGCACTCGCAGTAGCTCTGCGTACTAGGCCCAAGTATCCTTGGCCCCCCCGCCTGGAGGCGCTCACAGCAGTTATGCTGAGGATCTGCAACAATATGTTGCAGAGTCAGACTGCCTGAAACTAAACAAGGCCAAACAGGGCAGATATGGAAGAAAAATGCTGAATAAAGCAGCTTTATGTATACTTTAACAAATGATACAGAGAACAAGGGAACTAGCTGGTAACTGGATTGGCTGGCTATATGGATACTTAGGGCAGCTTGCTATTGGATAAGTATGCTGAAGAAAGGATGTATAAAAGCCTGTGTAACTTCTTGCTCTGTGTGCAGGATTTGAGATTCTATTCTCCCTGTACCTTTTTGAAGCTTCAAATAAACTTTTCTGCTTCTCCACCCCGTTGTGATTATTGGGTGAAGCACACTGGGTAGCGAACCAACCCCTGCTGTTGTTTTGCCTCTCGGCACTGGGTGACGGCAACAAGGGCATATCAAAAAACCTGTGACTGACATTTTTTATTCCCAAATTTAGTGCTTTTAATTAGGTGCCTTCTGCATGTCCAGTCTTCCCCATCGGGCATGCGGTGGAAAATATGCTTCATTTTCTTTAGAAAGAAATTGCAGAAAAGTGTTTTTTTCAAATGTCATTTGCTTCATTTGTGTTCAGGGATTTGGTTGGAAGGGGGTGAGCAGGGAGGGGGAGGGAAGAGAGGAGGGAGACAGTGGGGAGCGGGCAAGGCCTGGGGTGGAGCAGGAGTGGAGTATGGGTGGGGCCACACGCAGAAGAGGTGAGCTGGGGAGCTAGCCTCCCCAAGTGGCAGCTTCACACACTGCCCATGACAGTAGGTAAGAGCGGGTTGGCTCCCGCACACCCAGCTTGGGCTGCAGTGTCCTTAGGCAGGGGCAATATTCACAGAGCCAAATGCGCCTGCGCCGCACATTCTGTGTGAGGGAGAGGGTACGGGGAGGGGGGGTGTCTCTGCGGGGAACTCTGACTCTCTGCCCCAGTGAGGTGGGCAGGGCTTCTCTGTATCCTTTGCTGCCTCGTCCCTCCCCCTGCGGGCTGCGAGCCTGGGCTGCCATAGGGGCACCAGTTTAATAATACTGCATAGGTAGGCTGACCAGACGTCCATTTTTAAAGGGACAGTCCCATTTTGGGGGACTTTTTCTTATATAGGGGCCTATTACCCCCCACCCCTGTCCTGTTTTTTCACATTTGGTATCTGGTAACCCTATGCAGAGGGCCCCATAAATCCTAAGAACAGCCCTGTTGCCCCCCCCCCCCCCCCACTGAGCCTCCCCTCCCTTTACAGCCTACCCTGCCCCTGCTCTCACAGCCCAGCCTGCCCCTGCCCACTGGCCCGACCCCTCCTCCCACAGCTCGGACCCCACCTGCACTGGTCCCCCACCTCTTCCTCCAACCTGCCCCGTGCCCACTGACTCCCACCCCTCCTCTCATAGGTTGCCCCCCCCCCCCCCCCCCCCCCCCCCCCCCCCCCCGGCACTGGCCCTGCCCGTGCCCCTCCTCCCACAGCCCGGTTCTGCCCCACCCCCATTGACCCTTCCTCTCCCCTCACAGCCCGGCCCAGCCCTACCCCCTGCTTTCTGCTCTGACCCCGCTCCTCCCTCCCCTCTACAGTCTGGCTCCACCTCCACACTGACCACACCCCTGGACTGTACCATCACCCCCACAGCTCCATGGGGGCCTCCCCCCGTGCCCAGAGCCCACTGGTGCTTGTGGCAAAGGGTCACTGAGCTCTACAGGCCTGCCCTGGTGTTTGCTGCCCTCACCCTGTGTTCCTGGCACGACCTCTGTCAGCCATATGAAAGCACGCGCTGGAGGCTGGTGATCTGACACTGCCATGTGGGTGGATGGTGGAGGAGTCGTGGGTCACATAGGACCCTCTGCTGAGGGGCTGAGAGGAATCCAGGGCCCGGTGCTGCTATGGGAGTGGGCGGGAGGGGAAGAGCGTAATGATGCTGGTTCTGGCGGGACCCAACAGAGTGCCAATTCAGGACAAATTGCTTAGAGCAAGGCAGTCACAGCCCAAGGTTGGAGTTCCTTTTATTAAGATAATGTTGAAATAAGCAACGGTACAGAGTTCAAGCATAGAAGTTTCTGGTTGTCAGGGGATAAGGTACAGATTATCAAGGGGTACAAAATGCGATTTAGGAGCTGGTGGAACAAGGATCACATAATAATCTGCAATCTCCCCGACTGGGGGGAAAGTTTAACCGGTCAGAGTACAGACATCGAGATATGGGGTAAGTTATCCACACAACGGCTATGTTCAGTATGCTGGGTACAGTGAGTGAATATGGGGGTGGGGATGGGTCTACCCTCATTGGTGGGGTTTAATGTTCAGTGGGATTACGTTTCCAGTTCATATGGTCCGGTGGGGAAGGCCTCTCAGTCTCTTTCCCACAGTGTGTGCACAAGGTCGTACCGGCTCACTCCTCCTGGTACTGTCGGTGGCCGGTGATGTGCTCGATGTAGATGTCCCTGGACCATCGGATGGTGTCTGAGACCATGAGGCGCCGCATGAGCCGTGCGTAGCGTTTACCGATCCCACAGGTCCGCAGCACACGCTCGTTGCAGGGGTCCCAAGCGCCCAGGGCTCCGACGATCAGGGCGTCCAGCTGCACCTCGTAGCCCTTCACTCTCAGGGTGTCGGCCAGAGGGGCGTATTTAAGCACACCAAACCAGCCCAACAGAGAAGACTTTGGTTTTACCCCACTGGCTAACCACAAGTCACACAAGCAATTTCCTTAGGCACTCCAGTTTCCCAGTATCACCACCAGAGCCACTCATTATGGGGATGAATGGTTATGAAAACCAATACCACAGTACAAGAAAAAGGGTTCTCTCAATCCCAAAGGACCAAGCCCCAGATCCAAGTCAATATATAAATCAGATCTTACCCACAAATTACACTGTTACCAATCCTTTAGAATCTAAAATCAAAAGGTTTATTCATAAAAGGAAAAAGATATAGATGAGAGCTAGAATTGGTTAAATGGAATCAATTACATACAGTAATGGCAAAGTTCTTGGTTCAGGCTTGTAGCAGTGGTGAAATAAACTGCGGGCTCAAATCAAGTCTCTGGAGTACGTCCACAGCTGGGATGGGTCATTCAGACCTTTGTTCAAAACTTCAGTTTGTAGCAAAGTCCCTCCAGAAGCAAGAAGCAGGACTGAAGACAAGGTGGAGGAGTTTTCAGGGCCTTTTATATCCTCTGCCCTGTGGAAGATCACTGCAGCAAGATGGAACCTGGAGTCACATGGGTAAGCCACATATCCATGCATGACTTAGTTCTTTTCAGGTGGCAGCCATTGCTTACATGCTATCTTGAATGTCCCCAGGAAGACTTCTTATGTGGATTGGAGTCTTCCAAGATCCATTATCAGTTAAGTGTTTCTTGATTGGGCACTTAATTTGCGCATTCTTCTCTCAAGACAGGCTTCAGAATAGTGTTAGTCTGTATTTGCAAAAAGAAAAGGAGTACTTGTGACACCTTAGAGACTAACAAATTTATTTGAGCATAAGCTTTCGTGAGCGACAGCTCACTTCATCGGATCTCTCAAGAAGCTGATCAAATGCTTTACTAAGGCTACTTCAGAATCAAAACACATTTGGGGGAGGGATAGCTCAGTGGTTTGAGCATTGGCCTGCTAAACCCAGGGTTGTGAGTTCCATCCTTGAGGGGGCCATTTAGGGATCTGGGGCAAAAATTGGGGATTGGTCCTGCTTTGAGCAGGGGGTTGGACTAGATGACCTCCTTAGGTCCCTTCTAACCCTGATATTCTATGAGATACAAGTACATAGCCAATATTTATAGCTTCAACTACCAAACTGATACACAAACACAGATATCATAATTAGCAAATCATAACCTTTCCATAGACACCTTACACAACAGCCTTTATACAATATTTGCTGCAAATATATAACAGTGATTGCAACAATGATCCATATGGTCACAGGTTATATTAATAATGTCACAAGGAGTCTGGGGCCCTGTGCTGCCATGGGACTGGGTGGTACGGTAGGGGAGGGGTCTGGGGCACAGTGCTGCCAGGGGCCCCTTGGCACTGGCCCTGACCCTGACCCTGATCTGAGAGAGAAGCTAATACCGGGCAGCCCTGGGCTGCCTTCGGGGCACTGTGGGGTGTGTAACCAGTGGTTTCCATCGGTCGCCCCACTCCACATCTCAGGGAGTCTCTGGCCTTTGTTAACGCAATCTCCTGTCTCACTATAACTGCACTCCGTCCTGGAGGGCACCAGACTGCTGGGCTAAAGACAGCTGGTAAACTGAGGCAGCTGCTCCTCTGGGACCAGAGGGTCTGTGATTTCGGTGGGGATCATGTTCAAGGCACTTGGGGGTCCATTGTTGACCTGCAGGGCACAGGCAGCGCTGGCACGGCCTGGAGGAGTGAGTGGCTGACAGGCTGGTGGGGTTGGGAAGCTGCCACCCGACTGGTGCAGGCAAGACTCTCTAGTGCTGGCTATAAGGTGCTGACAGCCCTGGGTGCTCTGAGAAGCATCACACCCACACACTGGCACCATCAGCACCAGATATTACAGTGGGGGAGGGACAGTGGGAGCTGCATGATGCCAGGTGGTCCCCTCTGCCTGGACACAGTCCATGGGTGCCCCCGTTGCGGGTACCAGACTTCCCCTTCAGCTGTACACAGCCTCTAGCGCATTGCGCCAGGTCCTGGGCCTGGCATTCGGACAGGGTGGGGAGGGGATGGCATGTGTCTTTGCTGAGGGGAAAGTCCTGGCTGTATCCAGACAATGCCCTACCTACACAATCCAGCGTCCCTGCTGCTCCTGCACCAGCCCCTGCCCTGGCGGCGCTCTGGCGTCCCCGCTGCCCACCTACGCCCTGGCAGAGCTCCGGTATCCCCGCTGTCCGCGTACCCGCCTGCCCCCAAGCGGAGCTCTGGTGAGGGTGACCCCACTGCCTGTGGCTCAGGCGTGTCTGTGCCTTTAAGAGGCTGAGGGGCGGCAGCTGTTTCTCGACTTGCCGTTTCCTGCTCTCCTCCTTGTGCTGCTTCTCTGGCGCTTGTGTGGGCACCGGCTGGCTGGGTAAGTGCTGCCCCCGCACCCCGCTGGGCCAGGCAGGTTTGCCAGCCTCTTCTTCTGGGCATGAACCCCAGCAGCCGTGTTATCCCCACCTCAGGGCTGGTTCTGGGCTGGAAGCGGTGTCCGGTGGCTGGAGCAGAGGGCTGGGAGGCAGATTCTGCCCCGGGCCCTAGAGGGGCTGAGCATGGCCTGGTTGTGCCTGGCCCTTGCTTGCCCTCTCCCCTGAGGACAAGACCCAGGCAAGGGGTGGGGATGTTTCTGCCCCCATATGTGTGGGCTCCTGGCGTCTGCCCCCTCCTCCTACTGGCATCACTCTGCAGGACCCCTGCCCTGGTGCCCCCAGGGCCTTGCTGCTGTGCTGTGCTCTGGCTAGCTCTGTGCCCTGCGGCACCCGGGAGGTGATGTGCAGTGGGGTGTGTGGCAGACCCCGTCCCATGCCGGGCAGGTGTCTAGAGGAGCCCCCTTCCTGCTGCATGGTGCACAGCCCCACCGGACCCAGCAGGTGTGCCCTGCCTGTCCCTGGGCAGCAGGGTACCAGCTGGTCTGAGGGAGGTTACTGCCTGCTCCAGTGACCTTCATGCCAGCAGCTTCTTGTGCCATGTGCCCAACTTCTGCAGGGGTGGGTTGGTCTTTGCTGCCCCACAGCAGGCAGCGCTGTGCCCATAGCTCCATCAGGCTGCAGCAAGGTGCTGGGATGAGGGTGCTGCCAAGCTAGCCTTAGGGGCTAGGAGGGGATTGGCCTGGTTCCTGGACTCCGGGGTTCCCTAGCTCCGTTCCCTCAGCCACTAAGGCAGTCTTTGCTCCCATCCGTCCCTGTGTGGCAGGTGGGCTTCCTGCATGGCATGGGGCGTGGCATAGGGACCTGTCTAGCAGAGCCGTCTGAGGCTGCTGCCCAGGGGTTGGGGAGCTCAGGGAATGCAGCCCACTTCCAGCCCTTAGCAGCAGCTCTCCTCCCCGCTCCCATTCCCGGCCTTTCACTTTCATTTTCCTGACAGTCACAGGGCTGGGTCTGCTGGGGATAGAGCTGCCTTTCCCTCCTCGTGGCCAAGCCCCTAGCAGCGTTAAACCTCATGGAGCCAGGCCTCTGCCTGGAGATGCTGGAGATGGGGTTGGAGCCCCTGAGCCTGCCAACCTGCAGCAGGGGGCATCCACCGCCTCATGGGTGTTCAAGCATCCTGAGCGCCCGCTGCTCCCATCGCTGCCCTGGTATGTGGCCACTGGGCTGGCCCCTTCTGGCTACAGCCCTGGGTGACATCTGTGATACCCCTTGGGTGCTCTGCACCATGGCTGTAGCCCAGCTTGGGTGCCAACCTCCTTCCAGGCCCTGCCAATCTCCCCCAATCCCTCTGGCCAGGCTCCTCTGCCCACAGCCCTATGTTAGCTGCCAGCTCTGGGACCCAGAGAGAGGAGCTGCCCACCCACAGCTGGGGGCTAGGCTGGGCCGGAGCTGGACGGCCCTAGGGGGCCCAGGGCAGCCTGGCTGGCTGCGTGGAGCATCCCGCTGCCCTTTGCAGCCAGGAATGGAGCTGGTATGGAGCCACTAGCTCCAGTGGAGGACCAGGAGCAGGGCCCATGAGTCCTGGCTCCCAGCCTGGTTCTTTTCTCACGCAGGGCTGGGCACAGCTGTACCCACCTCACCCATGTCTGCACTGGGCAGAAGCAGCATGAGGCGCTCCAACAGCCTGGGCGAGATCGACGAGGGCCTGTACTCGCGGCAGCTGTGAGTGCTGGGCCTGGAGATCAGTCAGCATGGCAGGGGGCACCTGGGGTCAGCCAAGGAGCATGCCAGGTGCAGTGCCCCAGTGTGGGCGTGACAGGGGGAGGGGTCAGGGCCAGCGCGACAGGGCTGTGGTGGGGGCGGGGCCAGGGGCAGTGGTGTGGCGGGGACATGGTGGAGTAGGGGCTGTGCCAGCTGCATGTTCTCTCCCCCACACGCCTACTGTGCTTGCCCCATAGCTACGTGCTGGGTCATGAAGCCATGCAGAGGCTGGCAAAAACCACTGTGCTGGTGTCAGGGATGAAGGGTCTGGGTGTGGAGATTGCCAAGAACATCATCCTGGCTGGGGTGAAATCCGTCACTGTGCACGACCTGGGCAACACCCAATGGAGTGACCTCTCCTCGCAGGTACCTGAGGTGGTCGGGGGCAGGGCTTGGGGTCCTTCCTCCCTGGGGGCATGTACCTCCCAGCCTTGACTGGTCTGTTTTCACCCTGCATTCTGGGGCTGGGATGCTGCCAGGGCCCAAGCATGCCCATCTACTTGCATGGTGCCAACCTATCGGCAGCAGCTGCCTCTCAGGAACTGCTCTGGGACTCAGCTTCTGACGAGAATTGCACCACAACTAGTGACAGGCATTTCTCCATAGTAGCTCTGCCCTGCTCTGCAATTGGCAGCAGTAATTACCGGAGTGCTCAGTGATAGCCTCACCTGCTGACTCCCTGCAGCTGTCCCCCAAACCTGACAGAAGCCGCATTAAGCCTAGTGCTTCCATCAGTCCCATCCGCAGCGCCTGGTTCTCCCATGTACAGTGGAAAGCCAAGAAGATCCAGCCCTGCATAGGTGTGGGGCCGCAGTTTGCCCCATTCCCTCCTGGCTCTGCGCTGCCAGCCCGCTTTGACCTGGCTGGGGTGGGGCAGGCCCGAAGAAAGGGATTTTTAATTACCCATGTGATTATTACTCTCTCTCCTGGTCGGGGTGGGTGCAGGCTGGCTCAGACCCAGCCCTTGGGTATCGTTCAGTTTAACCTCATGATCAGGTTCAAGTGCTTAGTTTGGGGATCCTCGCAGCAGCAAGGCTGGGTTTTCCCTTCAGTCCCTGCTTGGGGCGCTCGGCCGTAGCACTGTGCAGCTCAGGGTCAGTTTCTGCCTGGGGATTTCTCTGGCTTTTCAAACAGCCTGGGCTGGGGGAGGGCTGGTGCTGTGCAAAGGAGAGATCTGGTTGTGGGGAGCCCTCTCCCTAAATCTCCTGGCCTCTTCTCTGTAAGGACTCCCCCTGCACCAGCCCCGCTCTCCAGAGTGCTTGCTGAAGGTGTGGGGAGCCGAGGCTGCAGTGCCATGGGCAGCCTGGGCAGCTCTGATTCTCAAGGCTGGCTGCTAATGTCCCCTGAAGCAATGGGTGGGTGCCCTGGTGGTGCCCAGGCAAGCACTGCGACTGGGGAGGCACGAGGGGGCTGTGTGCCATGTGGCCAAAGCTCAGCCCATTGGTAAGGAGGCCAGGGGCACCCCTCATGTAGGGCTGTCTCTGCAGTTCTTCCTGTCTGAGAGCGATGTGGGCCGGAACCGAGCTGTGGCCTCCCAGCAGCACCTGGCAGAGCTCAACAGCTACGTGCCTGTGACAGCATACACCAGGGAGCTGTCTGAGAGCTTCCTGGCAGCCTTCCAGGTGAGGAGGGGCCGTGGCTCGGGCACCAACACCTAAGGGCTTGCAGGGGCCTCAAGCAGGCAGGAGCTGGGTCCAGGCTGCCGGTGTGGGGCAGCTGGGAGCTGAGGCTTGGCAGGTGTCACTCAGCTTCTGGAAACAGCCAGCATAACCAGCCCAAGTCCGGGGTGGGGGTTTGGGATCTGCAGCAGAGTCCGAGGGTGGTGGGAGCCCAGGCGGGGGGGCGGGGTTTGAGGGCAGTCTGGGGTGGGGTCCCAGCTGAGCTAGGGTTGCCAAGCATCCGTTTTTTGACTGGAAGGTCCGGTTGAAAAGAGACCCTGGTGATTCTGGTTGGCACCACTGATCGGATCATTAAAAGTGCGGTTGGCGCGGGGCTGGCAGGCTCCCTACCTGGCTCTGCATGGCTCCTGAAAGTGGCTGGCATGTTCAGCAACTAGGCACAGGGGTGGCCATGGGGGCTCCGCACTCTGCCCCCACCCCGAGTGCTGGCTCTGTAGCTCCCATTGGCCAGGAACCATGGGGCAGTGCCTGTGGGTGGAGTCAGTACGCTGTGGCTTCCCCAGCACCTAGGAGCTGAGGGACATGCCAACCGTTTCCGGGAGCTGCCTGAGGTCCACGCTGCCTGGAGCCTGCACCCTGAACCCTCTCCTGTGTCCCAACCCCCTGCCCCAGGTCTCAGTGCCTTCCTGCACCCCAAACCCCTCATCACCAGCCCCACCTCCAAGCTGGCACCCCCGAGCCGGAGCCCTCACCTCCTCCCACACCCCAACCCCCTGCCACAGCCCAGTAAAAGTAAGTGAGGGGTGGGGAAAGCGAGCAATAGAGGGAGGGGGGATGGAGTGAGCAGGAGGTGGGGTGTCAGAGGAGAGGTGGGGCAGGAGCAGGGCTTCAGGGAAGGGGTGGGCAGCGAGTGGGGCAAGGGTGTTTGGTTTTGTGTGATTCAAATGTTGGCAACCCTAAGCTGAGCCTGAGGGGGTGGGGAGTCTGGGGAGTGATCCCATCTGAGGCCGGGGTGGCAGGGAGTCTTGTGGGGGGTCCCAGCTGAGGGCTGGCTGTAGCTTTCTGAGTTCCTAAACAAGCAATTTTGGAACTGCTTCTCCCGGCAAAGAACAATCCAGGTGTTTACATAGAGCCTACACAAACCACCGTGTGATCGCCCCCTTGTGGGCCTGCAGCACACTGACCCAGCTGGCTGGGACTGACCCAGCTGGCTGGGAGGGGGAGTGAAGTTCCCATCTAGCTAATGCCAAAGCCAGTTGAGTGGCTGTGAAGCAGCATAAGGGAAACATGCCAGCCCAGGGGGCGTGGCACTGGATTTGGGGGCCTCATCCCAGGCTTCCCAGGGGCACAGCCACCCCCAAGCCAGATCCCGCTTGCACTAACTCTGGGTCTTGGCTCAGGTTGTGGTTCTGAGCAACTCACCCCTGGAGGAACAGCTCCGCGTCAGCGACATCTGCCATGCCCGCAGCATCCGCTTCATCCTAGCCGACACCAAGGGGCTGGCCGGGTAAGCGTAAGATGCTACCTGCACTGCTGTGACACGCGCACGCCAGATGCTCTGCAGCAGGGGGTGCTGTGGGGTAGGGCAGGAGCCCTGGCTGTAGGGGGAGCCTCCGGCTACTTCAGCCCCAGCCTCTCCCAGCAGGGGCTGCTGTGCGGGGGGTGGGTAGGGACAGTGGCTATGTGAGGAGCCCTCAGCTACTCCAGTCCCCAGCCTCTCCCAGCAGGGGATGCTGTGGGGAGGGAGGTGCACTGGTCAGGGGTGATGACCCAGCCCATTCCTGCCTCTAGGCAGCTGTTCTGTGACTTCGGGGAGGACTTCGTGGTCTACGAACCCTCGGAGGCTGAGCCCGTCTGTGCCTATGTCCAGCACATCTCGCAGGTACAGCCAGGCCAAGCGCCTTTGCTGGGGCCTCCGCCGGGCACCTGGGGAAGCTTGGTCTCCCCCCTCAGAGCCCGGGCCCCCAGCCAGGAGTCACCCGGGCACCACAGAGTGATCCCCGAGAGGCAGGAGTTCATCCCTTGCCCATCCTGGCCAAGCCAGTGCCATGACAAGCTGACCAAGCTGTGATGGGCCCATGCTCAGCTGCTTTCAGGTGAGAGCCCCGGCTTCTGCCAGGGCAACCCCCCAGGCCTTCGCTCTCAGACGAGCTCTGTGCCCAGCATCCCTTCGGAGCTGTGGAATCACGCTCCCTCTGGGCTGTGGGGCACTGTGGGTCCCTGTCCTAGTGACTGGTTCTGCCACTGTTTCCTCGGTGTCTCCATTGTACAAGTCGGCCTCGGCCAGTCCTCAGTGACTGCCGCCCCCTGGCTTAGACCACTGGGTGATGCCCACACACCCGTGAGACTCCCTGGTGATGCCCACATGTCCATGTGTCCCCTCTAGGCAACGTCCACACATCCATGGCCCACCTCCACCCCTGAGAGCATACAAGCCTTTTCCACCCTGGGGAACAATGCAACATATGGGGAAACTGAGGCACACATGGGCTTCGTAAAAATATTACAAAAATTCCCACCTTCTCACCCCCTCCCACTACTTGGGATGCCCCAAGGTACCCTTCCTCCTGTAACCCGCTTGCCATGTGGCCCAAGTGGGGTTGCTGACCCCTTCTCTCTCCCCAGGGCACGCCTGGGGTGGTGACCTGCAGGGACGGGCAGGGCTACGGCCATGGCTTTGCAGATGGCGACTTTGTGACATTCTCGGATGTGGAGGGCATGAGCCAGCTGAATGGCTGCAAGCCCCGTGCCATCCATGTTCTGGGTGAGCCCCCACTGGCTGGGGCCAGGAGAGCATAGGGGTGGGGATCCCAGGGCCGGGGAGCATTGGGGGATCCTGTTCTGAGGGCCTGGGGGCAGGAGAGCATTGGGAGGGACCCCACTCTGGGGGCAAAGGGCAGGGCAGCATTTTGGGGACCCTGCTCTGTGGGGAGGCTGCTGCAATGGGGGCTGGAATGTAGTTTTTCACTGAAAGTCACTGAGCCCCACCTCTCCGATGGGGGCAGAGAGGGATGAGGGCTTCCCCGCTGGCTCCCTGCTTTCAGCCCAGCCCCAGGTGGGGGCTGCTGGGCTCCGTCCAACCCACCGTGTGCCCACCTGGGCCCTTGTGAGTCCCCTGCGGCCAGGGCCTGTGCCAGGGCTAGGCTGGCCTTGGGCTCCTGGCTCTGGGTCGGGTCATGGTGAGGGTCCCTGGGCCAGGCCGAGATGGCAGAGACGCCCTTTACCCACAGGCCGTGCCCAGCTGCCACAGGCTTACACAACTGGGGAGGAGGTGTGGGGACTCAGGGCCTCCCTCACCCAGGCACTGCCTTCCCCAGATGAGTTCATGCTGGAGATTGGGGACACGGCCTTCTTTGCCCCGTACCAGCGCGGCGGAGTCATCACCCAGGTGAAGGTGCCACAGCTGCATTCCTACGTGAGTATGTCCCCAACCGACTGCCCCCACCCCCCCATCAGGGCCCCTCTGCAGTTGGCTGAGCCCCACTACTCTGCATCCCTCCCCCTAGGCCCCCACAGCTGGCCAGGCTCCCTGCTCACCCCCCCGCAGTTTCCTCCCCTGTGACTGGCTGGGCCCCCCACTCTGCTCCCACGACTGTCTGGGCCCCCACCCCACAAACTGGTGCAGTGTTACAAACTGCTGCCCATCAGAATTTGCTGCTTTGCTTGGACCAAACATGTCCTTGTGGATGCTCAGTAACGTCTGCTGGAGCCACTGGCCTCGTGCTGCCCCCCTACGGGACCTCCTGTTCCCTAGGGCTGGAGGGGGAAAATTGAGGGGGGGGAGAGGGCCAGGCTGCGGCCAAACTGACTGCACAGGAGGGGCAAACTGCCAGAGGCAGAGGTGGAACAGGGGCCAAATCAGGGCTGGGGGTAGGAGCTGGGGTACTGCTAGCTTGGGGCAGAAGGGGTAACAATTACCCCAGGGGAGGGGGGCGTTTGCAGTGTGGAGGTGTCAAGGCTGAATCCCCATGCTATCACTCCGAGTGCAGAAAGTGCGGGGCCCGCAAGGATTCTAAAATTTAATACTTGCCACTCCACGCTTGTATTAAACTCCCAAGGTTACTGCTTTTCTCTGACCTTGGCTTGGTAAATGCTGCCACCACCCAAATGCAAAAAACCCCCTTGGACCCAGGAAGGAAGCTCTTGGGAATTCTTCCCTGTGGGGTACTCTCAAGCCCCTTCACCCACCCACTGCCTCCAGGGAAGAGCTGAGAAAGGAAACAAAGGAAATTAGCTGTTGCCACCAGCTAGTCAAACAACATATGCACAAATCTCTTAGGACACCAAAAATCCAATCCTGTTCTTAAAAAAGGTACATTTTATTAAAAACAAAAAGAAAGAAAATACATCTGGAACTTAGGCTTTTGCTAGATTTTAAAAGAGCAATTCCAAAAATTAAGCACCCAAAATAGCTTTCTTGGGGCATTCATCTTAAAGGTTACAAGCAAACAAAAGCATCTGGGGTTAGCACAGAGGAGTCTACAAGCCAATAAGAAATAAACGAAATAACCCTAATCTCTTCTTTTTCAACATTCCTTAATTTTACTTACACATCTGAGGCTTCAGATAAGTAGGTTCGAGGTATGAATTGATAATCTATAATCATACCTGGCTTAAGCTTCTTACAGCATTGCTGCTCCATCCCTGCAGCCCAGAGAACAACAGACAAAGGGAAAGTTTCTTTCCCAATTTTAAAAAGTTCTAGCCTTCCCATTGGCTCTTTTGGTCAGGTGCCCACTTCTTTTCTTTTACCTGTGGGCTTGTTAACCCTTTACAGGTAAAGCAAGCAGAGAACAGACCAAGAGGGATTTTACAGCTAACTGGCTGGCTGGATGTCCATCAAAGGGAGCTACCTCTTTCCCCCCCTTCATGTATCACAGGGGGGCAGAGGGGCTTTTTGTTTCCTCTGCCAGGACAGTGCAGCTCAGCACCTGTCTCCCAGGGCAGTGCTGCCTAGCCAAGGCAGCTCTGTCCCAGCCTCTGGGATGTGCTGGGTGGCTGAGGGAGACTCCGTTCAGTGCTGTATTTTGCCCCACAAAAGTGACAGTTGTCAGCCATGGTTTAGTGCATACGGGAATTCCGGCTCAGCTTCCCTTTCTGCAGAACGTCCATCGCAAATTTGCCTTGGCTGCTGTTCTCGTTCCTGCTCTGGCGCCTGCCACTGCTAGGCTAGTATCACTCCTGGCCATTCTTTATTTGAAAATGTTGCCCTGATTTCCCTTGGCACTTCATTGTGGGTCATCCTTACTGGGGGGCTGGCAGGTGGCACTGCCACTTGAGAGCAAATCACTGACTATGGGCTTGTCTACACTTACATTTTATAGCACTCCAACTTGCTGGCTTAGGGGTATGAAAAATCACCCCCCTGAGCGCTAGTGTAGACAGGCTCTGAGCGCTGGAGCCGCTCTCCCAGGGCTCAGAGCTAATCCCCTCATGGAGGTGAAGTACCAGACTCGCACTTCAAAGCGCTGCCATGAGAGCATTCCCGCGATAGCACTTTGAAGTTTCCAGTGTAGCCATGCACTATATGTCGCTAGTACCTTAGAATCATAGAATATCAGGGTTGGAAGGGACCTCAGGAGGTCATCTAGTCCAACCACCTGCTCAAAGCAGGACCGATCCCCAACTAAATCATCCCAGCCAGGGCTTTGTCAAGCCTGACCTTAAAAACTTCTAAGGAAGGAGATTCCACCACCTCCCTAGGTAACGGATTCCAGTGTTTCACCACCCTCCTAGTGAAAAAGTTTTTCCTAATATTCAACCTAAATCTCCCCCCTGCAACTTGAGACCATTACTCCTTGTCCTGTCCTCTTCTACCACTGAGAATACTCTAGATCCATCCTCTTTGGAACCCCCTTTCAGGTAGTTGAAAGCAGCTATCAAATCCCCCCTCATTCTTCTCTTCTGCAGACTAAACAATCCCAGTTCCCTCAGCCTCTCCTCATAAGTCATGTGTTCCAGTCCCCTAATCATTTTTGTTGCCCTTCGCTGGACTCTCTCCAATTTTTCCACGTCCTTCTTGTAGTGTGGGGCCCAAAACTGGACACAGTACTCCAGATGAGGCCTCTCTAATGTCGAATAGAGGGGAACGATCACATCCCTCGATCTGCTGGCAATGCCCCTACATATACATCCCAAAATGCCTTTGGCCTTCTTGGCAACAAGGGCACACTGTTGACTCATATCCAGCTTCTCGTCCACTGTAACCCCTAGGTCCTTTTCTGCAGAACTGCTGCCGAGCCATTCGGTCCCTAGTCTATAGCGGTGCATGGGATTCTTCTGTCCTAAGTGCAGGACTCTGCACTTGTCCTCGTTGAACCTCATCAGATTTCTTTTGGCCCAATCCTCCAATTTGTCTAGGTCACTCTGTAGCCTATCCCTACCCTCCAGCGTATCTATCTCTCTTCCCAGTTTAGTGTCATCTGCAAACTTGCTGAGGGTGCAATCCACACCATCCTCCAGATCATTTATGAAGATATTGAACAAAACCGGCCCCAGGACTGACCTTTGTTGGCAGCTGGTATCAAGTGGAGTGCCCCTAGACATGGAGCCATTGATCACTACCCATTGAGCCCGACGATCTAGCCAGCTTTCTATCCACCTTATAGTCCATTCATCCAGCCCATACTTCTTTAACTTGCTGGCAAGAATACTGTGGGAGACCATGTCAAAAGCTTTGCAAAAGTCAAGGAACAACACATCTACTGCTTTCCCTTCATCCACAGAACCAGTTATCTCGTTATAGAAGGCAATTAGATTAGTCAGGCATGACTTGCCCTTGGTGAATCCATGCTGACTGTTCCTGATCACTTTCCTCTCCTCTAAGTGCTTCAGAATTGATTCCTTGAGGACCTGCTCCATGATTTTTCCAGGGACTGAGGTGAGGCTGACTGGCCTGTAGTTCCCAGGATCCTCCTTCTTCCCTTTTTTAAAGATGGGCACTACATTAGCCTTTTTCCAGTAGTCCGGGACCTCCCCCGATCGCCATGAGTTTTCAAAGATCATGGCCAATGGCTCTGCAATCACATCCGCCAACTCCTTTAGCACTCTCAGATGCAACGCATCTGGCCCCATGGACTTGTGCACGTCCAGCTTTTCTAAATAGTCCCGAACCACTTCTTTCTCCACAGAGGGCTGGTCACCTCCTCCCCATGCTGTGCTGCCGAGTGCAGTAGTCTGGGAGCTGACCTTGTTCGTGAAGACAGAGACGAAAAAAGCATTGAGTACATTAGCTTTTTCCACATCCTCTGTCACTATTTGCCTCCCTCATTCAGTAAGGGGCCCACCCTTTCCTTGACTTTCTTCTTGTTGCTAACAAACCTGAAGAAACCCTTCTTGTTACTCTTAGCATCTCTTGCTAGCTGCAGCTCCAAGTGTGATTTGGCCTTCCTGATATCACTCCTGCATGCCTGAGCGATATTTTTATACTCCTCCCTGGTCATTTGTCCAATCTTCCACTTCTTGTAAGCTTCTTTTTTGTGTTTAAGATCAGCAAGGATTTCACTGTTAAGCCAAGCTGTTAACCTTCAGCAGTTACAGCTCATGGTGTTTCTGGGACAGCACTTCCTGTCTGTATGGCGACATTAGGTTTTAATTTTAAATTTCATCCTTTTCTCCTTTGTTTTAATCCACACGTTAATTCTTTGGGCTCAGGACATCAAGGCTGGGTGACTTCCTGCTTGGGTGTCAAACCTCTTCCCTTTCCTTTGATCCACCAATGGGGATTGCCTTGTCAACTGTTCCTTTGCTTCTCTAGCCACCCCCCTGGGGCTTCTTCACATCTCTGCGGGTGTGTAGCACTCGGCTCCCAAATATTCACCCCAGGCCAGATCTTTAAAGGGTAAGAGCATCTTGGTGCTTTTGAAAATCCCACTGGCTGCCTACCTACCTTTTAAAAATTTGTCTCAAAGGGCATTACACTATCATGTATGAAGCCCTTCTGAAAAGGCAAATTGCTACTGCCATTGTTACTGGAGAGAGGTATGCGATCGGCAGCCACGAGTGTTCAAAAATCACAAGTTTTACACCTGAAAGTCATGGAATTAAATGAACTAAATACATCGGTTTGGGGGGCTTGTATTTTACCTTTTTGTTCTTGAGCCTTTCGGTTGCACTAACTTTGTACTTTCTCTGTTCCCTCTTGCAAAGACACCATAGACCAAAAAAGGGCGTAAATTCCTATAACATCCAATTCCATTTGGGACTTCCAGGAACATATGTTCCCTTTCCCGTCCTCACTGAAAACTAAAATCCTTATTTCTATAAGTAGTACCCCCGTCCTGCAGACACTGGCATGCACACTAACACTTTACTCTTGTTATTTCATTTTACTGCATACCTAAATGTTGATTTTTCTGCTGAATTGTTTACACTATCGATGCACATCCGATGAAGTGAGCTGTAGCTCACAAAAGCTCATGCTCAAATAAATTGGTTAGTCTCTAAGGTGCCACAAGTACTCCTTTCCTTTTTGTGAATACAGACTAACACGGCTGTTACTCTGAAACCTGTAATTTAATAGCTATTTATATATGCTACATATTGTGTTATGATACATTTCAGTATCATTCTGACAAGTTTACTGCTCTACTGCTGAAAGCAAGGATTTTTACGGTGAATTATGCTGTTACTCCTTTGTATTGGCTGCCTTTTGGAGAAACTAAAATGCTGTCTCTCCACTATGTTTGCAGTGGCTGTGTCAGTCCCAGCATATTAGAGACATGAGGTGGGTGAGGGAATAGCTTTGATTGGACCAACTTCTGCTGGGGAGAGAGACAAGCTTTCAAGCCACACAGAGCTCTTCTTCAGCTCTGGAAACCTACTGAGAGTGTCCTGGCTACATATAAGACTGAACAGATAGTTTTAGCGTTAAGTAGTTACACATATTGTAAGGAACCATTTAATGTAGAGTGGCCCAATAACACCCCTGTAGTCACAGGACACAAAGGGAGAGAGGATTGTTGTAATAAGCTATAAATCCAGTGTCTTTATTAAGACCACAATTTTTAGTGTCTAGCAAAGTTATGAACATAAGCTCCCAGGCTCATCTTTTGAAGGAGTTGTGCAGGTTTCCTGTGTGGCCGAGGACTGAGAGGTCAGACGTGGAGTGATCGCTGTGTGAGACGTGTTCACCCACAGGTGGCAGATGGCATGTTTTTGTCCTTTTGTCTTTTTCCTGTGTGAGTTCATTCCATAGAGATTGTCTGGTTTCACCCGTATAGCTGTTAGTGGGGCATGTAGAGCACTGGGTCTTAACAGGGAGATGCTAATGCGGGGTGGGTAAACAACGGCCCAGGGGCCGCATCGAGCCCTCCAGACTTTTTAATTCAGCCCACGAGCTCCCACCGGGCAGCAGGGTCTGGGGCTTGCCCCACTCCGGCGCTCCAGCCGGGGAGTGGGGTCGGGGGCTTGCACCACTCCGCGTGGCTCCCAGAAGCAGCAGCATGTCCCCCATCCAGCTCCTACATGTAGGGGAAGCCAGGGGGCTCCGCACGCTACCCCCACCCCAAGCGCTGCCCCCACAGCTCCCATTGACCGGGAACTGTGACCAATGGGAGCTGCAGGGGTGGCGCCTGCTGTGGGCATGCCATGGAATCCCAGGGAAAGCCTGTGAAACTAAAGGAACTGACTGAGGGTATGTCTCTAAGGTGTAACACTAAAGGTGTGAAGCCATGCCACGCTGTGGGGATGCACTGCCCCGAACCCCTGTGTGGATGCTCTTGTTCAGGGGTGAAGTGCCCAGTGTCAGGCAGGCAGCCCTAGGAGGTTGGCGTCCATCCCCACCCACTGTTAATCATCAGGCCTGTGAGTAAGTTGAACGTGGTAAAATGTCTCGTTCCCATGATGGGGGCTTCACTGGACTGGCCCCTCCCCTGGTCACTGGGGTATAGCTTGCCAGGTGGAGCCTCTTCCCGCAGTCGCAGGCCCTCCCTCCCTCTGTCTCTGTTGCCGGGTCTGCGGCAACCCAAGCTGCTGCTGCCTCTTGGTGACTCAGCCTCCGGCCAAGCCACTACAGGCCTTTTCCCTTCCAGGCACCAATCTCCCTCCCTGGCAGGCTCCCTTTCACTGCCCCAGTGCCACTCCTCAGGACAAATTGCTTAGAGCAGGGCAGTTACAGCCCAAAGCTGGGGTTTCTCCACTTCTAAGGCAAACCAAACCAGACAGACAGAGAGGACTTTGGTTTTACCCCACTAGCTAACCATAAGTCATACAAGCAATTCCCTTAGACACTCCAGTTTTCCAGTATCCCCATCAGTGCCACTCATTATGGGGACGAATGGTTATGAAAACCAATACCCCAGTACAAGAAAAAAGGTTCTCTCGATCCTAAAGGACCAAACCCCAGATCCAGGTCAATATATAAATCAGATCTTACCCACAAATCACACTGTTGCCAATCCTTTAGAATCTAAAATCGAAAGGTTTATTCATAAAAGGAAAAAGATATAGATGAGAGCTAGAATTGGTTAAATGGAATCAATTACATACAGTAATGGCAAAGTTCTTGGTTCAGGCTTGTAGCAGTGATGGAATAAGCTGCAGGTTCAAATCAAGTCTCTGGAGTACATCCACAGCTGGGATGGGTCATTCAGACCTTTGTTCAGAGCTTCAGTTTGTAGCGAAGTCCCTCCAAAGGTCAGAACCAGGATTAAAGACAAGATGGAGGAGGTGCAGCTTCCTTTTGTAGTCCCTTCCCATGGAAGGACACCCCTTTGTTCTGACTGTGGAAAATCACAGTAGCGAGATGGAGTCTGGAGTCACATGGGCAAGTCACATGTCCTTGCATGACTCAGTTTGCAGGCCAACGCCATTGGTTACGTGTTAGTTTGAAAGTTCCCAGGAAAGCTCAGATGTGGATTGGCGTCTCCCAAAGTCCAGTGTCAGTTAAGTGTTTCTTGATTGGGCACTCACTGGGAATAGTCCTTTCTCAAGAAGCTGACCAAATGCTTCACTGAGGCTACTTAGAATCAAAACACATTGATATACAAGTACATAGCCAATATTCATAAATTCAACTACAAAAATGATACACACATTCAGATAGCATAATTATACCCAGCAAATTATAACCTTTCCATAGTCACCTTACATGACAATCTTTGTACAATATTTGCTGCAAATATGTAACAGTGGTGGCAACAATGATCTATACGGTCCAAGTTCATATTAATAACGTCACAACTCCATTATCCGTTATTAATGAAAACATTGAATAGTACTAGTTGCAGGACTGACCCTTGCAGGACCCCACTAGATGCACCCTCCCAGTATAACTACTCTTTGAGAGGTTTCAGAGTAACAGCCGTGTTAGTCTGTATTAGCAAAAAGAAAAGGAGTACTTGTGGCACCTTAGAGACTAACCAATTTATTTGGTTAGTCTCTAAGGTGCCACAAGTACTCCTTTTCTTTTTACTCTTTGAGAATGGCTTTTCAGCCAATTGTGCACCCACATTATAGTAGTTTCATCTAGACCAAGGGTGGGCAAACTACAGCCTGCGGGCCGCATCCGGCCCACCAGGGCTTTGGATCCGGCTCGCAGGCGAGGGCAGCATGCGGAGCCCTCTGCCCTGCCTCCCTCAGGGGCCGCAGGGACATGGCGCTGGCCGCTTCCAGGAGCAGCACGGGGCCAGGGCAGGCAGGGAGCCTGTCTTAGCCCATCTGCGCACCGCTGCCACCCCCGAGCTGCTCAAGGTAAGCGGCGCTGGGCCGGAGTCTGCACCCTGAACCCCTCCTGCACCCCGCACTCTAACCCCCCCACCTTGAACCCCCTGCTGCACCCCAACCCCCTGTCCTGAGCCCCCTTCCACACCCCTCCTGCACCCCAACCCCCTGCCCCAGCCCTACATTCTTGGCCCTGCATGCAATTTCCCCACCCAGATGTGGACCTTGGGTCAAAAAGTTTTCCCACCCCTGATCTAGACCACATTCTCCTAGTTCGCTTATGAGAATGTCTTGGGGGACTGGGTCAAAAGTCTTACTAAAGTCAAGATACATCAGTTCTACTGCTCCCCTCTTGTCCACTGGGCCAGGAACCCCGACGAAGCAGGAAGGCTGGTTTGCCATGATTTGTTCTTGACCAATCCTTGCTGGTGATGCCTTAGCCCTGATCATCCCGGGTGTGCTCACTACGGGCTGGTTTGTTCATTTGCTCCAAGGAGCAAAGTGAGGCTGACTGGTTTGTAATTCTCTCATCCTCTTTGTTCCTCTTTATGGAGACTTAGGGCTGGATTCGCAAAGGACTTGGTGCTGATGTTCCAATTTTAGGCTCTGCTGCAGTTCTCCAAACTCCCACCAAATGCTGTAAGCATCTGAGCTCAGTCAGCGCCATGTTGTCAGGTCAATGCTCCAATGGTGCTCCCGGTTCCACTCAGCATGGGCATACTGCTGCCATGTTCCAGCGTCTGGGTTTCAGCGTCCCACTAACACACCCAAACAATTTGCTAACCAGGCAGATGGAGGCAATGCTCATGGGGCATGTGGGCCCGATCCGGTCAGTGTGCTCAGAGGCTGTGCACTAGATAGGGCCCCACCAGACACTGGCTGGAGGAGAGGAGATGGGGCACCATCCACCTTGTAACTTCTTGCCCAATGGCTAGAGCACGGGCCCAGGGTGGGGGTGATCCCAGCCCCAGCCCCCTCCCCCCAGCAGAAAGGTTTGAATAGGGCACTAACCCCAGGGCTACAAGGTGGATCTCACCCACCGCTGAATATGGAGCCGCCTGACTCCAGAGGACTCCCCGTTCATGGATCACCAGGCTGAGCCTAATGTCTCCCTGCTCTGGGGAGTTAGGCGCTGAACTCTGTGAGGGGTGGGGCTTAGCATACCCCATTCTGGTGCGGAAGACCCCACCCAACCTACTGGCATTTGGAAATCCCACTCTGAGCCTCCTCATTCTTGGCACAGAGAGCCTAGGTGCCCAACTCAGGCTCTGTGCACTGTGGGGTGTTCCCAAGGCTGGGTGCTGGGACACTGAGTGGACAGCGCCCCAGGCCCTCTGAGAATCAGCCCTGTTTCCCATGGCTAGAAACTGGGATTGCTGTGGTGTTAACATGGGGAACTGAGGCGTGGGGGCTGTTCTGCAGTAGAACTCCAGGGAGGATGAGGCCTGAGGAGACGCTGGGCAGCGGGCTCAGCAGGTAGTGGGCGCAGCGGGGAGCAGGCACAGCAGTCTCTGTGGACAGCAGGCTCAGCGGGTGCAGCAGGGAGTGGGCATAGCAGGCTCAGTGAGTGCAGAAGGGAGTGGGCATAGCAGGGAGTGGGCGTAGCAGGCTCAGTGGACGCAGTGGGGAGTGGGCTCAGTGGGCAATGGGCTCAGTGGACGCAGTGGGGAGCAGGCTCAGTGGGTGCAGCGGGGAGTGGGCACAGTAGGCTCAGTGGGCAGCAGGCACAGCAGGCTCCGTGGGCACAGTGGGGAGTGGGCACAGAAGGCGCAGTGGGCTCAGTGGGTGCAGTGGGCAGCAGGCTCAGTGGGCACAGCAGGCTCAGTGGGCAGCGGGCGCAGTGGGGAGTGGGCTCAGTGGGTGCAGCGGGGAGTGGGCACAGCAGGCTCAGTGGGCAGCCGGCTCAGTGGGTGCAGTGGGGAGCAGGCTCAGTGGGCAGTGGGTTCAGTGGGCACAGTGAGGAGTGGGCACAGAAGGCGCAGTGGGCTCAGTGGGTGCAGTGGGCAGCTGGCTCAGTGGGGAGTGGGCTCTGTGGGTGCAGCGGGGAGTGGGCACAGCAGGCTCAGTGGGCAGCTGGCTCAGCGGACTCAGTGGGCAGTGGGCGCAGTGGGCAGTGGGCTCAGTGGGTGCAGCGGGGAGTGGGCACAGCAGGCTCAGTGGGTGCAGTGGGGAGCAGGCACAGCAGGCTCAGTGGGCAATGGGCTCGGTGGGCACAGTGGGGAGCGGGCTCAGCAGCAAGCGGGCGCACATGGGCCCCAAGGGTGGAAGAGCAAATTTGAAAACTTGACCAGTTTGTGCAGCAGTGATAGGGCGGGGTGGGGGGGCTATGTAAGGACCAAGGCCAGTTTCCTGCCTAGCGTTCCCCAGCCTTTCCTGGCGCACCACATGACTCCAAAGCAGTGAACAGTGGTTATATGGGCCAGGATCAAATCTGCGATGGCAAGAGACAAACACAGACAAACTGAGACCTGTCAGCTCTGCCGGATGGTCGCCCTGCGCTCTGACGCCATATCGGCCTTGCCCAGTCACACCCACACACCTGGCAGAGGGCAGAGGCAGCAGACGAGCCCCCCATCAGTAGCTCGAACGGTAGTCATTTGTAACACAGCCCCCAGCCGGGCCCATCCCGTATCTGCACCCGGGGTCCCTCAGGGAGGTGGGGGGACCATTCTGTGCCAGGTCTCAGCCCAGCAGCTCTTTGGGGCATGGATTTGTGTGCCTGGCACCGTGTCCTGCTGCAGTGCATGTGTCCGGGCCCTGGCATGGCTCTCAGAGCCTGGCAGCACCATGCCAAGAGCCTGTCATGGGGCAGAGTAGCCTAGCCCTGCCTGTGCCCAGCTGCCTTGCTCTGTTGGGGGTGCATCCCAGCCTGTACCCAGCTGCCTGGGCAGCGCCACTCCAGACTCCGATCTCTGCCTGCAGGAGCCTTTGAGCGCAGCCTTGGCCAAGCCGAAGATCAAAGCTATGGACAACCGAGGGCGCAGCTTGCACCTGGCCTTCCGGGCACTGCACGCCTTTGCTGCCGAGATGGGACAGCTGCCCCGGCCCAGAGCCCAGGTGAGGAGGGTCCTTGCCTGGGGGTCAGCCACCTCCCAGCCTCGTGCCCCCTGCCTGCATCCTGCCCCCACCTGCACCCCATCCCCGCCTGCGCCCAACTTGCACCTGTGTCCCACCCCCACCTGCATCCTGCCCTAGCCTTGGCCCGACTTGCGCCTGTGCCCCGCCCCTGCCTGGGTCCTGCCTCGCCCCCGCCTGACCCGTGCCCGTCACTGCAGGCGGATGCTGAGAGGTTGCTGGAGCTGGCACGAGGCCTGACCGCAGACCAGGAGCTGCTAGACGAGGGGCTGGTGCGGACGTTTGCCCACGTGAGCGCAGGGGAGCTGAGCCCCATGGCCGCCCTCCTTGGAGGCCTGGCTGCCCAGGAGGTGCTGAAGGTGCGTTGCCAGGCTGGGGGGAGGTGGAGGACAGGGCGAGCCTGGGCCCGGCTGCTGGCTTGGGAGGGGCAGAGCCACAGCAGGTGTCTGGGGAGTGGGGGAGGGTTGAGAGGGGGGTTTCCAGCCACTCAGACCTTGCGCCTGATGCCCTTGGGTGCTATCATATGCCAGTGTCGACCAGAATCACTGGGTTCCTGACACAGCCACCAGGTGGCGCCCCCATCCAAGCCAAACTGTCAAGCTGCAGCCCACCTTTGTGGGCGAATTCAAGGGGTGCCCTAGAGTGGGTCTCCTGGGGGGCGGGGGGTGCAGCTGGGGCAGGAGGAGGCTGGGTTAGGCTGGGACTAATGTCTGGGAGGAGCTGGCTCCCTGGCAGCCACCTTCTACCCCAGTCCTGGTCTCCCCCAGCTGTGTGTAAGCAGGGGATTGATCCTGCTATTGTGGGGAACTTTCCTGGCTTATACACCATCCCGGTGGAATGGGTCCTCCCTCCCACTCCCTTTACCCAGAGGCCTGCCTGATCTTGAGAACACCCCTTCTACTCTCATGTGTGGCAGAGTCCTCATAACCTCAACAAAGCTGGGCCCAGGATTCCTGGGGGACTCGACCCCCAACCTTGTTGTGGTCACTTCGGGTAGGGGCTAGGGTGTCCCCACTCTGAGGTGCTCTCTCTGCACTGGATGCTTCCCTGACCCACTGATCATTATATACAGTTCAAAGCAAATACAATTTAATAAACAGCAATCAATTAAAAAATAGGGAAAAAACAGGAAAGGTGAAAGGAAAACCTGTCACCCTGCTCTGTGGCATGGGGCCACCACAACCAGCCATCTCTGGAGAGTAAGGGAAGTTCACAGTCTGTTCCTCATATGGCCCAGGGCTCCTGCCCAGGCCCTGGCTGTGTTGCAGGGATGCTGTGGGTTGGACACTTGCTCCGGTAGTTGCCACACGCCCTCAGGCTCTAGGTTGCAGGAACCTTCTTCCCAGCCTCAGCCCCCCGTTGGGGTTACGATCCCCCTCCCAGCTCTTCCCTGCACTGGGTCTTCTGCCCAGGGTCCCACCCACCTTCACTCTCTCCAGCTTCTCCCTGCATGCTGCTCCGAACAGCCCCAGCTTCAGCCCCAACACTGCTGCTGCTCTGCCTCCAGCCCCCTGGGCTGCTCCTCTGGCCCCTCTGGCTTTGGCTGGCGCGGCTCTGCTCCCAGCTCAGCGTGGTCCCCGGCTCTCTCCTTAGCTCAGCCCCACTCTGTTTCAGGCATCCCCAGTTCACCTGGAGGATGGGACCCTCTGCACTCCTGACTCCCTCATTAGCCTGCCTGCCCCGTCAATCAGGCTAACCCGGAGCATTGGCTTCTCCCCATTGCCCCTGGGGACTGTCAGTCTCAGGGTCCTGATTTCCCATCGACCCTTCCCCTTCCTTTTGGTATTGGGAGCTAGCAACCAAAACACCTCACTCAGTTTTGGTAAGTGGCTAACACTCCCCTTATATCTGCAACGCCCCTCACTCCCGCCTGACAGCCCCCTGCTAGCCCAGCACTGGGCTCCCCTCAGCTCTACCAGTGCCTCTCACTCCCACCCCACAGCTCCTGCTAGCACAGTTGTGGGCTCCCCCCAGCTCTGCTGGTGCCCCTGACTCCTGACCCACAGGCCCCGGCTAGCCCAGCTCTGGGCTCCTCCCAGATCCGCCCGTGCCCCTCACTCCCTGACGGAGTCACCGGGCGATGCTCTGGAACTACTCCATACGAAGCCAGTCAGGACTCCAGGGGAGCATGCCTCCTCTCTGAGCGTACTGTCTCCAGGGCAAGAAGCTTACGCAACTTCGACCGTCCTGGGTCTGACCTCGCAGCATTCAGCCTCCCCTTCCACACTGTGTGCTTCCTGCAGCGAGTCCCTGCAAAACAGTAAAGCTGACATAGGCTCAACAGTAGGACTCACATACAACATAACGAGGGAAAATCCCCACTTCATCACACTCCCGCCCCACAGCCCCCTACTAGCCCCGTTCTGGGATCAGCCCAGCTCTGCTGGTGCCCGTCACTGCTGACCTGCAGCCCCCTGCTAGCCCAGCCCTGGGCTCCCCGCAGCTCTGCCAATGCCCCTCACTCACAACCTGCAGCCCCTGCTAGCCCAGCCCTGGGCCTCCCGTTCTGCTGGTGCCCCTCACTCCCGCCCCACAGCCTCCTGCTCGCCCATCCCTGGGCTCCTCCCCAGCTTTACCGGTGCCCCTCACTCCCAACTCGCAGCCCCTGCTAGTCCAGCCCTTGGTTCCCCCCCAGCTCTGCTAGTGCCCCTCACTCCTGACCCGTAGCCTCTGGCTGTCCCAGTGCAGGTGCCCTAGTGAAGAGGAGCTAGTTGCTTCAAAGTAGGTTGCTGGGATGTGACAAGCAGGGCTCACGTGTGTGTAGTGCTGCGGCTGGGCAGGATCCCTGACTCCCGCATCTTGGGGACTGGCCTGCGTGCTCACAGGGAGCCAGTGGCAGGCCTGGGTGGGACCCAGGATCCTGATCCTGTTGTCTCTGAGCTACATCTGCACAAATGGCCAGCAGGTGGCATTACCCGCCACAGTGCCATTGCAGTGGGGTCAGGGGTCTGGGGGTGCAGTCCCTTGCAGCAGGATGGGGTAGGAAGGTCTGGGGATGCCCAGGTGCCTGTTCCCATGCCAGGCAGCTCTGCTCTGCTGGGCACCTGGTGACACTGCTGGGCCTGGCACAGTGTGCTGGGTCCTCCTGTGGCAGCCAGCCCATGGTGCTGCTAGCCGCTCTGCTACCCAGAGCAGCTAGCCCTGCGCTACAGGCGGGCACTGGCCAGGCACTTGGGGTCCCAGGAGAACTGATGTTGCCCGTCTCGCTGTGCCCAGGCTGCCTCGGGGAAGTTCTTGCCGCTGGAGCAATGGCTTTACTTCGATGCACTGGAGTGCCTGCCCAAGCAGGGGACTACGCTGCTGACGGAGAAGTCCTGTGCCCCGGTGAGTGCCGTGCCCACTGCCGCCCACTGATGGACACAGCCTGAGAGCCACTGGCTCTGGGGCCGGGCCCCTCACCCAGCCCTGTGCAGTGATAGGGTTGCTAGGTGTCCAGTTTTTGACTGGGATGCCCAGTCGAAAAGGGACCCTAGCGGGTCACTAAAAGTCCACTTGGCACCCCCCTCCCACACCCCAACCCTCTGCACCAGCCCTGAGCCTCCTCCCACACTCCAAATCCCTCGGCCCCAGCCTGGAGCCCCCTCCTGCACCCCAAGCCCCTCATCCTTGGCCCCACCTCAGGGCCCACACCCACAGCTGGAGCCCTAACCCCCTCCTGCACCACAACCCCCTTCCCCAGCCTGGGGAAAATGAGCAAGTGAGCAAGGGTGGGGACAGCGAGTGATGGAGTGAGTGGGGGATGGAGTGAGTGAGGGCAGGGCCTCAGAGAACGTACAGGGCAGAGGTGGGGCCTCGGGGCAGGGCAAGGGTATTTGGTTTTCTGCAATCAGAAAGTTGGCAACCTTATGCGTGGAGCCGGCTGGGGGAGGAGCAGGGTGGGCCCTGGTGAACGGGGTCAGTGTGGGAAGCCAGCTGGGGGAGGGGCACTGTGTGGGAAGCTGGTTGGGGGAGGGGTGCTCTGAGGGAGCTGATGTCAATCTGTCCCTCTGCTCTAACAGCATGGCAGCCGCTATGATGGGCAGATCGCTGTGTTCGGGGCTGACTTCCAGGAGAGGCTGGGCCGGCAGAAGTACTTTGTGGTGAGCAGGTCGGGAGAGGGGCCAGGAGGTGGGGCGGAGGGCTAGGGGGCAGAGTGGGTGGGTGAGGCAGGGCGCTCAGAGCAGGACCATGCTGACCCCACCTCCTCCCGCTAGGTGGGAGCCGGAGCTATTGGCTGTGAGCTGCTGAAGAACTTTGCAATGATTGGGCTGGCGGCTGGCAAGGGCGGGAGCATCACTGTGACGGACATGGACACCATCGAGCGCTCCAACCTCAGCCGGCAGCTGCTCTTCCGCCCGCGGGATGTGGGTGTGAGTGGGGCGAGGGCCGGGCAAGGCCTTGACTATGGTCTAATCACACAAATCCAAAAGCCCTGCCCCGCTCCTTTCCCTGAGGCCCCGCCCTGCCCCTTCTCCGAAGCCCCGGCCCACTCACTCCATCCGTACCCTCTGTTGCTCGTTGTCCCCCACCCTCACTCACTTTCACCAGGCTGGGACAGGGGGGTGAGGTGCAGGGGGGCGTGTGGGCTCTGGGCTGGGGCTGAGGGGTTCGGAGTGTGGGAGGGGGCTCTGGGCTGAGCCTGGGCAGGAAGGGATGCGGGGTGCAAACTCCAGCCAGTGGGAGCTGCAGAGTCAGCTCTTGGGGCGGGGGCAGCGCATGAAGACCCCCTGCCCCCACCCCAGGGACATGCCGGCCACTTCCGGGAACGGCATGGAGCCAGGGCAGGCAGGGAGCCTGCCTTGGCCCTGCTGTGGTGCCAGATTTTTAGCACCTAAAATCTCCCAGTTTGGCTTCAGTAGCCTCCAGGAGACTGAGCCCAGTTCCAGGAGACTCCCTTTGAAACCGGGATGGTTGGCAACCCTAGCCCTTGACACCCCTCACTCCTGACCTGGAGCCCCCTGCTGCCCCAGCCCTGGGCTCCCCCCTCTCTGCTGGTGCCCCACACTCCTGACCTTCAGCCCCCTGCTGCCCCAGCCCTGGGCTTCCCACAGCTCTGCCAGTGCTCCGCACTCCTGATCCGCAGCCCCTACCTGGGCGGTTCTGCGTGGGGGATGAGGATGGGTGGGTCTGAGGGAAGGGGAGTGGGAGTGCAGCCTCCTGCCTGGCTCTGACTCTTGCCCTTTGCCCCCTGCCTGGGCCCAAGGGGTCCCTGGTGAGGGGTCGAGCACCAGCCAGGGGCACTGACTTTCCACAGCCTGGTCCGTTATCCTCACTGCCACTGGCTCTGGGTCCAGAAGGGGTCTGTGGAGCTGGCAGAGAACAAGGGAGCAGCCCAGCCTGGCCCAGCACCTGGGCTGGGGTCTCCCTGGGAGGTGCAGCACTGATGGGGGTGATGCTCCCTGGTCTCCCCTCTGCTCATGGCTCCCATGGCCCTTGCAGAAGCTGAAATCGGAGGTGGCGGCGGCGGCTGTACGGCGCATGAACCCCATGACCAGGGTGACAGCCCAGCCGCACCATGTGGGGCCCGACACGGAGACACTCTACGGGGACGACTTCTTCATGGCCCTGGATGGCGTGGCCAATGCTCTGGACAGCATGGAGGCCCGTGAGTGCCTGGGCACTGCCACAGGCAGCCTGGCCCTGAGTGCCCGGGGCCAAGCCCCCCGCCACATACTGCCACTGCCCTTGCCCCACACCCCGCCATTCCACATGCCTGTGCCCCCACACCCCTGTCACACCCACCCACATCACCACAGGCCCCGCGTGGTACAGAGACTGGCCTGGGACAGGCACTGAGAAGAGGCTGCTGCTTCCTTCTCTAGCTTTGGCTCAGTCTCTGCTCTGCCTCCCTTGGCTGGGGCATCTCCTGGGGATCTCTGCTGGGCGGAGCTTCCTGAGATCTCATCCAGAAGGCAGTGCCTCCCGGGGGGCTAGCAGCAGAGGCTACCTGGACAGGGGGAGGGGCAGAAGTGGGGCATCTCCCTGACCTGCCACTCTTTTCCCATAGGGGCCTATGTGGACGGCCGCTGCATCCGCTACCTCAAGCCCCTGCTGGACTCGGGCACCGAGGGCACCAAGGGCCACGTGCAGGTCATCGTGCCCTATCTGACACAGCCATTCGGGAGCTCCGAGGACCTCACGGAGTCGGCCGTGCCCCTGTGCACCCTGCGCCACTTCCCCAGCACCATCGAACACACCCTACAGGTGGCCATCCCTCCCCGCATCTGGAACCTGGGCTCTCTCCACCCTGAGCCTCTTCCTGGCCCCTCCCCACCCCCGGCCTGGCCCACTTCTGTCCAGAGATTGGGCTCTCCCCAACCCTGGCCTGGGCCTGGCCCCTCCCTGCATCCTGAGGTTAGGCCCAGCCCTTCCTCCCTGCCCCAGACCTGAACCACCTCCAATCTGTGCCCTGTCCCCAGCCAGTGCCTTCCCGGACCCCAGCTGCCCAGCAGATGCCCACCCTATTGCGAAGTCCAGGAGCCAGTGGCCAGGCTGGGGGCTCCGATGCAGGCCCAAGCCATCCAGGGCCCAGCGAGGGCAGGGGCGACTGTGCCTGGGGCCAGGCTGGGGGACAGGGGAGCACTCTGACCTGCGAGGTGGCTCTCAGGGCACTGCCGTTCCCAGCCCCTTGCTGGGCCTCTGGCCTGCTTATTTGGCAGAGGAAGGGGCTGTCAGGGGTCTGCTAGCCAGACCTTCCTGCTTCCCAGCCCTCACACTGCCCCTCCTACCTACATGCTGCTCCACGCTGACTCAGCCCCTTGGACTCGCAGCCCCCGCACCCTGCACACACTGTGCACACGACCCAGGCCCTGCCCAGCTCCCTGTCTCGGGGCCTGGCACTAGGCCTGGGGGGCTGTCACCTGGCCCCCTGCTAGAAACCCCCTGCCCTGGCCACCTGCCCCTGCTCCCATCCCACAGCTGGGGCTCTGAGGGCCCAGCAGCCAGAGCATATGGCCCTCAGCATGGGCCGTGCCAGGAGGCAGCATGGGGGTCCTGCCCACACCCTGATGGGATTGGGTGGGAGTGGGGCGACCCCAGCCTGTGTGTAACTCACCCCCTCTCCCACAGTGGGCTCGGGATGAGTTTGATGGGCTCTTCAAGGTGCCTGCAGAGAATGTCAACAAATACCTGGAGTGAGTGTGGGCTGGAGGCGGCTGTAGGGTGGCTCTGGGGGATGGGGGTTTGGTGGCTAAAGGGAGCTGTGGGGGTTGGGGGGCTGAGGCGGGTGCTGGGAGGCAGGGGTTGGGCAGCTGAGGGTGCCTCTGGGGGGTGGGGCGGCTGAGGGGAGGTGTGGGGGTTGGGGACTGGAGGGGGATTCTGGGGGGCAGGGATTGGGCAGTTGAGGGGTTCACTGAGGATTTGGGGGGCCAGAGGGGGGCTCTGACATTGGGGCCTGTCCGTGGTCTCCATGGCCCAGCAGCTCACATGTACCAGGGCTCAGGGGCCAACATGGAAGGGCCCAAGATGTTTGGGTTCTCTCTGGGTGGGTGACCCTCCCCCCCAGGCCCTGGCTCTGGCACTGTGCTGCGCCATGTGTGTGGGGGGGGGGGCTCGGCCTGACACTGCCCTGTACCACAGGGACCCAGCCTTCCTGGAGGGACAGTGGACGACGCAGGATCTGGAGGGGGTGCGAAGCAGCCTGCAGGAGAAGCCGCGCAGCTGGCAGGACTGTGTGTGCTGGGCCAGGCAGCACTGGGAAAGCCTCTATCGCCACACCATCCTAAACCTGCTGCATGCTTTCCCGCCCAGCCACGTGAGCGGCACTGCGGACACCCCGGGCTCTGATCCCCCTGGTTCAGTATCCGTGGTCTCTGATCCCCCTGGCTTGGTGCCCCGGGCTCCCATCCCCCCGGCCTCAGTACTCTGGGCTCCCGTCCCCACGGCACAATGCCTTGGGCTCCAATCCTCCCAGCTAAATATTTCTGGCTCCGATCCCCCGAGCTCAGTGCCCCGGGTTCCCATCCTCCCCCGGCTCAGTGCCCATGGGCTCCCATCCCCCTGTAACGATGCTGCCTTTGGTGGGACACTTCTGAGAGTATCAATTCAGGACAAAAAGAAAAGGAGTACTTGTGGCACCTTAGAAACTAACAAATTTATTTGAGCATAAGCTTTCGTGAGCTACAGCTCACTTCATCAGATGCAGTCTCTAAGGTGCCACAAGTACTCCTTTTCTTTTTGCGAATACAGACTAACACGGCTGCTAATTGAGGACAAATTGCTTAGAGCAGGGCAGTTACAGCCCAAAGCTGGGGTTTCTCCACTTCTAAGGCAAACCAAACCAGACAGACAGAGAGGACTTTGGTTTTACCCCACTGGCTAACCATAAGTCATACAAGCAATTCCCTTAGACACTCCAGTTTTCCAGTATCCCCATCAGTGCCACTCATTATGGGGACGAATGGTTATGAAAACCAATACCCCAGTACAAGAAAAAAGGTTCTCTCGATCCTAAAGGACCAAACCCCAGATCCAGGTCAATATATAAATCAGATCTTACCCACAAATCACACTGTTGCCAATCCTTTAGAATCTAAAATCGAAAGGTTTATTCATAAAAGGAAAAAGATATAGATGAGAGCTAGAATTGGTTAAATGGAATCAATTACATACAGTAATGGCAAAGTTCTTGGTTCAGGCTTGTAGCAGTGATGGAATAAGCTGCAGGTTCAAATCAAGTCTCTGGAGTACATCCACAGCTGGGATGGGTCATTCAGACCTTTGTTCAGAGCTTCAGTTTGTAGCGAAGTCCCTCCAAAGGTCAGAACCAGGATTAAAGACAAGATGGAGGAGGTGCAGCTTCCTTTTGTAGTCCCTTCCCATGGAAGGACACCCCTTTGTTCTGACTGTGGAAAATCACAGTAGCGAGATGGAGTCTGGAGTCACATGGGCAAGTCACATGTCCTTGCATGACTCAGTTTGCAGGCCAACGCCATTGGTTACGTGTTAGTTTGAAAGTTCCCAGGAAAGCTCAGATGTGGATTGGCGTCTCCCAAAGTCCAGTGTCAGTTAAGTGTTTCTTGATTGGGCACTCACTGGGAATAGTCCTTTCTCAAGAAGCTGACCAAATGCTTCACTGAGGCTACTTAGAATCAAAACACATTGATATACAAGTACATAGCCAATATTCATAAATTCAACTACAAAAATGATACACACATTCAGATAGCATAATTATACCCAGCAAATTATAACCTTTCCATAGTCACCTTACATGACAATCTTTGTACAATATTTGCTGCAAATATGTAACAGTGGTGGCAACAATGATCTATACGGTCCAAGTTCATATTAATAACGTCACAACTCCATTATCCGTTATTAATGAAAACATTGAATAGTACTAGTTGCAGGACTGACCCTTGCAGGACCCCACTAGATGCACCCTCCCAGTATAACTACTCTTTGAGAGGTTTCAGAGTAACAGCCGTGTTAGTCTGTATTAGCAAAAAGAAAAGGAGTACTTGTGGCACCTTAGAGACTAACCAATTTATTTGGTTAGTCTCTAAGGTGCCACAAGTACTCCTTTTCTTTTTACTCTTTGAGAATGGCTTTTCAGCCAATTGTGCACCCACATTATAGTAGTTTCATCTAGACCAAGGGTGGGCAAACTACAGCCTGCGGGCCGCATCCGGCCCACCAGGGCTTTGGATCCGGCTCGCAGGCGAGGGCAGCATGCGGAGCCCTCTGCCCTGCCTCCCCCAGGGGCCGCAGGGACATGGCGCTGGCCGCTTCCAGGAGCAGCACAGGGCCAGGGCAGGCAGGGAGCCTGTCTTAGCCCCTCTGCGCGCCGCTGCCACCCCCGAGCTGCTCAAGGTAAGCGGCGCTGGGCCGGAGTCTGCACCCTGAACCCTCCTGCACCCCGCACTCTAACCCCCCACCTTGAACCCCCTGCTGCACCCCTCCTGCACCCCAACCCCCTGTCCTGAGCCCCCTTCCACACCCCTCCTGCATCCCAACCCCCTGCCCCAGCCCTACATTCTTGGCCCTGCATGCAATTTCCCCGCCCAGATGTGGACCTTGGGTCAAAAAGTTTTCCCACCCCTGATCTAGACCACATTCTCCTAGTTTGCTTATGAGAATGTCTTGGGGGACTGAGTCAAAAGTCTTACTAAAGTCAAGATACATCAGTTCTACTGCTCCCCTCTTGTCCACTGGGCCAGGAACCCCGACGAAGCAGGAAGGCTGGTTTGCCGTGATTTGTTCTTGACCAATCCTTGCTGGTGATGCCTTAGCCCTGATCATCCTGGGTGTGCTCACAACGGGCTGGTTTGTTTATTTGCTCCAAGGAGCAAAGTGAGGCTGACTGGTCTGTAATTCTCTCATCCTCTTTGTTCCTCTTAATTGGGCACTTACTGAGAATAGTCCTTTCTCAAGAAGCTGACCAAATGCTTCACTGAGACCACTTAGAATCAAAACACATTGATATACAAGTACATAGCCAATATTCATAACTTAAACTACAAAAATGATACACACATACAGACAGCATCATCATAACCAGCAGATCATAACCTTTCCATAGACATCTTACTGGACCTCCTTTGTATAAGATTTGGTGCCACTCTAGGACTTTGGTTGCAGCAATGATCTGTACGGTCACAGTTCATGTCAATAACATCACACCCCCCGGCTCAGTACCTCGTGCTCTGATCCCCCCTGTTCAATGCTCCGGGCCCTGATTCCTCAGGCTCTGATACCACTGGCTCATTGCCCCAGGCTCCCATCCCCCCTTGCTCAGTGCCCCGGACTCCCATCCCCTCGGATCAATGCCCCTGGCTCCGATCTCCCCTGGCTCAGTGCCCTGGGTCTCTGATCCCCCTTGTTGTGTACCCCAGGCTCCGATCCCCACCCCTCAGTAGCCCCCGGCTTGGTACCCCGGGCTCCTATCCCCCCTGGCTCTGATCTCCCCCAGGCTCCAATCCCCCGGTTCGTACCCTGGGCTCTGATCCCTCTGGGCACCAATCACCCCCCCAGGGCCTCCAGGCTCAGTACACCAGGCTCTGCCCCCTGCACTTCTCATGGATCTGGTCCCCACCTGAACTCCTGGGCTCTCACTGCCCCCGGGCCTCTGTCCATCCACCTCTTGACACCATCCTAACCCTTTGGCCCTTGTCTCCCTGCCCCCCCACACCGTCAGTCCACCCTTCTGCAGGGCTCCCTGGGCCCGCAAGTCCCTGCTGCGCATCCCACAATGGAGCCTCAGCCCCCTGGTCCTTGTGACCTGCCCTGGAGTTGCACACAGGGAGGGGAGCCTCCATTGGCTGGGCCCCTCCCTGGCCCTGGCCTGACCCCTGGCTTCCCCTGTCCCCAGGAGACCAGCCCTGGGGTCCCCTTCTGGGCAGCGCCCAAGAGATGCCCCCGGCCCCTGGAGTTTGACTGCGACAACGTAAGTGGGGAGCAGTCAAGGGTGCCTGCGGGTGGGGGGTGGGGCCAGTGGTGGAGCCAGGACCCATGCTGGGGGGAGCTCTGTGCTGGGGCTAATGGATGAGGTGTGGCCCCTGTAGGGGGGTGCCTGTGTTAGAGTTTGGGTTATGGTGACGGAGGCCCATGGGGTGGGACCTGTGCTAGGGGCGGGGCTCATGTTGGGGGTGAGACTGCAGGGTACAGGCAGGCGGGTGGATGGTGGCGCAGAGCGATGGTGGGTGGCCGATGGTGCCGGGGGTGGACGGGTGACAGTGCAGGGTACAGGCAGGTGGGTGGATGATGGCACTGGGTGATGATGGGTGGGCGATGGCCCCGGGCATGGGCAGGTGAGCACGGGTGACAGTGCATGGTACAGGTGGTGGGGTGGATTATGGCGCAGGGCGATAGTGCGTGGGCGATGGTGCCGGGCGTGCGTGAGAGTGCACGTATGGGTGGGTGGGCGAGGGTGCGGGCATGGGACAGTACAGGGACAGGCAGTGCATGGGCGATGGGTGCAGGTACAGGTAGGTGGTGGATGATGGGGCAGGGCAATGGTGCCAGCACATGTGACGGTGCACAGTGCGGGCGGGTGGACGAGGACGCCAGGTGTGGGCGTGTGATGGTGTCACGGAGCGTGGGGGAGTCAGGGCCCTTCACCCCCACTTCTTGCAATCCACCGTGACTCTCGGCCAGCCCGTAAAACAGCAGGTTTATTAGATGACAGGAACACAGTCTAAAACAGAGCTTGTAGGTACAGAAAACAGGGCCCCTCAGTCAGCTCCATCTTCGGGGGTGGGGAGCCCAGACCAAGGTTCTGGGCCTCCCGCCATCTCCCCAGCCAGCTCCAAAACTGACACCCCTTCCTGATGCCTCACCCAGCCACACCCTCGGTCCCTCCTCCAGCCTTTGTCCAGTTTCCCAGGCAGAAGGTGTCACCTGGCCTCAACCCCCTCCTGGGCTCAGGTTACAAAGGGCAGCTGCCATCTTCTACATACTGGCGTTCAAGTATCATCCCTCAGTGAAGTCACACCCTTATTTCTAGTATTGGTGCAGTACCCCAGGGAAACGGAGGCACGCCCCGTGTTAGCAGAAGACAGTAAACTAGTAAAACTCCCATGCAGTATTACCCAGTTAATACTCCCTACGCAGTCACAGAGTATGCCGGGTATAGGCGGGTGACAGTGCAGGGTACAGGCAGGCGGATGGATGATGGCACAGGGTGATGGTGCTGGGCATGGGTGACAGTGCAGAGCACAGATGGGCAGGTGGGCAAGGGTGCTGGGCGGGGGCGGGTGATGGTGCAAAGTATGGGTGGGTGGGTGATGGTGCCGGGCATGGGCGGGTGGGTGTGCGTGACAGTGCAGGGTACAGGCGGGTGGGCGGACGACAGCGACGGGTGATGATGGGTGGCGAGGGCATTGGGCATGGGTGTGTGACGGTGTAGGTTAGGGCAGGTGAGTGATGGTGCCAGGCATGGGCAGGTGGGCACGGGTGACGGTAAGGGTGGGTGGGCATGTGTGCCAGATGTGTGTGGGTGATGGTGCAGGGTACAGGTAGGTGGGTGGATGATGGCACGGGTGATGGTGGGTGACAGAGCAGGGTACAGGCAGGCGGGTTCATGATGGTGCTGGGCGTGGGTGACGGTGCAGGGTACAGGCGAGTGGGTGCACGGTATAGATGGGTGTGTGGATGATGGCACAGGGCAATGGTGCTGGGTGTGGGCAGGTGATGGTGCAGGGTACAGGCACATGGGTGGGCAAGGGTGCTGCGCATGAGCGGGTGACGGAGCAGGGTACAGGTGGGCAGGTGAGCAAGGGCATTTGGCGTGGGATGGTGCAGGGTACAGGTAGGTGTGTGGATGATGGCACAGGGCAATGGCGGGTGGGGCGGGTGACAGTGCAGGGCAATGGCACTAGGTGTGGGCAGGTAATGGTGCAGGGTACAGGCGGGCAGGTGGGCGAGGGTGCTGGACGTGGGCGGGTGACTGTGCACAGTACAGTCGGGCGTGTGGATGATGGCGCAGGGTAATGGCGAGGTGGCGGGTGACAGTGCAGAGTACAGGTGGGCGAGTGTATGATGGTGCAGGGCCTGGGTGACATTGTAGAGTACACACAGGCAGGTGGGCGAGGGCACTGGGCATGGTTGGGTGATGTTGCAGGGTAAGCACGGGTGGGTGGGCGAGGGCTCCGGGCGTGGGCGGATTACGGTGCAGGGTACAGGTGGGTGGGTGAATGAGGGGGCCAGGCGTGGGTGGGTGATGGTGCAGATTACATGCGGGCAGGTGGACAAGGGCGCCTGGCATGGGCTGGTGACAGTGCAGGGTACAAGCGGGTGGGTGCAGGGCACAGACGGATGTGTGGATGATGGCACGGATCAATGGCGCCAGGCGTGGGCAGGTGATGGTGCAGGGTACAGGCGGGCGGGTAGATGATGGCGCTGGGCGTGGGCAGGTGACAGTGCAGGGTACAGACGGGTGTGTGGATGATGGCACAGGGCGATGGCGCCAGCATGGGCAGGTGATGGTGCAGGGTACAGGCAGGCGAGTGATCAAGGGCGCTGGGTGTGGGATGGTGCAGGGTAAAGGTAGGTGTATGGGTGAGGGCGCTGGGCGTGGGTGGGTGACTGTACACAGTACAGGTGGGTGGGTGGATGATGGTACAGAGCTATGGTGGGTGGGGTGGGTGACGGTGCAGGGTACAGGCGGGCGGGTAGATAGTGGCACAGGGCGATGGTGGGTGGTCGATGGTGCCAGGTGTGGGTGGACTGTGTAGGGTACAGGTGAGTGATGATGCAGATTACACGCAGGCAGGTGGACGAGGGTGCCTGGCATGGGCTGGTGACGGTGCAGGATACAGTCAGGTGGGTACATGATGGCGTAGGGCGATGTTGCTGGGTGTGGGTGGGTGACTGTGCAGGGTAGAGGCAGGCGGATGGATGATGGCGCAGGGCTTGGTCACAGGCATGGGCAGTGTACCAGCGGGCAGGTGGGCATGGCCGCTGGGCACAGGTGGGTGAGAGTGCAGGGTACAGGCAAGTGGGTGGATGATGGCACAGGGCAATTGTGCCGGGCACGGGTGACCGTTCAGAGGACAGGCAGGCAGGTGGATGATGGTGCCGGGCATGGGTGGGTGATGGTGCAGGTTACAGGCGGGCAGGAGAGGTGGGAGATGGAGGTGTGGGACAGGGAGAGCAGGGGGAGTGGTGGGACAGAGAGAACAGGGGGAGGGGTCAGAAAGGGAAGTGTGGGGCGGGGGAGCAGGGGGAGTGGTGGGCGTGGGCAGGGACTGCCCCCTCCCTCCCCACCTGCTGAGCCAGGCTGTATTCGCAGAGCACCCACATGGAATACATCATGACAGCTGCCAGCCTCTTTGCCCAGACGCACAGGCTGCAGGTGCCCCGCGACCAGGCGGCTGCCAGGGAGACGCTACGGGCCATGGCCGTGCCGCCCTTCCAGCCGGAGGTGGGGGTGCGGATCCCCGTCACGGAGGAGGAGATGGAGGAGGCGCCTGCCGGGGTCGGTAAGGGCCATGCTTGGGTCACGGTGCCAGGGGCTATGCAGGGGGAAGGGAAGTGGGCTCTGGCGAGGGCGGGGAGCTCTGCCTGGCGCCAGCTGTGGGGGAGGGGCTCTGCCTGGTGCCTGCGGGCTGGGAGCTCTGCTTGACACTGGCCGGGGTGGGGGAGGGGAGCTCTGCTCTGTCCTGTGGGAGTCGGCGGCCAGGCACCCCAGGACCCAGTGCAGAGCAGCCTGTCACCCTCTGCAGACACCTGCAGGCTCGCTGGCCTGGCTCGGACCCCTCTGTAGTAGACATTTCCCTCGCAGGCGCTGCCTTGGGCAGCCCCTGCCCACCAGCCTGCATTTCTGCTTGTACCTGCTGCCCAGGGCGGGTGGGTGCCCCCCGACCTGGGCCAGGGGAATCCTGTCCCAGCCTGGCCCTCCGGGGGAAGGGGTGCCCTGACTCCAACACCGCCTCGCTGGGGCTCAGAGGGCCTTGGCACAGTCAGGGCTTGAGCCTGGCCCGCTCCTTGCCTGAAGCTCGGCTGCAGGTCCCATGCTGCCCCTGGGCCCCTCTGAGATGTGTACTGGCCCCACTCCCCAATGGGCACCTCGCAGGCCCTGCTCCTGCTCTGCTGGCCTGGAAGGGCTCCTGGCACCGTCCTAGAGCAGCCTGGGGCAGTGCCTGCTGGGGACATTGCTGTCCATGGCTTCACCCTGGGATGGCACTCAGCCCCGGTCTTCCTGCCAGAGCTGCCCCACCCTGCCCCTGGCTTGGGGGTTCCCTGAATGCCACAGATGGACCCAGGAGACCTGCCCCCAGCTGCAGCCCCACTGTTCTCTGTGCCCCCTGCAGATGAGGAGCAGCTGGCAGCACTGAGGCAGGAGCTGGCAGAGCGCAGATGGACCCTGCTGGAGGGGGGTTGCGGTAGCACCCCACCGCATGGAGCCTATCCACTTTGAGAAGGTAGTGGGGGCTGCGTGGCTGGGGTCACTCTCCCCAGGCAGGGGGGAGGGGGCATGGTGCTGTGAGCCATGGCTGGCCTGGTTGGCTGGCCTGGTTGGCATCGCCCAGGGGCTGGGGCTGTGGGAGATTCCAACACGCCTTGGGGGAGCATGAGGGGCCAGGGTGGAGCACACGGCCCCACCAGTGCGCTGGCCTTTGCCCTGTGGGTGCTGTCTGGGCAGGGACTGTCTATTACTGCCACGTGGGGTCGGCAGGAGCCAGTGAAGCCATGCAGGCTCAGGCAGGGGCTGCGTGGCCATGTGGGGTCAGGCAGCAGTTGGGCAGGGCTACTGAAGCCAGGTGGATTGAGCATGGGCCTGGGCAGGGGTCAGGCAGGGGTCACAGGTCAGGCAGGGGCCAGGGTGGCCATACGGGGTCGAGCAGGGCTGGGGTGGCCAGGCAGTGTCGGGCAGGGTCACGGGTCGGGAAGTGGCCGGGGTGGCCAGACAGCTGGCTGTCCATGTCACTCAGAACAGGGCTTCAATGTCAGAGACGTGCTGGAGCATTGCCCCCTTTGCAAGGCAGGCATTGCCTATGTCCTGTGGGGTGAGGCCAGGCTGCCCTCACCAGATTAGGCCTTGCCCATCGGTGGCGGCTACGGGGGGCTTCCCCTGCAGGCACTGGGTGGGTGTCCACCCCGGTTCTCATCATGCCCCTCTTGCGCTGGCCCTGCAGGATGATGACAGCAACAGCCATATAGATTTCATCATGGCTGCGTCCAACTTGCGGGCTGTGAACTACGGCATTGCCCCCGCCGACTGGCACAAGGTGTGGGGGACCAGGGAGAGGGGTGGGGTGAGGGCGGGACCATGCACCGCTGGGGACAGATGTGGGGCAGGGGTGGGGCGATGGCCTCCCCGGGGACAGACACGGGGGGGGAGGCGATGGCCTCCCTGGGGACAGATGCAGGGTGGGGCTGGGGCCAGGCGCCTCCCAGGGACAGACGTGGGGAGGGGTGATGGCCCCCCTGGGCACAGGCACGGGGCAGGAGTGGGGCGACAGTCTCCCCGGCCACGGACGTGGGATGGGGGTGGGTCAACAGTTCCCCTGGGCACAGACACGGGATGGGTGTGGGGGAACGGACCCCCTGGGGACAGTCACAGGGTGGGGTCGGGGCTGGGGTTATGGGCCTCCCCGGGGACAGACGAAGGGTGGGGGCAGGGGTGGAGGTGAGGCAAAGGCCCTCCCCAGGAGAGCTGCGAGGTTTGGGGCCCTGTGCCCGCCCCTGGCAGCAGCTGCTGACACAGTTCCCTGTTGCCTGGCAGAGCAAGCGGGTGGCGGGCAGGATTGTGCCCGCCATTGCCACCACAACAGCGGCAGTGGCTGGACTGGCATGCCTGGAGCTCTACAAGCTGGTGTGGGGGCATCAGGACCTCGGCTCCTACCGCAACAGTTTCCTGCAGCTTGCGGAGCCGCTGCTCGCCCACTTCCAGCCCCTGATGCCCCCAGCCACTTACAAGGTGAGACCCCATGCCTGGCCTTGCCAATGACCTCCCCCACACCCAGGGGTGGCCGCTCGGGGCTGAATGACCGGGAGGGGGGATGGGCCTTCCTCAAGGGCAGCAGAGTCAGTGGCTGGGGGGCTGCCGGATGCTGGTGCCCGCGCTCTGGCAGTCAGGGCTGAACGATGCCCCAGTGCAGCGCTAGGAGGTGCTGTGCTGCAGGGAGTGGGCTGGGGGTCTCCCCTGGCGGTCAGGGCTGGCCCGATACCCAGCGCGGCCCTACAGGGCCTGTGCCCTGGAGGTACAGTGTGGGGATGGTCCCTGCCTGTGGCCGTGGGGAGGTTGGCACAGGGAGGGTGCGCCCAGGGTCCTGGCTCACTGTTACACTCCCATCTCCTGTGTGCTGTTATCGGTTCTGGGGTGGCTGCCTGGCTGCACCGTGTTCCTCCCCAGCATGGGCTGCATCTCGGTGGTGGAGGGGAGCACGGCTCTGGGTGAGGGGCTGCAGCTGTAGCTAGGGATCCCCCACTCTGGGTGACACTGGAGCAAGGGGAGCCACAGCCGGGGCAGTGCAGGGGCGCCATGCACATGGTTGAGCCTGGCCTATGCTGTGCCCTCTGCCTGGGTGCAGGGCCCAGCACGCATGCGGGGCCTAGATCCTGTGCGCATGGTGTGGGGAGCTGTCCAGCCCCTGACGCCTGGACCATGCTGGGAGCCGGCATCCCAGGGACCGGGGCTCTGCCAACAGCTGCCTGGGCATGGTCAAGCAGCTTTCAGCCCCAGCCCCTGTGGCTGCCTTTCTCTCTGCCACGCAGAGCTACCCCTGACCTGCCCCTGGCCAGGCCTTGCTGCACGAGAGCGCTGTGGGGCAGCAGGGGAAGCAGGCAGAGCTGTGGGGCACTGGGGGGCTGTGGGGCACTGGGGGGCGCAGGCAGAGCTGTGGGGATTAGTGGGGGGCCGTAGGGCAGTAGGGGGAAGGCAGAGCTGTGTGGCAGTGGGGGGCTGTAGGGCAGAGGGGGGAGCAGGCAAGCAGTGTGGGGAGGCTTGGGGGGCTGTAAGGCAGTGGTGGGAGCAGGCTGAGCTGTGGGGGAGGTGGGGGTTGTAGGTCAGTGGGGGGAGCAGGCAGAGCTGTGGGGAGCAGTGGGGGGCTGTAGGGCAGTGGGGGGAGCATCAGAGCTGTGGGGCAGTGGGGGGCTGTGGGGCAGCAGGGGGAGCAGGCAGAGTTGTGGGGCAGCAAGGACTGTGGGGCAGTGGGGGGAGCAGGCTGAGATATGGGCAAGAAGGGGGCTGTAGGGCAGTGGGGGGAGCAGCAGAACTGTGGGGCAGCAGGGACTGTGGGGCAGTGGGGGGAGCAGGCTGAGATATGGGCAAGAAGGGGGCTGTGGAGCAGCAGGGGGAGCAGGCTGAGCTGTGGGGATCAGTGGGGGGGCTGTAGGTCAGCAAGGTGGAGCTGTGGGGCAGTGTGGGGCTCTGGGGCAGTGAGCGGAGCTGTGGGGATCTGCGGGGGGCTGTGGGGAATTTCTGGGAGCAGGCAGAGCTGTGGGGATGAGCTGGGGGCTGTAGGGTAGCGAGAAAAACAGGCTGAACGCCGGGGATCAGAGGGGGTCTGTAGGGCAGTGGGAGTAGCTGCTGTGTGCCAATGCCTGGCTCCCCCCAGCCTGGGGCAGGCACTCCCTCCCCCGCTCTGCTCCCCCTGGCCTGGGATGGGCACCCGCCCGCGCTCTGCTCCCCTCTGCAGGCCTGACACTTGGCTTGGGCAGCAGAGGGGGCCGGGGGCAGGGCCCTAAATTGGGACCATGTGTCGTGGGAGGAGGCAAGTTTCCTGCTGCACAGGAAGCGCTGGCGGGAGCCAGGCTGCCTGTGGGGGCGGGGGAAGGGGAGCCAGGCTGGCTGGGGCGGCCGGGAAAGAGGAGGCGCCAGGCATGGGTCTCAGTGTATTTCCACTAACGCAGCCAGCTTAGCTCCCGGCCTGCACTTGCCTTCCTGCAGCCCACTCCCCCCCCCAGGCAGTGCACCCCACAGCCCCCCGAGCAGGGCACCCCACAGCCTGGCCAGGACCGCAGCTCCTGGGCCTGGGGTGCAGTGGGGTTGAGGGCTGGTCCCAGCATGGGTAATGAGATCACCCCCTACAGGGGCAAGGGGGCCAGCCTGTCGGCCAGGGAGAACCTCCTGCCCCACACCCTGCTGCACAGCTCCCCGCCCATGCTGGCACAACCCCTGACAGCCAGGGAAGAGCGCCCCCTGCTGAGCTCTCAAAGCTGCAGCCCAAGGGGGTCCGGAGCCCCTCTTAAGGCCTCGGTGCCTTGGGGGAGCCGTTCCCTGGCTGGGAGACCAGTGGGACCACAGCTCCAGCACACAGGGGCTGGCAGGAGAGCAGGCAGAGGTCAGCTGCCGTGGGCTCTGCGCAGCCTGGCTGCCCTGAGCATGCTGAGCTCTGGCTCAATGTGGGGAGGAGCGGAGACGTCTGGGTCAGTGCCCTGCTGCCCTTGGGGACAGGAAGGGGATGTAGGCTGGCAAGAGTGGAACAGCCATCCGTGGGAGCGTCAGCCCCTTGCCCAGAGGGGACCTGAGGTGCTGGGAGCAGATGGGCTGCGCCAGGGTCACCCAGCGGGGCAGCATCAGGTAGGATGTGACCCCAGGAGTCCTGGGCCCAGGCCTGTGCTCTGAGCTCCTGGGGCACAGCAGGCGTCTCCCAGGCTGGGCTGAGGGGATGTGGGGCAGTGCCCACATGGGCAGGGACCAGCAGGGCGCCCAGCTCCGGGTGGGGCCAGCAGAGGAGCTGTGCCACGGCAAGCACAGAGTTAACTCTGCCAGGCTCTCAGGCTGCAGGTGGCGAAGGGAGTGGGGGGGAGCGGCCAGGTGCTAATGCCTTGTCCCACCCGGGTGAGAAGGGGTGGGTCCCGCTGCCCCATGGAGCCACCGCAGCACTTGGCAAGAGCAAATGACCAGGGCCAGCTGCAGCAAATGGCCAGGCTGTTTCGCTCCCAGTACACACACCGCGGCCTCAGCTGCCTAGCCAGGGGCCATGCTCAGCTATGCCAGGCTTGCTGCAGGGCTTTCCCAGGCCCTGCAGCCTCTGTGCCTCAGTTTCCCTACCATGAGCTCACTGCCTTAGAGGTGGCAGAGTGGCCAGGGGCAGGGAGCTGGGGCTTGGCACAGTGGGGGCCCTGCTGGAAGGCAGAGCAGAGAGCCCAGCAGGGGAGGGGCAGGGGCCTGGCTTGCCTTGGGGCTGGCGCTGAGCAACGTGAGCACTAGGCCTGGGCACAAAGCTGTGAGGCTGGGGAAAGTGGTGTGGGCTGACTAGTTGTGGTGCAGGAGGTGTCTGGGGCAGCCGTCCTGCCTCCTAGATCTCTGCAGCCCGGGGTTGGCCCAGCTGGGTCAAAGTTGGCCCTGGGTTGGGGGGATGAGCCATGTCAGGGCCAAGCCCATGAGAACTCCTGCCTCCGCCCCCCCAGGCACTCCAGTCATCTCCCCTTTGGCAGCCTCGTGTGCCTCGCGTGCTCTCCCCACATCTGGGCTGCCCAGAAAGGCCTGGCTTGTTGGCAGTCAGAGCCGCCCCCGGCCCCAGCTGGCTGGGTCCTGGGCAGGGCAGAGACGCGCAGGGCTTGGCAGAAGTGGCTGATTGTGTGTGTGCAGGGGGGCACTGCCTCAATGGGGCTTTGTGCAGGGCTGCCTGGCCCAGCCTCTCCAGAGCTCAGCAGCTCAGACCCCCACCTCAGCAATGCTCACAGTGGAGCTATATGCTTGGGCACAGCCCATGGCGGAGGGGGGTTGTCCCCTGTCCCAGCCTGGCCAGCCAGTGGCCCCAGCTCCCTGTGGCGTGAGCAGAGCTCGCGCCCAAGTCTTCCTGGGGCTGGGCTGTGCCCTACCCCCCCCTCCAATGCCCCCCCCCAGCCCGTATGTCCTACCATGATCTCTGCATCCTGCCCGTCCTCATGTGAGGGGCCAGGGGGGCTGGGCATGGCCCCCATGTCCTAACACTGCCGTACCCGGATGCAGGGTCCTGTTTGCACTCGCCCTCACTAGCCAGAGGCCAGGACTGAGACAGGCATCAGGGAAGGGAGCTGAGTGCTGGATTGGCCAGGGAGGCTTTGGGCCCCACTGTCAGGATGTGGATTTTCTAATTCACATTCTGGGGTGATTTTGATTATTCTGAAAAGGAGGGAATTGCAAAAGGGACCATCCAGGCAAACCACCCCCCTGGCTCGGCTGGTTTCCCTCAGCTCCGACCCGCAGCCCCTGCTAGCCCAGCCCTGTCACCTGCCAGCTCTGGTGGTGCCCCTCAGCCCCAACCCGCAGCTCTTGCTAGCCCAGCCTTAGGCTCCCTCTACAGCTCTGGCAGTGCCCCTCACTCCCGACCCACAGCCCCTACTAGCCCAGCCCTGAGCTCCTGCCAGCTCTGACGATGCCCCTCACGACCTGAAGCCGTGTATTAATGGGCAGAGCAGGGAGAGATCCGTGTGTCATCGTTGAGGGGAAGTGCCACTGTACATGGCCATGCACAGAGCTGGTGCTCAGGGGGAGGGGGAGGAAACAGATGGGGAGACCTGGCTCCCTGGCCCCATGGTGGCTCTAGCCGGGTGTGGAGACATGCTGACATCAGCCTGCCCTTGTGTCCCCACCAGTATGGCCAGGAGACGTGGAGCTGCTGGCATCGGGTCGAGGTGCCTGGGATCGGCGCTCACGGGGAGGAGCTGAGCCTGCAGGGGCTCCTGGACCAGCTGCAGGTGACCCTCCCCCTCTCTTCCCCCCACCAGAACCTGGGCTGGGTGGGGGCTGTGGGAACAGGCCTGTGCCCCCACCACCACATCCTGCTGACCCCCCCCCCTTTCCCTCTGTAACCTGAGCCCTGTCCCCACTGCCTAGGGGCCTTGGCTGGGCCTTGGGGAGTCTGCCCCCACCTGGGGCAGGCACTCACCTCTCCCCAGCTCTCACCTGCCCCCTACCCAGATCTCTCTGGGGTGCCCACTGCTGGACATGGCTGCTTGGGAAGGTCTTGGCTTGCCCACTTTCTCCAGACAGCCCCCTGCATGCTGGCCTAGTCCGGGCACGTCCAGTCTGGGACTTATGCTGGGGGGAAACGCGCAACCCACTTCCGGGAGACATGCCCACCCCCAGCTGGGACCGGCTGGACCCTGGTGCTCCCAACGCCTGGGGGAACAGCCCCGTCTGTGGCTTGGGAGAGATCCGGCATTGGGGGAGACCCTCCACTTACACCTTTTTTCCTATTCCACAAAAGCTTATGGGAAGTGAGCGCCCAGTGCTGGGCCTGGCACTGACCTGCCCCATCCCTGACGCCCCTCCTGCCTTACAGGGAGTGCACGGCCTGCCAGTGCGCACAGTGCTGTGCGGGGTGACCATTCTCTATGCCAGCTTCTGGGCCAAGCAGAAACGTGAGGCACAGCTCGCCCGCAGGTAGGTGCTGTCCTGGTCCTCTGGGCTGGCAGCCGGCCCCCCTCCGGCCCTGGGCTGGCTGCCCTCCCTCTGCAGGGAGCATCACCCCATGAACCCCCATCCCCAGTGAGGTCCTGGGGGCCAGCACCAGCCCCTGCGTAACCCACTGTCCCTCCCCTGCCAGTCGCCAGGACTCCAGCTCCCCGCTGCCCCTCCCCGGTCCAAGGCTCCAGCTCTCCCTCCCTACTGCCCCTCCCCCCCGCTCACCAGGAGTCCAGCTCCCCCCTCCTCTGACAGCTGCATCGCTGGCTCCCAGCTGGTCTGACCACCCAGTAAACATCCTGCTTCCTGCACCGGGACCCCCCGCCCGGCCCCTTGCTGGCTGTGCTCTGCAGGGAGGCCCTGAGGGCCAGGTGGCATTGCCCTCAGGCCTGGCCATGGCAGCTCCTCCAGCCAGAGAGCCCTGCCAGTGCCCCTGGGCTCCGCGAGGAGAAGGACTGGGGCCAGTGTCAGCACGGGGGGAGGAGGGAAGGGCTAAGGGAGCCTGGTGAGGGGCAGGCTAGCATGGGGAGCCACTCTGAGCTTGGGCTGCTGCCCTGGGCAGGCTAGCTGGACGCCCACAAAGAGGGGCTCTTCAAACCTGGCTCCGGGTGCTTGGACTCCAGCCAGGGCTGTGCCCACTGGCACTGCCAGGTTTCCACTGATGCAGGCTCGCCAGGGGTTTAACTGGCACAGCCTCTGGGCACATACACTGAGCCTGGCCCCTGCTGGATGCCCCGTGGCTTATTCACCCTTCCCCTTCCCTAGACTGACACAGCTGGTGGGCAGCCCCCCTGGAGGAGCCTCGCAGCCCCCCCGCATCCTAGTGCTGGACCTGGTCTGCGAGGACCAACAGGACGACGACATCTTACCACCTGTGCATGTTCGGCTGCCCTGTGGCTGAGTGAAGCCTGCTGCCAGGTGCCTCCCTGGGCACAGATGGGCAGTGGGGGCTCGGCTGTACGCTACAGGCCCCCTGAGATGCTCAGCGGGACACTGGCCTGCTTCTCACCAGCCTGGCAGTGGAGAGCCCAGGATGTAGATGGGCGCACTGGGAGCAAGGCCTGTCCCCGGCCCCCTACAGCTAATAAACCCTTGCCCCTGTCAGTAGGAGCCAGAGGACCGCTTATTCCAGGGGGTGGGGGCAGTGCCCCCATCCGTTAACTCACTTGTTGTAATTCTCCTGCTGAAATGGGGAGGGGCATAACAGGTTTAATAGCCCCACTCCCTGGGGCAGCCTCGGGGGCAGTGAGGGGCCTGGCTGGACGTGGGATCGTCTGGCACCAGTGCCAACTCTGTGCCACAGATCGAGGCCCAGCCTGGTGCTGCCTCAACCATGGAAGCTGGGCATGGCAGCCTCAGGTGGGCAGGGCCAGCACAGCCTGGCACCCCCCACCGGCAGCTCCAGCATTTTAATGGGTGCGCCCTGTGCGTGCAGCATGATTGTGTAGCACACAGTGCATGCATGTGCACTGTGGGGGGGTGCGTGTGTGCGTGCATTGATTATTCTGTGTGTGTGGGTGTGTGCACTGCGTGTGCACCGTCTGGGTGAGCCAGGCTCCCTCCTCTGCCCCAGTGCAGGTTGCAGCCACCCGGGTGAAGCTGGCACAAAGCCCCTGGTGAGGACAAGAGCACACTGGGCCAGTGACGGGCTCCGGCCGTGCCCAGCGCTGCCTCCCCTCCCCCAAGCGACAGGCTCCGGCCACGCGTTCCATACAAAAGCCGTTTATTTATTTACAGAGCTGGGTACAAATGCAGAGCTGGGACAGAAATGCGCCGGGGGCGGGGCTAAATGTAGCCAATGATGTCGTTGCAGATGATTGGCTGCCGGCTGCGGCTGTTCAAGAGGGCAGCGAAGCGGGTGCAGTCCGTGGTGAGCTTGGCAATGTCGCCGTGTGACTGGTGGAAGAGGGGCCCCTGCGCCCGCCCACCTAGGCCCCCTGGGCCGGGGAGGTGCTTGGGGCCGGGCTGGGGGGCGGCAGGGCCCTTGGGGCGTGCCAGGCTGGCCAGCTTGCGCCGCACATTGCCCGAGAGGCTGAGCAGAAAGCCGTGGGGCTTGGCCAGCCGGTGGGGCAGGGCGCTCTCCTCAGGAAGGTCCATCCAGTTCTCCACCAGGTCAGCGAAACAATTATCACCCAGCACGAGCGGCTGCCGGTTGCGGCTCTGTGAGAGCAGTGCCACAGTCCAGTCCTGCGCGTCCGCCGACTCCAGCACCCGCCACTGCTCCAGGCAGGCGTCTGAGGTGGATTTAGGCCGGACCTGCCGGCTGGGGGCCTGGCTAGGGCTGCTGCGGAGGAAGCCCCCCGTGGAGAGCCTTTGTGCCCTTTGGCAGGGGGGCAGGGGGTTCCTGCGCAGCACCAGCCCCTCCTCCTCCCGCCACGTCCCCCCTGACACCTCTGAGTAGCCCGAGTCGAACTCCAGGCTCCTCTCACTAGCGGGCGGTGCGCACTCCTCCTCCATCAGCTCCAGGCAGCAGGCTGAGTCTGCCTCTGAGACGCCCGATGCCCGGTTCTTCGCAGGCCGCTCCCAGCAGGGCTGTGGGGGAGCTGGCGCGGGCTTGGGGGGCCCCAGCCGTGGAGCTGGGCCTGGCACCCGCTTCAGCTCGTGGAGAGTCCGCATCATGCCCTGCATCTGATCCCGCAGCGTGTCCCCCGCCGCCTGCAGGCACAACTGTGGGGAGAGGAACATGGTGATGTGATCGCTGCCCTGATGGACTGGCCACCCTGGTAGCATGGCTGGCCCATACCCCATCTCCCTTACAGCCCCATTCCCCACTTCCAACAGTCCCATCCCCACAACAGCCCTTTCACTCATCATCTGTCCTGACATCTCCAACAACCCCATCTCTCCAGCAGCCTTGTCTCCTGTCACGCGTCCCGACACCTCCAACAGCCCAGTCCCCCACCTCCATCAGCCCCATCCCCCACCTCCATCAGTCCTGTCACCGTCCCAACAGCCCCATCTCCCTAACAGCCCCATCACCCGTCCCAACACCTCCAACAGCCTTGTTCATCACCCCCACCGTCCACCGCCTCCATCAGCCAGGTCCATCACCCCCAACAGCCCTGTCCCCTCAAAAAGCCCTGTCACCATCCCCTGCCTCCAGCAGCCCCATCACTGTCTGCCCCATCCCAACACCTGTCACCCTGTCTGCAGTCCCAGTCCTCTCCAACGCTCTCCCTGCACCGGCCCAATGGCAACAAGGCCCTCAGGACCCAGGATGGGAAGGACACTCAGGGGTTATCGGCCAGGCACGAGGGCGGGGCCCAGCCCCATGGGCCAGGTCATTCCATGGCAGTGACCCGGGTGACTGGCTATGGGACACCAGTGACCAGCTATGGGACACCAGAGTGCCCACCCCATCCACCACCTGTCCCCCCACATACCTCCTGCCCCATCCCCATTCACCCCATCCACCTCCCTGCCCCCTCCTCATGCCCCCCAAACACCCTCTGCCACCCCACACCCACCCCCCGCCCTGTCCCCTCCCCCCATTCACCCCCCGCCCCATCCCCTCCTCCCCCCTGCCCCCATCCACCCCGCTCCTCCCATCCACCCCATGTCCCGTCTCCACACTCTCCATCCACCCTATGCCACCTCATGCCCCATCCATCCCTCGCCCTGTCCCCATGCCCCCATCCACTCTCAGCCCCGCATCCAGTCCCACTCCATCCTCACCCCCCATTGACTCCCTGCCACCCTACACCCCCCATCCACCCATCTTACTGTCCCCACACCCGCTGTCCCATCCCCATATGCAACCACAAGCTCATATACACCGTGCCCCACTATATACCCTCCTCTGTATACCCTCTCCATGTCCTTCCCCATACACCCCCTGCCCTTTCTCCACACCCCCCATAAACACCCCACCACCATCTATACACCCTGCCCCACAAACACCCCATGCTGTGTCGTCCCCGTCCCCGTTCCCCGTGCTCACCAAGCACCGGTTGCAAGGAGCCTCCCTGGATCCCCATGTCACTCAGCCCCCAGGAGAGCCCCCAGAGGACTCACCAGGCTCTGGACTCCCAGACAGCGAGGCCAGCTGGGCCCAGGGCCCCCAGAGCTGGGGCTGAGTCCCTGTCCCCTCTCTGGGTGGCTACAGGGGCTGCCCTAGGAGATGCCGGGGTCCGGCTGGGTTAGGCTGGGCACTCGAGCAATGGTCTCTGTGGTTGCAGCAGCGTCTGCCTGGGCTGGGTGTGGAGCTGCAAGGGGGAGATGCACATGCAGGGCTCCGCTGCCTGGACGTGCACCCAGCCCCAGGGCACCACTTTCCTGCTGCTCCTGCACCGAGCTAGCCCATCCCTGCCGCGTGCTGCAGCATGTCAGGGTGAGCAAGCAGCCACCCTGCCGCGTCGGCAGCTACAGATCCAGCCCCAGCCCAGCCGCTGGGACATGACAAATAGAGACGGCAGCTGGAGTTACACAAGCTGGGCCTGTCCAGAGACGCTGGGTGCCCAGAAGAGTCCAGCACTGGGGGACAGAGGGAAGGGGCACCACGTAGGCCTGGCCCGGAGTGGTGTGGAGGGACCCTGGCTCTCACCGACCCCTGAGAATTCCTCGGGGCAGGCATGTACCACTGGCAAAGGGCCATGAGCCAGGGCCTGGGGCAGCCAGGGGCCACGCTCCAGTGGGCCGCACCAGCAGCCCAGGGCGACATGAGCTCTGGGGGCCATTGGTGCTGTCCCACACAGCCAGCGCAGGCATTGGGCCCGGGGAGGAGGGAGCTGAACTGCTTACCAGGGCCAGGCACACATGGGGCACCAGCCACACCAACAGGCAACCTCCGATGGGACCTGCTCAGGTCCCCTTGTCTGTACCAACCCCTGCAGTCACACCCAGGTGGTTGGGCAGACATCAGGGCTGGGGTTGCCCCACGGACACACACGAGTGTGCCAGAGCTGGGAACTGAACCCAGGAGTCCGGACTCCCTGGCCTGGCTCTAACCACTAGCCCCCACTCCTGCCCACAGCAGGGAAGCAAACCCTGGAGTCCTGGCTCCCAGCCCCACCAGGTACAAAGAGCAGCACGCTGTGTGGTAGGTGGCCAGCAGGGACATGCCGGGGCTGGAGTACCAGGAGCCTCGCCAAGGGCAGGCCGTGAGGCCATGAGAGCAGAAGCATTTGGGGCCTTAAAAAGGCGAGCCCAGCCTGAGAGGCTCCCTAGTGCTGCCAGCTCTGTGCTTTGGGGTGGGGCTCCTCCTGCTTCCAGCCACCCCCACATCCCACCGTGCCTGCCAGCCACCACACCTCTCCCCCCGCACGTCCCGGCTGAGGGCGTCGCTGCACTTCCCGCAGGGAAACACTAGCAATTCAGCCCCAACGCCTGTTGCAGCCCCGAGCCCGGGAAACCTCCTGCACTACTGCACCACAAGGGCCTGCTCACCCAGTCGCCCCGCGGCTCCAGCCTCGTGTCCCCAGCTGTGAGTGATGGCACCACAGCTCGGGCTTAGTCCCTTTGTCCTAGAAATGAGTTGGCGACTCCCACTAGCTGACTGAGGGCAGCTGGGCTGCAAGGCATGGGGTCTGCAGACTGGCCTGGGTCTTGGGGGGCTGGATGGACCCAGGGCATGTCCAGCTCTAGGGTCCCTGCGGGCAGTGCTGGACCCTTTCTTGTTTGCTCCCCAGCTCTTCTAGGCCACATCAGCTGAGGCCCCAGCCGAGCGGAGCCCTGCAGGGGGTGGCTCAGGCAGCTGGTCCCAGCAGCCTGGCATCCAACATGCCATGAAAACCATCTATCATCCAGCTCCGCCAGAGTTTCAACCTGAACAGGTGCCAGGTTTGCCCAGAGCTGCTGGAGGATTGTGGGCATCGGGGCCACATGCTCTCAGGGGCCAGGGAAATCACCCTGCCGAGTGTGCAGACCCAGGCGGGCCCAGAAATAGCAGGGCTAGTGCCAGGGGCCCACTCCCATAGCAGAGGCCATGCCCAGGGCTCCGGAACAGCCCCAGGATCTGCCCGTTCAGCCCCAGCCCCAGCCCCAGCCCGGGGACACGGCAGACCCTACAGGAGGGAGACATGGGACCAAGTGACAGGGCCCAACAGCACCTCTGCCACTACCAGTCAGGGCTGAACCGGGGCCAGCTTGGGCAGATTGGCTCCCCCAGCTCTGATGTCACTATCCCCTCGGGCAGATTGGTTCCCCCAGCTCTGATGTCACTAACCTGTCACCCAGCAACCAGTTGTTCGGCAATCGGCACTTTCTTGACATCAGATGTAAAACAACAAAAATGGCTTCCTGTGTCAGCTGTCTGTGAGGGGGGGAATCCTGCTGCTCCTCCCCTGCCCACAGGGACCACCCAACCCCAGACACCGAGCACATGCGCCTGCTGCCCCGTGCGGGTAAAGGTGCATGTGGGTGCCCGGAGATGTGGGTGGGTATGTGTGCACAGCCCTGCCTGGGGACCCTGCCCTGCGCCAGCACTGCCCACCCATCCTGGGGCCAAAAACCAGATTTTCAGAAGTGCCCAGGAATTTGGGGAGCCCTGAGACTAGCAGCAGGCAGTGCTCAGGTCACACAGGGAATCAGGCCCCTGAGGCCACCAAGGGTGGGTGGGAGGCTGGGGGAACTGTGCCCAGTTCACACAGGGGATCAGGCCCCTGCGCCCGGCCGGGGGGGTGATCAGGCCCCCTGCGGCTTCTCATGTCAGTCCCCAAGTCCCTGGTCACATTTTGAAATTATGGCCGGAGATTCCTCCAGCCGCCAGTTACTGCGAGTGGGTCACACTCTGCCCCCACCAACGCCCTCAGCCCATGGCAGGGCAGCCCAGCGCCCACCTCCCTGGGGGCAGCCAGCCCCTCCCTCGCCTCATGCAGAGAGGGCAGGGTTCGAGCCGGGCTGAGTCCCTGAGCATGGAGCCAACGGAGCAGCAGGGGGGCTAGGGGCAGTCTGGGCCCTGCTTGGGTCTCGGGGATCCCAGAGCCGGGCAGGCCCAATCGCAGGGGCTGAGGGTAGCTCTGGGCCAGCACAGCCCGTGGCCCGATACTGTGGCCTGACTCTGGTGACGCCCAGCCTGAGGCTGCCCGGCCCCGCGTGCAGCCCTGGGCACAGGAGCGGGCAGGGCTGGCATGTGCCCAACACGGGCAGCCAACCGAGCCCAGCGGTGCCAGGCGTGGTCCGGGCAAAGCCGAGCCCCGGTACTCCGGGGACGCCCCTGGCCTCTGCCCTGCATCCCCAGCGCCCTTCCCCGGACTAGCCCCGCCGCTACCAAGGGGAGCCGGGCTGCCCGGCCGGACCCGCTGTCCTCCGAGCCCGGCCAGGCCACTCACCACTTCTGCCCGGAGGCGGCCGAGGGAGGCGTCCAGGCGGGCGCGCCGCATGTCGGGGGGGCTTGGCGGGCAGCCCCGGTGCGCGCAGGGAGCCCAGGGCGCCCCGCCAGCCCGGCGCTCGGCGCTGGCCCGGAGCTGCGAGCTGGATCCCAGGCGCTCACTGTCCCAGGCCCGGCCCCCGCCCCGGAGCAGCCAATGAGCCCCGGTCTCCCCTCTACCCGGGGGCCGGGCCGGGCCAATGGGAGGCCTCAGTAATGTGATTCCCGGGGCGGCGGGGGCTGGAGCCCGCTAGGGTATCCCCTGGGCCAGACGGCGCGAGGGGCGCCGCCCGGGCCCCGGCCCCTCCAGCCCTGGGCAACCCAGACACCACGGGCATCGACCCCCCCCTCCCAAGCCAGAGAGCACCATGGGCACACCAGCCCCACCCAGCCCTGGGCACCGAAGGCACCAGCCCCCCAGCCCAGTTGCAGAGCTCTGGGTGGGTGCTGGGTGGTGGGCGCAGGGAACAGGCAGTTGCGGAGTTCTGGGGCATCGGCGCGGGGGGGATGAGGGGGGACAGGCAATTGCAGAGCTCTCCGTATGGGGGGGCTGGGGGGTGGGCACGGTGGGGGGATAGGAAGTTGCAGAGCTCTGGATGGATGGGTGGGCACGGGGGAGACAGGAAGTTTCAGATCTCTGGGTGGGTAGGTGGGTGGACAAGGAGGGGTGCGGTGGGCACAGGCAGTTGCAGAGTTCTGGGTGGGTGTGGGGAGGTGCAGGGGGGGATAGGCAGTTGCAGAGGTGTGGGTGGGGGCTGGGGGGTGGGTATGAGGGGAGGAGAGGTAGTTGCAGAGCTCTGGGGGGGACAGGGGTTGGGTGTGGGGGGACTGGGGACTGAGCACAGGGTGAACAGGCAATTGCAGAGCTCTGGGTGAGCAGGGGCTGGGGAGTCTGGGGATGGGCGTGGTGGGGGGTGCGGGAGGGCCATGGGGGGCATGCAGTTGCAGAGCTTTGGGTTGGTGGAGGCTGGGGGTGGGAGCAGGGGTGTGTGTAGGGGAACAGGTAGTTGTAGAGCTCTGGGTGAGTGGGGGCAGGAGGGTGGGCACGTGGAGGACAGGCAGTTGCAGAGCTCTGGGTGGGTGGGTGGGTGGGGGCCTGGGGGAGGCTTGGGGGGGCAGGCAGTTGCAGAGCTCTGGGTGGGTGGGGGCTGTGGAGTCTGGGGGTGGATGCGGAGGGCACAGGCAGTGCCCGACTGGAATCTCTGGGCAGTCCCCACAGAGGGTGCCCATGCTGGACGTGCTGAGATTGCAGGGCCAGCTGCTGGAAGAGGACCAGGCTGCCCCCTTTGGGGGAAAAGGGTGGTACTCTGTATGCAAATCGCTCAATAAACTAGTTTGCATTTTGGCAAATAATTTGCATATTTGTATATAACCCTAAACTCCGTTTACAATCTGTTGGTTTAGTTCTGGCAAAAAGCATCCACTGGCAAGCCCCTCCCGCCACCCAGCTGCCAGCAGATTTTAAAGAATCCTTATTGAGGTTACAGGGACAAACCATCCCGATGTGTAGAAAGAATAGTAAATATGGCAGGCGACCAGCTTGGCTTAACAGTGAAATCCTTGTTGATCTTAAGCACAAAAAAGAAACTTACACGAAGTGGAAGATTGGACAAATGACCAGGGAAGAGTATAAAAATATTGCTCGGGCATGCAGGAGTGAAATCAGGAAGGCCAAATCACACCTGGAGTTGCAGCTAGCAAGAGATGTTAAGAGTAACAAGAAGGGTTTCTTCAGGTATGTTAGCAACAAGAAGAAAGTCAAGAAAAGTGTGGGCCCCTTACTGAATGAGGGAGGCAACCTAGTGACAGAGGATGTGGAAAAAGCTAATGTACTCAATGCTTTTTTTGCCTCTGTCTTCACGAACAAGGTCAGCTCCCAGACTACTGCACTCGGCAGCACAGCATGGGGAGGAGGAGACCAGCCCTCTGTGGAGAAAGAAGTGGTTCGGGACTATTTAGAAAATCTGGATGAGCACAAGTCCATGGGGCCGGATGTGCAGCATCCGAGAGTGCTAAAGGAGTTGGCGGATGTGATTGCAGAGCCATTGGCCATGATCTTTGAAAACTCATGGTGATTGGGGGACGTCCCGGACGACTGGAAAAAGGCTAATGTAGTGCCCATCTTTAAAAAAGGGAAGAAGGAGGATCCGGGGAACTACAGGCCAGTCAGCCTCACCTCAGTCCCTGGAAAAATCATGGAGCAGGTCCTCAAGGAATCAATTCTGAAGCACTTAGAGGAGAGGAAGGTGATCAGGAACAGTCAGCATGGATTCACCAAGGGCAAGTCATGCCTGACTAATCTAATTGCCTTCTATGACGAGATAACTGGCTGTGTGGATGAGGGGAAAGCGGTGGATGTGTTGTTCCTTGACTTTAGCAAAGCTTTAGACACGGTGTCCCACAGTATTCTTGCCAGCAAGTTAAAGAAGTATGGGCTGGATGAATGGACGAAAAGGTGGACAGAAAGCTGGCTAGATTGTCGGGCTCAATGGGTAGTGATCAATGGCTCCATGTCTAGTTGGCAGCCGGTATCAAGTGGAGTGCCCCAAGGGTTGGTCCTGGGGCCGGTTTTGTTCAATATCTTCATAAATGATCTGGAGGGTGGTGTGGATTGCACCCTCAGCAAGTTTGCAGATGACACTAAACTGGGAGGAGAGGTAGATATGCTGGAGGGTAGGGATAGGATACAGAGGGCCCTAGACAAATTGGAGGATTGGGCCAAAAGAAATCTGATGAGGTTCAACAAGGACAGGTATAGAGTCCTGCACTTAGGACGGAAGAATCTCATGCACCGCTACAGACTAGGGCCCGAATGGCTCGGCAGCAGTTCTGCAGAAAAGGACCTAGGGGTTACAGTGGACAAGAAGCTGGATATGAGTCAACAGTGTGCCCTTCTTGCCAAGAAGGCCAATGGCATTTTGGGATGTATATGTAGGGGCATTGCCAGCAGATCGAGGGACGTGATCGTTCCCCTCTATTCCCCTCTATGAGGTGAGGCCTCATCTGGAGTACTGTGTCCAGTTTTGGGCCCCATACTACAAGAAGGATGTGGAAAAATTGGAAAGAGTCCAGCGGAGGGCAACAAAAAAGATTAGGGGACTGGAACACATGACTTATGGGGACAGGCTGAGGGAACTGGGATTGTTTAGTCTGCAGAAGAGCAGAATGAGGGGGGATTTGATAGCTGCTTTCAACTACCTGAAAGGGGGTTCCAAAGAGGATGGATCTAGATTGTTCTCAGGGTTAGCTGATGACAGAACAAGGAGTAATGGTCTCAAGTTGCAGTGGGGGAGGTTTAGGTTGGATATTAGGAAAAACTTTTTCACTAGGAGGGTGGTGAAATACTGGAATGCGTTACCTAGGGAGGTGGTGGAATCTCCTTCCTTAGATATTTTTAAGGTCAGGCTTGACAAAGCCCTGGCTGGGATGATTTAGCTGGGGTTGGTCCTGCTTTGAGCAGAGGGTTGGACTAGATGACCTCCTGAGGTCCCTTCCAACCCTGATATTCTATGATTGTATGATTCAGAGCTCCCCACACCTGCGGCAGCAGTAGACTGTTGTCCTGTTTGCCGAGCAGGAGAGTGCACAACCTGCCTTCTGCAAACACAAATGTTTGCTAGAATGTTGGATCCAGGACTCCTGGGTTCTGTCCCTGCCCTGGGAGGGGAGTGGAAGAGAAGGGGGGTTCTAGTCGGTTGTGGGGGGTAGTTGGGAGCCAGGACTCCTGGGTTCCGTCCCTGGCTTTGGGCAGGGAGCGGGGGTCTTGTGACCAGAACAGTGGTTCAAGCAGCATAGCCTAGCCTGTAGACGTGGCACCTTCATCTGCAAGGTGGCGATGCCACAGGGCACAGCTGTGGGGCTGATTGGGGCTGACCCTGCCCTTGAGGGTTGTTTGCAGGCTCACACTGGGCTGTCCTGCCCCATGCCACTCCCTGAGCTCACCGTGAATATGTCCTGGGGTGCCCTGGCATGGCAGCACCACGTGTTAAAACCCATCAGCCAGAGGCCCCTGCTCAGAGACCAGGCCCCATGCTGCTCTGGGGGCAGCCCCATTGAGCTTCTGGCACCCCCCACTGGACAGAAGTTTACACATCAGGATTTAAAACAGTGGTCCCCAAACTTTATTTGTTGCACGCCCTGTCCCCGCTTTAGTTGTACTGTAATCTGTCTCTGCCCCCCAGGGGCTGGGAGCCAGGAGTCCAGCCATGGTTGGGGGCTGAGGTCAGGGATGGTAGCCAAAGCGGGGGCCTTAGTTGTGGGCGGGGCAGTTTCCTGATGCGTTTGCTGCGTCCAGTCTTTCTGACCTAAGGTGCCTTCTGCCTGCAACAACTCCCTGCAGTGTGCGAATGCCAACCTCCGCTCCCTCCGAGTCCCTGCTCTCTCCCAGCCCCTGGCACCCAAACCCTGCTCCCTCCTAGCCCGCGACTGCTGCTCCTTCCCAGCTCCCGAACCCTGCTTCCTCGGAGGCCCTGGTCCCCAAACCCTGCTCCTCCTCAGACCTTATTCCTCCCAGCCCACGGCACCCAACCCCTGCTCCTCCCAGACCCTACTCCCTCCCAGCCACCAGCCCCCGACCCCTGCTCATTCCCAGCCTGTGGCCCCAGACCCACGCTCACTCCCAGCCCCCAGCACCCAACCCCTGCTTCCTCTTACCCCTGGCCCACAACTCCTGCTCCCTCCCAGCCCCTGGTCCCCAACCCCTGCTTCCTCCCAACCCCTGTTCCCTCTCAGCCCCTGGCCCCCCCTGTGATGCTCTGTACCTCGGGGGAACACCCAGCACCCCCATGTTCATCCTTGTAAAATGATTATGTGGTATCCAATGCAAAGTTTGTCATGTTGGGTGTCTTTGGAAGACTCATGATGCACTGAGCATTGTTATTATAGTGATGTTATAGGTTATAATTTCATGTATACAGTTATGAAGCTGAAAATGTATCCTCATGGCTTAAAATAAGCCCAGGCAAAAAGTCTCTAAGAGCAGAGGGGCAGTTCATACCTCATCAAGGCATGTATGGGACAAACCCAGCCCAGCCTCACAGAAACAAAGGATGCTGGCCTAGGCAGCAACAAAAGGATCTGATGGACTCTCGAGTGAGTCAGCCCCCCTTCCTTTGATCAGTTTGGGACTGCGATGAGGTAATGCTCACATGACTCTGAAGGGGGGGAGCAAAAAGGGAAGAAAGAACATGATAAAAGGGAGAGACATTTGCCATGCTTTTCCTCTCTCTTCCACCTCCATCTACAGATACCACACCAAGCGACTGAAGTGCTGATCAAAGGGGAGAGCCTGTCTGAAGAGCAACCAGCCACCCTGTAGTGAGAATCATCTAAGTTTATAAGGGCATTGAAAGTGTTAAGATCAGGTTAGAATGTGTTTTGCTTTTATTTCTTTTGACCAAATCTGACTTGTTATGCTTTGACTTATAATCACTTAAAATTTATCTTTGCAGTTAATAAATCTGTTTATCTACCTGAAGCAGTGTGTTTGGTTTGAATCGTGTCAGAGATTCCCCTTGGGATTACAAGTCTGATACATATCAATTTCTTTGTTAAATTGACGCACTCATGTAAGCTTGCAGCATCCAGCAGACATAACTGGACACAGCAAGACGGAGGTTCCTAGGGTTGTGTCTGGGACCGGAGATATTGGCTAGTGTCATTCGGTTGCACAATCCAAGGAGCAGCTCACATGCCAGAGGCTGTGTGTGAACAGCCCAGGAGTGGGGGTTCTCAGAGCAGAGCAGGGTAAGGCTGGCTCCCAGAGTCAAGGATTGGAGTGGCCTAGCAGATCACCGGTCCAGATAACACCAGAGGGGAACATCACAGTGGCGCAGCGAGCAGGGTTACTCCAAGTGAAGTTTACATTTTAAGCACTGATATTTGTGATTTTAAATGAGTCTTAATTGCAGTGGCTAAAAACAGTCAGGAGGAGGTCACAGTTTTGTTATTTTCTGTTTGCTTATTTCAAGAAAGTGAAGTAGGAACAGAAAAACAGGAAAATGAGTTAAATCACTGAAGCAATTGCGAAGCTGGAGCTTTTTAGGCTACAGTCTGCAGAGAAGAAGAGGGAGCACCAGAGATTATTGCAACTGAGAGAACTGGGGATAAAAGAAAAAGAAAAAGAGGCAGCCAGAGAGGAGGCTGCACACAGAAAGGCCATGGAAGAAAAAGAGAGAGAGAGAGAAAAGAAAAAGAGAGAGAGCAAAAACACCAACTGGACCTGCTAGAAAAGCAGAACCAGAACCCCCCGACCCCAATGACTCCCATCACTCCAAAAATCCACAAATGGGAACACTTATGTCCTGCATACAGTGAAGAGGAAGAAATTGCTGAATATCTGACTACCTTCGAAAGGCTGTGTGTAATACATGCAACCCCTGATGATAAGAGAGTTCCTACCCTGATTGCGAAATTAACTGGTAAAGCTCAAAATGTATTCAATGGAATACTGATTGGAGATGCTTTAGATTATTGTAAATTTAAAGATACTATTTTGCGAAGTTTTCAGATTACTTCTGAAACATACAGAGTTAAATTTAGGAATCTTAAGAGGGATATTGGGATGAGTAATGAGGGATATGTAAACAAAATGAAAGATTTGTTAGGAAAATGGGTGAGGGGTAAAGAGATGGCAAGTTTTGAGGCAATGTTGGATCTTGTTGCCTAAGAGCATTTCCTAAGCATGTGTAAGGCTGATGTAAAGCAGTGTCTATGGGACAAAGATGTAAAGTCTGTGGATGAGACGGCTGTTTTAGCTGATGCCTTTGAACAGACTCAGGTGTCTACTGAGAGCAGGCCACAGAAGAGGGGTTTAAAACCGGTGGGAAGGGAGGATCCCATTTTGCCCCTGGGAAGAGAGAAGGGGGTTGGGAGCCTAGACATTCTCTTACCCAAAAAACATCGCTCTACTGGTAACTCCTATCCCAAATCTCCTGTAAAAGCAGAAGAGCCCAAAAGGTGCTATCAATGTAATTCCACTGATCACTTGAGGAATAAATGCTCTGTGCTAGGAGGAAGCAGGCAACCAATAGCTCATGTTAGTTCTGCTGTCCTCAACACAGAAACCCCCCAAGCAATTGAAACCTATCGTATTGGTTTTGTGCGATTAGCCTTTGCAGAACCAGATATGGAGCAGGTTAAGGCTGTCCAGATTGATGGCAGGGAGTACTTAGGGCAGAGGGATACAGGGCCCCAGATCTCTCTGGGTAAGCAGAGTGGGGTCCCAAAGGCCAGTATGCTACCTGGCCAAATGCCAGAGATTGTAGGGGTTGGCAAAAGCTCCTACCACTAGCCAAAATCCATGTGGTTTGGGAAGGTTTGGAAAGTGTTTTGACTGTGGGGTAAGAACACCTCCTAGTCAACCTGCTCCTTGGTAATGATTTTTTCCATGTAGCTCAGATTAAAGTATTTGCCTGCAGCAGGAGGGAGTTTTATGCTGGGACCCCCAAGGTAACGTCTCAGGAACTGCTGAGAAAATGGGAAAGAGTCTCCTTGATTCTTCTGCAGCAGGGGAAAGCCACATGCTTCCAGGTGAGAGAGTGGTTGAGACCAACACCTGCAATGCAGCTGGGGTCAACACCACATCAGGAAGAGAGGGGGCTGTAATGCCTGCCAGGGAGAGAACTGTCCAGGGTGTTAGCTGCCAGCAGTTCACAGCTGAACTAGAGGCAAAACTGGCTCTAGGTAGCATAGAGAAATGTATCCCAGAGGGGAGCCCAGAGAAGGGGCAGGGGAAACAGGGTGCTTCCAGAAACCATTGAGGTGGGTGAGAATTCCTGTGACACTGTAACACAGGGAAGCAGTGTGCTTCCAAGTATGGGAGGGGCTGAGACTAGCTCCTTTTCAGCAGAAGGCAATGCCCTCAGCCATAGGGGCAGGAGAGGTATTGTGAGTGATTAAGGAAACTGTCCCGGTTGTTAGCTGGCAGAGTTTTGCAGATGAACAAGAGACAAAATGCTTCCCAGGGAGCACAGAGAAATGTGTCTTAGGAGGGGCCTGTGATGAAGTGGGGATTTTCTCTTGTTATGTTGTATGTGAGCCTATGTGAGTCTTACTGTTTTGCATGAATGCTGTGTGTGCCTCAGTTTCCCTGTGTATAGCACCAATGTCTAGGTGGTGAGAATAAGGGGGTGTGACTTTTGAAGAGGCTGCTCCAGCTGCCTGCACTGATGCTATAGCCACCCCTTCGTAACCTGAGACCCAGGAGGGGGAGGCGACCAGGTGACTCTTGACCCAGGAAGCGAGACAAAGGCCAGAGGAGGAGCAACAGGGAGGACAGGTGCCAGGCAGCTGGAAGCGAGTCAGTTTTGGCTGGCTTGGGGCACAGGTGGAGGAACAGAGCCCTGCCTCTGGGCTCCCCTCCACTCACTATGGACTTAGCTGAAAGTCACTGATTTCTGTGCTAACAAGCTCTGTTCTACTCTGTGTTCTGTGACGGGGCAAGTCTGGATGGCTATAGAAAAGTAGTGGGAGATAGATATATTAGCTCCAGGCTTAACAAATCCCTGGTACCAGGATAAGTGAAATGGCAGCTGCTCCAGGTCAAATAAGACACCTGGGGCCAATTAAAAACTTTCCAGAAGGCAGGGAGAATGCTAGGTTGATTGGGACACCTGAAGCCAATCAGGGGCTGGCTGAAACCAGTTAAAAGCCTCCCAGTTAGTCAGATGGGTATGCATGTCAGGAGCTGTGGGAGGAAGTTGCGCTGTTGGAGAGACTGAGTAGTACACACCATATCAGGCACAAGGAAGGAGGCCCTGAGGTAAGGGTGAAGTGGAGCTTGAGGAAGTGAGGGCTGCTGTGGGGGAAGTAGCCCAGGGAATTGTACATGTCATGTTTCTAAAAGGTCAGCTACCATAGCTGATACTATTAGGGTCCCTGGGCTGGAGCCCGGAGTAGAGGGTGGGCCCGGGCTCCCCCCCCCACCTTTGCCCCCTGATTAATCACTGAGATTGGAAGACAACAGAGACTGTGCAAGGAAGTATAACTTCTCCTCACCTCCCTTGCTGGCTTATGATGAAAATGGCTCAGTAGACTGTGACCCTTGTCTCTAGAGAGAGAAGGGTTACGTGGAGGGTCACAGTGAGCCTCTGAGGCTAGCGAAATCCTCCAGGAAATGCAGGACCCACGGAGGCAAGGACAGAGCTTTGTCACAACTGGTGTTAGGAGTGGGATTTTGTTCAAAGCGTGGCGGAAGAAAGAGGTTTTAAAAAAAAAAGTGCACTGGGGTTTTGGATTTTTGTTTTTGTTTTGGTTTGCTTGGTTTGTAGCACAATGGAGGAGGTGCTAAGACCTCTGGTACAAGCCACAGCAGCCCAGCAGGAGGCCACCCAGGTTCAGGTAATGGAACAACAGGAGTCTATGCGGCTACAGCAGGAAACCAATCAACTATTGATGAGCCAGGCGACCCAAGATCGTGCCCTCTTGAGAGAGGTGGTGGACCAGCTGAAGATCCTCACCACCCAGGCCCGGGGGTCTGACGGGACGCGAACCCTGAGGGCCACTGGTTGTCTGCTACAGATGACGTCAGGAGATGACGTAGAGGCATATCTCCTCTCATTCAAAAGGGCTGTTCAGCATGAGGCATGGCCCCAGGAGCAGTGGGCCAGCATTCTCGCCCCTTTTTTGTGTGGAGAGGCCCAGAAGGCCTACTTTGACTTGCCTGCCACGGATGGCACTGACTATACCCGTCTGAAGGCAGAGATCCTAGCACGATCAGGGGTAACGGCAGCGGTAAGGGCCCAGAGGTTCCATGAGTGGAAATACCAGCAGAACAAACCCCCGAGGTCCCAGCTATTCGACCTCATACACCTCGCGCGGAAGTGGTTACAGCCCGAGGTGTGCAGGCCGGAGGAGATTTTTGGAGGCCCTGGTCGTAGACCATTACATGTGGGGACTGCCGCCAGATCTCCGCAAATGGGAAGGCCAGAACGATCCATCCACGTATGACAAGATGATCACACTGGTAGAAAGATGGATGACAGCCATGGATCTGGTAGGGCCCCTAGAGAAGACAGCTTGGGGACACCAACATGTGATTGTTGTATTGGAGTATGCAACCCGGTACCCAGAAGCTGTTCCCCTACGCAACACAGCTTCCAAGACAATAGCTAAGGAGCTAACACAGATCTTTGTCCAGGTTGGGCTACCCAAGGAGATATTGACTGATCAAGGGACACCTTTTGTGTCCAAGCTGATGAAAGATCTCTGTTCATTGCTCCATGTACAAGCCCTACGGACCTCTGTATACCACCCGCAAACAGATGGCCTTGTGGAAAGGTTCAATAGGACCCTCAAGGCCATGATCAGAAAAGTGGTGAGCCGGGATGGGAAAGATTGGGATACCCTATTGCCTTACCTCATGTTCGCCATCCGGGAGGTTCCGCAAGCCTCCACGGGTTTCTCTCCATTCGAACTACTATATGGACGCCACCCTCGGGGCATATTGGATATAGCCAGAGAAGCCTGGGAAGAGGAGCCAAATCCCGGAAGGAACATAGTTGAGCATGTACTGCAGATGAGAGATCGGATAGCCTGAGTTACGCCCATTGTACAGGAACACTTGGAGAGAGCACAGGAGACTTAACGAACCCATTATAACCATCAAGCGAAGCTTCGACGGTTCCAACCAGGGGATCGGGTGATGGTACTGGTGCCCACAGCAGAAAGTAAACTGTTGGCCCAGTGGCAGGGACCTTACTAAGTAATCGAAACCATGGGAGAGGTGAATTATAAGGTGCGGCAGCCAGGCCGCTGGAAATCGGAGCAAATTTACCACATCAATCTTCTAAAATCTTCGCACGATTGAGAGGCATGCTTAGTAATGCAGGAGACCCTTCCCCAGGAGGATAACTTACACGAGCAAGTGAGGATATCATCCGACTTGACACCAATCCAAAAGATCGAGGCAGCCGACATGATTAATCGCAACCGAGATGTGTTCTCTACAAAACCAGGGTGGACGACTGAGACCTATCACCATATCCGCATGATCCCCAGAGCCAAGGTAACATTGAGACCCTACTGAAACCCAGCAGCCAAAAGAGAAGAAATCAAGGCCGAAGTAAAGAAAATTTTAGAATTAGGGGTTATTGAAGAATCTTACAGTCAGTGGTCCAGTCCAATTGTTCCAGTGCCTAAACCTGATGGTACCATGAGATTCTGTAATGACTTTCGCCGACTGAATGAAATATCCCAGTTTGATGCATACCCCATACCACGCATTGACGAACTCGTTGACCGACTGGGTAGTGCCTGATTCTACTACAGATCTACTACACTGGATCTGACAAAAGGGTACTGGCAGATTCCTCTGACCAAAGAAGCTAAAGAAAAGACAGCATTCTCCACCCCGGATGGGCTATTCCAGTACACCGTCCTCCCTTTTGAGCTACATGGGGCCCCAGCCACATTCCAGTGCCTCATGGATAAGTTGCTGCGCCCCCATACTAGTTATGCAGCTGCATACCTAGATGATGTCATCATCCATGCGCAAGACTGGGGAACCCACTTTGAGAAAGTTGAGGCAGTACTGCGCACCTTAAGGCGGGCTGGCCTCACTGCTAATCCTGCTAAATGCTCCATAGGGCTAGCAGAGGCTAGGTACCTGGGATATATTGTGGAAAGGGGCATAGTGAAGCCCCAAATGAATAAGCTAGAGGCAATTCAAAACTGGCCCCGGCCAACCCGAAAGAAGCAGGTCCGTGCGTTCCTGGGCGTGGTAGGCTACTACAGACGTTTTATTCCCCACTTCGCCACTAGGGCAAGTCCCCTAACGGACCTGGTGAAGGCCCAAGGTCCAGACATGGTAAAGTGGACCAACGCAGCAGAGGGGGCATTTACAGACCTTCAGACGGCCCTCTGTAATGACCGTGTACTCATAGCGCCGGACTTTAACAGGGAATTTATTTTACAAACAGACGCTTCCGAGGTGGGGTTGGGGGCAGTTCTGTCGCAAATGGTGGGAGAAGAGAAACACCTGATCCTCTGCCTAAGCAGAGAGCTTCTCCCAAGAGAACAGAAATATGCAGTAGTTGAGAGAGAATGCCTTGCTGTCAAATGGGCTATAGAGACACTGTGTTATTACCTCTTAGGCCGGTGATTTACTCTTGTGACGGACCATGCACCCCTCCAGTGGATGCAGCGGAATAAGGAAAAGAATGCAAGGGTCACCAGGTGGTTCTTATCCCTCCAGCCATTGCAGTTCCGCATACGGCACAGGGCTGGATGCCACCATGTCAACGCTGACGGTCTGTCACGAGCCTGGCGTCCCAAGTTGCCCAATTCTATGGTGTTGAGCAGAGGGGGGGGATATGTGACGGGGCAAGTCTGGATGGCTATAGAAAAGTAGTGGGAGATAGACATACTAGCTCCAGGCTAAACAAATCCCTGGTACCAGGATAAGTGAAATGGCAGCTGCTCCAGGTCAATTAAGACACCTGGGGCCAATTAAGAACTTTCCAGAAGGCAGGGAGAATGCTAGGTTGATTGGGACACCTGAAGCCAATCAGGGGCTGGCTGAAACTAGTTAAAAGCCTCCCAGTTAGTCAGATGGGTGTGCATGTCAGGAGCTGTGGGAGGAAGTTGCGCTGTTGGAGAGACTGAGTAGTACACACCATATCAGGCACAAGGAAGGAGGCCATGAGGTAAGGGTGAAGTGTAGCTTGAGGAAGTGGGGGCTGCTGTGGGGGAAGTAGCCCAGGGAACTGTACATGTCATGTTTCTAAAAGGTCAGCTACCATAGCTGATACTATTAGGGTCCCTGGGCTGGAGCCCGGAGTAGAGGGTGGACCCGGGCTCCCGAGCCCTTTGCTCTCTGATTAATCACTGAGACTGGGAGACAACAGAGACTGTGCAAGGAAGAATAACTTCTCCTCACCTCCCTTGCTGGCTTATGATGAAAATGGCTCAGTAGACTGTGACCCTTGTCTCTAGAGAGGAAACCCCAATCCAGGTCCCAATTTTTCAGGATGCTATTTCTGATACGTTTTTGGAACGTAACTGTGTCTCTTTAAATCAAGATGCAGTTCCAATGCCTGTGATAACAGAGGAGGTGGGAGCAGGAAATTGCCAGGTGGTAGTTTGTCAGAATACAAATGACCCAACTAACAGAGAAGGGGGTGTTTTCCCCCAGGCTGGTGAAACACAGAGAAGGGTTATGGGAAAGCTGCTGGGAAAAGGTGAATCTGATCAAAGGGTAAACACACCTAGCCCAGAGAGCACAGATCACAGCCCTCTAGGGGGCAGGGAAGGACTCAGTGCTGGGAGGGGAAAACACAGGGTAACCCCAAAAGGGGAGCTGGATTTTCTGCATATGTACAGTCCTGAGGTTGGGAGACCACTCCCCAAAGGGCAAGCCAATGTGAAGTATCCCCCTGAACACCTATCTTGCCAGACCCTGAGGCACCAACATTCCAGAAACATGATTAAATTAAGAGCCCACACAGACGGAACGCTGGAGGGAAGGAAAAGCCAGTGACTGATTACATGAGAGAGAGTCAAAGGACTCCATGGGTAATGAACAAACTAACCTCAAACTAGAATATCTGAACAGAGGGTGTGGTATCATAAAGATACTTGTAAATGCACATCTGAGACAAAAATTTTGGTTCTCATGTTAAGTTTTGGGATAAGAATTTTGACACGGATGTTAAACCTTGTGATAATGCTACTTTTCAATTAATTCCTGTAAACAGGTTTAAAGCTTATAACAGCAGAGAAACCCTAAAAAACCTAGTTTTCTGTGTGTGAATGGGGAAACTGAGGCACACTGCCTCATGGGCTTAATGGCTGGATGCCAAGAGAACTATAACACAAACTGCCTTTGAGCTAGTCCGGGGTGGGCAAACTTTTTGGCTTGAGGGCCACATTGGGGAGTAGAAATTGTATGACGGGCCATGAATGCTCACAAAATTGGGGTTGGGGTGTGGGAGGGGGTGAGAGCTCTGGTTGGGGGTGAGGGCTCTCTGGTGGGGCTGGAGATGAGAGGTTTGGGGTGCAGGAGGCTGCTTCAGACTGGGATCAAGGGGTTTGGAAAGCTAGAGGGGGATCAGGGCTGGGGGGAGGAGGCGGGCTGGGGTGGGGATTTGGGGAGGGGTCCAATAGGGGCAGGGAGGGGCGGAGTTAGGGCAGGGACTTTGGGGCAGGGGGGGCGAGCACCCACCGGCTCAGAAAAAAGTTGGCGCCTGTGCCCGGAAGCAGCAGCACGTCCCTTCTCCAGTTCCTACACGTGGGGCGGCCCCTGACCTTTGGAACGGGGCCATGTGGCTGCTTCTGGGAGCTGCGTGGTGCAGCTCCCACCCTGGTGCCCCAGCTGGAGCTTGCGGGCTGGCTTAAAATGGCTCGCTGGCTGGATCCAGCCTGCAGGCCGTAGTTTGCCCACCCCTGAGCTACTCAGTGACTAATCCTCTTGCAGTAAACTAAGGGGGGAGGTGTGATGCTCTGTACTTCAGGGGAACTCCCAGCACCCCCATGTTCATCCTTGTAAAATGATGCTGTGGTATCCACTGCAAAGGTTGTCATGTGAGTGTCTTTGGAAGGCTCATGATGCACTGAGCATTGTTGTTATAGTGATGTTATAGTAATTGTTGTTGCAGTAATGTTATAGGTTATAATTTCATGTATATAGTTATGAGGCTGAAAATGTATCCTCATGGCTTAAAATAAGCCCAGGCAAAAACTCTCTAAGAGCACAGGGGCAGTTCACACCTCATCAAGGCATGTATGGGACAAACCCAGCCCAGCCTCACAGGAACAAAGGACGCTGGCCTAGGCAGCAACAAAGGATCTGTTAGACTCTCAATTGAGTCACCCCCCTTCCTTTGGTCAGTTTGGGACTGCGATGAGGTAATGCTCACCTGACTCTGAAGGGGGGGAAGGGGGCAAAGCCAAGAGGGAAGAAAGAACATGATAAAAGGGAGAGATGTTTGCTATGCTCTTCCTCTCTCTTCCACCTACTCCTACAGATACCACACCAAGCAACTGAAATACTGATTGTCACGGAGTGTGCGGGAGTCCAGGGCCTGCACCCCTCTTCCTGGGATTCACTGTGACTCTCAGCCAGCCAGTAAAACAGAAGGTTTATTGGACAATAGGAACACAGTCTAAAACAGAGCTTGTGGGTACAACCAGGACTCCTCAGTCAAGTCCTTCTGGGGGGCAGGGAGCTTAGACCCCAGCCTTGGGGTTCCCTGCATTCCACCACCCAGCCCAAAACTGAAACCAACCCCCCCCAGCAGGCTCTCTCCTGCAGCCTTTGTCCAGTTTCCCGGGCAGAGGTGTTACCTCCCTCCTCCCCCTTCTGGCTCAGGTTACAGGCTCTCAGGTATCCCATACCCAGTGAAACTCCCCTGCCACATTCCCAGGTCAACACTCCCCGCTCTCTGCTGCATCACATCTCTCCCCCCTTCGAGACTGAACTGAGCGGGGTCACTCTGACCAGTGACCTGGGGAAGTTCAGGGCCCCCTCTCCGGGACAACGCATCCGCTATCATGTTGGCACTTCCCTTCACATGGACCACGTCCATGTCATAGTCCTGCAGGAGCAGGCTCCACCTCAGGAACTTGGCATTGGCTCCTTTCATGTGGTGTAGCCAGGTCAGGGGAGAGTGGTCGGTGTACCAAGTGAAGTGTCGCCCAAAGAGATATGGCTCTAGTTTCTTAAGGGCCCACACCATGGCCAGGCATTCCTTCTTGATGGCTGCGTAGTTCTGGTCCCGGGGTAGCAACTTCTTGCTCAGGTACACGATGGGGGTGTCTCTCCCCATTTTAATCATCCTGCATTAACACTGCCCACAGTCCCGTGTCTGAGGCATCGGTGAACACCATGAATGGCTTGTGAAAGTCTGGGTTTGCCAGAACTGGGCCACTGACCAGAGCCTCCTTCAGCGCCCGGAAAGCCTCCTGGCACTCCTCAGTCCAGACCACATTGTCTGGCTTCCCCTTCTTGCATAGCCCAGTGATGGGGGTGACTATGGCGCTAAAGCGAGGCACAAACCTTCGATAGTATCCTGCCAACCCAATAAAGGCTTGGACCTGCTTTTTGGTGTGGGGAGCGGGCCAGTCTCTGATCACCTCCACCTTAGCTGGTTCCGACTTTAGGCGGCCGCTCCCCACCCGATGGCCCAGGTAAGATACTTCAGCCATCCCCACCTTGCACTTCTCAGCTTTTATGGTCAGCCCAGCCTCCTGGAGTCGGTCCAGCACTTGTCTAACCTGGGATGCATGGTCCTCCCAGCTCTGGCTAAAGACACAGATGTCATCAATATATGCCATGGCAAAACTCTCCATCCCCCTCAGTAGCTGATCCACCAGGCGCTGGAAGGTGGCCGGCTCTCCCTTGAGGCCGAAAGGCAGGGTCAGGAACTCATAGATCCCCAGAGGGGTGATAAAGGCCGATTTCAGCCTGGCATCTGCATCCAGCGGCACTTGCCAGTAGTCTTTTGTAAGATCCATGGTGGTAAGGTATCGAGCTCCTCCCAATTTGTCTAGGAGCTCGTCAGTCCTGGGCATGGGGTAGGCATCAGATACAGTGATAGCACTTAGCCTCCGATAATCCACACAGAACAGGATCGACCCGTCCTTTTTGGGGACCAGCACCACCGGCGAGGCTCAAGGGCTGGCAGATGGCTGGATCACCCCCAAAGCCAGCATGTCCCTGACCTCTTTTTCCAGGTCCTGAGCAGTTTTCCCTGTGACTCGGAAGGGGGAGCATCTTATCTGTGGGTGCAATCCTGTCTGCACCTGGTGGATAGTCAGATTAGTGAGTCCAGGCTGATTGGAAAACAACTGTCGGTACGGATGCAGCACCCCTCTGATCTCAGCTTGCTGGGCAGTGGTTAGCTGATCCGAGAGGGGAATTGTTTCCAGGGGGGAACCAGCTCTGGTCCCAGGGAATAGATCTACTAAAGGGTCATCTCCCTGCTCCCCCCAATGTCCACACAGAGCCAACACCACATTCCCCCTGGCATAAAATGGATTCATCATATTCACATGGTACACCAGGCGGTGGTGTGCCCGGTTCGACAGTTCCACCACATAGTTTACCTCATTTAGCTGCTTGACAACCTTGAAAGGGCCTTCCCAGGCGGCCTGTAGTTAGTTCTTTCTCACAGGGATGAGAACCATCACCTGATCCCCAGTGGTGTAGGCGCGGGCCCACACCGTGAGGTCATTCCAGACCTTCTGCTTCTTCTGGGCTCTGGCCAGATTCTCCCTGGCCAGGCCCATGAGTTCAGCAAGTCTCTCTCAGAAGATCAGGACATACTCCACCTCTGAATCGGGAGTGGCCTTCCCCTCCCATTCGTCTCTCATCAGATCCCGGGGGCCCCTTACCCTCCTTCCATATAACAGTTGACAAGGCGAAAATCCGGTAGACTCCTGGGGTACCTCCCTGTACGCGAACAGCAGGTGAGGTAAGTACTTGTCCCAATCCTGCGGGTGCTGGTTCATAAAGGTTTTCAGCATCATCTTTAGTGTCCCATTGAACCCCTCCACCAGTCCATTGGACTGGGGGTGATAAGCTGAGGCCCAGTTGTGCCGGACCACACATTTTTCCCACAAGTACCAGAGCAGGGCCGACATGAAGTTGGACCCTTGGTATGTCAAGACTTCCTTGGGGAACCGCACTCAGATGAAAATGGTCAGCAGCACATCTGCCATGGTGTCTGCTTCAATGGAAGCACTGCCTCGGGGTAGTGGGTGACGAAATCTACCACCACCAGAATGTATTTCTTCCCTGACCGGGTCGTCTTGCTGAGAGGCCCCACTATGTCCATGGCCACCTTCTGGAAAGGTTCCTCTCTGATGGGCAAAGGTTTCAAAGCCGCTTTCCCCTTGTACCGGCCTTCCCCACCCTCTGACAGGGGTTGCAGGATCGGCAATACTGCCGGACCGTGGTAAAGACCCCAGGCCAGTAAAAGTTCTGCAGCTGCCTCTCCCTGGTGCGCCGGATTTCCTGCTGCCCTGAGAGGGGGATGTCATGGGCCAGGTACAGGAGCTTGCGGCGATACTTGTGGGGGATCACCAGCTGCCTCCTGATCCCACAGGACTCCACTTCCCCTGGGGGAGCCCATTCTCGGTACAGGAACACCTTCTCACACAGGAACCTCTCCTGGCAACCTCTCCTCATGGTCCGTACCACACTGAGGTCGGCCAGGTCCCTGAGCTTCCACAAGGAGGGATCTTCCCTCAACTCGGCCTGGAACTCAGCGGCTGGGGAAGGGATGGGGACCGGCTCCCTCTCGCTGGCTGGGTCTGAGGCCACAGCCTCTCTGAGCCATGCCCCTCGGCGCTCCCTCCCCACCAGAGTAGGGTCCTGCGCCTCCGGTGTGGCACACTCCCTGAAGTCAGGGCGCAGTGCCCCTCGCCGGCTCTGGCTACGGGTCACAACCAGGGTGTTCTGGGGATTGCTTGGCCAGTCCTCTAGGTCCCCCCATCAAAACCTCAGTTGGCAAATGGTGGTGCACCCCACATCCTTGGGGCCCTCCTTGGCCCCCCTTTTCAGGTGTACCCTTGCCACGGGCACGTTGAATGGGGTCCTGCCCACCCCTGTCAGGGTCAGGTAGGTTTTGGGCACCACCCAATCTGGGGCCACCACCTTGGGCCGGGCCAACGTCACCTCCATGCCCATATCCCAGTATCCATTGACCTTCCTCCCATCCACCTCCAGGGGAACAAGGCACTCTCTCCGGAGGGACAGCCCTGCGCCCACCCTGTAAACTGAGAACCCTGAGTCCAGAGCATCCAGCCCTCCGGAGGAGCTGGCCTGGGGTACTCTTCCCTCCTGAGCATGTGGTAAGCTGGCAGCCCCCCTTGCCTGGGCCATCTGCATCTCATCCAGCTGGGTCCTTACCCAATTAATCCTGGGTAGGTTGGGTCTGCTCAGTCTGTCCCTGAGCCTGGGGCACTGGGTCCGTACGTGGCCTCTCTGGCCACAGTGATAGCAGCTCATGTCACATTGGTCTCCTCGAGCGGGTCAAATGGTCCTGACGCCAGGCATTCCCCTTGAAGGGGGTTCTCCATATTTCCCCACTGGGAGGTCCCATGGTGACTCTCTCTCTGCATCATGGGGGGTCTGTTCTTTTGGGACTCCTCTCTGCTGCCCCCGACCGACTGGTCACAATCTCGTCAGCCAGCTGCCCTGCATGCTGTGGGTTCTCTAGCTTTTTGTCCACCAACCATAGCCTCAGGTCGGAAGGGCACTGTTCATACAGTTGCTCCAGTAAGATTAGGTCAAGCAGGTCCTCTTTAGCTTGGGCCCCAGCTGTCCACTTGCGGGCACATCCCTGCATTCGGTTGACCACTTGTAGGTATGTGACCTCAGGCTTTTTACGCTGACTCCGGAACCTTTTACGGTACATCTCGGGGGTCAGCCCAAACTCACGGAGCAGGGCCTTTCTGAACAGTTCGTGTCCCCTGCCTCCGCCCCTTTCAGTCGGCTGTACACCTCCACGGCTTTGGGGTCCAGTAAGGGGGTGAGAAACTGGAACCTGTCTGCAGGGTCAACCCTGTGCGTCTCGCAGGCATTCTCAAAGGCCGTCAGGAATCTATCTATGTCCTCCCCCTCCTTACGCTGGGCCAGGAAGCACTTATCAAAGCTCCTTGCAGTCTTGGGTCCCCCCTCACTCACTGCAGCTGGGGCCCCACTGCTCCTCAGCCTGGCCAGCTCCAGCTCATGCTGACGTTGCCTCTCCTTCTCGTCCCGCTCATGCTGACTTTGCTTTTCATGATCCTCCAGCTCCCTTATTTTCATCTCCCTATCCCATTCCAGCCACCTCCGCTCCAGGGATGGGGAGCTCCGCCGGGAGGATCCCCTGCTGGCTGCCCGGGTCAGAGTGCCCTCGGTATTTCCTGGGCTTCCCCTAACCCCTCCCCTAGGCATAGGTAGGAAAAGTCTCGGGATGTCCTCAGCAGCAGTCTGACCCCTCCCAGCCTGGTCAGGCCCCAGGGCCCACGCTGCGTCCACCAGGCGGCTTCCCTCAGGGACAGGGATCGGGTCATCCAAGCGATCCTTCTCCTTCAACTGGGCAATCAGCTGTTCCTTGGTGGACCTCCCAATGCGCAGCCCCCTCTGCCTGCACAGCTCCACCAGGTCACTCGTAAGGCGTTTAGCATACATCTCCCTGCTGGCCACTCACAGGCCTGTGCAGCTTTCCACTGTTTCCAGGAAGAACCCTTAGGGTGCCAGTCCTTCTTGAGGTCACCACCTCTTTGCCAGGGTCGAGCTGCAGACTCCTCCGCCCCTGGGACCACTCGCTGCAATCCCCCAGGGGACCCTCTTACTGCAAAAGTCCTTCTTTCTGGTCACACACTCCCAGGGGTTAACCGCCCCCTGAAACCATCTCTCTCTGAATCTTCAGCACACCTGGTCCCCGTCAATCCCCCTTCATTTTACTGCTCCCCAGTCACTTACTTCAGGAAGCGCCATCCACGGGGTGCAGTACATCCCACTGCTACCACCAGTTGTCACAGAGTGTGGGGGAGTCCAGGGCCTGCACCCCTCTTCCTGGGATTCACCGTGACTCTCAGCCAGCCAGTAAAACAGAAGGTTTATTGGACAACAGGAACACAGTCTAAAACAGAGCTTGTGGGTACAACCAGGACCCCTCAGTCAAGTCCTTCTGGGGGGCAGGGAGCTTAGACCCCAGCCTTGGGGTTCCCTGCATTCCACCACCCAGCCCAAAACTGAAACCAACCCCCCCCAGCAGGCTCTCTCCTGCAGCCTTTGTCCAGTTTCCCGGGCAGAGGTGTTACCTCCCTCCTCCCCCTTCTGGCTCAGGTTACAGGCTCTCAGGTATCCCATCTCCAGTGAAACTCCCCTGCCACAGTCCCAGGTCAACACTCCCCCCTCCCTGCTGCATCACACTGATCAAAGGGGAGAGCCTGTCTGAAGAGCAACCAGCCACCCTGTGGTGAGAAGCATCTAAGTTTATAAGAAGAAAAGGAGTACTTGTGGCACCTTAGAGACTAACCAGTTTATTTGAGCATGAGCTTTCGTGAGCTACAGCTCACTTCATCGGATGCATAGCATATCGTGGAAACTGCAGAAACTGCAGTTTCCACGATATGCTATGCATCCGATGAAGTGAGCTGTAGCTCACGAAAGCTCATGCTCAATAAACTGGTTAGTCTCTAAGGTGCCACAAGTACTCCTTTTCTTTTTACGAATACAGACTAACACGGCTGTTACTCTGAAACCTAAGTTTATAAGGAAATTGAAAGTGTTAAGATCAGCTTAGAATGCATTTTGGTTTTATTTCATTTGACCAAATCTGACTTGTTATGCTTTGACTTATAATCACTTAAAATTTATCTTTGCAGTTAATAAATCCGTTTGTTTATTCTACCTAGGAGGGTGGTGAAGCACTGGAATGGGTTACCTAGGGAGGTGGTGCAATCTCCATCCTTAGAGGTTTTCAAGGCCCGGCTTTACAAAGCCCTGGCTGGGATGATTTAGTTGGGGATTGGTCCTGCTTTGAGCAGGGGGTTGGACTAGATGACCTCCTAAGGTCTCTTCCACAGAATTGCAGAATCACAGAAGATTAGGGTTGGAAGAGACCTCAGGAGGTCATCTAGTCCAACCCCCTGCCCAAAGCAGGACCAACACCAACTAAATCATCCCGGCCATTCCAGGAAGGATTCAGAAGGCATGTCCCATGTGGGGGGGGCAGAGGGAGGGGGGCAGAGGCCAGCTCCCATGCGGAGTCAGAGGGCAGGTCCCATGAGGGGTCAGAAGTAAGGGGTCAGAGGGCAGGTCCCATGGGGGTTCAGAGGGAAGGGGTCAGAGGGCAGGTCCCATGAGGGGTCAGAGGTAAGGGGTCAGAGGGCAGGTCCCATGGGGGTTCAGAGGGAAGGGGTCAGAGGCAAGGTCCCATTGGGAGGGTGTCACAGAGTGTGGTGGAGTCAGGGCCCTATACCCCCTACTTCCTCCAGTTCACCATGACTCTCAGCCAGCCTGTAAAACAGAAGGTTTAATAGACAACAGGAACACAGAAATATCTCCCCAGCCAGCTCCAAAACTGACACCCCTTCCTGCTGCCTCATCCAGCCACACCCCCGGCCCCTCCTGCAGCCTTTGTCCTGTTTCCCCGGCAGAAGGTGTCAACTGGCCCCAACTCCTCCTGGGCTCAGGTTACGAAGGGCAGCCGCCATTGTTTACGTGCTGACCATCAAACATCATTCCTCAGTGAAGTCACACCCTTATTTCCCATCACCATCTAGTATTGGTGTTAGCAGAAGGCAGTAAACTAGTAAAACTCCCATGCAACATACCATGTTAATACTCCCTACTCCGTCACAACTCTCCCCGCTTCGTGACTGAACTGAGTGGGGTCACTCTAACCAGTGACCTGGGGAAGTTCAGGCCCCCCTCTCCAGGACAACACATCAGCTATCACATTGGCACTCCCCTTCACACGGGCCACCTCCATATCGTAATCCTGGAGGAGCAGGCTCCACCTCAGGAGCGTGGCATTGGCTCCTTTCATCTCGTGTAGCCAGGTCAGGGAGAGGGTCAGTGTACACAGTGAAATGTTGTCCAAATAGATATGGCTCTAGTTTCTTAAGGGCCAATACCATAGCCACGCATTCCTTCTCTATGGCCACGTAGTTTTGCTCCAGAGGTAACAACTTCTTGCTCAAGTACACAATGGGATGTCTCTCCCCCTTTTCATCAACCCGCATTAACACTTCACCCAGCCCCGTGTCTAGACGTCAGTGAACACCATAAAGAGCTTGTCAAAGTCTGGTTTTACCAGAACTGGGCCACTGACCAGAGCCTTCTTCAGCGTACAGAGAGCCTTCTGGCACTGCTTGGTCCAGACCACCTTGTCTAGCTTTCCCTTCTTGCATAGCTCAGTGATGGGGGGGGCTATGGAACTAAAGTGAGGCACAAATCTTCGATAATACCCTGCCATCCCAATAAAGGCCTGGACCTGCTTTTTGGTTTGTGGAGCGGGCCAGTCTCTGATCGCCTCCACCTTGGCTGGTTCTGGCTTCAGGCAGCCGCTCCCCACCCAGTGGCCCAGGTAAGATACTTCGGCCATCCCCACCTTGAACTTCTCAGCTTTTATGGTCAGCACAGCCTTCTGGAGTTGGCCCAGCACTTGTTTAACCTGGCACACATGGTCCTTCCAGGTCTGGCTAATGACACAGATGTCATCAATGTATGCCACGGCAAAACTCTCCAACCCCCTCAGTAGCTGATCCACCAGGTTCTGGAAGGTAGCAGGCACGCCCTTGAGACCGAAAGGCAGAGCCAGGAACTCATAGAGCCCCAGAAGGGTGATAAAGGCAGATTTCAGCCTGTCAGCTGCATCCAGTGGCACTTGCCCTTTGTAAGATCCATAGTGGTAAGGTAGTGATCTCCTCCTAGCTTGTCTAGGAGGTCGTCAGGCCTGGGCATGGGTAGGCATCAGACACGGTGATGGCATTAAGCTTCCAGTAATCCACACAGAACCGGATCAACCCGTCCTTTTTGTGGACCAACACCACAGGAGAGGCCCAAGGGCTGGAAGATAGCTGGATCACGCCCAAAGCCAGCATGTAACTGACCTCTCTTTCCAGGTCCTGAGCAGTTTTCCCTGTGACTTGGAAGCGGGAGCATCTTATAGGAGGATGCAATCCTGTCTCCACGCAGTGGACAATCAGATTAGTGAGTCCAGGCTAGTTGGAACACAGCTGTTGGTTCAAATGCAGCACCCCTCTGATCTCAGCTTGCTGGGCAGGTGTTAGTTGATCAGAGAGGGGAATTGTTTCCAGGGAGGAATCAGCTCCTGTCTCAGGGAATAGATCTACTTAAGGGTCATCTCTCTGCTCCTCCTAATGCCTACACACGGCCAACACCACATTCCCCCTCTCATAATATGGCTTCATCATGTTAACATGGTACATCAGGCAGTGGTGTGCCTGGTTAGACAGTTCCACCACATAGTTTACCTCATTTAGTTGCTTGACAAGCTTGAAAGGGCCTTCAAGTTAAAGAAGTATGGGCTAGATGAATGGACTATAAGGTGGATAGAAAGCTGGCTAGATCATCGGGCTCAACGGGTAGTGATCAATGGCTCCATGTCTAGGGTGTCAAGCAAAGTGCCCCAAGGGTCGGTCCTGGGGCTGGTTTTGTTCAATATCTTCATTAGTGATCTGGAGGATGGTGTGGATTGCACCCTCAGCAAGTTTGCAGATGACACTAAATTGGGAGGAGTGGTTGATGCGTTGGAGGGTAGGGATAGGATACTGAGGGACCTAGACAAATTGGACGATTGGGCCAAAAGAAATCTGATGAGATTCAACAAGGACAAGTGCAGAATCGTGCACTTAGGATGGAAGAATCCCATGCACGGCTACAGACTAGGGCCCGAATGGCTAGGCAGCAGCTCTGCAGAAAAGTACCTAGGGGTTACAGTGGATGAGAAGCTGGATGTGCGTCAACAGTGTGCTCTTGTTTCCAAGAAGGCTAACGCATTTTGGGATGTATAAGTAGGAGCATTGCCAGCAGATCGAGGGAAGTGATTATTCCCCTCTATTTGGCACTGGTGAGGCCATACCTGGAGTACTGTGTCCAGTTTTGGGCCCCACACTACAAGAAGGATGTGGGAAAATTGGAAAGAGTCCAGAGGAGGGCAACAAAAATGATTAGGGGACTGGAGCACATGATTTATGAGGAGAGGCTGAGGGAACTGGGATTATTTAGTCTGCAGAAGAGAAGAATGAGGGGGGATTTGATAGCTGCTTTCAACTATCTGAAAGGGGGTTCCAAAGAGGATGGATCTAGAACAGGGATCTCAAACTCAAATCACCACGAGGGCCACATGAGGCCTAGTACATTGGCCCGAGGGCCACATCACTGACACCTTTTCATACAAAGATACAAAAGCCACCCTCTGTGTCCCCGGCCCCACCCCCACTCCACCCCTTCCATGAGGCCCTGCCCCTGCCCCACCTCTTCCCACTCCTTCCCCATCCCCATTCCCACCCCTTCCCCAAAGTCCCGGTACCAACTCTACCCCCTTCTTACCCCTATTCCAACTCCTTCCCCAAATCCCCGCCCCAGCCCTGCCTCTTCTCTGCCTCCTCCCCTGAGTGCACTGTGTTCCTGCTCCTCCCCGCTCCCTACTGGAAAGTCCTAAGCGCCCCAAACAACTGTTTGGTGGCGGGAAGCACTGGGAGGTAGGTGGAGGAGTGGGGATGTGGCACATTCAGGGCGACGGAGGCGGGGGGATGGAGGGTGAGGGGACCTATGGTGGGCCACAGGAAATAACTCCACGGCCGCATGCGGCCACGTGGGCCACATGTTTGAGATACCTGATCTAGACTGTTCTCGGTGGTACCAGATGACAGAACAGGGAGTAATGGTCTCAAGTTGCAGTGGGGGAGGTCTAGGTTGGATATTAGGAAAAACCTTTTCACTAGGAGGGTGGTGAAGCCCTGGAATGGGTTACCTAGGGAGGTGGTGGAATCTCTTTCCTTAGAGGTTTTTAAGGTCAGGCTTGACAAAGCCGTGGCTGGGATGATTTAGCTGGGGTTGGTCCTGCTTTGAGCAGGGGGTTGGACTAGATGACCTCCTGAGGTCCCTTCCAACCCTGAGATTCCATGATTCTATGATTCCCAGGCAGCTTGTAGTTCATTTTTTCTCATGAGGATAAGAACCATCACTGGGTCCCCTGTGGCGTAGGCAGGGGCCCGAGCCATGCAGACATACCAGACCTTCCGCTTCCTCTGGGCTCTGGCCAGATTATATTTGGCCAAGACTATGAGCGCAGCAAGTTTTCTTGGAAGGTCAAGACATACTCCACCACTTAGACTGTCCAACGGGACTGGCCTTCCCCTTCCATTCATCGCTCATCAGGTCCAGGGGCCCCCTTATCCTTCTTCTGTATAACAGTTCAAAAGGCAAAAACCCAGTAGACTCCTGGGGCAATTCCCTGTATGCGAACAGCAGGTGGGGTAAATACTTGTCCCAATCCTGCGGGTGCTGGTTCATAAAGGTTTTCAGCATCATCTTTAGAGTTCCACTGAACCTCTCCCCCAGCCCACTGGACTGGGGGTGATATGCAGAGGCCCAGATGTGCCATAACCCACATTTCTCCCACAAGCACCGGAGCAGGGCTGACATGAAGTTGGATCCCTGGTCTGTCAAGACTTCCTTGGGGAACCCCACTCGGCTGAAAATGATCAGCAACGCATCTGCCACTGTGTCTGCTTCTATAGAAGACAAGGCCACTGCCTTGAGTTAACAGGTAGTGAAGTCTACTACCACCATAATGTAATTCTTTCCCGACTGGGACGTCTTGCTGAGAGGCCTCACTATGTCCACAGCCACCTTCTGAAAAGGCTATGATGGGCAAAGGTCTCAAAGCCATTTTCCCCTTGTCCTGGGCCTTCCCCGCCCTTTGACAGGGGTCACAGGATTTGCAATACTGCTGGACAGTATTAAAGTCTACAGGCCAGTAAGAGTTCTGTAGAAGCCTCTGCCTTGTACACCAGATTCTCTGGTGTCCTGAGGGAGGGATGTCATGGGCCAAGTACAGTAGCTTGCGGCAATACTTCTGGGGGATCACCAGCTGCCTCTGGATTCCCCAGGACTCCATTTCTCCTGGAGGAGCCCATTCTCGGTATAGGAATCCCTTCTCCCACAGGAACCTCTCCTGGCAGCCTTTCCCCATGGTCTGTGCCGCACTGAGGACAGGCAGATCCCTCAGCTCCTGCAAGTAGGGATCTTTCTGCAACTTGGCCTGGAATTCAGTGTCTGGGAAAGGGATGGGGGCCTACCCCTCTCGCTGGCTGGGTCTGAAGCCGCAGGCCCTCTGAGCCTTGTCCTTGGGCACTCCCTCCCCACCAGGGTAGGGTCTTGTGCCTCCAGAATGGTTCCCTCCCTGATGGCAGGGCGTAGTGCCCCTTGCTGGCTCTGGCTACGGGTCATGACTAGGACATTCTGGGGATTGCCTGGCCAATCCTCTAGGTCACCGCCCCTCAACACCTCAGTGGACAAATGATGGTGCACCCCCACATCCTTGGGGCCCTCCTTGGCCTCCCATTTCAGATGTACCCTTCCCATGGGCACCTTGAATGGGGTCCCACTCACGCCCATCAGGGTCAGGTAGGTATTGGGTACCACCTAATCTGGAGCCACCACCTCGGGCCAGGCCAGCGTCACCTCAGTGCCCGAGTCCCAGTATCCATTGACCTTCCTCCTATCCACCTCCAGGGAAACAAGGCATTCGCTCCACAGGGACAGCCTTGCGCCCACCCTGTAAACTGAGAACCTTGAGTCCAGAGCATCAAGCCCCACAGAGGAGCTGGTCTGGGAAACTCCTCCCTTCTGAGCTGTTGGTAAGCTGCCAGCCCCTCCTGCCTGGGAGGTCTGCCCCTCCTCCAGCTGGGATCCTACCCAGTTAACACTGTGAGGGTTTGATTTGCTCATTCTGTACTTGAGCTTGGGGCATTGGGTCCGTATGTGGCCTCTCTGCCCACAGTAATAACAATTCACATTCCGTTTGTCTCCTCGAGACGGTCAGTTGGTCCTGGTGCTGGTTGTTCCCCTTGAGAGGGGGTTCTCCACATTCCCCGTTTGGGGGTCCCAGGGTGACTCCCTCTCTGCACCGTGGTGGGTTTATTCTTTTGGGACTCCTCTGTTCCACCCTCTGGCTGTCCACAAACTCGTCATCCAGTTGTCCTGCACTCTGCAGGTCTTTTGGCTTTTTGTCCACCAACCATATCCTCAGGTCAGATGGGCAATGTTCATACAGGTGCTCCAGTACAACCAGTTTAACTAAGTCCTCCTTAGTGTGGGCCCCATATGCCCATTTGTGGACATATCCCTCCATTCAGAGGATCAGTTCCAGATATGTGTCCTCAGGGGTTTTACGCTGACTCCAGCACGTTTTCTGGTACGCCTCAGGAGTCATCCCAAACTTGCATAACAGGGTCTTTTTGAACAGTTCATGGTTCCCTGCCTCCACCCCTTCCATTCGGCTGTACATCCCTGTGGCTTTGGGGTCCAGTAAGAGGGTGAGAAACTGGAGCCTGTCTGCAGGGCCAACTCTTCTGCAGCCCGCAGGCCTTCTCAAAGGGCATCAGGAATTCATCCATGTCCTCCCCTTCCTTAAATTGGGACAGGATGCACTTATCAAAGTTCCATGTAGTCCTGGGTCCCCTCTCACTCACTGAAGCAGGGGGCCCTCTGCTCCTCAACTTTGCCAACTCCATGTTATGCTGCTGCTGTTTCTCCTGATCCTCCAACTCTTTCAGTTTTATCTCCCTCTCCCATTCCAGCCGCCTCAGCTCCAGCAACGGGGAGCTTGGCCGTGAGGATCCCCTGCTGCCCGTGGTGGTTACGGTGTCCCTGGGGTTCGCCTGGCTGCTTCTAGCCCCTCCCCTAGCCATAGGTAGAAGGAGCCTTGGCGTGCCCTCGGCAGCAGTCTGACCATTCCCAGCCGGGACAGATACTGGTGCTGGTGCTGCATCTGCTGGGCTGCTTCCCTCAGGGACAGGGATCAGCTCCTCCGAGTGATCCTCCTCCTCCAGCTGGGCAATCTCCACAGGCTAGAGCTGTGTTTTGGTGGCCTTCCCTCTGTGAAGCCCCCTCTCCTTGCACAGCTCTACAAGGTCCCTCTTAAGGAGATGGTTACACATCTCCCCACTGCTCCCAAGTTGTGGACTCACAGGCCTGTGTGCTCTTAGCTCCCCACAGTTTCCAGAAAGAACCCCTACAGTGCTAGCCCTTCTCCATGTCACCACCTCTCTCCTAGGGTCAAGCCGCAGACTCCTCCACCCCTGGAACAACTCACCACAACCCCCAGGGGAACCCCGTTACTGCAACAGTCCTTTTCGCTGGTCCCACATTCCTAGGGGTTAAGTGTAGCTCCTCCGCCTCCTGAAACCTCTTCTCTCTGAGCTTTCAGCACACCTGGTTCTCATTAATCCCCTTTAGTTTTACTACTCCCCAGTCACTTACTGCAGAAAGCGCCATCCACAGGGTGCAGTACACCAGTTGTCATGGAGTGTGGGGGACCCTGCACCCCCCACTTCCTGCAATTCACCATCACTCGCAGGCAGCCAGTAAAACAGAAGGTTTATTAGACAACAGGAACACAGTCTAAAACAGAGCTTGTAGGTACAGAAAACAGGACCCCTCAGTCAGGTCTCTCTTGCAGGGTGGTGTGGAAGGGGATGCTGAATGCTCCCAGGTCAGACCCAGGAAGGTTGAAGCTATGTAAGCTTCTTGTCCTGGAGACAGTATGATCAGAGAGGAGGCATGCTCCCACAGAGTCCTGACTAGCTTTGTAGGGAGTAGTCGCAGAGCATCATCCAAGTGACTCCGTGACACTCCCTCCCAGCCTCTGGCCCCCCGACCCCTGCTCCCTCTCAGCCCCTGGCCCCCTGAGACTTACTCCTTTCCAGCCCCCAGCCCCCAGCTTCCTCCCGGCCCCGGTCCCACTCCATTCTGACCCCGCCCCCTCAGAGTCCCTGACCCCTACTTCCTCCTGACCCTCGACCCCTCCCACTCCCCAACCCCCACTCCCTGCCAGCACATGCCACATGAACCCCAACCTCCATTCCCTCCCAGGCCCCAGCCCCCGCTCCCTCCCAGACCCTGGTGCCCAGCCAGACACAGACGGATTGTCAGCCAGATACAGATGGATTGTCAGCCAGACACGGATGGACAGACAGACACAGATGGACGGACAGCCAACAGCAGACAGACAGACAGAAGGACAGCCACACCCAGACAGACACAGAGGTATGGACAGCCACGCCCAGCCAGGACACAGACAGACAGACAGCCGTGCCCAGCCAGGACATAGATGGATGGACAACCATGCCCAGACAGACACAAATGGACAGACAGCCACCCTGAGACAGACACAGACGGACGGAGAGCCATGCCCATCCAGGATGCAGACAGACGGACAGATACCCCCAGCCAGACATAGATGGATGATACAACCATGCCAAGACAGCACAAATGGATGGACAGCCATGCCCAGCCACACCCAGCCAGACACGGACGGATGGACAGCGACCTCCAGCCAGGACACAGACGGATGGATAGCCACGCCCAGGCTGGATGCAGATGGATGGATAGATACCCCCAGCGAGGCACAGATGGACAGACAGTCACGACCACACAGACACAGATGGACAGACAACCATCCCCGGCCAGGACAGAGATCTACAGTCATGCCCAGCCAGTCACAGATGGATGGACAGCCATGCCCAGTCAGTACATAGATGGACAGACAGCCACCCCCGGCCAGGACACAGATGGATGGACAGCCATGCCCAGACAGACACAAATGGACAGACAGGCACAGATGGACGGACAGCCACGCCCAACCTGGAGACAGACGGACGGACAGCCATGCCCAGCCAGGATGCAGATGGCTGTACAGCCACCCCCAGCCAATCAGATGAGCCCCAGGATCAAGCCCCGGCCCAGCTCTGCTGGTGGTACCTGAGGGACCATAGTGCCTGCCCCTTTGCAGGTCTCTGAGCTCCCCGCAGGCCCTGGAGCAGAAAGGCAGGGGAGGCCAATCCATGGTCACACCCCGATCTCTGGGACCTGCCTGATCACCAGGAGCCACCCAGCTGCTCCCCTGAGGGGCTCAGCCCAGAGTAGTGGCAATGCGGCAGATTAGGAGTGCGTGTGACTTGGGCCATGGACTGTTCCTCCAGGTACACCCAAATAATGCACCCGACATCCCCAGCGTGATGCTGCAGAGAAACCTTTGCTCATTTTGGTATTCCAAAACAGCTGCTGTATTCGCACCTTGCACCAGCCTGGGCAGAGAGCTGGGGAGGGGCAGCTGGGAAAGCTGTTGAAGAAGGAGAAGAATCGAGAGGCTGAGCTAGCAGGTGAATCCGAGCCCAGGCAGGAGGGAAGTGACACAATAACAGAACAAAAGGAGAGTCAAAGTAGGGCCCTGGGACGTGAGAAGGAGGAAAGAAGGAAAGGTAAAACAGGCCTGGATACATGAGCAGATGCCACCAGAGAAGGGAAGGAGAGAGTGAGGATCTAGGGACACTGAAAGGAAATTGAATTGGTGAAAAAGGGAACGGATCCAAAAGCTGCGTGAGAAGCAGACAGCTCCTGGCAGGGGTAACATCCCTGACCAGAGCAAGTGACTGTGAGGACATCCATGGAAGGAACACAGGTCAAAGTGCAGGGGAGAATTTCTGTATTTCTGTTCTGGTTGTTCACGCCATCTTGAATTCCTGACAACAACAACGAGGAATCCATCTCAGCTGCCCTTCTTCGCCCTCCTTAGGTGTAGTTTCCCGCCCTTTTTGCCAAAAGGCAGGAAACTGGGTAACCATGTGACATGCGATCTGCCCAGTAACAACAGGGAATATAAGGGCTAGCACGTCCGAGGGATGGTGCTGCCCATCTGAGTGGCAGAGTGCTGTATTCAGGTGCGTAAGCCAGAGCACCGTGCCTTAGGGTTGTGGGAGGGTTTAACGCAAAGGTGACCTGCTAGCTGCCACCCTCTCATGCTGATCTTACTTGCACCCATGATGCCACGGGGAAGAAGGAATAAGAATCACCAGGATTAAGCAGAGTTACCACCCACCTTTTGCCTAAGGTCCACTTCTCACCCTGCTGAGTATCCTGGTCGATTCTGGACCCGATCTGCATCATGAGGTCAGGAGGCCCCAGACAAGCTGCAGGAAATGGTAGAGACCTTTTAAGTCCTCCATACCCCTTACCTGGGACTCGTCTCAGGGAGAGAGTAAACCCTTTTGGTCATAGTCAGTATAGTTATAGTATCACCTTTACCTATTTATTTTGCTTACCTGTGTTGGGAGTCCTTTATAGCACATCCTATTTACTGACCTTGTTGAACTGTTGTTAGTCTAATAAACATACCGAAGTTTTACTCCTGAACTCCTGTTGCGGACTCCCAGGTCGTGCCCACTCTTGGCCCCGTACGGTCCCTGGGGGGATCCCTTCAGTGTGACAGCCCTTTTTGGGGGTCCACTCTCTCTCAGGGGTAAAGCCCCTCCGCCTCCTGGAACCGCACCTCTCTGAGCCCTAGCACGCTTGTCTGTCACCGTGGGCCCCCTCAGAGAGTCCACTCACTCTGGACCCCCGGGGCCTCCACTCCCAGAGGGAATAGTGCAATCCTGTTCTCTAGACCGGAGCAACTCTCAGCCAGCGTAAAACAGGAGGGTTTATTGAGTGTCTGAAGACAGCATAGGAAACTCTCAGGGCCCTCAGGCCTGGCCTCCCTCAGCACAGTATATCTAAGTCTCCCCTGCCTCCAGGTAGGCTCTGACTGCTCTCTCCCCGCAGTCCAGAGACACTAGTTTCCAGCTGGGCATCCGATATCACCAGCCCCAACAGCTCCTCCCCTGTCCTTTGTCTTCCGCCCAGGTAAACAGATCATCCCAGGTAAACAGATCACTGGGGCACTCTCTCTTCTGTCCTTTGGTCTCCTCTGGCTGGAATCAGCTGGTCAGGTCACTGGGGTCCTCTTGCCTCAGCCCTTTGTCCTCCCATTGGCCAGAACCGGCTGACTGCCAAGCTGAGGTGGGCCTCTTAGTCTCCAGATCATCAGTTGTTAGGGTTCCCCATCTCCAGGCCATTGTCCGAGGGTCCTGGCTGCTAGGTGAGGTCACACCTGGTCCTCTGCAACAACAACCCTCTCCCACCACCTTATTAAACATGCAGCACACAGGGAAACTGAGGCGCGCACACGCTATTCATGTAAAACACTACAAAAATCCCCAATGTCGTCACAACTCCCTTGTTGGTTTTTATTTTGGGCAATCTTAAACCCCAATGATAGATGTGGGTAGGGAGATGAATCTCTCGACGGGTCTCCAGCCATCCTAAAACTGGTCAACAAAAGGTGCCCAATCGACAAGTGAGGTGTCACGAGGTCACTGGGGCGATGCTCTGGAACTACTCCATTTGAAGCCAGCCGGGACTCTTGGGGGAGCATGCCTCCTTTCTCTGAGCATACTGTCTCCAGGGCAAGAAGTTTACACAGCTTCGACTTTCCTGGGTCTGACCTCGGAGCACTCAGCATCCCCTTCCACACCGTGTGCTTCCCGCAGTGAGTCCGCCCGGCTGGGGCTCCTAGGGAAGCACCCCAACTCCACAGTCAGACGTGACTTTCAGCCAGCCAGTAAAACAAAAAGTTTGTTAGTTGACAGGAACACAACATAGGACAGAACTTGTTAGCACAGAAATCAGTGACTTTCAGCCAAGTTCATCTTGTGAGGAAGGGAGCCCAGAGCCAGGGCTCTGGTCCTCCCCCTGAGCCCCAAGCCAACTGAGACTGACTCTTGTCCAGCTGCCTGGACCCTGCCCTGCCCGTCACCTGGTTGTATCCCCCTCCTAGGTCTCAGGTTACAAAGGGGTGGCCATAGCATCTATGCAGGCAGCTGGAGCATCCCCTGCAAAAGTCGCACACACTTATTCCCACCACCTAGACATTGGTGCAATACACAGGGAAAGTGAGGCACACACAGCATTCATGCAAAACAGTAACACTCACATAGGCTTACATACAACATAACCGGGGAGAATCCCCACTACGTCACAGGAGGGCCACAAGGTGAAGAAACCAGCTTGCGGCTAAGCTCGGTGCAAAGAGGAACAGCGAATCTATGGAGCATGGCAAGCCAAAGGGAGGCAAAGAACAGGACAGCGAGAGCGGAGCCAGACTGCCAGCCAAGACGGAGAAGTTGATTCTTCTTGCAATGACCCAACTTATTGTAGATACTCTCTTCTGTGGCTGTTCATAACAATGCACTTGGTGCTAGCCGCACAGGGTTGCCAAGCTACCCAAGCCTTATGAGCTGGTCTCCCCGAGGTTATTATTACCAAGAGTAGGACTTTGACAATGGTCTCTATTATTTATCCTCTGCCCCTCCTCCCAGTTAGCACAGCCTGGCCTAGCTGGGTCCCTACACCTGGGCTGGACAATGGAGCCCAGCATAGGCGTCAACTTCTGGCGCCAGTGGGAGCTTGACCCCCACTGCCCCGGCCCCGCCCCGACTCCACTCCTGCCCCGCCCCGATTCCACCCCTGCCCCGCCCCCTCCTGTCCCTGCCCCACCCCCATTCCAACCCCTTCCCCAAAGTGCCCGCCCCAACTCCGCCCCCTCCCTGCCCGTATTGGACTCCTTCCCCAAATCCCTGCCCTGGCACTGCCTCTTCCCTGCCTCCTCCCTTGAGCGCGCCACATTTCGCTCCTCCCCCGTCCCTCCCAGAGCTTGTTACTCCGTGAAATAGCTGTTTCACGGCAGCAAGCGCTGGGAGGAGAAGCAGGGATGCAGCGTGCTCAGGGGAGGAGGCGGAGGCGGAGGTGAGGTGAGCTGGGGCGGGGAGCTTGGCTGCCGGTGGGTGCAGAGCACCCACCAATTTTTCCCCGTGGGTGCTCCAGCCCCAGAGCACCCACGGAGTTGGCGCCTATGGAGCCCAGCTCATTCGAAATGACAAATGGCTTTGATCCTTTTCCTGGCAGCCCACATTACCCACAAGCGAATGGGGAGGCGGTGAGAGCTGTACAGACAGCCAAGAAAATCCTGCAGCAGGAAGATCCATTCCTTGCTCTTTTGGGCTACAGATCAGCATTGATAACAGCTCCTGGCTGTTGTCCAGCACAAGGCAGCTCAGAGCTATTGTTCGGACTTTGCAAAGAGCCTAGCTCCCAAGTGGCAAGGCACGAAGAGGGGCCAGATCAGATAAAGGCACAAAGAGCTTACGGAGGCTTTTACAACAGACCTCGTTCAGCTCGAGAAGTGCCAGGGTTAGCGCCCAGGGGCTGCGTTTGAGTGAAACAGGATGGAGAGAAACATGGGAGAACTCCAGAATTCATCGCCAAGCCCACCAGTGGAGAGTGCCTCAGGAATCATAACGCACCTGACCGGGGGGGAGGGAGGGGGAGGGCATTTCCATGACCCCACCAAGGAGAGGCAGGGGCTCTCTAGAGGCCAAACTATGTTTTCTCTCAATCAGTCGGGGCAAAGGAGAATTCAGGGAAGTGGGGAGGAATCACAAGTAAATCAGAGTTAGTTGTTCTCCACTGACAGGGCCTGGGATCCTAATAATACTCCCGTTGCAGGTAACGATGGACATTTCTGAAAGTGCAGAATCTGGAATAGAAAACACAAGGCCATAGAACCCAGCCCCTCCATCCATTCCCTGTCCTGTGGCTCTATTCGCAGCCTCTGCCAGCCGAAGTGTGGAGGAAAAGTTCTTCAGCTGTTTAGCCACATCTGTCACATGTGCAGTGAGCCCCGGTAGCTAGAGCCAGAGTGGGATTTGGCTGGGTCAGGATACAGGGAGGTCAGAACTAGGAGTCGGATGCTGGGGTCATGCTAGGTCACGTGGCAGGAAATCATGCCATGGGAGCAGGAAGCAGGAGGCCCGTGGTTCAGAGTGGGGCGGAGCCCAGTTGTTCAGACAGCTCCTTGGGCCTGCTGCTGGCTTAAGCAGGGCCAGTGGGTCTGGACACTGCTCTGGATGCTAGGGCTGGGCTTCCTGGGTCCCAGGAGAGCAGGTGTCAGCAGGCTGCCAGGGAGAGGCTGGAGAGGGCTGCTCCATAGGCTCAGCTTTGAGACTGGGGGTCGTGACAAGCTCAGGTTGGCCCCTTGTGCGATCTCTGCTCACTGGCTTGAGTTTCAGCTTGCTGCCTTGTGTTGGCTTCTCCCCCGCTCCTTGCTGCCTTGTGTTGGCTTCTCCCCCAGCTCCTTTCTGGCTGCCGGTCTTTGCTCTTGGCAGCAGCTCCGTTCTTGTCACTTCACCTTGTTGACCGGAACCGGCTGCCTGGTGTTTTACATGACAGCTCCCTTCCTCCTTTCAGCCTGCATCTGTTCCTCCATCTGGCAGCCTGTTTCCTGCCACTGCACTCACGCCTTACCCCCGCACGGGTCACTCATGAGGGGCTGTGAATGGCTTCTTGGATCCCGCAGAGACTCGCTAGTTACTGTCCTCATGGAACTTCCTTCAGCCTCCCCTCTGCTTCCCTAACCCCTGCTGTGCCTCTTGCTGCCCCGTCCTGGGCGAGCCCCCACCTCCATTCCCTCTCTGACCTGGCCTCTCCCTGTCCGCTCTGTTCCTGGCACCCCCATCCATTGGGTCCCTAGCCACTAGCCATGTCCCTCCTTTTCTGGTGCTGGGTGCTGCCCCACTGGGGACTGGCCTCTCCTTCAGTGCTGGGCAGCCTCCCTCTGGCTCCTCCAGCACTTTGCATCACTGACTGAGTGGCCAGCCAGCAGCTGGAGCTGCACCCGAGGCAGGGGGAGCTCCCCCGAAAGCTGTGCCAGGTTAAGCTCACCCTGGAGTCTGGGCAGTTCTCTGGGCCCCTCTCCCCAGTGCAGCTGGGTTGGGGACCCAGGGAGGGGCAGCCGCAGCCGGACAGGGCTGCTCAAAGCTCACCCTCCACCCGGGCTGCAGCGAGTCCCTGCTGGGCACATGACAGCACCAGCTTGGCACTGTACCAGCGGGGACTCTGTGCCAGGCCTGGGGCAGCTGAGCTCTGAGCAGAGCCCAGGGAGGTGACCCCAGGCCCACATGTGTTCCCCAGCCCCGCTGGAGCTGCTGGCCAGAAGCCTCCTGCAGCCTCCCCCAGCACGTCAGGCTCTGCCCAGCTCTGGTACTGACCCCTTCCAGCCCTGACCCCACCTCCTGACTCTCCGGTTTCAGCCTCTGGCCACCCCTGCACTCCGGCTACTGTTCTGGTTCTGGCCGGCCTCTGTTCTCAGTTCTGACCCTGGCCTGGCCCCTGATCTCATCTCCAGGGCCCCTGATCTCATCCCCTGATCTCATCTCATCTCCCTGCCCTCAGCCTGGTCCCAACTCCATCTGGCATTGCCTGCTGCTCCAACCATTAGGCCTGTCTGTCAGGAGGTCTCACCAGGCACGCCTTTTCAAAAACTAATTCTCAATACCCTGCAGCTGCTCCCATTGCTCCTTCCACCCAAGAAGCCCCCCATCCCCAAGCCCTGGCTGTGTAACTGCTCCCTCCAAGCACTCAGCCATGGGCTCGCCCCCGGCCTGAGCTGCGGGCTGCCTTTCTGGCTGGCCAGAGGCCGAGTTAGCCCCTCAGCCCTGGGCAAACCTGGTTTTCTCACACCTCGGGCACTGTGCCTGCTTGTGTCCCGTTCTCCCCAATGTCCCCTCCCCTCTCCTCCCCCCCCCACACCCCCGCCCCCAGGCTTGGGCCATCCCTGGTGGGGTCTGCTGCGGTGGAATGGAAGTTGTTTGTGATTCCTCTGTGTGCTGTGGTTTCCCCCTGCCCCATGCATGACGACAGGGGTCAGTCTGCACTTGGGGTGTGTCACCAGCCATTTGAGCCGAATCTGACCCAAATCACAGAAGAGCCAGCCAGCGGATGTATGAGCTGAGCTGGAGCGCCAAGGGGAAAGGGGACAGGTGCCAGGGAGAAGGGCTAAGAGAGGCACTGTCCATTGTGGCTTAGCTGGTCTGAACAGGCTGGACCCTGGCTTGAGCTCTGCCTCTCGGTGCTGGGCTAAGGACTTTCGGACTCTGTGGCCAGGTGCCTTGTTTGGGACAGGCTGCCAGCGGGGCTGTAGTGCACCCTGGCAGTATTGCGCCTCCCATAGGAGTGATGGAGAGAGACAGGGAGCTGGTGCCAAAGACCTGGTGTTGGAGGCCACAAGCCTGTCCCGTGGAAGTGTGAGGCCCTGGGGCCTGGCTCACTGCAGGGGTCACCCCCAGGAGCCTGGTGACCGGCTGGGGCACTGACCAGGCCTTGAATTTACCTGTATGCCATTCCTGGGGTGCCGCCAGGGGTCCCTTTCCCAGGGCCCAGTCTCAGGCCAGTCCCCGTTGGGCTCCTCTTCAGACCCGGACCTATGGTCCACAAACTCCTCTGCCAGCTAGCCAGCGCCCACAGCTCCCTAGGTTCTTGGCCACACGTGATGCTCCTGGAGCTGCTCTGACTCAGCCAGGTTATCCGAATCCTCTAGGACAATAAGCCCTGCATCCGTACCCCCGTGCAGAGAGATTCTCCCTTCGGCTTCCACACAGGCAGGGGAGGCCTGGGCTCCAGCAATATTCAGGACTCGGGGTCCCAGCTTCACCAATGTTTGGGGCCAGGTCTCTCTCCTGGCCCTGCCTGTCTCCCACACTTGCCTTCCCCGAGTGTCCCCTGGCTCCCACTTGCTGCCCCTGTGCGCTTCCCCTGGTTCCCGGAGCTTCCCTGCTTCTCCCCTACAGCTCCGCACTGCCACCGCACTGCTGGCTCCCTAGTCCTAGTGCCTCCCATCCACTAGTGTTAGAGCAGGCTGACCCAGCCCCTGCCCTTCCACCTCGGACCCTTCCCTTTTCCAGGGGGACCCTCCACCAGCAGAGGGCCCCCCCCCGGCCCGCAGTCACCACTCCTGTGCCACACTGGGCAAGGGGCAGCCACATCCCCCACCCCCAGCGAGGCTACAGTGAGGGTCAGCAGCGGGGGAGGAGACGCACATGTGATGGCAGCCCCTCACCCAGCACCCACCACAGCGGGGGCTTTCTCAACATGAGAGGGGCCCTAGGAGCACATGCAGTGACTGTGGTGCGAGCTGAGTGTGCTGCCAGAGGAGAGAGCCCTTCCCCCGGAGCTCGCTGCTGCCATCCTTCTCTCTGGCCCCATCCCCGGGGCAGCCTGCCTGCACCCCAAACTCCTCATCCCCACCCTTGCCCCAGAGCTCTCACATTTTTACATTATTTTAAAAATATATATCTGCTTATGAGGCAGGTTTGGGGTGTGTGTGATGTTATTTACATGAACTGTGACCGTATAGATCATTGTTGCAACCAAGGTCCTATAGTGGCACCAAATCTTGTACAAAGTAGGTCAAGTAAGGTGTCCATGAAAAGGTTATGATTTGCTGGTTATGATTATGCTATCTGTATGCAAGTATCATTTTTGTATTTAAAGTTATAAGTACTGGCTCTATACTGTCTGTATTTCAAACTTGTGCTATGCTTCTGGGTGACACCCCAGACAATTTGGCGTCAGCACTGCCTAGCCTGCTTGGTGGCCCATTAAGGACCATCAGCTATACAACTGACCCATTGAGAGAAGGCAGATACTCCTTATGACGCAGCAAGGCATGCAAGGGCATGCCTACGGAGAGAACTCTAAGGTTTTTCCATGCCATGTGCTGGGTAGCTTGTGTTTGGAACAAAGGAAGCACAAGCCACATGGCAAAAGGACTGTAAAAGACAGCGGCATCATCTCCATTTTGTCTTCAATCCTGCTTCTTACTTCTGGAGGGACCTTGCTGCAAACTGAAGTTCTAAACAAAGGACTGAATGACCCATCCAAGCTGTGGACGTACTCCAGAGACTTGATTTGAACCTGCAGTTTATTCTATCACTGGTACAAGCCTGAACCAAGAACTTTGCCATTACTGTATGTAATTGATTACTTTGACCAATTTTAACTCTCATCTATATTTCTTTCTTTTTATAAATAAATGTTTAGATTTTAGATTCTAAAGGATTGGCAACAGCGTGATTTGTGGGTAAGAGCTGATTTGTAAATTGACCTGGGTCTGGGGCTTCATCCTTTGGGATCGGGAGAACCTTTTTTCTTGTACTGTGGTATTGGTTTTCATAACCATTCGTCCCCATAAGGAGCTGTGCTGGTGGTGATACAAGGGAACTGGAGTATCTGAGGGAATTGCTTGTATGACTTCTGGTTAGCCAAAGGGATAAAACTGAAGTCCTTTCTGTTTGGCTGGTTTGGCGTGCCTTAATAGTAAAGGAACTCCAGCTTTGGGCTGTAACTGCCCTGCTCTAAGCAATTTGTCCTGAATTGATACTCTCAGTTGTGTCCTACCAGAGGCCGCTTCATTACAGGGTGGCAGGACATGGACCTGTTCTGGGCACCACCAAAAATTATACAAACCTGCCACATCTGCAGGTCACCACTGGGGCCTTTTCCTAGCAGTGGATCCTCTTTGAATGGTTCATAGTCCCCAGTCGCCACCCCGTCCATCTGGCCGTGCGGCTCTATGGGACCGAGCAAGAGGATGTGACAGCCAGTCCGGTCCGCAGAGTCAAATCACAGGCCATCAGAGGTACTGAGGTCACATCTGTATTCCCCTCCCCGCCAACTGGGGCAGCAATTTGGTATCTCGGTTCCCTGTGGAATGGGCATCCCGGGGCTTTTCCCCATGTGGCTCATGGTGGCTCATCTTGCCCCTATGCTCCTCTGGCTCCAGTTCATGCTTTTGCTGCTTCTGGGGTTTTTCTGTTATTTCTTCTCATGATTTTGCTCCTTCTAACAATCAGGTCATGCCCTCTTGTGGTCCACTACATCCTTCACTCCTGGCTCCAACTCCCATCGCTTCAGCTCTATTGAAGGGGAGCCAGGCTGTGAGGGTGCCCGACTGAAGCCTCTGTTGCTCTTGGACCCTCCTGCCCTTCAACCAATCATCGTTCTCCAGTCATGCAATCAGCTGCGCCTTGTTGAGTTCCCAGCTACTTAATCCTCTCTCCCTGCACAGGTCTGTGATGCCCTTCCTGGGAGATGGTTCTACGCCATTTCCTTTGACGACATGTTTTACTGCCACATGTCACTTATTGCAAAATGCTACTGGTGCGTTCATCATCCCACCCCTGCCATCACTTTTCACAGATCCCCAAGAGATCTTCCCTTGTTATGTTGTATGTGAGCCTTACTGTTTTGCATGAATGCTGTGTGTGCCTCAGTTCCCCTGTGTAATGCACCAATGTCAGGGTAGACGGAATAAGGGGGTGTGACTTTTGTGGGAGCTGATCCAGCTGCCTGCACAGATGCTATGGCCCCCCCTTCGTAAACTGAGACCCAGGAGGGGGATGCGACCAGGTGACCCTTGGCCCGAGAAGCGAGACAAAGGCCAGAGGAGTAAAAGGCAGGGCAGGGGCCAGGCAGCTGGAAGCGAGTCAGTCTCAGCTGGCTTGGGGTGCGGGGGGAGGGCCAGAGCCCTGGTTCTGGGCTACCCTCCCCCCAAGATGGACTTGGCTGAAAGTCACTGATTTCTGTGCTAATAAGTTCTGTTCTACGCTGTCTTCCTGTTGACTAAGAAACCTTCTGTTATACCGGCTGGCTGAGAGTCACGTCTGACTATGGAGTTGGGGTGCAGGGCCCTCTGGCTTCCCCAGGAGCCCCACCCAGGTGGACTCGCTGCGGGAAGTGCCCAGTGTGGAAGGGGATGCTGAATGCTCCGAGGTTAGACTCAGGAAGGTCAAAGCTGTGTAAGTTTCTTGCCCTGGAAACAGTATGCTCAGAGAGAGGAGGCATGCTCCCCCGGAGTCCTGGCTGGCTTTGTATGGAGTAGTTCCAGAGCATCGCCCTGGTGATTCCGTGACAACTGGTGGCAAAGGTGGGATAAACAGCACCACATAGATAGAGCATCCTGCAGTAAGTGACTGGGGAGCAGTAAAACGAAGGGGGCGTGCTGAAGGCTCAGAGAGGCGCGGTTCCAGGAGACAGAGGAGCCTATGGCTTAACCCCGAGAGAGAGTGGACCTCTGAGAAGGGCTGTTGCACTGAAGGGGTTCCTCTCAGGGATTGCGAGGAGCTGAGAGCTACTGGTAGGTGCTTTTGGATCCAGATGCCAGATTGAAATCTGCTTTTGTCACCCCTTTAGAGCTGTACAGTCCCTGGTCCTCCCTTTCGGCCTGAAGGAAGTGCCCATCACCTACCAGCGCCAGGTGGATCAGTTACTGAGGGGGATGGAGAATTTTACCCTAGTAGACATGGATGATATTTGTGCCATTAGCCAGACCTGGAAGGACCAGGTGTCCCAGGTGAAGAGGGGGTTGAGTCGCCTCCAGGATGCGGGACTGACTGTAAAAGCTGGGAAGTGCAAGGTGGGGAGTGGCTGCCTAAAGCCAGAATTGGCCAAGGTAGGGGCAATCAGAGACTGGCCTGCTCTGCAGACTAAGAAACAGCCTTCAGGCATATATCGGGTGACGGGGTACCACCGGAGGTTTGTGTCCCACCTTAGCTCTGTGTCAGCTCCCATCCCTGAGCTATGCAAGAAGGGTAAGTCAGACAAGCTGGTCTGAACTGGGCAGTGCAAGAGGGCTCTCTGCACGCTGAAAGAGGATCTGATCAAGGACCCAGTGCTGGGAAATGCAGACTTTGACAAGCTCTTAATGGTGTTCACCGATGCCCCAGACACAGGGTTGGGCACGGTGCTGAGGCAGGCCAATGCAAAGGGGGAGAAACACCCCATCATGTACCTGAGCAGGAAGCTGCTGCCCTCGGAGCAGGGCTATGAAGCCATAGAGAAGGAATGCCTGGCTCTGGAGTGGGCTCTTACAAGGCTGCAGCTGGATCTATTTGGGCGGTGCTTCACTGTGTACAAGGACCACTCACCCTGCCATGGCTGCACCAGATGAGAGGGTCCAATGCCAAGCTCCTGAGGTGGAATCTGTCCTCCCAGGATTATGAGATGGAGGTGGTCCATGTTAAGGGGAGTACAAATGTTTTAGCTGATGCTTTGTTCCGGAGAGCGGGGCCTGAACTTCCCCAGGTCACTCACTAAAATGACCCTGCTCAGAATTGATTCCTTGAGGACCTGCTCCATAATTTTTCCGGGGACTGAGGTGAGGCTGACTGGCCTGTAGTTCCCAGGATCCTCCTTCTTCCCTTTTTTAAAGATGGCACTGCATTAGCCTTTTTCCAGTCGTCCGGGACCTCCCCTGATCGCCATGAGTTTTCAAAGATAATGGCCAATGGCTCTGCAATCACATCCGCCAACTCCTTTAGCACCCTTGGATGCAACTCGTCCGGCCCCATGGACTTGTGCTCGTCCAGATTTTCTAAATAGTCCCGAACCACTTCTTTCTCCGTAGAGGGCTGGTCACCTCCTCCCCATGCTGTGCTGCCCAGTGCAGCAGTCTGGGAGCTGACCTTGTTCGTGAAGACAGAGGCAAAAAAAGCATTGAGTACATTAGCTTTTTCCACATCCTCTGTCACTAGTTTGCCTCCCTCATTCAGAAAGGGGCCCACCCTTTCCTTGACTTTCTTCTAGTTGCTAATATACCTGAAGAAACCCTTCTTGTTACTCTTAACATCTCTTGCTAGCTGCAGCTCCAGGTATGATTTGGGCTTCCTGATTTCACTCCTGCATGCCCGAGCAATATTTTTATACTCTTCCCTGGTCATTTGTCCAATCTTCCTCTTCTTGTAAGCTTCTTTTTTGTGTTTAAGATCAGCAAGGTCTTCACTGTTAAGCCAAGCTGGTCACCTGCCATATTAACTCTTCTTTCTACTCATCGGGATGGTTTGTCCCTGTAACTTCAATAAGGATTCTTTAAAATACAGCCAGCTCTCCTGGACTCCTTTCCCCTTCATGTTATTCTCCCAGGGGATCCTGCCCATCAGATCCCTGAGGTTGTCAAAGTCTGCTTTTCTGAAGTCCAGGGTTCGTATTCTGCTGCTCTCCTTTCTTCCTTTTGTCAGGATCCTGAACTCGACCATCTCATGGTCACTGCCTCCCAGGTTCCCATCCACTTTTGCTTCCCCTACTAATTCTTCCCGGTTTGTGAGCAGCAGGTCAAGAAGAGCTCTGCCCCTAGTTGGTTCCTCCAGCACTTGCACCAGGAAATTGTCCCCTACACTTTCCAAAAGCTTCCTGGATTGTCTGTGCACCGCTGTATTGCTCTCCCAGCAGATATCAGGGTGATTGAAGTCTCCCATGAGAACCAGGGCCTGCGATCTAGTAACTTCCGTTAGTTGCCGGAAGAAAGCCTCGTCCACCTCATCCCCCTGATCCGGTGGTCTATAGCAGACTTCCACCACGACATCACCCTTGTTGCTCATGCTTCTAACCTTAATCCAGAGACACTCAGGTTTTTCTGCAGTTTCATACTTGAGCTCTGAGCAGTCATACTGCTCTCTTACATACAATGCAACTCCCCCCCCGCCTGTCCTTCCTGAACAGTTTATATCCATCCATGGCTGTACTCCAGTCATGTGAGTTATCCCACCAAGTCTCTGTTATTCCAGTCACAACATAATTCCTTGACTGTGCCAGGACTTCCAGTTCTCTCTGCTTGTTTCCCAGGCTTCTTGCATTTGTGTATAGGCACTTGAGATAACTTGCTGTTTGTCCTGCTTTCTTAGTATGAGGCAGGAGCCCTCCCCTCTCGCGCTTTCCTGCTCATGCTTCCTCCCAGTATCCCACGTCCCCACTTACCTCAGGGCTTTGGTCTCCTTCCCCCGGTGAACCTAGTTTAGAGCCCTCCTCACTAGGTTAGCCAGCCTGCTCACAAAGATGCTCTTCCCTCTCTTCGTTAGGTGGAGCCTGTCTTTGCCTAGCACTCCTCCTTCTTGGAACACCATCCCATGGTCAAAGAGTCCAAAGCCATCTCTCCGACACCACCTGCATAGCCATTCGTTAACTTCCACGATTCGACGTTCTCTAGCCAGGCCTTTTCCTTCCACGGGGAGGATGGACGAGAACACCACTTGCGCCTCAAACTCCTTTATCCTTCTTCCCAGAGCCACATAGTCCACAGTGATCTGCTCAAGGTCATTCTTGGCAATATCATTGGTGCCCATGTGGAAAAGCAGGAAGGGGTAGCGATCCAAGGGCTTGATGAGTCTAGGCAGTCTCTCTGTCACATCGTGAATCCTAGCTCCTGGCAAGCAGCAGACTTCTCGGTTTTCCTGGTCGGGGCGGCAGATAGATGACTCAGTCCCCCTGAGAAGAGAGTCCCTGACCACTACCACTTGCCTCCTTCTCTTGGGCCCGGTGGTCGTGGAACCCCCATTCCTAGGACAGTGCATCTCATGCCTTCCAATCGGCAGAGTCTCCTTCTGTTCCCGTCCCTCAGATGTATCATCTAGTCCACTCTCCGCATTAGTACCTGTGGAGAGAACATGAAAATGGTTGCTTACCTGTATCTGCACTGCGGGTACATGGACGCTCCCCTTTCTTCTTCTGGAGGTCACATGCTGCCAAATTTCTTCACCGTCCTCCTGTCCCCGCTGCGCAGCCTGCTCTGATTCTTCAGAAAATTGTGCCTGTAGAAGCATATCCTGACGTCTGTCCAGGAAATCTTCAGTTTCTCTTATGCAACGCATAATGTTTCCCCAGACCTTGGACCTTCTCTTCCAATATGGAGACCAGCTTGCACTATGTACAGACAAAGTCGCTTCTGTCCTGTGGAAGAAAGACAAACATGGGACATCCAGTGCAGATCACAACAGCTGAACGCTCCCCATCCATATTACCTTCCTTCTACGAGCTTCCACAGGAGTTGTAGTAACTACTCAGAGAAGCTGGCAAGATGTAAGCCTTGGTGGGCTCTCCCTGGGCAAACTCACAGGCAAACTCCCTCTATTAGCCTCTCTGCTGTTCGCCGCTCAGCTTGGTTCGCAGCTGACTGGCTTTTTATAACAGTCAGGCTCACTCAAGCCTCACCTGGAACAAAGCACTCCCAATTCACACTTTTCAAACAAACAACCAATCAAGCACATGGTCAAACTGTCCCCACAACAGACACTCAGATACTCACCAACACAGCCTCCCTAATGCAGCCCTTAGCGTACCTCCTCTCAGACAGATTCCAGGCAAACTCTGGGAACCTCCTCCTCTTCCTCTTCCTCCTCCATCCTGGGAACCTCTTCCTCCTCCACACTGGATGAGGCAGTGGCAGGCACTTCTACCACCCTACCACCTATGGACACCAAAGGCCACCAGGACCTGCTTAGGAGGGTGGCCATTAACCTTAACCTCCAGGCAGAGGAGGTTATGGAGGACTCGGATCTGGTGGTGGACATCTTCAGTTCCGAGGGTCCTTCTAGAGTGGCCTTGCCCCTCATAAGGACAATTCAGAACACCACGAAAGTGCTCTGGCAAACCCCAGCCTCTATACCGCCAACAGCTAAAGGGGTTGAGAGACGCTATTTTGTGCCACAAAAGGGCTATGAGCTTTTGTGAGCTACAGCTCACTTCATTGGTGCCACTAGTACTCCTTTTCTTTTTGCGAATACAGACGAACACGGCTGCTACTCTGAAAAGGGCTATGAGCACCTTTTTACCCACCCCCAGCCGGGGACTCTGGTGGTTGATGCGGCAAACCACAAGGAGCGCCAGGGATAGCCAGGTCCCGCACCTAAGTCACAGGTTGCCAAGCAGCTGGATCTCTTCGGCCGTAAAGACTATTTGACTGGGGGGCTCCAGCTTCGAGTAGTGAATCAGCAGGCAGTGTTTAGCTGCTACGCCTTTAATTCCTGGAGCTCATTGGCTAAGTTCCAGGAGATAATCCCGGCCGACTCTTGCAAGGAGTTTGGCGCGCTCCTCGAGGAGGGTAGAGTAGTGTCTAGGAATGCACTCCAGACAGCATTGGACATGGTGGACTCTGCGGCTCGAACCATGGCCACCGCCATTGCAAGGAGGTGCAGTGCATGGCTCCAGGTTTTGGGGATTCCACCTGAGGTCCAGAACACCATACTGGACCTCCCCTTTGACTGCTAGGGCCTGTTCGCTCAAAATACGGACACACGCCTGCATAGCCTGAAGGACTCGTGGGCGACTCTGAAGTCTCTGAGGCTACACATCCCGGCACCTCAGAGAAAGCCCTTTAGGCCTCAGCCCCCATCTCACTTCTACCCTGGGCCTCCTAGGCAAGATCCATCAAGGAGAAAGGACAGGAATAATAGGAGGCGTTCACCGCAATCCTCCTCAGACCAAGGCCAGGGTTCGGCTAAACAGCCCCCGGTCCCAAGCCAAACTTTTGAAGATGTGCCTGAGGATGGCGCACCAGTCGCCATCTTGGATCCTTCCTCCCCTTTGTGAATCTACTCTCCCGCTTCTACCATGTTTGGTCTCAGATCACGTCAGACCTCTGGGTCCTCAGCATGGTAGGGGCAGGATATACTATCCAGTTCTGTTCCCTCCCGCCCTCCCACCCCCCTTCCCCGTCTCTCTTCAGAAACCCCTCTCACAAGCAACTCATTTTGCAGAAGGTGCAATCACTCCTAGCTCTAGGGGTAATAGAGGAGGTTCCTCAGGAATTCAGGGGCAAGGGGTTCTAATCTCTCTATTTCCTCATCCCCAAGACCAAGTGGGGGCTTCGGCCTATCCTGGACCTACGAGACCGCAACACATTAATAAAAGAAGGTGAAGTTTCGCATGGTCTCTCTGGCCGCCATCATTCCCTCCCTGAATCCGGGGGACTAGTACGCTGCCCTCGAATTGAAGGATGTGCACTTCCACATTTCTATTATCCCAGCCCACAGACGCTTCCTCAGATTCGTAGTCAGTGGCCAGCACTACCAGTTCAGGGTGCTCCCATTTGGCCTCTCAATGGCCCCCCGGGTGTTCACCAAGTGATGGCAGTCGTGGTGGCCTTCCTCCACAAGCACCATGTGCAGGTATTCTCGTATCTGGACGACTGGCTCATCAAGGTCAAGTCCCAAGCACGGGAGGCAGAACACGTATCCTGGCCCTGGCTATGTTTCACAGGCTGGGTCTTATATTGAACAAGCCCAAGTCCACATTGACCCCCACACAAAGAATAGAGTTCATAGGCGCTCTCTTGGACTCTATGCAGGCAAAGGCGTTCCTTCCGGAACTGCGTTTCAAAGTGCTCACGGACATTATTGAGACCCTGCACTGCTTTCCCACAACCACGGCCAGAAATTGTATGAAGCTATTGGGGCACATGGCAGCCTGTACATACATGGTACAGCATGCCAGGCTGCACCTTTGGCCCGTTCCAGGCATGGTTAGCACAAGTGCACAGACCGGGCAGGGACCCATTAAACTCAATAGTGACCATCCCACCTTGGATTCTCAACTCTCTCCACTGATGGCTGCAACCACAGATGGTTTGTACGGGAGTGCCCTTTACCAAACCCCAACCTACGCTCTCCCTGGTCCCGGACGCCTCGGTGCTTGGTTGGGGAGCACATCTGGGCAATATCAGAACCCAAGGCCTCTGGTCCCATACAGATCTATCTCTGCATATCAATGTAAGGGAGCTGAGGGCGGTTCGCCTGGCATGCCAAGCATTCCAGGCCTGCCTTCAGGGCATGTGCATATCAGTGCTCACGGACAATACTGCAGCGAAATAAGGGGAATTGGGGCTGATTGTGGCTCAGTTCCCCTTTGTCGAGACCAAATGGAGAAACGCTTCCACTTAGCCAGGTACGTGGCTCGAGTGGAGGGTTTATATAAACAAACAGGGTGGTGCTCACTCCTGTCCACTGTGTTGGGAAGCCCTCGTACTGTGAGACTTTTACATCACCCACTCTATACACCTACAGGTGTCACACCTTCCAGGACGCAAAATGAGCTAGCCTACTGCCTCCGTCACTTGTTTCATGGTCACGAATGGTCCCTCAGACCGGACATCGCACTCTCAATTTTCCAGAGGTGGGGCTCTCCCCACATGGACCTGTTCACGATGCAGCGCAACAGGAAGTGCCAGAGGTTCTGCTCCTTCCTGAACCACAGTCCAGGCTCCACCGTGGACACCTTTCACTTGTCATGGATGGGTCACCTGCTGTATGCGTTTCCGCCATTCTCCCTCATACACAGAGTACTCCTCAAGACTCATCGAGAAAGGGCTTCCTTGAGCCTCATAGCGCCAGCATGGCTTCGCCAGCACTGGTTCACCATGTTATTGAACCTCTCAGTGGACAGACCAGTAGCACTCCCTGTCTGTGCGACCCTAATCACACAGGACCATGGCTATCTGCAACACCCCAACCTGGAGTCCCTCCACCTCATGGCGTGGAAGCTACATGGCTGAACCCTCTTGAGCTTCAGTGCTTGGACTCAGTGAGGGAGGTCCTGTTAGGAAGTAGGAAACCCTCCACTCGAGCCACATACCTGGCTAAGTGGAAGCGTTTCTCCATTTGGTCTCAACAAAGGGGAACTGAGCCACAATCAGCCCCAATTCCCCTTATTTTGGACTATCTTTTATATCTCAAGCACCAAGGGTTAGCGATATCATCCCTGAAGGTACACCTTGCAGCCATTCCAGCCTTTCACTTGGGAACGGTGGGTGGGTCAGTGTTTGGTAACCCCGTGGTGGGCAAGTTTCTTAAGGGCTTGGACAGACTTTATCCCCCTATACGTCGGCCTGTTCCCCAGTGGGACCTCAACCTAGTCCTGTCCTCTCTCGTGGGGCCCCCTTTTGAGCCCATGGCTACCTGTCCTCTCTCCTACCTCTCCTGAAAGATGGCCTTTCTGGTGGCTATAACCTCCACTAGAAGGGTATCTGAGCTCGGAGCACTGACCTCCGAACCTCCTTATATGGTATTTTATAAGGACAAGGTGCAGCTACGCCCTCACCCTGCATTTCTGCCTAAGGTTGTATCCCAGTTTCATGTGAACCAAGATATATTTTTACCTGTGTTCTTTCCTAAACCCCATGCCACTAACAGGGAGTGCATGTTCCATTCCTTGGACATTAGATGTGCCTTGGCATTTTACAGTGAATGCACGAAGCCGTTTCGTAAATCACCACAGCTCTTTATTGCTATCGCAGAAAAAATGAGGGGGCTTCCAATCTCATCACAGCGCATTTCGTAATGGATCATGTCCTGCATCAGGACTTGCTATGACCTGGCTAAAGTTCCAGCCCCTCCGCTTATGGCGCACTCTACCAGAGTGCAGGCGGCGTCCGCAGCATTCCTGGCGCAGGTCCCTATCTAGGATATCTCCAAGGCAGCAATGTAGTCTTCAGTCCACACCTTCACTTCACACTACGCCATGATCCAGCAGGTGAGGGATGATGCTGTTTTTGGTAGGGCAGTCCTGCACTCAGCAATCAGGTGAACGCTGACCCCTCCCCCTCGGCAACTGCTTGGAAGTCACCTATTGGAATGCACATGAGCAATCACTCGAAGACAAAAAAATGGTTACTTACCTTTCGTAACTGGTGTTCTTTGAGATGTGTTGCTGATGTCCATTCCAAATCCCACTTGCGTACCTTCTGTCGGAGTGCTCCAGCAAGAAGGGACTGAGCAGGCAGTGGGTCGGCAGGGACCTATATACACCATCATAAAGGCACCACTCCAGGGGTCTCCACAGCCGACGCGACGCGTACTGTTAGGGGAAAAGCTTTCCGGCGATCTTGCACATGGTGCACGCACACACCTATTGGAATGGACATGAGCAACACATCTTGAAGAACAGTTACGAGAGGTAAGTAACTGTTTTTTCCAGAGCATCGCACGTGTCACCATGACAGGGGGCTGAAGCTGGAGTCAGGGCTCACAGCTGACATCTGATCAAGGAGTCAGATGGATGGGGAGACAGAACTTGCACAGTGGGGTTCACTACAGCTTGGCTGGGCTCTGGTTACCCAGATTAGACTGTGTTTTACCCTTCAGTTCTCTGTGCCAACTGAGGGCTGGCCTATGCTGTGTGTCCAGTGACTAATAAAGCTGACTGGACAACACAGTACATCAATCCCTGCAGAGTGGACAAGTCTCCATCAGGATCTGTCTCAGCGGGACTCGCTGACTGGAGCTCAGAGGATGAAGCAGAGGGGCTGCAGACCCAGAGGTCCAGTTTAAGGAGGCAGTGAAGCCGCATGGCTAACAAGGAGGAAGAGTGAGACCCCTAGGGAGTCTGACACGCTGAAGAGTTCCTCTCAGAGACTGTTCCAAAGCTGGGGACATAGTGCTGGTGTCACAGAGTCACTGGGCGATGGTCTGGAACTACTCCATACGAAGCCAGTCAGGACTCTGGGGGAGCATGCCTCCTCTGACCATACTGTCTCCAGAGCAAGAAGCTCACACAGCTTTGACCTTCCTGGGTCAGACCTCGGAGCATTCAGCATCCACTTTCACACTGTGTGCTTCCTGAAGCGAGTCCGCCCAGGCAGGGCTCCTGGGGAAGCCAGAGGGCCCTGCACCCCAACTCCAAAGTCAGACGGGACTCTCAGCCAGCCGGTAAAACAGAAGGTTTATTAGTCTACAGGAATGCAGCATAGAACAGAGCTTGCTAGCACAAGCTGAGTTACTACAGAAAATTCTTTCCTGGATATCTGGCTGGTGAATCTTGCCCATATGCTCAGGGTTTAGCTGAATGCCATATTTGGTGTCGGGAAGGAATTTTCCTCCTGGGCAGATTGGAAGAGGCCCTGGAGGTTTTTCGCCTTCCTCTGTAGCATGGGGCACGAGTCAATTGCTGGAGGATTCTCTGCTCCTTGAAGTCTTTAAACCACGATTTGAAGACTTCAGTAGCTCAGACATAGGTGAGAGGTTTTTCGCAGGAGTGGGTGGGTGAGATTCTGTGGCTTGCGTTGTGCAGGAGGTCGGACTAGATGATCATAATGGTCCCTTCTGACCTTAGTATCTGTGAATCTAAAATCAGTGATTTTCAGCCAAATCCATCTTGGGAGGACCCTCCCCCTGTGCCCCAAGCCGTCCAAAATTGACTTGCTTCCAGCTGCCTGGTCCCTGCCCTGCCCATTGCTCTTCCTCTGGCCTTTGTCTCGCTTCCTGGGCCAAGAGTCACCTGGTCGCATCCCTGTCATAAATATACAGCTAAGGGTAGCATAAAATCCCTCCTTACCTGTAAAGGGTTAAGAAGCTCAGATAACCTGGTTGGCACCTGACCAAAAGGACCAATGGGGAAAGAAGATACTTTCAAATCTGGGAGGCGGGGGCGGGGGAGAAAGGCTTTTGTTTGGTGCTTTGTGGGTGTGTTCTCCCCAGAGACAAAGGGAGAGACCAAGCAAGTAATCCAGCTCCCACTGAATATACATCTAATATTACAGAAATAGTAAGTAATAGCAAGGAAATGCATTAGAGTATCTTTTGTTTTAACTTGTGAATTGTCCCTGTGCTAAGAGGGAAGTTTATCCCTCTTTTTGTAAATTTAAAGTTTTGCCTGGAGGGGAAATCCTCTGTGTTTTGAATCTTTTTGTTACCCTGTGAAATTATCTTCCATCGTGATTTCACAGAGGTGATTCTTTTATCTTTTTTTAAATAAATTCTTCTTTTAAGAACCTGATTGGTTTTTCATTGTTCGTAAGATCCAAGGGTGGGTCTGTGTTCACCTGTACCAACTGCTGAGGATATTATTCTCAAGGCTTTCCTAGGAAAGGGGGTGTAGGGCTTGGGGGAATATTTTGGGGGAATAGGACACCAAGGGGTCCTTTCCCTGATTCTTTGTCTAAATCACTTGGTGGTGGCAACATACTGTTCAAGGACAAGGTGGAATTTGTGCCTTCGGAAAGTTTTTAACCTAAGCTGGTAAAAATAAGCTTAGGGGGTCTTGCATGCGGGTCCCCACATCTGTACCCCAGAGTTCAGAGTGGGGAAGGAACCCTGACAATCCCCATCCTGGGTCTCAGGTTACAAAGGGGCAGCTGTAGCATTGGTGCAGGCAGCTGGAGCAGACTCTGCAAAAGTCACACCCCCTTATTCCCACCACCTAGACATTGGTGCAGTACACAGGGAAACTGAGACACACACAGCATTCATGCAAAACAGAAAGACTCACATTGGCTCACATACCACGTAACAAATGAAAATCCCCATGTCGTCACACCCCCACCTGATGCTGCCACAGGCTTTTGTCTCCTTTGGTGGTGAGAGGCAGGGAAGTCCATCTCCCTCTGGGGCAATGCTTGCTAAGTGTCAAGGTCTGGGCAATTGGATCTGCCTTTGTATTCTCAAATTAGGATTGATATGGGACCTAAGACTGAGATAGTCAGGCGACACCCAGATCTAGGTCTTTCCATCTTCCCTGAGAGAAAACAACCCCTTTCCACCCAGTAGGTAACAATGCCACATAGAGGGGAAACTGAGGAACAACTAGGACTCATAAAAATATTACAGACAATGCCCACTTCATCACAACCATCGCCTGGCCCCAAGCCTCTGGACTGAGGCCTTCCTGCTTCGCCCCATCAGCTCTGCACAACGAGTGCAGCTGAGACAGATTCCTGGGAGAGACTTGTTCCCTCTGCCTGGACTAAGGCAGCCAAGCAGTACTGGCAGTGCTCCCAGGAAGTGGTTTCAAACAGAGGAGTGCTCTTAGTCAGATGCAGAGTTCCTGGGCCATCCTTCAGCCAGCACCAAGACAGCAGGTTTCAGTATCATCCATGCTGGTCACGCCAGGGCAGCCCACCAGCCTCGTCTCGGGCTCTGCCTCTCTGATCCCTCCTCAGTCCCCAGAGAGACCAACCAGCCTCTTACAGAAGCTAGCTCTTTCTCCTCTCCTGGGCACAGCTCAGCCTGTTGTGGCCATAGGTGCCAACTTTTCCCTGCGCTAGTGGGTGCTTGACCCCTCCCCACCCCTGCCCCGCCCCCGTCCCAACCCCTTCCCCAAAATCCCTGCCCCAATCCCACCCCCTCCCTGCCCCTATTAGATTCCTTTTTCAAATCCTGGCCCCGGCCCCGCGTCTTCTCCAAGCACACCGCGTTCCCCCTCCTCCCCCCTTCCTCCCAGCACTTGCCGCCATGAAAGAGCTGTTTCACGGTGGGAAATGCTGGGAGCTAGGGGGAGAAGTGGGTATGCGGCACGCTCGGGGAGGAGGCGGAGTGGAGGTGAGCTGGGGCGGGGGGGCGGGGAGCTGCCATTGGGTGCAGAGTTGGCGCCTATGCTCGTGGCAGGGTCATGGGCCAGCCTGGCTCTGGAGCCCCACAGGGCCCTGCCTCGCCCCAGCTGGGCGTTCGCTGCAGCTTATGGGGAAGGAGCCAAAGAACCAAGCATGAGCTGAACTGATCCAAAGGCCTAGCCAGGGGCAGCTCCTTCTGGGCTAAGGGGAGTGGACATGGTGCCCCAAGCCCGCTATGTACCTCCCCACATGTGCACTGGTGCAACCTAGCTAGGGGAGCAGTGGGCCCCATAAGAGGGCTACTTGGGACAGGCAGTCCCACAAGGGAGGCTTGCTTGGGGGCAGGAGCTGGGCAGAGCTTTCCTAGGGCTCTGGGAGTCAAGGATCAGTGTGGGCCTGCCCCACGCCCAAGCTTCCCCATCAACCTGCCACCCAGCAGTCTCTGCAAGGAGTTGGATGGGCCTGAGGCACAGGCAGGGGAGGAGAAGAAGGGCCCCTCACCACAGGGGTCAACCTGTGCTCATGAGAGAAGAGTCCCTGTTGTGGGGGCACAGACCCCAGGGCTTGGCTGAACTGGGCTAGTGCAGGTCCCTGGGGTGGGTGCTGCAGACCTCAGGGCTGGGGGAGGCCCGTGGGGCAGGAGAGCAGACCTCAGGGCTCAGCTGGGCTGGGGGAGCCCCTGGGGTGGAGGGCTCAGACCCCAGGGCTGGGCTGGGCTGGGCTGGGGGAGCCCCTGGAGCAGGGGGAGCAGACCCCAGGGTTCAGCTGGACTGGGGGAGCCCCTGGGGTGGGGGGCACAGACCACAGTTCTTGGCTGGGCGGGATGAGACCCCTGGGGTGGGTGGTGCAGACACCAGGGCTCGGCTGGGCTGGGGGAGGCTCATGGGATGGAAGGCACAGACCCCAGGTTGAGGGCGGGTGCCCTGGCTGGGGCTGTCTCTGTGTGAGTGGACGGCGTGTCCCTGAGTGCAGCTGGGGCCCGGGTGTATGAGTGCTGCACCTGGCGCTGCCCAGCATCCATAGCAACAGCTTGGCAACCTGCTCTGGCTTCCCAAACAAGGGCAGGCAGAGCTGAGCTGAGCTGAGCTGCATCCAGTCTCGGCACTGCCCCTTGGGGAGTCATGGGGCCACGTGGGCACCAGTCCCTCCTGCTGCTCCTGGCCCTCTGTGCCACAGGTAGGCAGCTCGGTACCCAGTGATGGGCCACCCACCTGGTAACAGGGGGAATCCACCTGCCAGCCTCCCTTACCAGGGTGCTGAGGAAAGGCGGAGAGCATGGCTCTGCCCCAGGGAGCCAGCGCAGCCAAAACCCTGTGTCACTGGCAGCCCTCCCGCCCCAAGGAGCCAGCACCACCTGAGCCCCATGGCAGCAGCAGTCCCCCACCCCAGGGAGCCAGCGCAGCCAATGTCCCATTGCATCGACAGGGTCTCCCCAGGGTGCAGTCAGTGTTGAGGAGCTGCCCACCCAGGGAGGTGTGCCAGGGGCTGGGAGCAGCCGCAAGTCTTGGCTGGGCAGTGGTGGGCACGACCCATTCCAGATAACAGTGTCTCCTTCTGCTTCCAGGGGCCTTCGTCAGCGCCACAGGTAAGAATTGAGTGGCCAGGAACTGCCACCAGCAGCCCTAGTGCCCGGCTTGCCCAGGCGTGTGCCCAGGTGTGTGTGTGCGGGGGTGCGTGCGCCCACCCAGGTGTGTGTGTGTGTGTCTGCGGGGGTGCCCATGCGCATGTATGCCAGGTTTACGCTCCCCCTCCCTTCTCCACCCACTCGGACAGTGTTCCCCCTCCACACCCTCGGACAGCGCTCCCCCTCTCCCTCAGACTGCACTCCCCCTCCCCTACCCACCCCTGGACAGTGCTCCCCCTCTACCTCCGCCCCCTCGGACAGCACTCCCCTTCCATCTCCACCCCCAGAACAGTGCTCCCCCTCCACCCCATGGGACAGCGCGCCCCCTCTCCCTCCGTCTCTTCAGATAGTGCTCCCCCTCCTCCTCCATACCCTCGGACAGCGCTCCCCCCTCCCTCGGACTGCACTCCCCTCCCCCTCCCACCCCTGGACAGTGCTCCCCCTCTACCTCTATCCCCTGGGTCAGGGCTCCCCTTCCATCTCTGCCCCCTCAGACATCTGCCCCCTCAGATGGCGCTCCTCCTCCACCTCCACTCCCTCAGCCTACACTCCCCCTCTTCCTCAGCCCCCTGGGACAGAGCTCCACCTCCCTGTTCACCCCCTCAGACAGCACTCCCCCACTCCCTCCATTCCCCTGTACAGTGCTCCACTTCCATGCCCCTCAGACAGTGCTCCGCCTTCCCTCCGCCAGCTTCGGACAGCACTCCCCGTCTGTTTCCCGCAGTGAGTCTGCCTAGGTGGGGCTCCTGGGGAAGCCAGAGGGCCCTGCTCCCCAACTCCGCAGTCAGATGTGACTCTTGGCCAGCCGGTAAAACAGAAGGTTTATTAGTTGACGGGCACACAGTGTAGAACAGAACCTGTTAGCACAGAAATCAGTGACTTTCAGCCAAGTCCATCTTGGGTGGGAGGGGAGCCCAGAGCCAGGGCTCTGATCCTCCCCCTGTGCCCCAAGCCATCCAAAACTGACTTGCTTCCAGCTGCCTGGCCCCTGCCCTGCCCGTTGCTCCTCCTCCGGCCTTTGTCTCGCTTCCCCGGCCAAGAGTCACCTGGTCGTATCCCCCTCCTGGGTCTCTGGTTGTGAAGGGGTGGCCATAGCATCCATGCAGGCAGCCGGAGCATCCCCCGCAAAAGTCACATACCCTTATTCCCACCACCTAGACATTGGTGCAATGCACAGGGAAACTGAGGCACACACAGCATTCATGCAAAAGAGTAAGACTCACATAGGCTCACATATAACATAACAAGGGAGAATCTCCACTTCGTCACACCCTCTCCCTCCGCCACCTGGTCAGTGCTCCCCCTACCCTCCGCCCCCTCGGACAGCACTTCCCATCTCCCTCCACCCCCCGAGACAGCAATCTCTGTCCCTGCCTCTGGACAGCGCTCCCCTTTTCCCTTGGCCCCCTCTGTAATGATGCTGCCCTTGATGGGACACAACTGAGAGTACCAATTCAGAACAAATTGCTTAGAGCAGGGCAGTTACAGCCCAAGGCTGGGGTTCTTTTGAATACCAAGGCAAACCAAACCAGTGAAACAGAGAACACTTTGGTTTTACCCCACTGGCTAACTATAAGTCATACAAGCAATTCCCTTAGACACTCCAGTTTCCCAGTATCACCACCAGTGCCACTCGTTATGGGGCTGAATGGTTATGAAAACCAATATCCCAGAAAAAGAAAAAAGGTTCTCCCGATCCCAAAGGACCAAGCCCCAGATCCAGGTCAAATGATAACTTAGATTTTATCCAAAATACACACTTATAGACAATACACAATAAACTAAAATTTATTAAAAAAGAAAAGAGAGAGAGTTGGTTGAAAGATTAATATACATACAGATTTGAGTTCAATTTCTTGAGGTCCAGATACATAGCAGAGATGGTGAGTTTATAGTTGCCAAATGTTCCTTTAGAAATAGTCCATAGGTTATAGTCCAATGTCCATATTCAGGGTGACTCCAGTTAGTGACTGGGGATCCCAATTCTTATGGCTTAGGGTTTCCCCTTCTTGAAACCCAAAGCAGATCTGAGATGAAGATGGATCATGTCCCAGGGTTTTTATACATTTCCAGCAAACTTTTGGCCTGAGAAAACAATAGGCTTAACTTTCCTTCTCCCAAACATCATGGTGATTAGCATAGGGTAATTTATCTGTTAAACAGTTCAGATACAGGTTACCACAACCTTCAAAGAGACATATAGACAATAATACTATTTCACTCAAGTGTCTTCCTAAATACTAATACTCCTTTTTTTTTTAATCTTTGAATCAAAGCCATAGTAATAGACAAGACTTGTTTGCTTACACCACAAGACCTGAGCAAACAGTTACCCTTCTATCTCTAACAATGCAGGCTTGCATTTCAAAGCTCTATTCATTTACATATCTTCATAGAATCATAGAATATCAGGGTTTGAAGGGACCTCAGGAGGTCATCTAGTCCAACCCCCTGCTCAAAGCAAGACCAATCCCCAGCTAAATCATCCCAGCCAGGCCTTTGTCAAGCCTGACCTTAAAAACCTCTAAGGAAGGAGATTCCACCACCTCCTTAGGTAACGCATTCCATTGCTTCACCACCCTCCTAGTGAAAAAGGTTTTCCTAATATTCAACCTAAACCTCCCTCACTGCAACTTGAGACCATTACTCCTTGTTCTGTCATCTGCTACCACTGAGAACAGTCTAGATCCATCCTCTTTGGAACCCCCTTTCAGGTAGTTGAAAGCAGCTATCAAATCCCCCCTCATTCTTCTCTTCCGCAGACTAAACAATCCCAGTTCCCTCAGCCTCTCCTCATAAGTCATGTGTTCCAATCCTTTAATCATTTTTGTTGCCCTCCTCTGGATGCTTTCCAATTTTTTCATATCCTTCTTGTAGTGTGGGGCCCAAAACTGGACACAGTACTCCAGATGAGGCCTCACCAATGTCGAATAGAGGGGAATGATCACGTCCCTCGATCTGTTGGCAATGCCCCTTCTTATATAGCCCAAAATGCCGTTAACCTTCTTGGCAACAAGGGCACACTGCTGACTCATATCCAGCTTCTCATCCACTGTAACCCCTAAGTCCTTTTCTGCAGAACTGCTGCCGAGCCATTCGGGCCCTAGTCTGTAGCAGTGCATGGGATTCTTCCGTCCTAAGTGCAGGACTCTGCACTTGTCCTTGTTGAAACTCATCAGATTTCTTTTGGCCCAGTCCTCTAATTTGTCTAGGTCCCTCTGTATCCTATCCCTACCCTCCAGCATATCTAGCTCTGCTCCCAGTTTAGTGTCATCTGAAAACTTGCTGGGGGAGCAATCCATGCCATCCTCCAGATCATTAATGAAGATATTGAACAAAACCGGCCCCAGGACTGACCCTTGGGGCACTCTGCTTGATACTGGCTGCCAACTAGACATGGAGCCACTGATCACTACCCATGATCCTAACAACTCTTTAAAGTTCGGCCATGGGTCATGTCAGTCTGTGAGTTAATTAACTCTTTCTGACTCTGTGTCACCTTTCAGTGAGATATATTACACTCATAATGTCACACCCTCCGACTGCACTCCCCCACCCCCTCCAGCCCCGTGGACAGTGTTCCCCCTCCCCGTTTGTCCCCCTCAAACTGTACTCCCCCTCTCCCTCCCTCCCCCTGACAGTGTTCCCCCTCTCCCTCCATCTTCCTGGACAGCGATCCCCCTTCCTCCCACTGGACAGCAATCCCTCTCCCTCCCTCTGGACAGCACTCCCTCTCTCCCTCCCTCCACCTGGACAGTGCTCCCCCTCTCCCACCTAGACAGCCCTCCCCCTCTCCCTCCGTCCCCCTGGACAGCAATCCCTCTCCCTCCCTCTGGACAGCACTCCCCATCTCCCTCCGCACCCTAGACAGTGCACCACCGCCCTGGACAGTGCTCTCCATCTCACTCTGTCCCCCTGGCCCCCCCACATCCCCGGACAGTGCTATCCCCTCTTCTCACTTGTCATTAACTGTACAGCCCGCACAGGTGTGGGGTGGCCTGACCCAGGCCCTGTGCGTGTAGGCACCCCTGGGCACAGGTGCAGCCACACACACCCAGCTGTCCCTGATGATCTGGGGGTTTTGTGGTTCCCCGCTGTGCCGGAGGCTGGGCAGGCTTATTCCGTGCCTCTCTGTGCCAGTGCTGTCTGGCCTGCCCACCACGGTGAGCGTGATGGAGAGCGCGGGACCGGGCACGATCATCGTGGAGTTCAACCTGACCTGCCAGAACGAGACCAGCATCCCCACCCCTGTCTTCACCCTGCAGAGCACCCCCCCGACCTACTTCTTTAACCAACCCATCATTGCCCACCATGCCAGCCCAACTCCCCACTACAGCGTGCAGGTACGTGCTGCAGCCCACACCCCCAGGAGGACAGACCTAGGCCCCAGCCGGTGGGGCATCCCAGCCTGGCAGTGCCCTGTGGGGCCGTGCTGGCAGACGCAGACCCCAGACACCGTCAGAGCTAAGCCAGGGCAAGGCTGGCCTGGAGGCCTGTGCTCAGTGGGGGCAGCGTCTGCAACGGGAACAAGGGGCCGATGCGCCGTCACCCTGCCCCCAGGGGTGTGGGAGGGGTATGTGCGCCCCCTGAGGGCGGCACATGATGCTGGGCAGTGAAGACCCAGGCACCAGGGTCCCAGGATAGCAGGCTAGCAGCAGAGCCGCAGGGAGCAGAGCCTGTACAGCGTCCACCAGGGGCTCCCCATGGTGCCAAGGGGGCCCAGGGCTGTGCTCTTGGTGAGGAGCAGGCCCATTCCCTGCATGGCACCCAGGGGTGAGAGGAGGGCAAAGAGGGAGACACAGGAGGACTAGGAGGGGGCTGCGGGCTGGGTGTGAGGCTGGGGAGTCCGGAACAGGAGCCCTCGCTGCATGCGGGTTCAGGGCCGGGGAGGCAGGGCCCCATTACATGCAGGGTCTAGGGCAGGGCCCCTGTTACATGTGGGGGTGAGGGTCAGGGCCCCAATACATGTGGGGTCAGGGGTCAGGGCCCCATTACATGCGGGATCGGGGGTGGGGTCCCATTACATGCAGGATTGGGCAGGTGGGGCCCTGTTACATGCGGCGGGCGGGGCCCTGTTACATGTGGGGATGGGACCCCGTTACATGAGAGATTGGGGGGGCAGGGCCCCATTACAATGAGAGCCAGGGAGCAGGGGCCCCGTGACATGCGGGGTCAGGGGCAGGGGCCTGTTACATGCAGGATTCTGGGCAGGTCCCCGTTACATGCCGGATTGGGGGGGCAGGGCCCCATTATATGCAGGGACGGGGGCAGGACCCCGTTATATGCGGGGGCAGGGCCCAGTTATTTGAGGGATTGGGGGGGCAGGGCCCTGCAGAGTTGGGGGCAGAACCCCGTTACATGCGGGGTTGGGGGCAGGGCCTCGTTCCATGTGGGATTGGGAGGAGGCGGAGCCCCGTTCCATGCAGGGTAGGGAGCAGGGCCTGCTGCATGGGGAAGGCTGGCGTAGCCTGTGCTCAGTGTCAGAGCCTGCTGAGTGCTGGGGTTTCTGTTAGATCACGCTGAGCCCCAGTGTGGCGCTGGACACTCGGCAAGTCAATCAGTACACGCTGACCCTGGAGGCTACCTGCCCAGGGGAGACGCCTGCCAACGGCCAGCTCTTCGTCCAGGTCCACACAGTGGATGGGCCCCCCCAGTGCATGGCCAGGTTTGCTAGCCAAGGTAAGGCACACCCTGCGCTCTGCCATGCCCAGCCCCTGCGCTCTCCCCTGCCCAGGCCCTGCATTCTGCCCTGTCCAGCCCCAGAGCTCTGACCCAGCCAGGCCCTGTGCTCTGCCCTGCCCAGCCCCAGTGCTCTGCCCCGCCCAGGCCCTGTGCTCTGCCCCACCCAGCCCCTGCACTCTTGCCTGCCCAGCGCTCTGTACCCAGCGCTGCCAGGGGAGTTGGGGATCCAGGCTGGGATGGGGAACCCTTCCAGGGCAGAGCGGGCACTTCTGGTGCTAACAGGACTCACCTCCTGGCTCTTTCTGTTCTTGGCCAATGGGACCCAGTGCAGAGCCAGGGGAGGTGGGTCCAGGGCTGGGGGGAGCAGCCTCTGAGCCCACTCCGCCTGACTCTGTGCTTTGCTGCAGTAGGGGAGCTGGTGCAAGTCTCAGAGGACGTGGCACCCCTGATGCCCATCTACACCGTGGTCTTGCGGCGGCCGGCTAGCTGGCTGAGGGTGAGCATGGAGCAGGGCCTGGCCTCCCATCCCCGGGCGGGTGCTATGGGATTGCCCTGCACAGTCTGAGCCTAGGGGGCAGGGGTCTGACAGGGCCCAGTGGCGAGAGAGGGGCTGTGGTGGCGGGGGGCTCCGATGGGGTCCAGTGGCGCGGGAGGGGCTTTGGAGCAGGGAAATCCACCGAGGCCCGGTGGCGGGGGAGGAGCTGTAGGGGCAGGGGGATCCAACAGGGCCCAGTGGTGGGTGAGGGACTGTGGGGGCTGGGGAATCCACCAGGGCCCAGTGGCGGGGGAGAAGCTGTGGAGGCAGGGGGGATATGATGGGGCCCAGTGGCAGCGGAGGGCTGTGAGGATGGGGAGGATCCGAGGGGCCCAGTGGTGGGGGAGGGGCTGTTCTGGACTGGGGGTCTCAGTAAGGGGGATCTGGTTCTCTGGCTCAGCCTCTCTCTCCATGGCAGTTCACCATCAAAGACAATGACACACCCCTCACCATCGACCGCGCCGGGCAGGTGCTGGCACCAGGATCAGGCTTCATCCCAGCCCATGCCGGCCAGGTGAGTGCTGGGGTCTGGCCCCGCTTGGGCACCCGCCAGCCCTGCCTTCCCAGGGTAAGCCCGTCACCCCCAGGCCTGCTTCTGGGGCATGCCCTCCCCGAGAGCCCCCCATCCTCGGGTACTCCATCTACCCCCAGGCCCCTCCCAGAGCACCCCAACTCCTCTCCCTGGGCCAGGGCTCCCTCCCCGCACCCCCATGGCTCTGGGGCTCCCCCTTCTCTCCAACCATCTGGGGAGAGCTGATCAGTGCCCATGGGGCTTCAGCACCCCCAGCCCACAAGCTCCCTCTCTGCCTTCACCCATGGGCCCACAACGCAGCACCAGAGCTGGCAGCATGGCCCAGGCTAGGGTCCTCCCAGCCTCACCCAGCACCTGTGTCTCCAGGCGTTCAGGCTGCAGATCCTGGTTACCGACAGGAGCGGGAGAAACTGCAGTGGGGCCGTGACTGTGCGGGTGCTGCCCGTCCACCACCCCCACATCAACTTCACGTAAGGGCACAGGGTGTGGGGCATGGAGGGGTGGGGCACAGGGGTGCTGGAGGCAGGGGTGTGGGGTAATGTTCCCAGGGTGTAGGGCATAGGGGGCAGAGGTGTGGGGTGATGTGTGCAGGGGGCAGGGGTGTGAGGTGCAGGTATTTGGGGCACAGGGGGCAGAGTTGTGGGGCTTGGGGATTTGGGGCACAGGGGTGCTGGGGGGCAGGGGTCTGGAGCGCAGGGGTGTGGGGTACAGGATGATGTTTCCAGGGCATAGGGCACAGGGGGCAGAGTTGTGGATTGTGGGGATTTGGGGTGTGGTGGTGTCATGGAGTCACCGGGACGATGCTCTGGAACTACTCCATATGAAGCCAGTCCGGACTCCAGGGGAGCATGCCTCCTCTCTCTGAGCATACTGTTTCCAGGGCAAGAAGCTTACACAGCTTCCACCTTCCTGGGTCTGACCTCGGAGCATTCAGCATCCCCTTCCACACTGTGCACTTCCCGCAGTGAATCCGCCTGGATGGAGTTCCTGGGGAAGCCAGAGGGCCCTGCACCCCAACTCCGCAGTCAGATGTGACTCTCAGCCAGCTGGTAAAACAGAAGGTTTATTAGTCAACAGGAACACAGCATAAGACAGAATTCAGTGACTTTCAGCCAAGTCCATCTTGGGCGGGAGGGGAGCCCAGAGCCAGGGGTCTGGTCGTCCCACTGCGCCCCAAGCCAGCCAAGGCTGACTTTCTTACAGCTGCCTGACCCCTGCCCTGCCCATTGCTCCTCCTCTGGCCTTTGTCTCGCTTCCCGGGCCAAGAGTCACCTGGTTGCATCCCCCTCCTGGGTCTCAGGTTACGAAGGGGCAGCCGTAGCATCCGTGCAGGCAGCTGGAGCATCCCCTGCAAAAGTCACACATTCTTATTCTCACCACCTAGACATTAGTGCAATACACAGGGAAACTGAGGCACGCACAGCATTCATGCAAAACAATAAGAGTCACATACAACATAACAAGGGAAAATCCCCACTGTGTCAAATCTCTCTCCTCTTCGAGACCAAATTGAGCGGGGTCACTTTAGCCAGCGACCTGGAGAAGTTCAGGCCTCCTTCTCCGGGACAAAGCACCAGCTATAACATTTGTACTCCCCTTAACATGGACCACCTCCATCTCATAATCCTGGGAGGACAGACTCCACCTCAGGAGCTTGGCATTGGCCCCTCTCATCTGATGCAGCCACGACAGGGGTAGTGGTCTATGTACACAGTGAAGTGCCACCTAAATAGATCCGGCTGCAGCCTTTTAAGAGCCCACTTCATGGCCAGGCATTCCTTCTCTATGGCTGCATAGCCCTGCTCCCGGGGCAGCAGCTTCCTGCTCAGGTATAGATGTGGTGTTTCTCCCCATTTGCATTGACCTGCCTCGGCACTGCGCCCAGCCCTGTGTCTGGGGCATCGGTGAACACCATTAAGAGCTTGTCAAAGTCTGGGTTTCCTTGCACTGGGCCCTTGACCAGATCCTCCTTCAGTGTGCAGAGAGCCCTCTGGCACTGCCCAGACCAGACCAGCTTCTCTGGCTTACCCTTCTTGCATAGCTCAGGGATGGGAGCTGACACAGAGCTAAAGTGGAGCACAAGCCTCTGGTAGTGCTCTGCCCTCCCAATAAAGGCCTGGGTCTGTTTCTTAGTCTAGGGAGCAGGCCAGTCTTTGATAGCCCCCACATTGGCTGGCTCTGGCTTTAGGCAGCTGCTCTCTACCTTGTGGCCCAGGTACGACACCTCTGCCATCCCCACCTTGCACGTCCCAGCTTTTACAGTCAGCCTTGCATCCTGAAGGTGACTCAGCCCCATCTTCACTTGGGACACCTGGTCCTCTCAGGTCTGGCTAACGACATAAATATCATCAATGTACGCTAGGGTAAAATTCTCCATCCCCCTCAGTAATTGATCTGGCACTGGTAGGTGACTAGTGCCTCCTTGAGGCCGAAAGGTAGATCCAGGGACTTGTACAGTCCCAGAGGGGTGATAAAAGCAGGTTTCAACTTGGCATCTGGATCCAAAGGCACCTGCCAGTAATAGCCTTTGGTGAGATCCCTGGTGATGGGGTACCGAGTCCCCCCCGAACTTGTCTAGGATCTCATCAGGCCTAGGAATGGGCAGGCACCAGACATGGTGATGTCATTGAGCTTCTGATAGGCCACACAGAATCAGATCAACCCATCTTTCCTAGGGACCAGCACCACGGGAGAGGCCCCTGTGGCTGGTGGATGGCTGGATCACCCCTAAAGCCAGCATGTCTCTGACCTCTCCCTCCAGGGCCTGTGCTGTGTTCCCCATTTCTCTGAATGGGAAGCACCTGATGGGAAGGCTGGGTCCCATCTCCACTCAATGGACAGCTTGGTTAGTGAGCCCAGGCCTCTTGGAACACAGCTGTTGGTTGGAAAACAGCTGTTGGTACAAATGCACTGTCTCTTGCATCTCTGCCTGCTGGGCAGGGGTTAGCTGGTCAGAGAGGGGAATTGATTCCAGCAAGGGGCCAGCTCCTGTCTCAGGGAATAGACCCACTAGGGGATCTTCCCCCTTCTCCCACTGGCCACATATGGCGAGTAGAAGCCTCTTCCTGTCACAGTACAGCTCCATTATATTGACCTGGTCCCCTCAGTGGCTGTGAGTCCAGTTGGGCAGTTCCACCACATTGTTCTCCTCATTTATCTGCTTGATGACCTTGAAGGGCCCGTCCCAGGCACCTTGCAGCTTATTCTCCCTCATTGGGATGAGAAACCTCACCTGGTCCCCGGTGCCATAGGCTGAGCAGTCGTACCAGACCTTCTGTCTCTCTTGGGCCCTGGCCAGGTTCTCCCTGGCCTGACCCACGAGCTCAGCAAGCTTTTCCCAGAAAGTCAGCACATACTCCACCACTGATTCTCCATTGGAGGAGGTCTTCCCCTCCCATTTGTCCCTCACCAAGTCCAGGGCCACCTTCTGAAAAGGCTCCTCTATGACAGGCAGATGTCTCAAGGCTGCTTTACCCTTGTCCCAGGCCATTTGCACCTCTGGACAAGGCAGCCCTGGTTGGCAGCTGTCCCGCCCTGGCTGGTGTTCCCCACACTCAACTGGGGTCTCCGATCCCCCTGGACTCAGCTTTTCCCCTGCTGTCCCAGTGAGGGCAGACAGGGAGCCTACTGCTTTGCTCACAGCATCAGAGCCATTGTGAGCCACCTCCCCCATGTGCAATAGGGTGGGGACCATCTCTCTGTCCCATTCAACTCCAGGGCTCTGGTTACAGACAGGCAGGTATCCTGAGCTTAGCAGCTCCTTAGAGCTTTGCATTTTCACTGACTGCTTCAGTCTCAGCCGATTGTTTCCCTGGATTCAAATTCAAATCCTCGGCCGCAGGGCCTGGATCCTGTCCCAAATAGACACAGTCATTCCCCAAGAGGAGGTCACAGCTGATATCTTGGAGAACCCCACCTACCAGCCAGCCCGACCCCTCCTGTCTGCACAGGGATCTGGGCCACAGGCATGGTGAGGGGCTTCATTCCTTGGACCTTCACCCAGGTCACACAGCCCCTCAGCATCTAGTGAGGCAACACCACCTGGGGCCTGACAACAGTTCTCTCTGTCCCAGGATCTTGCCACCCCAGGAATGTCTCCCCATTGACCACCACCTTCCGCTCCCACTGACCCAGGAAGGGGGCTAGACACCAGAGCTTTTCCACAGGGCCAGCCTGGTTCCAATTGCCAGCCTTCCCAAAGGCAGCGAGACAGGCATCTACTTCTCCCCCCTCTTTAACCTGGGGCAGCAATTTAGTGTCGAGGTTCCCTGCAGAATTGGCATCCCGGGGTCCATCCCCACGCACCCCTGGACTGATTCCTCTGCCTCTCAGCTCAACCATCGCCAGTTCATGCTGCCTCTGTCTCTCCTGCTGTTCTGCTTCATGCCTTCCCTGTCTCTAATGGTCCTCTGACTCCTTCAATCTCAACTCCAATTCCATCTGTCTCAGATCCACCGATGGGGAGCTGGTGGAGACCCCCTGCTGGTTGGGGACGGTGGCAGAGGTCTCAGCCCGCCTGCTCCCAACCTCTCTCGTGGCCCCAGCTGGGTCAGGAGCCAATGTGGGCCCTGGGGCTGCCTGGCTGCTTCCAGCCGCTCTCACACCCCCAGCTGGGTCAGGAACCAGTGCGGGCCCTGGGGCTGTCTGGCTGCTCCCAGCCTCTCTCATGGCCTCAGCTGGGTCAGGAACCGGCTCCTTAGAGCAATCCTCCTCTTCCAAGTGAGCAATCAGCTATGTCTTAGTGATCTTTCCAATATGCAGCCATTTCTCTCTGCACAGCTCTACAATGTTCTTCATAAGGAGATGATTATAAGCCATCTCCACGGTGTTCCCAAATGGTCATGGATTCACAGGCCTATGCTCTTTCAGCTCCCCACAGTCCCTGGGAAAAGCCCTTCTCGGGGGTCCACTCTCTGTCAGGATTAAGCCGTAGGCTCCTCCACCTCCTGGAACTGCACCTCTCAGAGCCTTCAGTATGCCCCCTTTGTTTTACTGCTCCCCAGTCACGTACTGCAGGATGCTCTGTCCACGAGGTGCAGTTTATCCCACCTCTGACACCTGTCATCACGGAGTCACCAGGGAGATGCTCTGGAACTACTCCATACAAAGCCAGCCAGGACTCTGGGGGAGCATGCCTCCTCTCTCTGAGCATGCTGCCTCCAGCCAGCCAGACTGATTCGCTTCCAACTGCCTGACCCCTGCACTGCCCATTGCTCCTCCTCCAGCCTTTGTCTCGCTTCCTGGGCCAAGAGTCACCTGGTTGCCTCCCCCTCCTGGGTCTCAGGTTACAAAGCCATAGCATCCATGGAGACAGCTGGAGCAGCCCCTGCAAAAGTCACACACCCATATTCCCACAACCTAGACATTGGTGCAATACACAGGGAAACTGAGGCACACACAATATTCATGCAAAACAGTGACTCACATAGGCTCATATACAAAACAACAAAAGAAAATCCCCACTACGTCACAGGGGGTGTGGGTTACAGGGTGATGTGCACAGGGGCAGTGGTGTGGGGTGCAGGTATTTGGGGGACACGGTGATGTTCCCAAGGCATAGGGGGCAGAGTTGTGGAGCCTGGGGATTTGGGGCACGGGAGTGTGGGGCACAGGGTGATGTGTGCAGGTGTTATGCTTATAAGAAGCACACAAGATCTTTTTCAGGGGAAAGGGCAATACGCCGCATTTATTGAAGATACAACAGTTAGCATATGCATTCAATCACACACACACACACACACACACACATTCTGTCCCGCAAGTTGATGTTATAGTTACCAGTCCACAGTCCGGATCAATCTAATGGCCAGCTAGGTTGATCATGGGTAGGGAGGAACCGGGTTCTGTTGGTTGCGACATGATGCTCCGGGGAAGTCTTGGCAGGATGAACCCAAAGTTTCATGGCAAGGCACCCTGTATATATAGTGATTTTCCTTCATTGGGACCAATGAGTTTTGCACCGTCATGCTGTAATCAATTGTTGTTTGACGAGTGCTTGTTTTCTTAAATTGTTTTTCTCATCCTTTATCTTGTTCTTTCATCAAGTCTCTCAGGGAGTTATCCCATGCTGGTTTTGATCACAGCTATCCTGTCCCCATTGATAGGTGCCTGTCTCATCTTTAGAGTCGTCAATCTGCTCTCCTCTGACATTTCAATAGGGGTGTGTTGCATCCTTCTAGCACCCTTGCATCTGTTTTAGGATCCTCCCTAGAACATCTAGTTTGGTGATGGCCTTCACACTTATCTCTTAACACACATATTCCTCATTCACACACAAAACAGAATTGATTTACACAGAACATTTTGAACAGGAACATCAAATTGCAATGCAGAAAAAAAACAATCATGGCTACACTATTATCTTATTATTCTTTATCCTTCATTCTAAATTATACAAAATACAAACAATAAAGCCTACTACTACACAGGGGACAGGGGTGGGGGGCATGGAGTGCAGTTATTTGGGGCACAGGAGCAGAAATTTGGGGCACAGGGGTGAGGGCACAGGATGATGTTCCCAGGGTTTAGGGTGCAGGGGGCAGAGTTGTGGGGCACAGGGATTTGGGGTGTGGGGTGTGTGCAGTGCAGGGTGATGTGCTCAGGGGCAGGGGTGTGGGGCAAAGGTATTTGGGGCACAGAGAGCAGGGATGTGTGGCAAAGAGCTGCCACAGGCACAGGGAGATAGATGTTCCCAGGGCATAGGGGGAAGATTTGGGGAACCAGAGGGCAGGGGTGTGGGATACAGGGGTGTGGGGTAATGTTCCCAGGATTAGGGCACAGGGGGCAGCTTTGGGGCACAAGGGTGCAGGGGGCAGGGATGTGGAGTACAGGGGTGTGGGGTAATGTTCCCAGGCGTAGGGCGCAGGGCTAGGCCTGGAGGGGCAGGCAGCAGAGGGCTGTACGCAGGCAGTGCAGTGCAGCTGGGCAGCAGATCTGTTGGCCATGCCGGCGGGGCATCTCTTGGACAGCGCGTGGCAGCCCCGTCCTGCTGGGGGCCGTGAGGGGGACGAGGGTGCCTGGGGCAGGGGCTGAGTGGGTGCCTGGTGGTGGCAAGGCCGGCGGTGGCTGGGCTGACCTCTGCCATGTGGTGGGCAGGGCAGCGTGGCGCAGTGTGGCCGTGCTGGAGAAGAGAGGCGCCATGCAGCTTGTCACGCAGGTCCAGGCCCAGGGGGACAACGTGCGCTACGAGATCATCGCCCCGGCTGCCCATGGGCTCTACACCATTGATACAGGTGAGCCATGCTGCTGCCCCAGGCCGGGCATATGGCCCCGGGATTCCCCCATAACATGGCAGGGCGGTGGCGCGTCTCTGGGATCCCCCAATATTGTGGCAGGGCCGTGGCTGGGGGGCATCTCTGGGATCCCCCAATACCACTGTGGCAAGGCCGTGGCCAGGGACGTGTCTCTGCCCTACCCCATAACGTGCCAGGAGCATGACCACAGACATGTCTCTGCCCCCCCCACCCCCTAACATGGTGGGGCCGTGACGCTGGCAAGTTTCCCTGAGAGCAGCCCTTCCCTTCAGTCCCTGTCCCTGCCTGGGGGTGCCGAGGGCTGCAGAGGCCCCGGCCTGGTGCTGGGCACATGGTGACACCCTCCTGTCCTCGGCAGTGACTGGCGAGCTCCGCAACACCTACGAACTGGACCTGCAGCGTTCCCCAGAAGTGGCGCACACCCAGCTGCTGGTGCGGGCCTACGACATGCTGCACCCCAGCGACAGCGACATCATGGGCCTCAACATCACCGTGCTCCCCACCAACACACTGGCACCCCACTGCTCCCCTGCCGTCTTGCTGTAAGGCTCTCTGCCCCCACCCTCCAGCATGGCTGGGAGCCAGATTCTGCCCCGGGTTCTGCCCCGGCTCTGGGAGGGCAGTGAGGCCTAGTGGGTGGGGGTTGCAGGGGCATGGAGCCAGGAATCCTGGGTTCTATCCCCAGCTGTGACACACTCTACCTTGCAACGTTGGCCAGGTCCCTGTAGCTCCCCTTGCGGAAGGGGCTGCTGCCCCTGGGGCACAGTGAGATCCTAGCTGCAGGTGGCCCTGGCTAAAGTGTCATGCAGACGGACTCTGAGTGCTGGCCGCAGCGTGGCAAGGCTGCAGGGGGCACGCCTGGCACAAGGGCAGGAGAGAGTCCCCCTCCCTTTGCCCAAGTCCTGTTGGCCCCTTCCCCCACTGGTTACCCCTGCCCTCCTTCTGCCAGGGCTCAAGTACCTGAGGACACCCCCATCGGCTGGACTCTCGCGATGCTGACATGCACGGACCCAGATGCCAGCAACAGCTCCCTGCGCTACCAGGTGGAGGGTGACCAGCGCTCGCGCTACAGCTTCCGCATGCAGGGCCCACAGCTGCAGGTGAGCCCAGCGGACAGGGGCAGGGCACACCCGACCAGTGCCAGCGCCTTCTGCAGCCAGCAGGGCACCATGGGGCACTGCTGGGGCCTGGTCTGTGGGATCCAGACTGCCCCACCTGGCAACCCGCAGGGAGCCCAGCTGTGAACTGCCTGGGCTCTATCCCCAGCTCTGGGAGGGGGATGGGGGCTAGTGGTTAGAACTGGGGGAGTGGGGCTGGGAGCCAGGCCTCCTGGACTCTATCCCCAGCTCTGGAAGGGGAGTGCGGGCTAGTGGTTAGAGTGGGGAGGGAAGGGGCCTGGGAGCCAGGACACGGGGTTCTCTCCCCAGCAGGGCTCATGTGCGGTTCAGGGGGAGGCATGGGGTGGCAAGGCTCAGTGGGCAGCCCTGGCTGTGGGAGTTTCAGTGTCCAACCCCTGCAAATCCGAGCTGCCTGGGTTTGAATCCCGCAGGTCAACGAGACCCTGGACTACGACTCAGCTGCCAGTGCCCGCTTCCAGTACGTGGCCACCATCCTGGTGACGGACAACGGGCAGCCCCCCCTGAGCAGTGAGTACCCCCGCTCTGCTGACCCCCGGCCTGGCCCAGGCCCCTCAGTCCAGTCGTACAGGCAGGGCAGGGGCAGTGGGTGCTGGGCAGCTCCAGGCATCTGAGGGCAGCACCAATCCCAGTGTAACCCTTAGCCAGAAGGTGCAGCCATAGGGGACACAACTTCCAGAATACAATGGGGTCGCAAGGCCCCTCTTTACTGCCCACGGAGCTGTCAGCAAGAAACACCCTTTCCAGCCCCCAAGAGCCCAGCCCGGGTGTGTGTGTGTGGGGGGGTTGTTCCCCTCCATTCCCAGACAGCCCCCCCATCCCTCCCCTATCCCCAGACAACCCGGCCCCAGGGGATGGTCCCCCACATCCCCAGACAGTCTGGCCTGGGGGGGCTGATCTACCCACCGACCCCAGACAGGTCAGCCCCTGGGGGCTGGTCCCCTCACATAGCCCGGCCCCCGGGAGCTGTTTCCTCCCCATCCCCAGACAGCCTGGCCCTGGAGGCTGGTCCTCTCTGTCACGGAGTCACTGGGCAATGCTCTGGAACTACTCCCTGTGAAACCAGTCAGGACTCTGGGGGACTCTCTTCTCTCTGACCATACTGTCTCCCGGGCAAGAAGTTTACCCAGTTTTGACCTTCCTGGATCTGACCTCGGAGCATTAAGCATCCTCTTCCACACCGTGCTTTTCCCACAGCGAGTCTGCCCATGCAGAGCTCCTGGGGAAGCCAGACGGCCCTGCACCCCAACTCCGCAGTCAGACGTGACTCTCAGCCAACATGTAGAACAGAAGGTTTATTAGTCGACAGGAACACAGTGTAGAACAGAACTTGTTAGCACAGAAATCAGTGACTTTCAGCCAAGTCCATCTTGGGGAGTCCTGGGCCTCCTCCTCCCCTTTGTCCTGCTTCCTGGGTAAAAGGTGTCACCTGGTGGCGCCCCCTTCCTGGGTCCCAGGTTACGAAGGGCACTGGTCATAGCATATATGCAGGCAGCTGGAGCAGCCTTACCTGCCCCACAGGTCTCAGCCAAAGTCACAGACCCCTATTCCCACCACCGAGGTATTGGTGCAGCACACAGGGAAACTGAGGCACACACAGTATTCATGCAAAACAGTAAAACTCACATAAGCTCAACAGTAAGACTCACACACAACAGAACAAGGGAAAACCCCACTTCGTCACACCCTCCATCCCCAGACAACCCGGCCCCACGTAGTTGATCCTCCCTGGCCTCTGTGATGCAGCCCATGTGCCCGTGCTGGTGACGGTGACTCCGAAGAACGAGCACTCACCTGCGTGCCCAGCCAGTGCCATGTTCAGTGTGCCAGAGGATGCTGCCTTCGGCGACACAGTGGGCCGGGTGAATGGCACAGACCTTGACTACCCCTTCGACAACATTGAGTATAGCATTGCTGGGGGCACTGGCGCCAGCCCGCCTGCCTTCTACGTTGGCCCCCGGACCGGTAAGCCACCATGCCAGTCTGCATGGGCCTGTGCTAGCCTCTCCACCTGTTCCTGAGCCTGTTCCCCTGCTCCCCGCCCCGTTACCACTGCACCCGCCCCCATTACCCCTCCCCCACCCTGCCCCTTACTCCTCCAACCACCCCCATTACCCCACCCCCACCCTGCCCTGCCCCTGTTACCCCTCCACCCGCCCCATTACTCCATCCCTGTCCTGACCCAATTACCCCCCTCACCTTGTCCTGCCCCTGTTACCCCTCCACCCGCCCCCGTTACTCCATCCCCGCCCTGACCCCATTACCCCACCCTGCCCTGCCCCCGTTGCCCCACTCCACCCTAACTCCATTACCCCACCCCCACCATGCCCTGCTCCCACCCCCATTACCCCACCCACCCGTTTTCCCTCCACCCGCCCCCGTTACTCCATCCCCGCCCTTACCCCACAACCACACTTACCCCTCCACTGCTCCCCCACCCTGCCCTCCAGGCAGCCCCCTCCCCACCTGACCCTAGCCTGGACCCTGAGTCCCTCTCTTGAGGAGCCCAGGCTGTGGGTGTCTCCCCAGGATGTTTCTGCATTGCTGCTTCTATGTCATGCAGGTGAAATTCACGTGCTCAGTCCCCTGGACTACGAGAGCAAGCAGGTCTATATCCTGACCGTGCAGCTGCGGGACATGGCCAATGATGCAGACCCACATCACCAGCGCAGTGCACTGTGTGACATCACCATCCAAGTGCAGGTGATGCTCCGCTGCGCGCTTCCTGGCCAGCCCCGGGGCCGGTCCCACAATGCATGTGCACCAGGGGTCTGGTTAAGTTTACTCAGGCCACCTTAACTCAGGCGTTCCCTAATTCTGGAGCGCTTGGCTCTGCCAGCTCAGCATGTCCTCGACCTGGCGGTTCGGTCTGTGCCATTCCAAGGATTTGACAGGAGAAAACAGATCAAATCCCGTGCAGGTATCTGCTAGGAGCCCTGGATGCCTGGGTTCAGCCCCTGGCCACAGGAGGGCAGTGTGCTCTTTATTAGCACAGGGGTGCTTTGCCTTTCCACAGTGCTCAGGTGTGGGGGGTGGGGGTGGTTCTGCGGAAGCCTCCCTGGTTATCCCTCGAATCAGCCCACTCTTCCCATGAGCCATGACAGCAGCCAGGCACCTAGAGCCCTGGCGTCCCTGGCCAACCCTGCCAAAGGCCCAGCCAGGAGCCCTTTGTAAGCCTATGCCCAGTGCGCAGGGGGGCTCTCGGACTCGCCCGCCTCCTGAAGTGGAGGGATGAGGCTCTGCCATGTGGCTGTGATGGGAACCCCGGTGGGTGGAGGGGCCAGACCAGGCTGGTGATGAGGCTGCAGGAGGCTGTGTTGGTGCTGTGCAGGGATGGGCTCTTCACAGCTTCGGGGCCCAGCCCACCCAGTCTATTAGCAGCCAGCTCCCCAGCTCTGACCAGAGACAGAGAGCAGCATGGGGCCCCTCTGCCCCCCACGGTGGGCTTGACAGAAGCTGGGGGGCAGGGAAGAAGCAGCCCATGGGCACTGTGCCATCCACAGCTCTTCGGTGGAACAAATAGAAACATGGGTTACAGGCTGCTACCGGCGTGGCCCTGCCCACACCCACTGGCAATGGGGCTGCCCCTGGGGTGCCGCAGGATGCTGCCCAGTGTGGCCCTGCCCATGCCCACCGGCAATGGGGCTGCCCCTGGGGTGCCGCAGGGTGCTGCCCAGTGCGGCCCTGCCTGTGCCCACCAGCAATGGGGCTCCCACCCCACCTCCCTCCTCTAGCACAGATCTGCCTGGCAGGAGTGAGAGGTGAATCCAAGCTGGTTGCGAGCACAGTATAGGGTTGTGACACACACGGTACTGCTCTGGCCCTGCCAGCAGAGGGCAGTGCCCTGGCTTAGCGTGCTATCACTGGGATGTCATGCTGCCCTGGTGCCCAGGTCCTGTCCTGCTGTCTAGTTCGCAGGAAGGAGAGCTGGGAATGTGCCTGGCTCAGGGATGGCCCATTGCCCTGGCCCGGGGCTGACCTGCCTAACCTGGGGAACTCTGATCCCGCCCTGGGCCCCGAGTGCCACTGCAATGCCACCCACGCCACAGCCCTGGGGTGGCTGTTCCCAGCACAGGCCTCCGTGTGCCCCCAGGACACCAACGACCAGCCCCCGCGCTGCATGCCCCCCTTCCAGGAGTTCTTCATCTACTCCACCCGGGATCCCAGCCTGCCCCTCACGCAGTTGCAGTGCTCCGACAAGGATGAGAGCACCATGCTGCCCCTGACCTACACCCTTGTGGGAGGTGAGTGGGTCACGTCTCCATGCCCCTGGTCTAGCACAGGGCAGGGGGGCATTTCTGTGCCCCTGGCCTAACCCTGGAGAGGGAGCGGGGCATCTCCATGCCCATGGCGTAGCCCTGAGAGGGGGAGCTGGGCATCTCCATGCCCATGACGTAGCCCTGAGAGGGGGAGCTGGGCGTCTCTATGCCTCTGGCCTAGCCCGGGGGGGGGGGGGCATAACTGGGTGTTTCTGTGCCCCTACCTTACCTGTCGGGGGGGGGGAGGGAGGAGGCTGGGTTTGGGGCTCGTAGAGGCTCATGGCTCACTCGCGCTCTGTGGGGACCTGGCAGGGCCGCGGAGGTAGTGTCTGCAGTGGAAATAAGGGGGCTCTGTGGTGGGGGCTCTCCGCACTCGGGGTGTGGGGCAGCATCCCCTCCCCACTGCTACCCCGGTGGGCAGTGGAGCCCAGGCTCATCAAGGCCTTTCTTTGCCAGGCAACACCAATGAGCACTTCCGGCTGGCGGGCAGTACCCTGCTGCACTCTGCCTTCTCCGATCCATCCGACAGCATCCGCGAGCCCCGTACCTTCGAGCTGCTGGTGGAAGTGACGGACAGCTTCAGTGCGCCACGCCACAGCACCACAGCCACGCTGGTTGTGCATGTGATGCCCTGGGCCACTGCCACGCCCAGCACCGCCACCACGCACACGGTGAGCCAGGGAGCTCTGGGGTGCCCCCAACTCATCCCCTGCCCATCAGCCTGCTCTGTTCTCCTGAGGTAGTCCTATGGCCCAGGGTAACTCCCCCACCCCCTAGCCTGTTCCAGCCCCCCAGCATGGCTGCCCCATGGCTTCTGCTTCCCCCTGCCTCCCCCCCGTCCATGTCCCCTGTGGAGGGCTGCTCCTATCCCCATTTGTTGTGGGCACAGCCCCCGGCGTTGGCAAGGGAACAGGGATGAGTCTGTGGTTGAGGTACCCGCTGGCAGGCTGGGCTGAGCTGAGCCTGTGCTGGGATGTGTGGGGGTGGGGGTGGGGGTAGTCTCCTTTCCTAGGGCTCCAGTCTGTGTCCTGGAGTCAGCCTAGAGCCCACGCTGTGCCAGACTTTCCTGGCCCCCCCTTTTCTGGCAGGGTGTCGGGCACAGGGAGGTTATGCAGCCGCCTGTGACATGGTGCCCCAAGCTGCGCTGAGGCCCAGTGCCCCGTGTTGCAAGTGCATGGAGCTGCTTTGTCCCATGAAACTGCTGCCCACAGTCCGCAGAGCTCCCTGCCCCACCATGCCCACATCCCAGCTTGCCAGGCCTCCCATCACTTTGCTGTCTGCTGGCAGACCCTGCGGAAGGAGCCGCTAGTCGTCACCCTCACCGAGCGGTTCTGGGCACCCTCGCCCTGGTTTGTGGTGGTGCTGACTGTCTCTGTGGCACTGCTGCTGGTGGCGCTGGCATGGCTGGCCTGGAAACTCCTGTGCAGGTGAGTGCTGACATGCAGGGTGGCGTGGGCAGGGCTGCCAGGCAGGACACACCCTGCCATGGCCAGGGTCCACCTGGTCAGGAGGGGCTTTCAGGGCTCTGCCAGGGATAGCAGCCCACCTGCCCCCTGTTCCTGGCCCCTAGGGCAACAGGGGCCCAGACCCCTGCCCTTCCCCACTTCCCTGTGCTCCTCATTGCAGGCCTGCTCCGGCAAGTCAGCGCAGCCACTCCTACAGGACAGGTGAGAGCCTCTCCCCGCACCTCTGGGCACCATTGGGGCACTGGCCCAGCCTGAGGAAGCGTAGGGGACCCAGCCCTAAAGCTGGGTGTTGGGGACCCCATTGGAGCCAGTCCTGGGCCAGGGCCCTTCCTGTTACCAGATTTGCCCGCTACTATGGGGTATGTTCATTTATTAGGGTTACTCTTCAGGGATGGGAGGTGTCTATAATTCTATCAATGTACTGCTTGTGTCACTTGTATTTTCAAAAGGAGCTCTACTTCTCCCTTCTGCAAGTCCCCTTCCAAGGGAACTATCCTGCAGGACCTAGGTTCCCCAGGACTGGGCTCCTCCAGCCCCAGAATCAGATGAACACACACACATACACATTAACAGAGCAAGTCTGAGTGGACCAAGTCAATCAGCACTCTCAAGCTGACCCCTTTCATGGTCCTGGACTCAGTGGGCTGGGTCAAGCAGGATTTCCAAGCTGCCACCCTTATATGCCCCTGGACTCAATAGACTGGGCCAAGCAGCACTTCCAAGCCACAGGTACCGCACTGGAATAGAGTACACCTGAGCAGGCTGGGTCAAAGAGCACTTCCAGGCTGCCCCCTCGTATGTCACAGGTTCAGCATGTCCCTATCCCCACTTTCACGTTACAATTGAAAAGTAGTAACCCACTTGATGAGCAAACCCCACAGTATTTTTGGGCGCTACAGGGATCTTTAGCTTAGGTAAGAGGAGCGTTGCTGCAGAGTAAATGGGGGAGCCAAAAAAACAAAAGAATAAAGTTCAGAGAGAGACGGAGGGAAGCAACCAGCTTAACCATAAAAGTTATTTATTGAATAATAGTGATAACTACACAAGGAGAGCCTAAACAAACATAACAGTTACATTATTAAAGATTACAAAAGTCAGATATAGAAAACTATGCCTAATCAAACAAGTCAGGGTTAAAAAGTTATACCTGAGGTAGAAAAGAAAACAGAGAGAGAGAGAGAGGGCTGGGGTCTCACCACTCCATGAAGCTTGAACTGGTCGTGGTTCCCAGGTGATGGGGGTAGCTCAGGGTCCTGAGTGCTGGAGAGAGGCAGAGCCCCCAGCACGATCAGGCAGGAGAAGTAGTCCCAGTGGAACTCATACAGAGTTTGGATCCAGGCATCAGAACACGTACTTGAGTGTGAGTAGGGGTTTTTGTAGGGAAACAACAATGGTTCAAGGGAGAAAACTAGATTTGTTTATGGGTATACTGATAACTCAAGGGTTTTCTTTAGGCTAGACAATAGGAACTGATCATTCCTGGCTATGGGTGGTGTTCCTTCAAGGGAGTTTACAATGCAATTTGGCAGCTTCAGTATTTTGGATATCAGTCAAGGATTCATTACTAGAATTGGTCTGATAACTGCTGAGCTGGGTGTGTGCAGGCGTGGGTTCATTAACATCTGAAGCAGGGATCCCCCATGATGCAGTACTTCCCTGCTTTTCTGGTCCCAGAGTTCAATGTGGTAATCTGTTCTTCATTCTGTATGCTAATGGAGATGTCTCCCTGTCCCATCTTTGATGCAGCTGAGGCTAGGGGAGTTGCCTTAATACTGTCACCCTTGTCAGGAGGGGTTTAGGTGTGTCTCCCACTGCCTTTTCATTACTCTCTGTTGGGCATGGCTACACTGGAAACTGTCAAAGTGCTCGTAATCCACCTCCATGAGGGGATTAGCTCTGAGCACTGGGAGCACGGTGCTCCCCCCCCACCCCCTGCCCTGAGCCAGCAAGTTAGAGTGCTATAAAATGTAAGTGTAGCCAAGCCCTAAATCTTTCCTCCAATCGGTTTTGGTTCAAACAGAGGCTGAGGGGGGAGGGGGTGTCCTTCATGAGTCAGACAGGCTGGATACTGTGCCCTGGTTCCCCAAGAACACAGAGCTGACTGGTATCATTCTGGGGGGGGGGGGTCCGCTCCGTCTCTGGGGCTGGGCCGCATTGGGGCTAGACATGCTAAGCTGGGACTCGGCTGGCAGACAGCAGATCAATCTGGGAGGGGCCGCGCCTTTGCCATGGGTTGGCACCGACCCTGGACCCTTTGCCGTGGTAGGGGTGCTGCGCTGCTGGAGACCTGAGAGCTAGCTCTGGCCACATGTGGGCACTGGGTGCTAGGCTGCCCTGCTAGAGCAGAGGCTGGGACAGCCCCACAATGAATGGCACCTTCCTCCCATAGGGCTCTGCAGCTCCTGGGGGGCTTGGCACCCTACCGCACCATGCTGTTTCCCTATGCCCCTCTCAGAATGACCAGCCCTGTGCACCACAGCCTGCCATGGTGCCTGTTGCCTGGCATGGGACCCAAGCCTCACCCAAGGAAGCTCCTTGTGCTCCGTATCCTGAAGGCACTGATGGCAGGGGCTGCCCCGCTGCCAGGCTGGGAGCTCCAGTGCCTAGGTATCCAGCAGAGGGTGCTCGGGCTGTGGGAGGGGCACATGCCAGCACAGGTGGTAGGTGCCTGGCTCTTTGGGGTCCTGCCCCACATGGGGCCCATGCCCTGACTATCCTCTCACTCCCCTCAGGGCCTTGTCAGACCCACATGTGGCAAAGAACAACGCAGCCCCGGGAGAGCTGGACAAGGAGACAGGCTGCGCCAGCATCCTCAGCTTGGTACAGACGCCTCATCCGAGCATGTGTCAGGCAGGAGCCCTGCCAAGGCTGTCCCCAGAGCACTGCACCCAGCCTGTGCACCTGCCAGGCCCCCACTGCCACCTCACCCCCCGAGCCTGGCACAGCCTGCAGTTGGCATGGCCTATGACAGCTCCCCCAAGATGTTGGGCACCTTCCCCTGCGTACCTGCCCTGCCCCCAGCGCCCGCTGCTGGCTCTGTCCCCCCAGTGCGCCTGCCCCGCCCCCCAGCATCCCCTGCTGGCTGTCCCCCCAAGTGTGCCTGACCCGCACCCCAGCAGCCCCTGCTGGTTCTGCTTTCCAGTGCACCGGCCCCGCTCCCCCAGCACCCCCTGCTGGCTGTGCCCCCCAGTGTGCCTGCCCCATTCTCCCCTCAGTTGCCCTGCCCCACTCTCACAGCACCCCCTGCTGGGGGAAGTCGGTGTTGCCTTATCCGTACAGCTCTGGCTCTCAGGTGGAGTTTGGGGCTCTGCACTGAACAGCCGCTCTCTGCTCTTCTCTCCACAGCAGGAGCAGTTTGATGGCCGCGCCCAGGACCCCAGTGAGTGCCAGGCCGGGGCCCTTCCCCACCTCCTCCAAGCCAGTTCCGGCCCCCTACATTCCACCCTCTTCTCATAGCCAATGCAGGCCCTCTGCCCTCCCCCATCTCCTCCCAGCCAGTGCCACCTCCTGCTCTCCCCAACCTCCTCCAAGACAGGGCCAGGCCCCTGCCCTCCCCCCACCTCCTGCCAGTCAGTGCCAGCCCCCTTCCCTCCCCTCCCCACACCTCCTCCCAGCCAGTGCTGTCCCCCTCCACTCCCCTCCCAGCCAGTGCAGGCCCCCTGCCCTCCTGCCATCTCCTCCCAGCCAGTGCCAGCCCCCTGACCTCCCCTCGTCCTCCCAGCCAGTGCCAGACCCCAGCCCTCCCCCACTGCCTACCAGCCAGTGCTGGCCCCCTGCATCCCCCCTTCTCCCAGACAGTGCAGTGCAAGCCCCCTGTCCTCCCCCACCTCCTGCCAGCCAGTGCCAGCCCCAGCCCTGCCCTACCTCCTGCCAGCCAGTCCTCCCCACATCACCTCCCAGCTAGTTCCAGCCCCCTGCATTCCACCCCCTCCTCCCAGCCAGTGCCGGCCCTCTCCCAGGCAGAGCAGGCCCCCTGCCCTCCCCCACCTCCTCCCAGCCAGTGCCGTCCCCTGCCCTCTCCCACTTCCTGCCAGTCAGTGCCAGCCCCCTTCCCTCCCAGCCAGTGCAGGCTCCCTGCCCTCCCCCACCTCCTCTCAGCCAGTGCCAGGCCCCAGCCCTCCCTCACCTCTTACCCGCCAGTGCCGGCCCCCTGCCTTCCCCCCACCTCCTCCCAGCCAGTGCCAGCCCCCTGCCCTCCAACACCTCCTTCCTTGGAGTGCCAGCTCCCTGCCCTCCCCCACTAAGCGAGAGGGCATGGCTGGAACCAGGGCTTTGCAGGCGAGGCGCCACCCCATGGAAGAGTCTTGCCCCCTCTTGGGCTGTCAGGGGACAGCTGTGCACGTGGGCAGTGGTGGGCAAAGGGCCCGTCACCCCCCTACTTTGGAGAACTTGAGCACATCTGGGGCACTAAGACAGTTGAGCCCTTGCCTGCCCCATGGCACCACAGGGGTGGCCATGCCACATCTGAGCGGGGGCCCTTGGGGCAGGGACAAAGTGCCACTCCCACTTGGCCCCTTTTGGTCGCTCATGTCCCCACCCACGTTACAGCCCTTCCAGCCCCACAGCCTGTGTGCAGAGCCTGGCGGCTGACCCTGGCGAGAGCCCAAGAGGGAGGTGGCCCTGCCCAGGATGACGTGCACCATGCTTTCTATCTCAAGTTACAGGTCAGGATTACCTCTTCAACAGCAGCACTGGAGCGCGCCGCTGGATCTGAGCAGGCATCACCTCCCTTGGTCTGAGTGGACACAGCTCCCCCCCCCACACACACACACTTTCCCCCTGCACTTTGTCTGAGGGGGCTCTGTCCGCCCCCTCGAGTCCACCCAGCACAGCCTCTGCAGACAGGCCATCGCTGGGTCCCAAGAATGGGCCAGGCTGTAACTTTCTACTCTGTGCACTAACCAAGGACCATCTGCATGGGGTCCCAGACACCCAATAAACCCTCCTGCTTGTACCGCGCTGGCTAAGTCACCACAATGCCGGGGGTGCAGTGCTCCCTCTGGGAGTGCAGGTCTCCCTCAGTGCCCATCGCAGAACTACTCGCTGCAGGGAGCTCACAGAAATGGGGGTTAGAGGCTCCAAGGGTCGGACCCAGGTGGTGGTGAAGCTGCGTGTCTTACCCTAGGCAGCAAGAACCTAAAGGGGCTGGCACACTGAGGGGTCCTGCCAGGACAACTCCAGAGCCAGGAGGCTAGGTCCCACCCAACAGAAGTGAAGTCATCCTGGGGAAAAGGGGCACCAAGTTAAACGCAGGGTTCACTGCCATTCGGGCCCGGCTAGAGGAGAGCAGAGGGTGTAAGGGGCCAGCCGTGCCCTGTGTCGTTCACTACACCGAGCAGTGACTGGAAAAGGGGAAGAGCCATGTGGGCACCGCCAACACAAAGGGCTGTGGCTCAGGCCAGAGGTGCGGAGAATGGCATGCAGGGGAGGAATCTGCTGAGGTGCCAGTTGGATTTTAGCTTTAAAATCTAACAAACGGGCTTTGCCAACTGGCTCACAATGCACGGGACAGCAGCGCCTGGCACAAAACAGCCCCTCTGCATCCCTGAACAAACCAACAGCTACCAGCCACCCCAACTATCCTGAGCAAAACACTGGCCCCCCCCAAACCTCCCTCCTGACTATCCAGTGCCAAATACCGTCCACCAGTCCCCCCGAATTGTCGTGAACCAAACACCAGCTGCTAACCCCCCCTCCTGACTGTCCTGAAAAAAACGCCACCAGCCAACGTCACCTGACTGTTCTGAGCCAAACACTGACCACCACCCCTCCCCCAACTTTTCACCTAAGATGCCTGCTGGAACTAAGAAGGACAGTACTGGGGAAAGGATTGGGCCAAGACTAGGAAGGAGTTTAGTCTGTGAAAGAAGCTTTTTGGAACATCTCTGAGGGTGAGATTTACCTGTAAACAGTTTCATAATGCATTAGGCTTAGACTTGCATGTTTTGTTTTATTTTACTTGGTAACTTACTTTTTTCTGTCTGTTATTACTTGAAACCACTTAAATCCTACTTTTTGTACTTAATAAAATCACTTCTCTTCATTAATTAACCCAGAGTAAGTGATTAATCCCTGCGGGAGCAAACAGCTGTGCATCTCTCTCTATCAGTGTTATAGAGGGCGGACAATTTATGAATTTACCCTGTGTAAGCTATATACAGAGTAAGACTGATTAATTTGGGGTTTGGATCCCATTGGGAACTGGGTGTCTAGGTGCTGGAGATAGGTGACCTGCTGAGCAGTTTTTGGTTAAAGTCTGCAGTTTTGGGGGTGTGGACCAGACCTGGGTCTGTGTTGCAGCATGGTAGCATGTCTGGCTCAACAAGACAGGGTTCTGGAGTCCCAGGCTGGCAGGGAAAATGGGCTCAGAATTAATCTCAGCACATCAGGTGACAGTCCCAAGGGGGTTTCTGTGACTGAATCCGTCACACCATCCCCCCAACTCTCCTAAGCAAACCACCAGTGCCCCCCAACTGTCCTGAGCAAAATACCGGACACCAGCCCCCCTGCGCCCCCAGACTGTCCTGAACCAATCACCAGCCAACAGGACCCACCTCCCAAACTGTCCTCAGCAAAACACCGATCTCCAGCACCCCCGCTTTCCTGAAAAAAATACTGGCTGCCAGCTCATACAACTCTCCTGAGCAAAACACCAGCCCCCAACCCTCCCTCCCCAACTGTCCTGAGCAAAATACTGGCCACCAACCTCCCCGCCCTGGACCCCAACTGTCATGTGCAAAATACCAGCCACCACCACCCATGACTGCCCTCAGAAAAACACTGACCATGACACCCCCCTCCCCGACTGTCCAGCGCCAAACACCGTCCGCCAGCCTCCCCAATTGTCCTGAACCAAACACCAGCCGCCAGTGCCCCCCAACTTCCCTGAGCAAAACACTGGCCCCCAACCCTCCCCCTCATAGTGTCCAGAGCAAAACACCAGCCGCCAGCCCCCACATACTGTCCTGAGGCAAACACCAGCCGCCAGCCCCTGCAACTGTCCTGAGCTAAGCACCAGCCACCACCACCCCTCTCCAACTATCCTGAGGAAAACACTGGCTGCCAACCCCTCCCCCCTCAGCCTGTCCTTGGCCAAACACCAGCTGCCAACCCCCACTTCCAACTGTTCTGAGCAAAACACTGGCTGCCAACCCCCACTTCACTGCCCTGAGCAAAACACCAGCCCCCACTGCCCCCTGACTGTTCTGAGCCAAATGCCAACTGCCACCCCCCGACTGTCCGTCAGCCCCCCCCAACTGTCCTGAACCAAACATCAGCCGCCAACCCCCCCTTCCAGATTATTGTGAGGAAACCACTGGCAACCTACCCCCCCGCAGCTGTCCTGAGGAAAACACCAGCCCCCAGCCCCCCAGCAGTACTGACCCAAACACCAGCTGCAAATCCCACCCCCGACTGTCCTGAGCAAAACACCAGCCGCCAACCCCCCTGTCTGTCTTGAAGAAAACACCACCCTCCAACGCCCCCCAACTGTTCTGAGCCAAACACTGACTGCCACCCCCCACCACTGTCCAGCCCTAAATACCATACTCCAGCCCCCCTAATTGTCCTGAACCAAACACCAGCTGCCAGCCCCCCACCACTGTCCAGCCCCAAACACCATACTCCAGCCCCCCAATTGTCCTGAACCAAACACCGTCCGCCAGCCCCCACAACTGTCCTGAGCAAAACACCAGCCACCAACCTCCACTCCTGACTGTCCTGAGGAAACTGCCAGCCGCCAGTCCCCTCCCAACTGTACTGAAGAAAACATCAGTCCCCAATGCCCCCAACTGTTCTGAGCCAAACACCAACCGCCACCCCCCGAGACTGTCCAGCCCCAAACACCAGCCACCAGCCACCCTAATTGTCCTGAACCAAACACCAGCAGCCAGCACCTGCTCCGACTGTCTTGAGGAAAACAATGTCTGCCAGCACCTCCCCACTCTCCTGAGCAAATCACCGGCCTCCATCCCCTGCTCCCCAACTCTCCTGAGCAAAACACCAGCCGCCAGCCCCCCACAACTGTCTTTAGTAAAATACAGACAACCAGACAACTAAACACACACACACCCACGACTGTCCTGAACCAAACACTGGCCACCAATCCCCACCCCTGACTGTCCTGAGCAAAACACCAGTGGCCAATGCCCCACCCATGACTGTCCTGAGCAAAACACGAACAACCACTCCCACGACTGTCCAGTGCCAAACACCGTCCACCATCCCCCAAAATTGTCCTGAACCAAACACTAGCAGCCAACCCCTGTCCTGAACAAAACACCAGCCGCAAACACCCGCAACTGTTCTGAACAAAACGTCAGTTACCCGACCCCCTCCCCCAACTGTCCTGAGCCAAACAGTGGCCATCAAACTCCACCCCCGACTGTCCTGAGCAAGCCACCAGCCGCCAACGCCCCCAACTGTCCTGAGGAAAACACCAACCACCAACTCCCTGCAGATTCCTGGTAAACCACCAGCCACCCACACCGGACTTTCCTGAGCAAAACACTAGCCAACAGGACCCACAACTGTCCTGAGCAAAACTCCAGCTGCCAGCCCCCCTGCCTCAACTCTCCTGAGCAAAACACCAGCCAACAATCCCCACAACTGTCCTCCACAACCAGCCACCTACCCCCCTTCCCAAGTATACTGAGCAAACCACTGGCCAGCAACCCCTACAACTGTCCTGAACAGAACACCAGCTGCCAGCCCCCCCCACGACTGTCCTGAGCAAAACACCAACCGCCAACACCCACCCAAACTATCCTTAGTAAAACACCGACTGCCAACCCCCCCTCCTACTGTCCTAAGCAAAACATGGGCTGCCACCACCACCTCCAACTGTGTGTGTGTGTGTGTGTGTGTGATTGAATGCATATACTAACTGTTGTATTTTCAATAAACGCAGCGTATTGCTTTTTCTCCTGAAAAAGATCCCGTGTGCTTCTTATAAGCATAACATTTTTGGTAGAGAATTGTGAAAGCAGGTAGACATGCACTGTGATTGTTAAAAATAATGCTAAATATTGCTAAAAGGTACACCATACGTATGAAGTGATCAATCATTCAGGTGTGACACCCCCAGTCATAGAAAATGCCAGGCAATAGGGGGAGGATTAGAGTACTTTCTCTGACCCGTCTGTTGGGGAAAACAGAGAAAGATATATACAAACTGTCTAGGTATATATATATAGAGAGAGAGAGAGAGAGAGAGATACCTATATATATATAGGAAAAATTGCATAGGTGAATATACCCTCGGTCGTAGTAGAGTCGAGCCCAAAAGGTAGGGTGCTTAGCGTTCCCCCGTCCTGCTCTGTCAGACAGAGTTTTTAGTGAGTATAGACTTTGTGTATTTTGTAAGTCCAGCACAAGCGTGGGCAAATAAGGAGTAGATTTCTGTAAGACCTCAGTCTGAAGGACATAGGAGTGTGGAATATTGTTGTGATTTCACAATTTTAAGAAAAATGTTTAAGAAAAGGGACCAGGAGGTGTGGGGGCTAATTGAGGAGCCCACCCTCCTTGCTAAATGGTTAGTGGGAGAAAACCTGTGCCCGTCAGCGAGGAAATCAGGATCAGGACCAGACAAGCAGGCAGGCAACAGATAAAGAGATTGGAAAACAGGTTGGGAGCCCTGAGGGGCATAGTGGCAGGAGTGAGGAAAGGAGTAAGTACTGGCATGGGGATTTCACATCCATGGGACAATACATGGAATGGTGAAATTCCAATCAATGGTTAATCAATGGTTAATTAAGGTGTCATTTTGGGAGATAAGCAAGTGATTTAAGGAAAGAGAGTGAGAAGTTAACTCTGCAGATTCTGGAGGGAATTAAGCAGTTGAACGTTGTGAAAATGTTAAAAGGGAAAAGTATTATAGGAAGAGAATTCCTGGTTTCTTTGCAGCCATTCTGAAGGGAAAATGGGCCCTTTTTCAAAGGAATGTCTGTAAATAAGCCGGGCAAAGAGACAATCTGATTTAAATCATTTGACTATTGTGACAAAGCTCTGGCCTTGCCTATGTGGGTCCCACGTTTCCTGGCGGATTTCGCTAGCCTCAGAGGCTCACCGTGACCCTGCACATAACCCTTCTCTCTCTAGAGACAAGGGTCACAGTCTACTGAGCCATTTTCATCATAAGCCAGCAAGGGAGGTGAGGAGAAGTTATCCTTCCTTGCACAGTCTCTGTTGTCTCAGTGATTAATCAGGGGGCAAAGGTCGGGGGGGAGCCTGGGCCCACCCTCTACTCTGGGATCCAGCCCAGGGACCCTAATAGTATCAGCTATGGTAGCTGACCTTTTAGAAACATGACATGTACAACTCCCTGGGCTACTTCCCCCAAAGCAGCCCTCACTTCCTCAAGCTCCACTTCACCCTTATCTCAGGGCCTCCTTCCTTGTGCCTGATATGGTGTGTACTACTCAGTCTCTCCAACAGCGCAACTTCCTCCCACAGCTCCTGACATGCACACCCATCTGACTAACTGGGAGGCTTTTAACTAGTTTCAGCCAGCCCCTGATTGGCTTCAGGTGTCCCAATCAACCTAGCATTCTCCCTGCCTTCTGAAAAGTTCTTAATTGGCCCAGGTGTTTTAATTCACCTGGAACAGCTGCCATTTCACTTATCCTGGTACCAGGGATTTGTTTAGCCTGGAGCTGATATATCTATCTCCCACTACTTTTCTCTAGCCATCTGGCCTTGCCCCATCACACTATGAACAATTTAGTCAAATTCACTAAAAGAATATAAGGGGTTTCTATTGGAACTTAACTGCCCCGAAAAGTATACAAATGTAATCTACGTACAGCTGTGTAAAAATTAAAGCAGTGTAAGTGATGTTAAATAAAAGAATGTGTGTGTGAATATATTGTGTACATATGTGAGGTTTTAAGGACCTAAATCAACACTCCTGGTTTGTAAAACTCTGTTTTGTAGTGTCAAAGTTTGACTCAGACTCACAATTTATCAGACCACTCTGTTTTATTAGCAAAGCTGCTCTGCTAATACATTTAGAAGTGAGCCCCCCGAGTGGGGCTTGTGACTCTTAATTTATACAGTTTTTTGGAGAACAAGTTACAGAGAAGTTACAGACAAAAGAAGAAAAAGATTTTAGTCACCACCCTTCGAGATCCCTGAGACCAGTCACGTATCTTCAATTACCTGCCACCCTTAACAATCTCCTTTAACAGCTTCCAGTTAACTTAACTAATTGCCCTTCACACCTTCCATTCTGGTGCATGCTTCTTAGACGTGCTGGCTCTATCTTAATTGCTTCTCCATTCAAAAGCTAACTGTCCCTACGTGTGCTCCCTCAGACATTTCGTAACATGTTTTGGCATGCCCTCTCATATACAATGTATCCAGCATGTCCCCTTATACAACGTTATACAATGTTATACTTCCACAGTAGGTTTAAGATAAATTGGTTTTTGTTTTGTTTTCGTCTTAAATAATACCACTAAAATCCATTTGACTCTTTCATTCAAAGTTGCAAAACTGAATGTCTACACTATGAAATTAGGTTGAATTTATAGAAGTCAGTTTTTTAGAAATCGTTTTTAAATAGTCGATTGTGTGTGTCCCCACCCAAAATGCTCTAAGTGCATTAAGTGCATTAACTCGGTGGAGTGCTTCCACAGTACCGAGGCTAGCGTCGACTTCCAGAGTGTTGCACTTTGGGTAGCTATCCCACAGTTCCCACAGTCTCCGCTGCCCATTGGAATTCTGGGTTGAGATCCCAATGCCTGATGGGGCAAAAATATTGTCTCGGGTGGTTCTGAGTACATGTCATCAGGCCCTCCTTCCCTCCCTCCCTCTGTGAAAGCAATGGCAGACATTCGTTTCGCATCTTTTTTCCTGAGTTCCTGTGCAGACGCAATACCACGGCAAGCATGGAGCCCGCTCAGATCACTTTGGCAATTAGGAGCACATTAAACACCACATGCATTGTCCAACAGTATATGCAGCACCAGAACCGGGCGAATAGGCGACGTCAGCGTGGTGACAAGAGTGATGAGGAATGGACACAGGCTTCTCTCAAACCATGAGCCCTGGCAATGCAGGCATCATGGTGCTAATGGGGCAGGTTCATGCCATGGAACGCCGATTCTGGGCCCGGGAAACAAGCACAGACTGGTGGGACCGCGTAGTGTTGCAGGACTAGGACAATTCCCAGTGGTTGCGAAACTTTCGCATGCGTAAGGGCACTTTAATGGAAATTTGTGAGTTGCTTTCCCCTGCACTGAAGCGCATGAATACCAAGATGAGAGCAGCCCTCACAGTTGAGAAGCAAGTGGCAATAACCCTGTGGAAGCTTGCAACACCAGACAGCTACCGGTCAGTCGGGAGTCAATTTGGAGTGGGCAAATCTACTGTGGGGGCTGCTGTGATGCAAGTAGCCAACGCAATCAAAGATCTGATGATATCAAGGGTAGTGACCCTGGGAAATGTGCAGGTCATAGTGGATGGCTCTGCTGCAATGGGATTCCCTAACTGTGGTGGGACCATAAATGGAACCCATATTCCTATCTTGGCACCGGAGCACCAAGCCGGCGAGTACATAAACCACAAGGGGTACTTTTCAATAGTGCTGCAAGCTCTCGTGGATCACAAGGGACGTTTCACCAACATCAACGTGGGATGGCCAGGAAACGTACATGACGCTCGCATCTTCAGGAACTCTGGTCTGTTTCAAAAGCTGCAGGAAGGGACTTTATTCCCAGACCAGAAAATAACCTTTGGGGATGTTGAAATGCCTATAGTTATCCTTGGGGACCCAGCCTACCCCTTAATGCCATGGCTCATGAAGCCGTACACAGGCAGCCTGGACAGTAGTCAGGAGCTGTTCAACTACAGGCTGAGCAAGTACAGAATGGTGGTAGAATGTGCATTTGGCCGTTTAAAAGCGCGCTGGTGCAGTTTATGGACTGGGTTAGACCTTAGCGAAACCAATATTCCCACTGTTATTACTTCTTGCTGTGTGCTCCACAATAACTGTGAGAGTAAGGGGGAGACGTTTATGGCGGGGTGGGAGGTTGAGGCAAATCGCCTGGCCGCTGGTTACGTGCAGCCCGACACCAGGGCGGTTAGAAGAGCACAGGAGGGCGCTGTGCGCATCAGAGAAGCTTTGAAGACCAGTTTCATTACTGGGCAGACTATGGTGTGAAAGTTCTGTTTGTTTCTCCTTGATGAAACCCCCCACCCCTTGGTTCACTCTACTTTCCTGTAAGCTAATCACCCTCCCCTCCTCCCTTCGATCACCGCTTGCAGAGTCAATAACCGCTTGCAGAGGCTTGCTTCACATTCATGCATTCTTTATTAATTCATCACACAAATAGGGGGCTAACTGCCAAGGTAGCCTGGGAGGGGTGGTGGAGGAGGGAAGGACAAGGACACACAGCACTTTAAAACTTTAAAACTTATTGAATGCCAGCCTTTTGTTGCTTGGGCAATCCTCTGGGGTGGAGTTGCTGGGTGGCCGGAGGGCCCCCCCAACCTCGTTCTTGGGCATCTGGGTGAGGAGGCTTTGGAACCTGGGGAGGAAGGCAGTTGGTTACACAGGGGCTGTAGCGGTGGTCTGTGCTCCTGCTGCCTTTTCTGCAGCTCAACCATACGCTGGAGTGCATTAGTTTGATCCTCCAGCAGCCTCAGCATTGAATCCTGCCTCCTCTCATTACGCTGCCGCCACATTTGAGCTTCAGCCCTGTCTTCAGCCCGCCACTTACTCTCTTCAGCCTGCCACCTCTCCTCCCAGTCATTTTGTGCTTTCCTGCACTCTGACATTGTCTGCCTCCACACATTCGTCTGTGCTCTGTCAGTGTGGGAGGACAGCATGAGCTCAGAGAACATTTCATCGTGAGTGCGCTTTTTTCGCCTTCTAATCTTCGCTAGCCTCTGGGAAAGAGAAGATCCTGTGATCCTTGAAACACATGCAGCTGGTGGAGAAAAAAGAAGGGGGACAGTGGTATTTAAAAAGACACATTTTATAGAACAATGGGTACGCTCATTCATGGTAAACCTTGCTGTTAACATTACATACATAGCACATGTGCTTTTGTTCCAAGGTCGCATTTTGCCTCCCCTAACCACGTGGCTAGCCCCTCACCCCTCCCCTCTCCCCGTGGCTAACAGCCTGAAACATTTCTGTTCAGCCACAGGCAAACAGCCCAGCAGGAATGTCACCTCTGAATGTCCCGTTAAGAAAAGCACCCGATTTCAACCAGCTGACCAGGAATGATATCAGTCTCCTGAGGATAATACAGAGAGATAAAGAACGGATGTTGTTTGAATGCCAGCAGACATACATTGCCAATGCTACTGGCCTAGTGTGGTAAAGGGTCCTACCATGGTGGACAGAATAAGGCTGGCCTCCCCAGAAACCTTTTGCAAAGGCTTTGGGAGTACATCCAGAAGAGCCGTAAATGCCAGAGCAAATTAATCATTAAACATGCTTGCTTTTAAACCATGTACAGTATTTTAAAAGGTACAATCACCAGAGGTCCCTTCTCCGCCTGGCGAGTCTGGGAGGCAACCTTGGGTGGGTTCGGGGGGTACTGGCTCCAGGTCCAGGGTAAGAAACAGTTCCTGGCTGTCGGGAAAAGCGGTTTCTCTGCTTGCTTGCTGTGAGCTATCTACAACTTCATCATCATCATCTTCCTCGTCCCCAAAAACCTGCTTCCTTGTTGCCTCCATCTCCATTGAAGGAGTCAAACAACACAGTTGGGGTAGTGGTGGCTGAACCCCTAAAATGGCATGCAGCTCATCATAGAAGCAGCATGTTTGGGGCTCGGACCCAGAGCAGTCGTTTGCCTCTCTGGTTTTCTGGTAGGCTTGCCTCAGCTCCTTAAGTTTCACGTGGCACTGCTTCGGCTCCCTGTTATGGCCTCTGTCCTTCATGCCCTGAGAGATTTTGACAAAGGTTTTGACATTTCGAAAACTGGAACAGAATTCTGATAGCACGGATTCCTCTCCCCATACAGCGATCAGATCCCATACCTCCCGTTTAGTCCATGCTGGAGCTCTTTTGCAATTCTGGGACTCCATGATGGTCACCTCTGCTGATGAGCTCTGGCCAGGAGGCAAGCTGCAGCTGAACATGCAAACAGGAAATTGAAATTCAAAAGTCTGCGGGCCTTTTCCTGTTACCTGGCCAGTGCATCCGAGTTGAGAGTGCTGTCTAGAGTGGTCACAAGAGAGCATAATTGCATCCACCGTACCCCAAATTCGATCCGGCAAGGCCGATTTAAGTGCTAATCCCCTTGTCGGGGTGGAGTAAGGAAATCGATTATAAGAGCCCTTTAAGTCGAAAAAAAGGGCTTCATCGTGTGGACGGGTGCAGGGTTAAATAGATTTAATGCTGCTAAATTTGATCTCAACTCCTAGTGTAGACCAGGGCTCACTTTTTGCCAGACACAGGTAACTAGTGTTGTTTGGCTTTTAGTGGTATTTAGCATTTAACACTTAAGGTACCTCATTGCTTTATAAAGTTCAATATCTTTTTAAAGACCAAAGTCGTGGCTGAAGCAGGGCAGTCAAACCCAGCAGAATGAAAGAGTTTTCTGGATTTGTTTTTTGGTAACAAAATAGTAGATAAGAGCTGTAGTAAAAGAATAAGAAATTAACAAAAAGACAGTGCCCCTCTGGAGCAACAGCAGGGTTAAAGTGCACAAAGAAGCAATGTTAGAAACACTGAGCCCTAAGAAAAAACAAGAAGGAGTCCTTGTGGCAGCTTAGAGACTAACAAATTTATTTGGGCATAAACTTTCATAGGCTAAAAGGCATGAAGGTTTATGCCCAAATAAATTTATTAGTGTCTAAGGTGCCACAAGGACTCCTCATACATACTAACACAGCTACCACTCAGAAACCTGAGCCTTTAAGGTGGCTTTGTGTCATCCGACTGTCACTTTGATGAAGCTACATGAAAACTCTGTGAGTACAAAAGAAACAGTTACACTTTATGTACAAATTGATATGGCTAATATAATGTTATAAAAGTTAAACTATGAAAGCAATGTGCATTTTTCCCAGGAAATGTGCAATGTATATGGGTAAAAGAAATGCAAGGGGTAAAAGAAATGCAAACAAAACATGCTACTTAATTAAAATCCTATTAGGGCTCCAAAAGAAGTCACAATAGGTTGGGTTTTCTTTTTCAGATCGCTCTCTGTTTTGGAAGGAGGAGTTGAAAGTGAAAAGTAATCAAAACTCCTTTTTAAGACAGAGTGTCTGAGCTGCTAATGGCTTTGGCTCCAAAAGCAAGCCAGAAAGCATCTGTGTTGATGCAAGTTACCTAACTGAGAAAGGAAAGAACTGCCCATAAATGGCAGCACAAAGAAGCTGCAGATAAAGGACATACCTGGTCAGCAAACAAACTACCTGAAACCAAAAGGCTCAAACTATGACGCTCCAGAGGAAGGTTAAAAAAAAAAAGGAGTTAAACCTAAGAATGAGAGGGACAGATAACCCTAAGTAGAAAAAAAAATTGGTTTTTGTGTGTATGCACAGTGCTGAGACAGATACAAAAAGGGTCTTTACACCCCTACTTTTTAATTCACCAAATAGCCAGGAATATAATTCGTGGTATAACGATATACCTTTAATAGATTTGATGCTAATGTTATTGTTAATATTAAACATTGGGATAAATTTAATGTTAATAAGTGCCCCTATAACAATGTATAGTGTGTATGTTTTTTGGGGGGGGACGAACAACCTTTAAGGTCATATGGTAATGATGCTTCTCAGCTATTACGTGTGAATAAACTTAAAGCTTAGCACAGCAGAAAAAACATTACAAACTTGGTATGCTGTATAAGAGGGGAAACTGATCTACACCACCTCATGAATGTAATGATTGAAGAGTGGGAAAATTTCCCCTAAATCCTTAAAAGATAGAAGCCATTGAAACCTGGCCTACCTATAGAACAGAAACACAAGAAAGTGTGGGGGTAATTCCTCTGTTTTGCCTGCAATCAGCAACGGTATTTGTAACATAAAGGCATATTTTAAGCAATAATCTGCCACCCCAAAAGGGGTAGAAACATCTTCTTTTCGTCTTTCAGAAAATCAGTAAAAGCTTGTACCAAAAGGGGTAGAAACATGTTCTTTTTGTCTTTCAGAAAATCAGTAAAAGCTTGTACCAGCTGAAGAGCAACCCAGAATACCATGAATCTACTGTCACGACAAAGATTATGTTTTGTGTTGTTTGTCTTGTTGCTAGCATTGTTGTGTATTGTGTTACAAAAAAGAAAATACTGCATGAAATAGAAAAGGATTAATAAGCATTTTAACTGTATTTACAGAAACCAATGTTGTAGAAAGTCGGAGGTCAAGGAATGCCAGTCTGTTAACAGGGAAACATCCACAGATGGTGCAGGCACATTTAAAGGCAAAATATGCACGGGACATGAGGTTTATCTGTTGGTAAGAATGTAAAAAAAGGACTACCCAACAATGGGTAAGCCCCACCTTGCCAATGCTAGAGGAGCCTTGCTCCGTGCAAAACAAAAAGCTAGAAACACGCTACTGAGATAAATTGAATAACAGCACCACCAAAGTACACTATAATGGAAGGAGTTGTTTTGGTGCTATTGGGTCAAATTACCCAACTAGCTAATACCACTCATGTTCAAATTCAAACACACAGTTTGGCAATTTTACATCAAGGATCTGAAATTTCAGATCAAGCTAAACAAATAAGTATTCATCACTGCTATAATATTTTTAGGGGATGGTCACCCACCGGACCTCCATCTTAAATATTGCATTTCACCCTATAATTGTTATTATGGTGCTTATTAAACTCATGCTCATCGCAATGTGTTGTATGTATTGTTACATAAAAAAATGTACTTGAAGCTAAAACCGCAAGCTCAAATTGCCTCTCAGTACATTGCTTGAAACAGCTGTATAAGATATGACCCATTCAAGAATTCTTCTTGAGGAGTCAAAAGGGGGACATGTAGTAATAGGATTTTATGTTTGTATTTTCTATAACTTAGAATGAAGGATAAAGGATGATAATGTAGTACGTATTAAATATATTGATGTATGATATGATTTGATTGTATTCTGCCGGCCACCCTGACTAGATAGCAGGAAGGAACGACCCTGTGCCATTGGAAAAAATGCACAGGCTTCCTGTGTCTGAACTGATGTTAAAGCAGGAACAGACCAGAACAGTCCTTATGGCTGATTATGGTCACCTTTTGTTTTAGGAAAAGTTTTCATTACAGTATTTGCTATAAGGTCTTGTTTCTTATCTGTATCGCAAACGAAGTTGTGTAAGGTTCTTTTGTAATCCCTTTAGTAACCATATAACCATTTCTAAAATGTAATCCTGTCTGAAATTCTCTGTAAAATTGTTTGGTGTGAGTAAAGGATGTGTGCACGGTTAAGGATGAGTGTGAAAGCTGTCACAAATGTCCAGATTGTCGAGAAGAAGTGAGAGACTTGGAGAGACAGCAGGAAACAATTATAAAACATCCATTGTATCTGATGCTAAATGAGTTAGCAGCACTGACAACCTCAGAGGTGAGGCAAACACCCCCCAAAGGCCAGACAACAAATAAGAGACAACAGAGGAAAACCCCAATGTTGCCACCACTTAAGGACTAATGACTACAGAATGACATTGCAAAATCCATAGACTAAAGTGGGAATTTACAAGTATAAAGCTGGGGTGTTTTGCCATAGAATTCTGGGCTCAGTCCTGCAAAGCATCGGAGCATCGGGTCACGACCGACAGAGCCCAGCTTCTCACTCGTGCTCAATCTAACTGACCATTAGATTGACTCAAGATACAACAGACCATCTGCAGGATCTGTGTGTGTGTGATTGAATGCATATGCTAAATGTTGTATTTTCAATAAATGCAGCGTATTTCCTTTTTCCCTGAAAAAGAGCCCATGTGCTTCTTATAAGCTTAACAACTGTTCCAAGCCAAATACTGGCCACCAGCCCCTGCAATTGTCCTGAGCTAAACACCAGCCACCAAACCCCTATCCCAACTATCCTGAGCAAAACATCAGCTGCCAACCCCCCGTCCCGACTGTCCTGAGCAAAACACCGGCCGCCAATCCCCCACCAGACTCTACTGAACCAATCATCAGCCTCCAGGCCCCATCCCCCCAACTGTCCTGAGCAAAATACGAGCACCAGCCCCCACAACTGTCCAAAACCAAACACCAGCCACCAACTCCCCACCCCGACTATTCTGAGCAAAACACCGACTGCCAAAAACCCCGCCCCCCACCGACTGTCCTTGGCTAAACAAGAGCCCCCACTCCTGACTGTCCTGAGTAAACCACCACCCACCAGGCCCCCCAAACTGTCCTAAGCCAAACACCACACACCAACCCCCCCGAACTGTCCTGAGTAACTCGCCCCCCCAACTCTCCTGAGCAAAACACTTGCCATCAACCACCACCCTAGACTGTACTGAACTAATCACCAGCCCCCAGGAGCGCCCCCCCACTGCCTTTAACAAAACAAGAGCCACCAGCCCCAGCAACCATCCTGATGCAAACACCAGCCACCAACCCTGCCTTCCAACTGTCCTGAGCCAAACACCAGCTGCTAACCCCCCAAAAAAACTGTGCCAGGACCCCGCATTCTCTCCCACACCCCAACTCCCTGCCACAGCCTGGAGTCCCCTCCCGCACCCAAACTTCCTTTCGGAGTCTGCACCTGCATGACCCCCACAGCCCAACCTCTTGCCCCAGCCCCTCCTCCCTGCCCCTTACCCCCCCTGCACTAACCCCCCGCCCTAGCCCACAGTCCCCTCCTGCACCTCAAACCCTTCATCCACAGCCCCAGCCCAGAGCCTGCAGCCCCAGCCAGAGCCCTCATGCCTGCCACAACCCTGCCCCAGCCCAGAGTCCCCTCCTGCACAGCAAACCTCTCATTCCTGGCCGCACCCCAGAGCCTGCACCCCCAGCCCAAAGCCCAGAGCCCATACCCCCCACACCCACTCCAACCCCCTGCCCCAGCCTGGTGAAAGTGAGTGAGGTTGGGAGAGAGGGAGCAACAGAGGGAGGATGGATGGAGCGAGTGGAGGGCAGAACCTCAGAGAAGGGGTGGGGGAGGGGCCTCGGGGCACGGGTGTTTGGTTTTGCGCAATTAGAATGTTGGCAACCCTAGCCAGGAACTGGAGCATCCCAGAGCCAGAAGCCAGGAACTGGAGCAGCCCAGAACCAGAGCTGGGGCAACACAGACCAACTGCGCTGACGGGGAGCCAAGGCTGAGGTTACAGCAGGGAGCTGCGGGCCCAGAGTTGGGGAGCAGACACAAGTGACACCGATGTGGAGAGCAGTGAGCAGCTGGGAGAGCAAGAGGGCCCTGGGCAGAGGGCTCAGTGCAGGGAGACCTCGCCAGACAAGAGGCCTTGTAGGCTGGACTTGGAGAGGGGTTGTGACCCCGACAGGGGGGGCAATCCTGGGGAGAGGGGACCCTGCCATCTGTCACCGCAGTACAGCCAGTGCCTGGGATGGGTGAGAAGCGTCCCACTGGGCGGATGTGACACTCTGTACCTCGGGGGAACATCCAGCACCCCCATGTTCATCCTTGTAAAATGATTGTGTAGTATCTAAGGCAAAGTTTGTCACGTCGGGTGTCTTCAGAAGGCTCATAATGTACTGAGAATTGTTGTTATGGTAATGTTATATTAATCATTCTTATAATAATGTTATAGGTTGTAATTTCATGTATATAGTTATGAGGCTGAGAATGTGTCCTCATGGCTTAAAACAAGCCCAGGCAAAAACTCTCCAAGATCAGAGGAGCAGTTCACATCTCATCAGGGCATATATGGGACAAACCCAGCCCAGCCTCACAGGAACAAAGGACGCTGGCCTAGGCAGCAACAAAGGATCTGTTAGACTCTCGATTGAGTCATCCCCCTTCCTTTGGTCAGTTTGGGACTGTGATGAGGTAATGCTCACTTGACTCTGAAGGTTGGGGGGGGGCAAAGCCAAGAGGGAAGAAAGAACATAATAAAAGGGAGCAACGTTTGCCATGCTCTTCCTCTCTCTTCCACCTACATCTACAGACACCACACCAAGCTACTAAAGCACTGATCAAAGGGGAGAGCCTGTATGAAGAGCAACCAGCCACCCTGTGGTTAGAAGCATCTAAGTTCTTAAGGGCACTGATAGTGTTAAGATCAGCTGAGAATGCGTTTTATTTCATTTGACGAAACCTGACTTGTTATGGTTTGACTTCTAATCATTTAAAACCTATCTTTTATAGTTAATACATGTGTTTGTTTAGTCTACCTGAAGCAGTGCATTTGGTTCGAAGTGTGTCAGAGGCTCCCCTTGGGATACAAGCCTGGTACATATCAATTAAGCTTGTAATGTCCATCAGGCATAACTGGACACTGCAAGACAGAGGTTCCTAGGGCTGTGTCTGGGACTAGAGATATTGTCTAGTGTCATTCGGTTGCACAATCCAAGGCGCTAAGCCCAGGAGTGGGGGTTCTCACAGCAGAGCAGGGTAAGGCTGGCTCCCAGAGTCAATGATTGGAGTGACCTAGCAGATCAGTGGTCCGGATAACACCAGGGGAACGTCACAGCGGGATCCTTGCTTCCTTTAACCTTTCCCATTTTTTCCTTACTTTTCTTATTGCTTCTTGCTGTTTAATAAATTGTATTTGGTATGAATTCAATGTAGTGTTCCCTGTGTCAGGGACATGGCTGGGGCAGAGCGAGCACCCCGGAGTGGGACAACCTAGCCCCTGTCCTAAGTGACCACGACAGGCCTGGGGCTCAGCCCCCTAGGATCTTGGTGTGACGTTGCACTCTATATGATTTTATAAAAATATGCTGATGAGTGTGAATATAATGTAAACTGGAATATGCTTCATGCAAAAGGTCTCTTGTAAGGTATGACAATGCTTATAATCTACTGAGTGTGGTCATCCTATTCATATAAATGTATCACTCTTGTATGAAACTAGAAATATGAAATATAACTCAGAGGTCCTATTGTAGTTATGCAAAGTGTGGGCCATTAATGGTGATGTGGAATCTTAATGGCTCCCATTAACCAAGATGATTGACTGTAGATGGCTCTGTTTTACTTGTAAGTCTTCCTGTATCTCTGTGTGCTGGCAAGTGGGTAATGAAGTCTTAAGGTGACATATGATCATGTCACCTGAACTGGAATCCATCTTTAACCTGGTGCTTTTCCATTGAGAAGGAGAGGTGGGAATCCAGAGGGACAAAGGATTCCGGTCTTATGCAAAAAATATATAAGTGGGTGGAACAGAACAAAGGGGGCGGCCATCATGAGAAATCCCCTACCTACCACCTGAGCCAGAACAAGGGCTGTACCAGGGGAAAGGATTGTGCCCAGACTAAGAAGGCATCCAGTCTGTGAAAGAAACTTATTGAAACATCTTTGAGGGTGAGATTTTATCTGTATTCAGTTTTATTACTGTACTAGACTTAGACTTGCATGTTTTATTTTATTTTGCTTGGTAATTCACTTTGTTCTGTCTGTTATTACCTGGAACCACTTAAATCCAACTTTCTGTATTTAATAACATCACTTTTTACTTATTAATTAACCCAGAGTACGTATTAATACCTGGGGGGGAGGAGAACAGTGATGCATATCTCTCTGTCAGTGTTATAGAGGGCGAACAATTTATGAGTTTACCCTGTATAAGCTTTATACAGGATAAAACCAATTTATTTGGGGTTTGGACCCCATTTGGAATGGGGCATCTGAATGTTAAAGACAGGAACACTTCTTAACTTGCTTTCAGTTAAGTCTGCAGTTTTGGGGCACATGCTTCAGACCCTGGGTCTGTGTTGGAGCAGACTAGTGTGTCTGGCTCAGCAAGACAGGGTGCTGCATTCCCAAGCTGGCAGGGAAAGCAGGGGCAGAAGTAGTCTTGGCACAACAGGTGGCAATCCCAAGGGGGTTTCTGTGTTCCAACCCATCACACCTGGGCCCAGTCTTGTGGGGGTTACAAGGACTGCTGCTCGGGGGAGCAGAAGAGGAGCCCTTGAGAAAAAGAGTGTACCCATTGTTCTCTAAAATGTGTCTTTTTAACTACCACTCTCCCTTTTTTTTCCCTCCACCATCTGCATATATTTCTCCTTCCCAGAGGCTAGCGAAGATTAGAAGGTGAAAAAAACGCGCTCACGATGAAATGTTCTGTGACCTCATGCTGTGTGTGGGAGGCCACACTGACAGAGGACAGCAAAATACATGGAGGCAGACTATCTCAGAGTGCAGGAAAGCACAATATGAACGAGAGGGGAGGTGGCGGGCTGAAGATGATAGATGGCGTCAGCTCAGAAGGCAGGAGTCAATGCTCAGGCTGCTGGAGGCTCAAACTCATATGCTCCAGCATATGGTTGAGCAGCAGGAAAGGCAGCAAGACCACAGACTGCTGCTACAGCCCCTGTATAACCAACCGCCCTCCTCCCCAAGTTCCATAGCCTCCTCACCCAGACGCCCAAGAACGCGGTGGGGAGACCTCCGGCCAACCAGCCACTCCACCCCAGAGGATTGCCCAAGAAACAGAAGGCTGGCATTCAATAAGTTTTAAAGTTTTTAAGTGCTGTGTGTCCTTGTCCTTCCTTCCTCCACCACCCCTCCCGGGCTACCTTGGCAGTTATCCCCCTATTTGTGTGATGAATTAATAAAGAATGCATGAATGTGAAGCAAAAATGACATTATTGCCTCTGTAAGTGGTGATCAAAGGGGGGAGGGGAGGGCGCTTAGCTTACAGGAAAGTAGAGTGAACCCGCAGCGGTGGGGGTTTCATCAAGGAGAAATAAACAGAACTTTCACACCGTAGCCTGGCCAGTCATGAAACTGGTCTTCAAAGCTTCTCTGATGCGCACAGCGCCCTCCTGTGCTCTTCTAACCGCCCTGGTGTCTGGCCTCAACCTCCCACTCCGCCATAAAGGTCTGCCCCTTACTCTCACAGATATTGTGGAGCACACAGCAAGAAGTAATAACAGTGGGAATATTGGTTTCGTTGAGGTCTAAACAACTCAGTAACTGAGCCAGCGTGCTTTTAAACGGCCAAATGCACATTCTACCACCATTCTGCACTTGCTCAGCCTGTAGTTGAACAGCTCCTGACTACTGTCCAGGGTGCCTGTGTACGGCTTCATGAGCCATGGCATTAAGGGGTAGGCTGGGTCCCCAAGGATAACTATAGGCATTTCAACATCCCCAAAGGTTATTTTCTGGTCTGGGAAGAAAGTCCCTTGCTGCAGCTGTTGAAACAGATCAGTGTTCCTGAAGATGCAAGCATCATGTACCTTTCCCGGCCAGCCCAAGTTGATGTTGGTCCCTTGTGATCCACCAGCGCTTGCAGCAACCATTGAAAAGTACCCATTTCAGTTTATGTACTTGCAGGCTTGGTGCTCCTGTGCCAAGATAGGGATATGGGTTCCGTCTATGGCCCCACCACGGTTAGGGAATCCCATTGCAGCAAAGCCATCCACTATGACCTGCACATTTCCCAGAGTCACTACCAGCATATAGAGTCACTATATCAGCAGCTCAGCGATTGCGTTGGCTACTTGCATCCCAGCAGCCCCCACTGTAGGTTTGCCCGCTCCAAATTGATTCGTGACTGACTGGTAGCTGTCTGGCGATGCAAGCTTCCACAGGGCTATCATCACTTGCTTCTGAACTGTGAGGGCTGCTCTCACCTTGGTATTCTTCCGCTTCAGGGCAGGGGAAAGCAAGTCACAAACTTCCATGAAAGTGCCCTTACGCATACGAAAGTTTCGCAGCCACTGAGAATCGTCCCAGACCTGCAACACTATGTGGTCCCACCAGTCTGTGCTTGTTTCCCGGGTCCAGAATCGGTGTTCCACACCGTGAATTTGCCCAACTGACACCATGATGTGCACACTGCAGGGGCCCGTACTTTTTGAGAAGTCTATGTCCATGTCCTCATCACTCTCGTCACTGCACTGCAGTGGCCTCCTCACCTGGTTTCGGTTTTGTTGCAAGTTATGGTTCTGCATATCTTGCTGGATAATGCACACGGTGTTTATAGTGCTCATAATTGCCGCAGTGATCTGAGCGGGCTCCATATTCCGAGTGCTATGGCGTCTGTGCTGAAAAATGGCACAAAACGATTGTCTGCCATTGCTCTGAAGGAGGGGAGGGGTGACTGACGACATGGCTTACAGGGTTGGCTTACAGGGAATTAACATCAACAAAGGGGATGGCTTTTCATCCAGCAGAAATAGAATGGCCCCCTTAAGTATAGAACTCAAAACCCTGGGTTTAGCAGGCGTTGATTTCACGGAGGGAGGAAGGGGAGAGAAAATGAATACAAATGAATACAAAACAAATCTGGTCTATTTCTTGTTTTGATCCACTTCCTCTATCTTTATACATCTTAGGCTGGCAGCAGACTGTGCAGTACGACTGCTAGCCATCATCTCCTGGGTGCTCGCCAGAAGAGGGTGCAGTATGACTGGTGGCCATCGTTATCTCCTGGATGCTTACCAGAAGAAGACAGCGCAGTACGACTGCTGGCAGGACTGAATCTCCATGAGATGAAACTTAAAAGGGGAAATGGCCTGGCTGAGTCACTCCCATGTCTACCTAGGCACCCCTGACCAACCTCATGGAGGTCAGCTAAAAGAGCACTCAGGAGTACGACGATGATGGCTACCAATCATAATGAACCGTCTGCTGCCAAAAGGCAATGAGCTGCTGCTGTGTAGCAATGCAGTACTGAGGCTGCCAGCACCCAGGAGAAAATACAGTGACGATGAGCTGAGCGGGCTCCATGCTTGCAGTGGTATGGCATCTGCATGGGTAACCCGCCCAAAAGGCGCAAAACGATTACCTGCCATTGCTTCCACGGAGGGAGAGAGGGAAGGGGGGGGGGCCTGACAATATGTATCCGCGAAAATGTTTTTGCCCCATCACGCATTGGAATTTCAACCCAGAATTCAAATGGGTGGCGGAGATTGCAGGAACTGTTGGATAGCTACCCATAGTGCAATGCTCCGGAAGTCAATGGTAGCCTCTGTACTGTGGACGCACTCCACTGACTAAATGTACTTAGAGCATTTGTGTGGGGACACACACAATTGACTGTATAAAAATGTTTTCTAAAAAACCGACTTTAATAATTCGACCTAATTTCATAGTGCAGACATACCCTTACTCTGGAAACAGGCCAATCCGTGATTGCCTCCACTTTGGCCAGCTCCGGCTTCAGGTGGCCTCTCCCCACCTTGTGTCCCAGGTATGACACCTCTGCAATCGCCACCTTGCATTTTCCAGCTCTTATGGTCAGTCTCGCATCCTGAAGGCAACCCAGCACCCTCTTCACCTGGGACACATGTTCTTCCCAGGTCTGGCTAAAGACAGAGATATCGTCAATATTCACTAGACCAAAGTCCTCCGTCCCCCTTAGTAATTTGTCTACCAGGCACTGGAACGTGGCAGGTGCCCCCTTGAGGCCAAAATTCAGAACCAGGAACTCGAAGAGCCCTATTGGGGTGGTGAAGACAGACTTCACCATGGCCTCTGGTTCCAAAGGCACCTGCCAATAGCCTTCGGTGAGATCCATGGTAGTGAGGTACCAGGCGCATCCCAACTTCTCTAGGATCTCATCAGTCCTAGGCATGGGGTAGGCACCTGTCAAGGTTCCTTCCTCACTCTGAACTCTAGGATACCTGTGTGGGTACCTGCACGAAAACACTCCCAAGCTTATTCTTACCAGCTTAGGTTAAAAACTTCCCCAAAGTACAAACTTTGCCTTGTCCTTGAACACTATGCTGCCACCACCAAGCGTTTGAAAAAAAGAACAGGGAAAGAGACAACTTGGAGACGTCTTCCCCCAAACTATTCCCCCCAAACCCTACACCCCCCTTTCCTGGGGAAGGCTTGATAAGAATCCTCACCAATTTGTACAGATGAACACAGACCCAAACCCTTGGATCTTAAGAACAATGAAAAAGCAATCAGGTTCTTAAAAGAAGAATTTTAATTAAAGAAAAGGTAAAAAAATCACCTCTGTAAAATCAGGATGGTGAATACCTTACAGGGTAATTAGATTCAACACATAGAGAATCCCTCTAGGCAAAATCTTAAATTACAAAAAAGACACACAGACAGGAATATTCATTCTATTCAGCACAGCTATTTTCTCAGCCATTTAAAGAAATCATAATCTAATACATACCTAGCTAGATTACTTACTAAGTTCATAGAATCATAAAATATCAGGGTTGGAAGGGACCTCAGAAAGTCATCTAGTCCAACACCCTGCTCAAAGCAGGACCAATCCCCAATTAAATCATCCCAGCCAGGCCTTTGTCAAGCCTGACCTTAAAAACTTCTAAGGAAGGAGATTCTACCACCTCCCTAGGTAACGCATTCCAGTGTTTCACCACCCTCCTAGTGAAAAAGTTTTTCCTAATATCCAACCTAAACCTCCCCCACTGCAACTTGAGACCATTACTCCTTGTCCTGTCCTCTTCTACCACTGAGAATAGTCTAGAACCATCCTCTCTGGAACCACCTCTCAGGCAGTGGAAAGCAGCTATCAAATCCCCTCTCATTCTTCTCTTCTGCAGACTAAACAATCCCAGTTCCCTCAGCCTCTCCTCATAAGTCATGTGTTCCAGACCCCTAATCATTTTTGTTGCCCTTCGCTGGACTCTCTCCAATTTTTCCACATCCTTCTTGTAGTGTGGGGCCCAAAACTGGACACAGTACTCCAGGTGAGGCCTCACCAATGTCGAATAGAGGGGAACGATCACGTCCCTCGATCTGCTCGCTATGCCCCTACTTATACATCCCAAAATGCCATTGGCCTTCTTGGCAACAAAGGCACACTGCTGACTTATATCCAGCTTCTCGTCCACTGTCACCCCTAGGTCCTTTTCTGCAGAACTGCTGCTTAGCCATTCGGTCCCTAGTCTGTAGTTGTGCATTGGATTCTTCCGTCCTAAGTGCAGGACCCTGCACTTCTCCTTATTCAACCTCATCAGATTTCTTTTGGCCCAATCCTCCAATTTGTCTAGGTCCCTCTGTATCCTATCCCTGCCCTCCAGCGTATCTACCACTCCTCCCAGTTTAGTATCATCCGCAAATTTGCTGAGAGTGCAATCCACACCATCCTCCAGATCATTTAGGAAGATATTGAACAAAACCGGCCTCAGGACCGACCCCTGGGGCACTCCACTTGACACCGGCTGCCAACTAGACATGGAGCCATTGATCACTACCCGTTGAGCCCGACAATCTAGCCAACTTTCTACCCACCTTAAAGTGCATTCCTCCAGCCCATACTTCTTTAACTTGCTGACAAGAATACTGTGGGAGACCCTGTCGAAAGCTTTGCTAAAGTCAAGAAACAATACATCCACTGCTTTCCCTTCATCCACAGAGCCAGTTATCTCATCATAGAAGACGATTAGATTAGTCAGACATGACCTACCCTTGGTGAATCCATGCTGACTGTTCCTGATCACTTTTCTCTCATGTAAGTGCTTCAGGATTGATTCTTTGAGCACCTGCTCCATGATTTTTCCGGGGACTGAGGTGAGGTGAGTTCTAAGACTCCATTCCTGTTCTGTCCCCGACAAAAGCATCATACAGACAGACATAGACCCTTTGTTTTTATCCCTCCTCCCAGCTTTTGAAAGTATCTTTTCTCCTCATTGGTCGTTTTGGTCAGGTGCCAGCGAGGTTACCTTTAGCTTCTTAACCCTTTACAGGTGAGAGGATTTTTCCTCTGGCCAGGAGGGATTTTAAAGGGGTTTACCCTTCCCTTTATATTTATGACAACCATACACACTGTAACGAGAGTGATCACTTAATGTGAGCTATTAGCAGCAGGAGAGCGGGGTGGGGGAACCTTTTGTAGTAATAATCAAGGTGGGCAATCTCCAGCAGTTAACAAGAACATCTGAGGAACAGTTGGGGGGGGTGGCGGATAAACATGGGGCAATAGTTTTACTTTGTGTAATGACCCATCCACTCCCAGTCTCTATTCAAGCCTAAGTTAATTGTATCCAGGTTACAAATTAATTCCAATTTAGGAGTTTCTCGTTGGAGTCTGTTTTTGAAGTTTTTTTGTCGTAGTACTGCCACTTTTAGGTCTATAATCGAGTGACCAGAGAGATTGAAGTTTTCTCCGAATGGTTTTTGAATGTTATAATTCTTGACCTCTGAGTTGTGTCCATTTATTCTTTTGCGTAGAGACTGTCCATTTTGACCAATGTACATGGCAGAGGGGCATTGCTGGCACATGATGGCATATATCACATTGGTAGATGTGCAGGTGAATGAGCCTCTCATAGTGTGGCTGATGTGATTAGGCCCTATGATGGTGTCCCCTGAATAGATGATATGTGGGCACAGTTGGCAACGGGCTTTGCTGCAAGGATATGTTCCTGGGTTAGTGTTTTTGTTGTGTGATGTGTGGTTGCTGGTGAGTATTTCCTTCAGGTTGGGGGGCTGTCTGTAGGCAAGGACTGGCCTGTCTCCCAAGATCTGTGAGAGTGAGGGATCGTCCTTCAGGATAGGTTGTAGATCCTTGATGATGCGTTGGAGAGGTTTTAGTTGGGGGCTGAAGGTGATGACTAGTGGCGTTCTGTTATTATCTTTGTTGGGCCTGTCCTGTAGTAGGTGACTTCTGGGTACTCTTCTAGCTCTGTCAATCTGTTTCTTCACTCACCAGCAACCAAATTTCAAAAACAGACTGCTGAATTGTAATTCATGAATGCACTATGAATGCCACTATGAATGCAGCACTTCCGTGATCTCAGCCTGCTGGGCAGGGATTAGCTGGTCTGAGATGGGAATTGATTCCAGTGAGGGGTCAGCCCCCGCTCAGGCAGGAGTCCCACCAGGGGATCCTTTCTCTTCTCCCAGTGTCACACACAGACAGCACCAACTTCTCCCTGTCCCAGTATGCCTTCATCATGTTGACATGGTACAGCTGGTGTCTGTGTGCCCGGTTGGACAGTTTCACTACATATTTCACCTTTTTACATGTCTGATGACCCTAAAGGGGCCGTCCCAGGGAGCTTGCAGCTTGTTCTTCCTCACAGGGATGAGGAGAATCACCTGGTCCCTGGTAGCACAGGAGCGGCCACGTGCTGAGTGGTCATACCAGACCTTTTGCTTCCTCTGTGCCCTTGCTAGGTTTCCCCTGGCCAAGCCCGTGAGCAAAGCGAGCTTTTCCCGGAAAGTCAGTACATGTTCCACCATTGATTCTCCATTGGGAGAGGCTTTCCTCTCCCACTCATCCCACGTCAAGTCTAGGGGTCCCATCACTCTCCTCCCATACAGAAACTCGAACAGGGAAAACCCTGTGGATTCCTGGGACAGTTGTCTGTATGTGAACAGCAGGCGTGGTAAATACTTGTCCCAGTCCTGCAGGTGCTGGTCCATAAACGTTTTCAGTATCATCTTTAGGGTCCCATTGAACCTTTCCACAACTCCATTAGACTGATGGTGATACGCTGTGGCCCAGGTGTGTCGGACCCTACACACCTCCCACAAGTGCTGGAGCACGGATGACATGAAGTTGGACGCCTGGTCTGTAAGGACCTCCTAGAGGAACCCCACTCTGCTTAAAATGGTCAAAAGTTCATCTGCCACGGTGTCTGCCTCAATAGATGACAAGGCCACCGCTTTGGGGTTGCGTATAGTGAAATCCACCACCACCAGAATGTATTTCTTCCCCGACCAAGTCGCCCTGCTGAGGGGCCCCACTATGTCCATAGCCACCTTCTGAAAAGGTGTCTGCAAGATGATGGGCAAAGGTCTCAGTGCTGCTTTACACTTATCCCAGGCCTTCCCCACCCTGTGGCAGGAGTCACAGGACCGGCAATACTGTTGGACGGCATCAAAGACCCGGGACCAGTAAAAGTTCTGCAGCAGCCTCTGCCTGGTGCGCTGGATGCCGTGATGCCCTGAAAGGGGAATATCGTGGGCCAAGTTCAACAGTCTTCAGCAGTACATCCTGGCCTTCCAAGGTTCAGTTTGTCCCAAACCAGCCCATTCCCGGTACAGGAATCCCTTCCCCAAAAGAATCTCTCCTGGTAGTCCTCCCCCTGGGATCCTGCACCGCTGTGGCCAGCAAGGGCCCTCAGCTTCTCAAAGGAGGGATCCTCCTGACGCTCTGTCTGGAATTCACCTGCTGGCTTTGAGAGTAGAGGCCTGGTTGGTGGTGACTCTGTTACTCCACCTTGGGACACAGGTTTTGGCCCAGTCCTGTCAATCCCTACCCTCGGTGCTTCGGTCCCCGACTTCGGGAGGTCCCATGTCCCTCATTGGCTCTGGTTCCGGGTAAGGACCAGGGCACCCTGAGTGCCATTCGGCCAATTCTCCAAGTCATTACCCCTTAGCACCTCAGTAGGCAGGTGATCGTGCACCCCAAACTCTTTAGCCCCCATTTCAGGTGTATCCTTGATACAGACACCTTGATTGGGGGACTGAACACTCCCCTCAGGGCCATGTATGCATCGGGCACTAGCTTGTCTGCGTATACCACCTCGGGCCGTGCCAGTGTTAACTCTGCGCTGGTTTCCCAGAATCACTGGATGCTTCTTCCCCCCACCTCAATGGGGATGATCTGGCAATTGTCTCCTGGGGCCTGTCCAATGCCAACCCGGCAGATTGAGAACAGGCAATCTAGACCTGGAGCCCCGCCTTCCCTTGCTGGCCTGGCCTGGTTGTCCCCTCCTCCTGGCATAGCCCTGTTGACTGCTGCCCCCTGGACCGGCGATGCCCCCTCTTGGTGGGCTTCCACCCACTTGACACTCGCATGCGTTTTGCATGGCTGCCATTTCCTTCATCTTCAGGCATTGCGCCACCTTGTGTCCTTTTTCTCCACAGTAATTACATTTCAGGTCCCTCAAGTCCCACGAGGTGGATTGGCCCGCCCCAGCATTCATGGACACTCCTGAGTTGGGCTTCCTGGAGTCCCACTTTTGAGACGTCTCTGGGTGACTCCCCTTCTGAATCCCCAAAGTGGGTCTCCCTCCTCCCCCCAATCTGCTGTCCACAAACTCATCCACCAGTGCACCCTCACTGCGCAGATCTTTAGGCTTCCGGTCCACTAACCACATCTTAAGGTCTGGAGGGCAGATGTTATACAGCTGCTCCAGTCCCATCAGGTTATATATTTCCTCGGCGGTAGTGCCCCTGCACCATTCCCTCACTTACGATGATATTCCCACAGCAGGCTGTAGACCTCTTTGTAGGTGACACCTGGGGGTGTTGCGTACACCCTGGAATCGTTTCCTGTATGCTTCAGGGGTCAGTTCAAAGTTCAGCAGCAAAGCCTGTTTAAACAGGTCATAGTCCCCTGTCTCAATACCATCCATTTAGCTGAACGCCTCTATGGCCTTGGGACCGAGCACGTGGGTGAGCCAGCGGAGCCTGTCTGCGGGGTCAATCTGGTTCAGATCACAAGCCTTCTGAAAGGCTGTGAGGTAGACATCAAAATCCCCCTCTCCTTAAACTGGGACAGCAGTTTCATTTCTAGATTCCCCACAAAAATGGCGTCTTGGAGCCCTTACCCACTTACCCCACGGGAGGCCCTCTTGGCCCGCCTTTCCTCCAACTCAAACTCGTGTTTTCGGTGTTCTGTACAGTCCTCCAGCCTCCAGTCCTCCAGTTCCAGCTCCTTTGCTTTCAGCTCCAGTCTCCACAGCTCCTCCAGGGAGAAACCTGACTGGAGCCCCACTGTGCCCACTGTGGACTCGGGACTAATAGACTCCCAGCTGCTACATGGACTGCCCCCACGGCTACTCCCTGGCTCTCCTGCCCCCAGCAGCTCCCCTGAGGTCTGGAGCCTGTTCCACAGTCAGACAGCCACAGCGGGAGTGGACAGACACGTAGACAGACTGCCGTGGGGGTGAGCAGAGAGACACAGATTTGGGGGGAGCTGATGAACACACAGACAGACAGCGGGGGGGGGGGGGTGTATGCTGTGATGTAGTGGGTATTTTCCCTTGTTATGTTATATGTAAGTCTTACTGTTTTGCATGAATGCTGTGTATGCCTCAGTTTCTCTGTGTACTGCACCAATGTCTACGTGGTGGGAGTAAGGGTGTGTGACTCTTGCACGGGCTACTCCAGCTGCCTGCGCGATGCTATGGCCTTCGTTACCTGAGACCCAGGAGGGGGGATGAGACCAGGTGACTCTTGGCCCGGGAAGTGAGACAAAGGCCAGAGGAGCTGCAATGGGCAGGGCAGGTGCTTGGCAGCTGGAAACGAGTCAGTCTCGGCTGGCTTGGGGCACAGGGGGAGGGCCAGAGCCCGGGCTCTGGGCTCCCCTCCCCGCAAGATGGACTTGGCTGAAAGTCACTGATTTCTGTGGTAACAAGTTCTGTCACCGTCCCCATCCAGCAGGGGGTCTCCACCAGCTCCCCGTCGGTGGATCTGAGACAGAGGGACTTGAAATTGAGATCAAAGGACTCAGAGGCCCATGAGAGGCAGGGACGGCATGAGGCAGAACAGGAGGAGAGACAGAAGCAGCATACAGTGGAGATGGCTGAGCTGAGAGGCAGAAGGACCCGTCTAGGGGTGAGTGGGGGTGGACTCCAGGGTGCCAATTCCACAGGGAAACTCGACACTAAGTTGCTGCCCCAGCTTAAGGAGGGGGGAGATATAGATGACTGTTTCATGGCATTTGGGAAGGCTGGCAATTGGAATTAGGCTGGCGCTGTGGAATGGCTCCGGTGTCTAATCACCTTCTTGGGTCCCAAGGCTATAGAGCTGTTTAGCCAGATGGGCGAGTTGGAAGACTGGCTCTCACTCCTGGCCCCAGCATATATGTCTGTGTGGACTGTCCTGGGCTCAGGCCCCTTGGAATCCCATTGGGAGAGGATGTTGATGGTCAATAGTGAGACATTCCTGGGGTGGTGAGATCCTGGGATAGAGAAAACTGTTGTCAGGCCCTGTATGGTGTGCCTCCTATTTCCCCAAAATATCCCTCCAGGACCTTACACCCCCTTTCCTGGAGAGGTTTGAGATTAAATAAGATGAGCACAGACCAAGAAAAAATACCCAGTCACATTCTTAAAAAACAGAACTTTATTAGAAGAATAAAAAAAGATGAGAACAACTCTGTAAGATCAGAATGGAAGATAATCTTACAGGCAGTCAGATTCAAAACATAGAGAATCCCTCTAGGCAAAACCTTAAGTTACAAAAAGACATAAAAACAGGAATACACATTTCCTCCAGCACAGCGAATTTCACGAGCCAAAACAAAGAAAACCTAACACATTTTCCAGCTAGATTACCTACTAACTTTACAGGAGTTGGAGGGCTTGCATCCTTGATCTGTTCCCGGCAAAGATATCACACAGACAGACAACAGCCTCCAGATTTGAAAGTATCTTGTCCCTTCATTGGTTATTTTGGGTCAGGTATCAGCTTCTTAACCCTTTACAGGTAAAAGGACTTTGCCTCTGGCCGGGAGGGATTTTTTTATAGGACCGTATACAGAAAATGGTATATAAGTGGCGTCCCTTTATATTTATGACAGGACCCAAGGGAGGCAGAAAGTCTGGACTTTGCCTCTGGCCAGGAGGGATTTTATAGCACTGTATACAGAAAAGTGGTTATATAAGTGGCGTCCCTTTATATTTATGACAGGACCCAAGGGAGGCAGAAGGTCTGGTACGACCACTCACCTTACGGCACCGGGGACCAGGTGAAGGTTCTTATCCTGGTGAGGAAGAATAAGCTGCAAGCTGCCTCGGACGGGCCCTTCAAGGTCAACAAGCAGCTGAATGAGGAAAATGATATGGTGGAACTGCCCAGCCGGGCTCACAGCCACCAAAGGGATCACGTAAACATGATGGAGCTATACTGTGAAAGGGAGAGGCTGGTACTGGCCGTTGTGTGGCCAGTGGGAGAAGGGGGCAGATCCCTTGGTGAGTCTCCTCCTTAAGACAGGAGCTGGTCCCTTGCTGGAATCAATTCCCCTCTCTGCCTAGTAGGATAGAAAGCTACCTAGATTGTCAGGCTCAATGGGTACTGAGCAACGGCTCAGTGTCTAGTTGGCAGCTGGTATCAAGCGGAGTGCCCCAGGGATCGGTCCTAGGTCTGGTTTTGTTCAATACTAATGATCTGGACTATGGCATAGATTGCACCCTCAACAATTTCGCTCATGACACTAAGCTGGGGGAGAGATACGCTGGAGGGTAGGTGTGATGTTGCACTCCATATGCTTTATGGAAATATGCTTATGAATAGGACATAACTGGAATATGCTTTTCGCTAAATACCCCTTCTATTATGTCATTAGAAAGCTTGTAATCTACTAAGTGTGTTCGTCCTATTTTTTTGCATGTATTATTTCTATATCTGGAGTTAGAAGCATAAGATATAAACTTGTTTCACAGATGTAAACATATTAAGTGGAGGCTATTAAGGTGCTCCAGAAAAAAATAAGTTGTAAATGGCCTTAGTTACCTGAAAGCCTTCCTGTGTACGTGTGGGCAAGCCCATGGGAAATGGAGACTAGGGTACTTATAGTTATTTGTGACCATGTCACCTGGTAATGACATCCATCTTAAATCTGGTACTTTTCCATTTAGAAGGAGGGGTGTGGACCCAGAGAGACAAAACATTCCTGTCTTGTGCGAAAGCTATAAAAGGGATTGGAGCAGGACAAAAGAGGCTGCCGGCCATGAGAAAACTCCTTCTTACCACCTGAAATGTCTGCTGGAACTAACAAGGACTGTACCGGGGAAAGGATTGGGCCCAGACTAGGAAGGAGTCTGTGAAAGAAGCTTATTGGAATGTCTCTGCGGGTGAGATATTACCTGTAATCAGTTTCTTAACGTTTTTAGGCTTAGACTTGTGTGTCTTTGCTTTAATTTTGCTTGGTGACTTCTTTTGTTCCATCTGTGGTTACTTCAAACTACTTTTATATTTAATAAAATCACTTTTGTATATTAATAAACCCAGAGTAAGTGATGAATACCTGGGGGAGCAAACAGCTGTGCATATCTCTCTATCAGTGATATTGATGGTGAACAATTTATGAATTTACCCTGTATAAGCTTTATAAAGAGTACAATGGATTTGTTTGGGGTTTGGCTCCTATTGGGACCTGGGTGCTGGAGACAGGTAACCTGCTGAGCTGTTTTCAGTTAAAGTCTCCAGCTTTTGGGGTGTGGCCCAGACTCTGGGTCTGTGTTGCAGCAGACTAGCGTGTCTGGCTCAACAAGGCAGGGTTCTGGAAGTCCGAAGCTGGCAGGGAAAACAGGCTCAGAGGTAATTTCTGTAACATCAGGTAACAGTCCAAGGAGGGAGTCTCTGTGAATGAACACGTCACAGTTAGGGATAGGGTACAGAGTAACCTAGCCAAATTGGAGGATTGGGACAAAATAAATTTGACGAGGTTCAACAAGGAAAAATGCAAAGTCCTGCACTTAGCACGTAAGAATCCCATGAACCACCACTGGCTGGGGACTGTCTGGCTAAGCAGCAGTTCTGCAGAAAAGGACCTGGGGATTACAGTGGATGAGAAGCTGGATATGAGTCAGCAGTGTGCCCTTGTTGCCAAGAAGGCTAATGGCATATTGGGCTGCATTAGTAGGAGCACTGCCAGCAGATCGAGGGACGTGATTATTCCCCTCTATTCGGCACTGGTGAGGACACATCTGGAGTATTGCGTCCAGTTTTGGCCCCCCCCACTACAGAAAGGATGTGGACAAATTGGAGAAAGTCCAGCGGAGGGCAGCGAAAGTGATCAGGGGGTGGGGCACATGACTTACGAGGAGAGGCTGAGGGAACTGGGATTATTTAGTCTGCAGAAGAGAAGAGTGAGGGGGGAGTTGATAGCAGCCTTCAAAAGAGGATGGATCACAGCTGTTCTTAGTGTGGCAGATGACAGAACAAGGAGTAGTGGTCTCAAGTTGCAGTGGGGGACGTCTAGGTTCGATATTAGGAAACATTATTTCACTAGGAGGGTTGTGAACCACTGGAATGGGTTACCGAGGAAGGTGGTGAAATCTCCATCCTTAGAGATTTTTAAGGTCCCCGCTTGACAAATCCCAGGCTGGGATGATTTAGTTTGTGTTGGTCCTGCTTTGAGCAGGGGGTTGGACTAGATCACCTCCTGAGTTCTCTTCCAACCCTAGTCTTCTATGATTCGTAACAACAGCTGTTTTGGAACCAGCCTGGCCTAACTTAGCTGTTTACCAGATGGAGACAGGATTCCACCCTCCTGTAAGATGTTCCCCATTCTGGGTCACTGGGAAAACAGCCAAGGACCTGGTGGGAGAGGTCAGAGACATATTGACTTTAGGGGGTGATCCAGCCATCCACCAGCCCTGGGGGCCTGTCCCTGGTGCCGGTCCCCAGGAAAGATGGGTTGATCCAATTCTCAATGCCATCACCATGTCTGGTGCCTGCCCATACCTACTCCTGATGAGATCCTAGACAAGTGGGGGGGACTCCCACAGTATTCTTGTCAGCAAGTTAAAGAAGTATGGGCTGGATGAATGCACTATAAGGTGGGTAGAAAGTTGGCTAGATTGTCGGGCTCAACGGGTAGTGATCAATGGCTCCATGTCTAGTTGGCAGCCGGTGTCAAGTGGAGTGCCCCAGGGCTAGGTCCTGGGGCAGGTTTTGTTCAATATCTTCCTAAATGATCTGGAGGATGGTGTGGATTGCACTCTCAGCAAATTTGCGGATGATACTAAACTGGGAGGAGTGGTAGATACGCTGGAGGGCAGGGATAGGATACAGAGGGACCTAGACAAATTGGAGGATTGGGCCAAAAGAAATCTGATGAGGTTGAATAAGGAGAAGTGCAGGGTCCTGCACTTAGGACGGAAGAATCCAATGCACAACTACAGACTAGGGACCGAATGGCTAAGCAGCAGTTCTGCAGAAAAGGACCTAGGGGTGACAGTGGACGAGAAGCTGGATATAAGTCAGCAGTGTGCCTTTGTTGCCAAGAAGGCCAATGGCATTTTGGGATGTATAAGTAGGGGCATAGCGAGCAGATCGAGGGACGTGATCGTTCCCCTCTATTCGACATTGGTGAGGCCTCACCTGGAGTACTGTGTCCAGTTTTGGGCCCCACACTACAAGAAGGATATGAAAAAATTGGAAAGCATCCAGAGGAGGGCAACAAAAATGATTAAAGGATTGGAACACATGACTTATGAGGAGAGGCTGAGGGAACTGGGATTGTTTAGTCTGCGGAAGAGAAGAATGAGGGGGATTTGATAGCTGCTTTCCACTGCCTGAGAGGTGGTTCCAGAGAGGATGGTTCTAGACTATTCTCAGTGGTAGAAGAGGACAGGACAAGGAGTAATGGTCTCAAGTTGCAGTGGGGGAGGTTTAGGTTGGATATTAGGAAAAACTTTTTCACTAGGAGGGTGGTGAAACACTGGAATGCGTTACCTAGGGAGGTGATAGAATCTCCTTCTTTAGAAGTTTTTAATGTCAGGCTTGACAAAGGCCTGGCTGGGATGATTTAATTGGGGATTGGTCCTGCTTTGAGCAGGGGCTTGGACTAGATGACCTCCTGAGGTCCCTTCCAACCCTGATATTCTATGATTCTATGACTCAGTACCCATGACCAAGGCTTTCACCAAAGGCTACTGGCAGGTGCCTTTCGATCCACATGCCAGGTTGAAACCTGCTTGTGTTACCTCCTCGGGCCTGTACAAGTCCTACCTTTCAGCCTTAAGGAAGTGGCGGTCACCTACCAGTGCCAGACGGATCAATTCCTTAGGGGGATGGAAAATTTTACCCTAGCGTACATTGATAATATTTGTGCCATTAGCCAAACCTGGGAGGACCATGTGTCCCAGGAGATTAGGGGCTGATTCGCCTCCAGGATGCATAGCTGACTGTAAAGGCTGGGAGATGCAAGGTGGGGATGGCAGAGGTGTCGTACCTGGGCCACAAAGTGGGGAGTGGCTGCCTAAAGCCAGAGCCGCCCAAGGTAGGGGAAATCAGAGACTGGCCTGCTCCCTAGTCTAAGAAACAGGCCCAGGCCTTTATTGGGATGATGGGGCACTACCGGAGGTTTGTGCTCCACTCTAGCTCTGTGTCAGCTCCCATCCCTGAGCTATGCAAGAAGGGTAAGCCAGAGAAGCTGGTCTGCACCAGGCAGTGCCAGAGGGCTCTCTGCACGCTAAAGGAGGATCTGGTCAAGGGCCCGGTGCTGGTAAACCCAGACTTTGACAAGCCGTTTATGGTGTTCACTGATGCCCTACACACGGGGCTGGGCGTGGTACCGAGGCAGGCCACTGCAAAGGGGGAGAAACACCTCAACATGTACCTGAGCAGGAAGCTGCTGCCCCAGGATCAGGGCTATGCAGCCATAGAGAAGGAATGCCTGGCTCTGGAGTGGGCTCTTAAAAGGCTGCAGCCGGATCTATTTAGGTGGCGCTTCACTATTTACCTGTACATGGACCACTTGCCGTGCCGCGACTGCATCAGATGAGAGGGGCCAATGCCAAAATCCTGAAGTGGAGTCTGTCATTACAGGATTACAAGATGGAGATGGTCCACGTTAAAGGGAGTGAAAATGTTTTGGCTGATGCTTTGTGCCAGAGAGGGAGATCTGAACTTCCCCAGGTCACTGGCTAAAGTGACCCCGCTCAGTTAGGTCTCGAAGAGGGGAAGAGGGGAGACATGTGATGAGATTTCCCCTTGTTATGTTGTATATGAGTCTTACTGCTTTACATGAATGATGTGTGTGCCTCACTTTCCCTGTGTATTGCACCAATGTCTAGGTAGTGGGAATAAGCATGTGCAACTTTTGGAGATGCTCCAGCTTTCTGTATGGATGCTATGGAAACCCCTTTGTAACTTGAGACCCAGGAGGGGGGTGCGACCAGGATACTCTTGGCCTGGGAAGCGAGAGAAAGGCCAGAGGAGGAGCAACAGGTAGGGCAGGGGCCAGGCAGTTCGAAGCGCGTCTCGGCTGGCTTGGGGCTCAGGGGGAGGAGCTAAGACTTGCTAAGAAGTTCTGTCCTGCGCTGTGTTCCTGTCGACTAATAAACCTTCTGTTTTACCAGCTTGGCTGAGAGTCACGTCTGTCTGTGTGTCATGGAATGCTCTGGAACTACTCCGTATGAAACCAGCCAAGACTCTGGGGGAGCATGTCTCCTCTCTCAGAGCATACTGTCTCCAGGCAAGAAGCTTAAACAGCTTCACCTTTCCTGGGTCTGACCTTGGAGCATTCAGCATCCCCTTCCACACCATGCACTTCCCACAGTAAGTCTGCCCAGGTGGGGCTCCTGGGGAAGCCAGATGGTCCTGCACCTCACCTCCGTAGTCAGGCATGACTCTCAGTGAGCCAATAAAACAGAAGGTTTATTAGTCGACAGTAACACACCGTAGGACAGAACTTGTTAGCACAGAAATCAGCGACTTTCAGCCAAGTCCATCTTGCGAGTCCTGGGCCAGACGCGCTGGACTAGCCCTCTTCCAGTCCCCTAATGCAGACTGCCAGCTTCCAACACCCCCTGTTGCCCCTTCTCCTTCTCTTTGTCTTGCTTCCCAGGGAAAATGTGTCACCGGGTCACATAGGTGCAAACAGCTGGGCAGCCTCACCTGCCCTGAAGGCCTCAGCAAAAATCACACGCCCAACTCATATGCAACATAACAAGATGAATAAAACCCCACTTTGTCACAGCTCTTCCTCCTCAGAGACTGGAATTGGGTGGGGCACTTTGGCCAGTGGCCTGCGGAAGTTCTGGCCCCCACCTCTGGGACAAAGCATCGCCTATAATGTTGGCACTCCCCTTAACGTGGACCACCTCCATGTCATAATCCTGAAGCTGAAGACTCCACCTCAGGAGCTTGGCATTGGCCTGTTTTATCTAGTGTAGCCACCTCAGGGGTGAATGGTCAGTGCACACGGTGAAGCACCTCCCAAATAGATACGGTTGCAGATTTGTAAGGGACCACACCATGGCCAGACATTCCCTTTCTATTGCTGCATAGGTCTGCTCCGAGGGCAGCAGCTTCCTGCACAGGTACATGATGGGGTGTCTCTGCCGCGTTCCATCAACCTGCATTAGCACTGCACCCAGCGCTGTGTACGAGGCATCAGTGAACACCATAAAGGACTTGTCAAAGTCTGGGTTTACCAGCATCGCACAGGCGCCAACTTTCATTTCGCAGTGCAAGCATGGGAGGGAGGGGTGAGAAGCAGGACGTGGCGGTGCGCTCAGGGGAGAAGGCAGAGGTGGAGCAGAGGCGGAGGTGAACTGGGGCAGGTCGGGGAGCAATTTTTCCCGAGCACCCAAGGAGTCGGCTCCTATGTTCCAGGCCCTTTACCAGAGACTCCTTCAGAGCACAGAGAGCCCTCTGGCACTGTTCAATTCAGACCACCTTATCTGGCTTACCCTTCTTACATAGTTCAGTGATGGGGGCAGCTATGGAGCGAAAGTGGGGTACGAGCCTCCGGTAGTAGCCAACCATCCCAATGAAAGCCTGAACCTGCTTCTTAGTCTGTGGAGAAGTCCAATCTCTGATCAGCTCCACCTTAGTTGGCGCTGTCTTTAAGCAACTGCTCCCCACTTTGTGGCCAAGGTATGACATCTGTGACATCCCCACCTTGTACTTGCCAGCTTTTATAGTCAGACCTGCATCTCGGAGCCGGTCCAGCATTTATTTCACCTGGGACACATGGGCCTCCCAGGTCTTGCTAAAAACACAGATATCATCAATATACTCCAGGGAAAAATTCTCCATCCCCTTGAGTAACTGGTCCATCAGACGCTGGAAGGTGGCAGGTGCCCCCTTTAGGCGGAAAGGTAGGACCAGGAACTCGTATAACCCCAGAGGGGTGATAAAAGCAGATTTTAGACGGGCTTCTGGATCCAAAGGTACTTGCCAATAGCCCTTGGTGAGATCCATAGTAGTGAGATAACGAGCCCCGCCCCCACAACTAAAGTCAGCATGTCGTTGACACCTCTCTCCAGGTCCTGGGCATCATACAGGAGGGTGGGAGCCTGTCTCCATCTGGCGGACAGCCAGGTTAGTGAACCCAGGCTGGTTGCAGAATAGCTGCTCGTAGGAACCCAGCACCTCTCGGATCTCTGCCTGCTGGGCAGGGATTAGCTGGTCAGAGAGGGAATTGATTCCAGTGAAGGGCTGGCCCCTGTCTCAGGGAATAGATCCATCAGGGAATCATCTCCCTGCTCCTCCCACTGGCCACACACGGCCAGTATCGAATTCTCCCTGTCAAAGTATGGCTTCATCATATTGACATGGTACATTCGGTGCCTGTGAGCCCTGTTAGACAGTGCAACTACTGTGACATTCTATTCCTTGGGGGATCGTATTGTAACCCCCATATTCTTCATTTTCATATAATCATGATCTCATACATAAATCATGCCTTGTACAGTATCAGGGGAAAGGTTATGATCTGCTAAAAGTCATTTCTCTATCCATATATATGTATCATTAATGCATATGAAGTAATGAGAATTATGTTGTATGGTGTTCAGTAAAGCATGCTGTAAGTTGAGAATCAGCCAGATATTAGTTCCCCAGAGGCAACAGCAAGGCACCGGGCGGGGTGTCAAATAGCCCCTCAACAGCCATTTTCCAGCAAGGGAGCTACAATGCAATGAGTCACCTGCATGAGGCCCCACCAGGGCATTGCTCAACCTTGCTTGGAGAGACTCAGCAATGCCACACAGACATTCCATTTGTTCTATAAGCACATGGATTGAGACTGTAAAACAGGGAGAGTGGACACATACTGGGCCTTCTCCTGCCCCCACCTCTTCTGCAAGCAACGAGGACACTGAGAAGAAGACAAGATGCCAACACAGGAGCTTGGCCCAGGTTTAAGGAACAAACCTGTATATTAAGGACTGCGATATCCAGTAGGGTGAGAAAAACTGCTTAATCTAGTTGCTGCCCAGTCTAAAGGGTTGAGAGTTTAGACTGTGCTTATATTTTATTTTCGTAACCACTCTGACTTGTTATGCCTTGACTTAAAATCACTTGAGATCTATGTTTATAGTTAATAAATTTGTTTATTCTATCTGAAGCAGTGCATTTGTAGCAGAGACTCCCCTTGGGCTAACAAGCCTGGTACATATCAATTTCTTTGTTAAACTGATGAACGCATATAAGCTTGCAGTGTTCAGCGGGCATAACTGGACACTGCAAGACGGAGGTTCCCAGGGTTGTGCCTGGGACCGGAGATATTGGCTAGTGTCATTCAATTGCAAGTAGCTGGGAGCAGCTTACATGCCAGAGGCTGTGTGTGAACAGCCCAGGAGTGGGGGTTCTCACAGCAGAGCAGGGTAAGACTGGCTCCCACAGTCAAAGAGACAGATAGCCGTGGGGGAAGCAGACGGACACACCGACAGACAGAAACCACGGTTGGAGTGGATGGACTCACGGCTGTCTGAAGTGTCCCTTTATTGTTCTGCTGCAAAAAAAAACTAACAGGACACTGGGGCTTTCCTGGGAGGTTGGGGGAAGGACAGAGCCCCTGACCATTTCCAGGGACAGGACATCACAGACAGCACTTTCAGATAAGTCACTGCTAAGCCCTGCCCCGCTCCCTGCAGCACAGGCTCTAGTACAGGGGTGGCTCTTTTACAGCTAAACTGCGGCTAGGAGCGCCCCCTTCCACCCCCCCCACCTCTCCCCACATTCTCGACCTACAAGACTGGGAGGGTGGAAGCTCAGGGCTTCTGCCCTGCGGAGCATGGTGGGACTAGGGGCTTCTGCGCTGTAGGGAGGGGATGCTAATGGCTTTTGCCCAGCAGAGGGGTTGCATTGGGGCAGAAGCTCTGAACCCCAGCAGACACCACCCCACAGGCCACGTTGTGCGTGTCTTGCAGCTCTCGAATGTCTGAAGATTATTGTATGCAGGTCGGAGGGTCAGTAAGTTAGGTCACTCTGCTCTAGTAGCATGCTGGGGCCAGCACCAAATGCCTGGGAGAACTCTCCCTGCAGGAGAAGCCCTGGACTCCCCGAGCCCCACTAGCTGGGCCTCTCCAAGAGCAGAAGTGGTCTGACTCTGTGGTGCAGCCCGGGGGCTGGGCTGTGCCGGTTCCTCTCAGTTCCCCTCTGCCGCACACACGCATTTCCCAGTCCTTGCTCAGAGCATGGCAATGTGTGAACTGGCTGGGCTGGCCCAGAGTGACTGGCTGCTCCCACAGACCCTGTGAGCATGGTGAGTACTGCTGGAGCAGTAGTGTTCAGGAGCCACAGGGCTCTGGACTGCAGGAATGGACACATCAGCTGCTCTGCTTGGGGGACAGAAAAGGTGTGAGTGGGAGCCTCACCAGAGCTGGGGGGGTGGCTGGGTTGGCAGGGGGCTGTAGGGGAGGAGTGAGGGGCACCGGCAGAGCTGGGGGGAACCCAGGGCTAGGCTGGGTTGGCGGTGGGGCTGCAGGTTGAGCTTAAGGGGCAGGGCTGAAGTCGGGGAGGGAACCTGGCATGCTGTGGGTCCCTATATTCTCAGCTCTAGCAGCAGTGGGTATTGGGTTCCTCATATGGGGAGGCAGCTTTCCTGTTTGCCGCTGCTGAGCCTACTGGTAGCCCCGAGGGCTGGATCAGTTACACGGGGGCATCTCTGCTGGCCACATAGCTGATCTCCCAGTGGGATGGGTGTCACAGTGGGGTGGGTGTCACCGACACACACACGGATGCCATTACTGGGCCATGTGCCCCTCCCCCACCCCCCCATGGCAGCAGTAGCCCAGTAGCTCCGAGGGAACCACGCCGAGCCCTTGCGCGCCTGCTGGCTAGCACAGCAGCTATGACCTGGCCAGGCAGCTCTCTGCAGGGTTAACCTCAGTTATCAACCAGGTTTTGATTATTGTCCATTTAATTTAAATTCGATCAGCTTGTGATCCTTGACCCATGGTTACTGGTGTGACAAGCATTTCTATCATGTCCTGGCTACACCCTGTAATGGGATTTCCACACAGCACTAGCATGCCTCTTCTGTGTCTAGGGTTGGGTGGGGGTAAAGGGGGCAATTTCCCAAGGGCCCAAGCGATTTAAAAGGGCTTCGGGCCCCACAGCCACCGCAGCTGCAGCAGTAGCAGCGGCAGCAGCCGGGAGCCCCGGGCCCTTTTAAATGCCCAGGAAGGCCACAGGGCTCCTAGGAGCATGCAACCACTCTAGGAAGTGATGGATGACGTCTCGGAAGTGATGGATTCGTGACTTCTGCCCTGGGCCCCGCCCCCATAAGGACGGCCCTGGCCCTGGCCATGGCCCTGGGGCCCAGAATTGCTGTCAATGGGGCTGGGGCTGGGAGAGTAGCTCTTCAGCATCCAGTGCCCCTTCTATTCTCTGCTTGCTCTGCAATAGTCTCTCTTGTGGTAGCTTGGCCATCTGGCCAGGGCATCTTTTAGTCCAGCCCTCCTGGGGTTACAAAGTATGACAGGACCACTCCCCAAATGCCATTTCTGGCTGGTGTTCTGCCCCAGCTCGGCGCTGTGTGTGGCTGGCATGGGAACCCATGCGCACTGGATTCCAGCCCAGGGACCTATAACCACCAGTACAGTCCCCACCCTCTTGCTGTTTCCCTGGTCCCCATTGTACCAAGTGTAAACAGAGTCTAAATAAAGTGAATGAACTTTCTCCGAGCAGCTAGCTGGGAGCGAGAGAGACTTCAGGAACAAACTGTATTTACATGAACACACCCAATCTGCTAAAATATCCAGCATATAGAGCAGCATTGTGCAAAATAATCAATTTTGGCTGGTGTTGGGTTACAAATCACTTTAGTACTCACTGCAGGCATAGTTTAATGTTATCAATGTTGTTGTCTTTATTGTATGAGTAAAGGGGAGCAGAACTGTGCTTAACCTGTCCCAAATGAGTGGATTACCCTCAGGTGAAAAGACCTCGTTAAGCCAAAGGCTCGAATGCCCTGTGAAAGTAACAGAGTGGGGATAGGTGTCTTAGCCAGGAGGTGTGGCCCCTGCCCAAGGGTCCTCCCTGCTCTGGTTTAACTGGTTCCCTCCCACTATTCAAAGAAAAAGCTAGGAGCCGTCATCAGGAGCCTCTTTGTTATTTTAAATGCTCAATCAGAGCTGAAATTACATGTAGTGGGACTGTGTTTCTGCCCAGCCTGCTAAGGTCACAGCAGAGAGGCGCAGGTGATGAGAGTGGTTAGCAGGCAGCAAGTGTGGTGAGCTGGTGGGAGTGGCGAGCAGGTGGCCAGTAGGAGCAGCGAGCAGGTGGTGGCTACCCAACTCGTTATGTAGCAGTAGGATTTAGGTGGGAGATTGCATGCAGATTCAACTCTGAACTCTGCATCTGCAGTGGCCAGGGACAACTGTGAGTGGCGGGGGGGGGGGGCCACACTGCAGGAACTTTGATGTTGGACTCAAGAACCTGAAGCAAAAGACACTGCCCCATTCACTCAGTGGTGGATGTGCTGCTCACAGTTTTATGACTCTGAATCCTGCTTCTGGCAGTGTTTTCCCTAATTAATGTTGGGTTACTTCCCTTCTTTCATTAAAAGTTCCTTTTCTACACTCAGACTCTGTCACAGAGTCCCCAGATGATGCTCTGGAACTACTCCATATGAAGCCAGTCAGGACTCTGGGGGAGCATACCTCCTCTTTCTGAGCACACTGTCTCCAGGGCAAGAAGATTACACAACTTCGACCTTCCTGGGTATGACCTTGGAGTATTCAGCCTCCCCTTCCACACCATGTACTTCCTGCAGCGAGTCCTCCCAGGCAGGGCTCCTGGGGAAGCCAGAGGGCCCTGCACCCCAACTCCACAGTCAGACATGACTCTCAGCCAGAAGATTTATTAGTCGACAGTAACACAGCATAGGACAGAATTTGTTAGCACAGAAATCGGTAACTTTCAGCCAAATTCATCTTGGTCGGAGGGGAGTCCAGAGCCAGAGGTCTGGTCCTCCCCCTGTGCCCCAAGCAAGCCGAGACTTACTCACTTCTAGCTGCCTGGCTCCTGCCCTGCCCGTTGCGCCTCCTCCGGCCTTTGTCTCACTTCCCGGGCCAAGAGTCAACTGGTTGCATCCCCCTCCTGGGTCTCAGGGTAAGAAGGGGAGTCTTCTTAGCACCTGTGCAGACACCTGAGGCATTCCTCGCAAAAGTCACACACCGTTATTTCCACCACTTAGACACTGGTACAATACACAGGAAAACTGAGGCACACACAGCATTCATGGAAAACAGTAAGACTCACATACAACATAACAAGGGAAAATCCCCACTTTGTCACACTTGCGAGAGGAGAAGTATCGCCTCTTAGAGGCACCCTGGGGTGGTATGTAATTTTCCCAGGTTACTCGGTGAGGGCTCAAGCTGGTTCTGTGTTGTACTGTTGAAAGGGAACCCCTAGAAATTGAACCCGGCCCTGGCTGCTGCCGGCTCCAACTGGCAGAATGGTTACACAAGCCTCTCTATTTTCTCTTGCCTGGTTCTGGGTTTACTACGGTGCTACTCTACTTCCCAATAGCTATTTTCTCCCAGCCTTTTGCCAGACTCCTTACTCCTGGGCTTCCTGTCTCCCTGGACTTCCTCCTCGCGCCAGTGATCTCGCTCCTCCCAGGGAGTGACTGCAGCCTCCTTCCCTTACAGCCCTCTTCTTTTGCTTTTCCTTTTCTCTTTTTTATGGCAGAGCAAACTTGACAGCAACCACTGCCAACTGTAATTCCTCAATATGTAGCAGTGTATCCGCTCGCTCTGCCCTGGGCCACGCAGGCCATGTACCAGCATCTTTTTAATAACAGCAGAGAGTCCTGTGGCACCTTATAGACTAACAGACGTATTGCATAAGCTTTCGTGGGTGAATACACACTTAATCGACTGCATCTAGGGGAAATTTCCAGAGGCAGGTGTAAATATGCAAGCAAGAATCAGGCTAGTGATTACGAGGATAGTTAAATCAGGGAGGATGAGGCCCTCTTCTAGCAGTTGAGGTGTGAACACCAAGGGAGGACAAATTTCTTTTGTAGTTGGCTAGCCATTCACAGTCTTTGTTTAATCCTGAGCTGATGGTGTCAAATTTGCAAATGAACTGAAGCTCAGCAGTTTCTCTTTGAAGTCTGATCCTGAAGTTTTTTTGCTGCAGGATGGCTACCTTTAAATCTTCTATCGCGTGTCCAGGGAGGTTGAAGTGTTCTACTATAGGTTTTTATATATTGCCATTCCTAACATCTGATTTGCGTCCATTTATCCTTTTACGTAGGGACTGTCCAGTTTGTCCGACATACTAGCAGAGGGGCATTGCTGGCACATGATGGCGTATATTACATTGGTGGACATGCAGGTGAATGAACCAGTGATGGTGTGGCTGATCTGGTTAGATCCTGTGATGGTGTTGGTAGTGTAGAAATGTGGACAGCGTTGGCATCGAGGTTTGTGGCATGGATTGGTTCCTGAGAGAGTTACTATGGCGCGGTGTGTAATTGCTGATGAGAATATGCTTCAGGTTGGTGGGCTGTCTGTGGGCGAGGACTGGCCTGCCTCCCAAAGTCTGTGAAAGTGAGGGATCTTTGTCCAGGATGGGTTGTAGATCATTGATGATGCGTTGGAGAGATTTTAGGTGAGGACTGTATGTGATGGCCTGTGGAGTTCTGTTGGTTTCTTCTTGGGCTTGTCTTGCAGCAGGAGGCTTCTGGGTACATGTGTGGCTCTGTTGATCTGTTTCCTTATTTCCTCGTGTGGGTATCGTAGTTTTGAGAATGCTTGGTGAAGAGCTTGTAGGTGTTAGTCTCTCTCTGAGGGGTTGGAGCAAATGCGGTTGTACCTCAGCGCTTGGCTGTAGACAATGGAACATGTGGTGTGTCCGGGATGGAAGCTGGAGGCATGAAGATAGGCATAGTGGTCGGTAGGTTTTTGGTATAGGGTGGTGTTAACATGACCATCACTTATTTGCTCCATGGTGTCTAGGAAGTGGACCTTCCACGTAGATTGGTCCAGGCTCAGGTTAGTGGTAGGGTGCAAACTATTGAAATCGTGGTGGAATTCTTTCAGGGTTTCCTTCCCATGGATTCAGATAATGAAGATGTCATCAATGTAGCATAGGTAGAGAAGGGGGCATGAGTGGACAAGAGCTGAGGAAGCGTTGTTCCAGGTCAGCCATAAAAATGTTGGCATATTGTGGGGCCATGTGGGTGCCCATAGAGGTGTCACTGTTCTGGAGGTATATATTGTCACCAAATTTGAAATAATTGTGCGTGAGGATAAAGTCACAGAGTTCAGCAACCAGTTGTGCTGTGGCATTATGAGGGATACTGTTCCTGATAGTTTCTATTCCATCTGTGTGTGGGGGATGTTTGTGAGGGGGGCAGATGGTATAGTTTCTTTCGATACTCCTAAGTGGGGTCAGAGGATAGTGGCTTGTAGAATGTGGTGTTGGAGAGATGCCTGGCAGCCTCCTGTTCATAATCTGACCTGTTCATTATGGCTACAGCTCTCCATTGTCAGCCCTTTTGATTATAATGTCAGAGTTGTTTCTGAGGCTGTGGATGACGTTGCGTTCTGTACAGCTGAGGTTATGGGGCAAGTGATGATGTTTGTTCACAATTTCAGCCTATGCACGTCTGCGGAAGCACTCTATGTAGAAGTCCAGTCTGTCATGGCCATCATCAGGCGGAATCCACACAGAATTCTTCTTCTTGTAGTTTTGATAGGAGGGTTCCTGTCGGTCAGTGCACTGTTCAGTGGCGCGTGAAAATATTCCTTAAGTCTGAGACGATGAAAGTAGGCTTCCTGATCACCGCAGAACTGTATCATGTTCGTGGGAGTGGTGGGGCAGAAGGAGATTCCCTGAGATAGGACAGACTCTTCTGCCGAGCTAAGTGTGTGGTTGGATAGATTAACAATATTGTTAGGTGAGTTGAGGGAACCACTGTTGTAGCATGTAGGAGTTTAGATAGTTTACTGTCCTTTTTCCTCTGTAGAGAAGTTAAGTGTGCGTTGTAAATGGCTTGTCTCGTTTTTCTAATGTCCAGCCACGTGGAATTTTGTGTAGAAGGTTGGTTTTGTATGAGAGTTTCTAGTTTTGAGAGCTCATTCTTGATATTCTCCTGTCTGCTGTACAGGATGCTGATCAGATGGTTCCTCAGTTTCTTTGAGAGTGTGTGGCACAGTCTCTCACCATAGTCAGTGTAGTATATCAGCTGCAACGCATTTTTTACCTTCAGTCCATTTGGTATGATGTCCATCTGTTTGCACTTGGAGAGGAAGATGCTGTCTGTCTGTATCTGTGCAATTTTTTTGTTCAAGTTGGTGGATTTCCACTCTATACAGCTAAATTTAGTGCCTTGCATGGTGACAAGTATCAGAAGGTAGCCGTGTTAGTCTCTATCCACAAAAACAACAAGGAGTCCGGTGGCACCTTAAAGACTAACAGATTTATTTGAGCGTAAATAAGTTTATGCTTATAAATAAAGTAATAAATAAGTTGTATTGTTTAACAAGATGGTGGGAGAGGGAGTTTGTTTTTACAGAGGGCCAGAAAATGGCCTGGAGAATGGAAACCCCAGCGACTGGTGACCTGGTGACTGGGAGGCCCAATTCAGGAGTCACAGCCTGTTCTGGCCAGTGGGAGGACAATGGGCTGCAGAGAGAGGACCCAAGTGACCTGACCAGCCAATTCCAGCCACAAGAGAAACAAAGGATGAGAGGAGAGGAGGCCTGGCTGCCTGTTTACCAGAAGACAAAGGACAGAGGCGGGACTTGAGGGACGGTGATAACAGATGCCCAACTGGAAGTGGGGGGGGCGGGGGCTGGGCTGGGAGGGGAAAGCATGCAGAGCCCACGTGGAGGCCTGGAGAGACCTAGATGTACTATGCTGAGAGAGGGCAGGCCTGACGCCCTGAGAGTTTCGTATGATGTATTCAAATGCTCGATAAACACTCTTGTTTTACACTGGCTGAGAGTCACTCTGGTCTAGAGAACAGGGTTGCATTATTCCCTCTGAGAGTGGAGGCCCCGCGGGGACCCATGGTGAGCAACAGGCATGCTAAAGACTCAGAGAGGTTCGGTTCTAGGACATGGAGGAGCCTGCGGCTTAACCCCCAAGAGAGAGTGGACCCCAGAGAAGGACTGGCGCATTGAAGGGGGCTCCCCCCAGGGACCGTACAGGGCCAAGAGTGTGCGCTACCTGTGACTCCGTGACAACGTGGTAGCAGAGGATGGTTGGTGGATGCACCCTGTAGACAGTTGGCTGCGAGCGCGGGCACTTTACAGTGAGCGGCTGCCAGCGATAAAACGAGGGAATTGAAGGAATCAGCACAGAAATGGCCTATAACCAGCTCCCTAAAAGAGATCTTATATGTCTATACAGGGAGAGAGGGCTGAGCGCTGGGAGGCTAACCAAGGAACAGCTATTTGCCTGTCTGATAGAGAGTGACCAGTCTAAGGAGCAAGTTCTCTGGGCTCCCAGGATACCCGGAGAGCCTGGGGAATAGTCAGTGGGTGGTCAGTGTAGCAGCCGGGAGTCTATCAGACCCGATTCCCCAGTCAGCGGAAGGGGCGGGGGGGGCACCCCAATCAGGTTTCCCCCGGAGAAACTGTGCAGACTGGAGCTGGAGCTGAAAGTGAAGGAGCTGAAAGCGAAGGAGCTGGAACTGGAGGAGCAGAGACTGGTGGACAGAGGGCCTGCCAGGGGAGTAAATGAAGAAGGACCCAAGATGCCAGTTCTGCAGGGAATCTAGACACCAAATTGTCACCCCAGTTTAAAGAGGGGGGATATTAATGCCTACTTCACATCCTTCACATCCTTCAAGGCTTGTGATCTGATCCAGATTGACCCTGCAGACAGGCTCCACTGTGTAACCACCCCCTGCTGGGTTCCAAGGCCATAGAGGCATTCAGCTAAATGGATGCTATTGAAATGGGGAACTATGACCTGTTCAAACAGGCTTTGCTATTGAAGTTTGAACTGATCCCCAAGGTGTACAGGAAACGATTCTGGGGTGTATGCAAGACCCCAAGTGTCACTTACAAGGAGGTCACCAACCTGCTGTGGGAATATTTCCCCAAGTGGGGGAAGGGTACAGGGGCCACTACCGCCGAGGACATGTGTAATCTGGTGGGATTGGAGCAGCTGTATGACATCTGTTCTCCAGACCTTAAGATGTGGTTAGTGGACCCAAAGCACTGGGCACTGGCGGATGAGTTTGTGGACAGCAGATGGGGGGGGGTCGAAGGAGACCCACATCGGGGACTCAGAAGGGTGGGTCACCCAGAGACCTCTCAAAGGTGCGACTCCAAGAAGCCCAACTTCAGGGGTGCCATGAGCCGGAGCGGGCCGACCCCCGACTCGTGGGACTTGAGGGACCTGAAATGTAATTACTATTGCCAAAAAAGACACAAAGTGGCGCAATGCCTGAAGATGAAGGAAATGCAGGCCAAGCAGAACCCTCAGAGTGTCAACTGGGTGGAAGCCCACCGAGAGGGGGCACCACCAGTCCAGGGGGCAGCAGTCAACATGGCAGGGAGAGGAGAACGCCAGTGCACAAGAGCAGGGGAAGGTGGGGCTCCAGTTCCGAGCACCTGTACTCAATCCCCCGGGTGAGCATGGGACAGGCCTCATGGAAAAATCGCGAGCTCATCCCCATTGAGGTGGGCAGAAGGAGCATCCAGGGGTTCTGGGACACAGGCAGAGAAGTGACACTGGCCAGGCCAGAGGTGGTAGACCCAGACCAGCTAGTGCCTGATGCATAACTGACCCTGAGAGGTGTGTTCAGGCCCCTCGACAAGATTCCTGTAGCAAGGATGCATCTGAACTGGGGGGGCTAAGGAGGGCCCCTAAAGAGTTTGGGGTGCATGATAAGCTACGCATGGAGGAACTAATGGGTATTGACTTGGGGGACTGGCCGGATGGCACTCAGAGCACCCTGATCCTTACCCAGAGTCAGAGCCAGTGAGGGACACCCTGTCCTGAGCCAGCAGTGCGAAACCTCCCAATGTGGGGAGCAAAGCACCGAGGGTAGGGTTCAACAGGGCTGGGCCTGAGCCTCTGTCCCAAGATGCGGAAACCAAGGCACAGCCAGCCAGGGCTGTGGCCCCAAACCCAGCAGTGGAATTCCAGATGGAGCTGTAGGAGGATCCCTCCTTGGAGAAGCTGAGGGCCCTTGCTGGCCACAGTGGTGCCGGACCCCTGGGGAGGGAGAGATCCCTGTGAGAGAAGGGAATGGGCTGGTTTGGGGCAAACTGACCCTTGTAAAGCCAGGAGTCAGTTTCTGATTCCCCAGATTGGCCCACGATGTTCCCCTTTTGAGGCATCAGGGCAGCCAGCGCACCAGGCAGCTGCTGCTGCAGAACTTTTACTGGCCCCGGTCTTTGATGCCGTCCAACAGTATTGCAGGTCCTGTGACTCCTGCCAGAGGGTGGGGAAGGCCAGGGATAAGTGCAAAGCATCTCTGAGACCTTTGCCCATCATACAGGAGCCTTTTCAGAAGGTGGCCATGGAAATAGTGGGGACCCTCAGCAAGGCAATCCGCACTGGGAAGAAATACATTCTGGTGGCCTAGTCCTCTATTGAGGAAGACACCGTGGCAGATGTACTGCTGACCATTTTCAGCAGAGTGGGGTTACCCAAGGAGGTCCTTACAGACCAGCAGTCCAACTTCATGTCAGCCCTGCTCCAGTGCTTGTGGGAGAAGTGTGGGGTCAGGCACACCTGGGCCTCTGCATATCACCCTCAGTCCAATGTGCTGGTGGAGAGGTTCAATGGGACTCTAAAGATGATGCTGAAAGCATTTATGGACCAGCACCCGCACGACTGGGACAAGTATTTACCCTACGTGCTCTTCGCATACAGGGAAGTTCCCAAAAATCCACAAAGTTCTCCCCATTCGAGTTGCTTTATGGGAGAAGAGTGAGGGGACCCTTGGAGTTGATGAGGGACGATGGGGAACGGAAGCCCTCTCCCGATGGAGAATCAGTGGTGGAATACGTACTGATTTTCAGGGAAAATCTCACTGAGCTTATGGGTTTGGACAGGAGAAACCAAGTCAGCGCCTAAGGGAAGCAGAAGGTCTTTGTAAGGCTGCTCAGCGGGGGCCCGCTCCTGTGCCACTGGGGACCAGGTGATGCTTCTCATCCCCGTGAAGAAGAATAAGTTGCAAGCTGCCTGGGATAGGCCTGTCAAGGTCATCAGACAGGTAAAGGAGGTGAACTATGTGGTGAAACCTTATTTAGCACCCTAAAGCCTGAGATTGAATCAAAAAAAACTGAACACTGCTGCTGGATGTACATCCCAGATCCAGTTCAATGCTGTCGTGACAGCTACATAGTCAGATATTCGTTTAGATCAGGGATGGGCAAACTTTTTGGCCCGAGGATCACATCTCGGTATGAAAATTGTATGGCGGGCCATTAATGTTCACAAAATTGGGGGTTGGGGTGTGGGAGGGGGTGAAGCCTCCGGTTGGGGCTGCGGGCTCTGGGGTGGTGCCAGAAATGAAGCGTTCAGGGTGCAGGAGGGGGATCAGGGCTGGGGCAGGGGGTTGGTGCACTGGAGGAGGTTGGGGTGCAGTCTCCGGGTGGCGCTTACCTCAAGCACCTCTGGAAGCAGCAGCATGTCTCCTGTCCAGCACCGCCCCTGCATCTCCCATTGGCAGAGCTTGTGGTAGAGGCAGCATGCAGAGCCCCCTGGCTGCCATCTTAGTAAGAGCCAGAGAGGGGGAACCAGATCCTGCTGTTTCCGGGAGCCACACAGATCCATAGCACAGTACTTTCATTTGTCGTGTAACTGACATTTCACTAGCAGCTCTCTGTAGCGTGCAAGCAGGTCTGGTAATAAATGCACCGCACAGAATTTGGACTGCCTGGGTTTCTGTTAAATCTAATTTTTAATGTTCTGATTTTGCTGCTGACCCAAAAGTTTGGCAGCCAGAGTCAATCCTGCATCTTGGCAGGGCCCAGACTAGAACTAGATGACCCTTGCGGTCCCTCCCAACCATATGGGTCTATGATTCTAGTAACAGGTCTGATTCAAGCTCTGTATAGCGTCAGCAGTGTTTTCTGATCCAGCCTCCAAACAGACACAGCAATCCGTGTATGGGTAGCTGGACGTGGCCGATGATCATATTTCTATGGTTATAGCCGTGTGCTGTGCGCTCCATAACATTTTTGAAAGGAAGGGTGAATGCTTCACTCAGGGCTGAACCGCAGAGGCTCAGCACCTGGAGGCTAACTTTGAACAGCCAGAGACCAGAGCTATTAGAAGGGCACAGCACGGGGCCATAAGGATCAGGGATGCTTTGAGGCAGCAATTTGAAGCTGAAAGCCACTATTCGTTGCTATGCTTGAGATTGCAGTGCTTGTAATGCTGGGAGGTGATTGGTGCACATGATGCAAGAAGGGGCCTTAACATAGCTGTATCTATGTTATTTTGCTGTGCTCTTTTTGCTTTCACTTAATAGAATAAAGATTGCTTTCAAACAAACACAATTCTTTTACTGAAAGAAAACAACTGGAAGAGAGAGTCAAATGAAAAAAATCATCAGTCGGGAGCAGGATGGGGGAGAATGGAGGGTATGGAAGGTCTCGAGAGGAGGAGAGGGCTACAGATTTGTGTATGTCCAGGGATCATACCCAAACTTGGGCAAGTGTTGAGTGTAGTGGGTATTGGGAGTCCACACTGCTGGACTTTGAGGAGGGAGGAGTGGAATGCTGCACGTAGAGAATGGATCCAGGAGGTTGATAAGAGTGTGTTGGCGATGTGTGTGTGTGTGGGGGGGGTGCTTTGGGAAAGAGTTTTCCGACAGCAGCTTCAGAGGAAGGTGGGGGTGGAGCTGCTCGGTTTGAAGAGCTAGTACCTCTGGAGCATGTCCGCTTGACGCTCCATAACTGTTAAGAGCCACTGCGTGGCTTCTTTCTGGTGTGCTACGTTCTCCTTTCATTCCGTCTTCTCACTGTCCCACCACTCCTTCAATTCCTTTTTCTCAGCAGCGGAGTGGATCATAAACTCACGCATAAAGTCCTCCTTACTTCTTCTTTGCCGTTTTCGAATTCTACGCAACCGTTCTGCCTCCGTTAACAAAGAGGGAGGCTGGTCTCCCAAGCTCATCTTTGTGAAGTTTAAATATAACATTTTACAGAAGCAGTATTGTTTGCTACATAGACAACACTCTTTCAGTGCTTTAAAACACAGCCAGTACTCACACAACTGTCACTATCTGGTTGACCCCAGGCAAGCACACATAAGCCACAGGACTCCCAAAATGGTGAGTAGCAGCAGGGACAGGGTAAATCACTGTTCCGGGACCCTGCTGTACACTGGACACTTGGCTCTTGGGCACTTGAGGAGATCCAGCACTGTAGGGTGGGCCTGATAATCATTCCTGTCCCCACACTTTCCACAGGAGGTGATCATTATGGAAGATATCTCGCTGCTGAGGGTGAGCAGGGAATCAAAGGACGGTCTTCTCTAAGCCTGCGACTTCTGCCCTGGCCCTATGTTAATGAGGCAAGAAACAAAGCAGCTGTGCCGAGGAACATGTGGGAGTGGACTGCCCAGTATCTCCACGAGAGTTTCCTGGAGATCTCTGAGAGAGATTCACATGAACTGAGGGAGTGTATCAACAGCCTGTTCCGTATGATGAAAGCCTGCTTTCTGCAACCCTCCCGCCCCCAACTCGCTTCAGCAATTCCCAAAGTCAGATTCACTTACCAGGGGCCTCCTCTCCTGTTTGTGCTTCACCAGTATCCGACTGCTTTGACTGACTAAGCTCCTCCGGGGTAGAAAAGAGCTCCTGACTGCATGCATCTCTGGCCTCAGAGTCATCCTCTGCCTCTGGTTCCCCCTCACCCTCTTCATCCAAGATTGCCTCCTCCAAGCCAACGAAATATCCACAAGGGACTTGGCAGTGGAGGTGGGGTCACCACCGTATGTCTCGTCCAGCTCTTTGTAGAACCGGCAGCTGGTGGGCGTAGCTCCAGAGAGGCAGTTTGCCTCCTGCGCCTTGTGGTAGGCATTCCGCAGCTCTTTCACGTTGACCTTGTGCTGCAGTGTGTCCTGGTCATGGCCCTTTTCTATCATCAAAAAGAAAAGGAGTACTTGTGGCACCTTAGAGACTAACAATTTTATTTGAGCATAATCTTTCATGACCTACAGCTCACTTCATCGGATGCATTCAGTGGAAAATGCAGTGGAGAGATTTTATATACACAGAGAACATGACAGTAAAGTAAAACTATTTCCCCATGTTTATTTCCCCCTACCCACAATGTTCCTTCCTCACACGTTCTTGTCAACAACTGGAAATGGCCAACCTGGGTTATCACTACAAAAGGTTTTTTTCCCCCACCCACTCTACTGCTGGTAATAGCTCACCTTTCCTGATCACTTTTGCTACAGTGTGTATGGTAACATCCATTGTTTCATGTTCTCTGTGTATATAAAATCTCCCCACTGTATTTTCCACTACATGTATCCAATGAAGTGAACTTCCTTAGGGAAGTTCACTTCATCAGATACATGTAGTGGAATACAGCCAGCTCTATTGGACTCCTTTTCCCCTCATATTAGCTTCCCAGGGGATCCGGCCCATCAGTTCCCTAAGGAACTTGATAGAGATGTACATTGGTCAAACTGGACAGTCTCTACGTAAAAGAATAAATGGACACAAATCAGATGTCAAGAATTAAAACATTCAAAAACCAGTCGGAGAACACTTCAATCTCTTTGGTCACTCGATTACAGATCTAAAAGTTGCAATTCTTCAACAAAAAACTTCAAAAACAGACTCCAATGAGAGACTGCTGAATTGGAATTAATTTGCAAACTGGATACAATTAACTTAGGGTTGAATAAAGACTAGGAGTGGATGGATCATTACACAAATTAAAACTATTTCCCATGTTTATTCCCCTCCCTCCCCCCCCCCCCGTTCCTCAGATGTTCTTGTCAACTGCTGGAAATAGCCCACCTTGATTATCACTACAAAAGGTTTCCCCTCTCCCCCACTCTCCTGCTCGTAATAGCTCACCTTACCTGATCACTCTCGTTACAGTGTGTATGGTAACACCCATTGTTTCATGTTCTCTATGTATTTTCCACTGAATGCATCCGATGAAGTGAGCTGTAGGTCATGAAAGTTTATACTCAAATAAAATTGTTAGTCTCTAAGGTGCCACAAGTACTCCTTTTCTTTTTGCGGATACAGACTAACACAGCTGCTACTCTGAAACCGGTTTTAGAGTGTGTGACGAAGTGAGGATTTTCCCTTGTTACACTGTTTGTGAGTCTTACTGCTTTGCATGAATGCTGTGTATGCCTCCATTTCCCTTTGTATTGCACCAATGTCTTGTGGTAGGAATAAGCATGTGCGACCTTTGTGGCGGTGGCTCCAGCTGCCTGCATGGATGCTATGGCCGTCCCCTTCATAACCTGAGACCCAGGACGGGAATGCAGCCAGGTGATTCTGGCCCAGGAAGCGAGACAAAGGCCGGAGTGAGAGCAATGGGCAGAGCAGGGGCCAGGCAGTTGGAAGTGAGGAATTTAGAGATTGCTGGGGAAACGGAGGGATGCCCACCTCACTGCCTTTGAGCAGGCTGGCAATTTGAACCAGGGGGACCCTGCAGAAAATCCCTGGTATTTAGCTCCCTTGCTGGGTCCCAAGTCCATAGACGTCATCAGCCAGGTGTGTGAGGTGGTGGACAGGCTTCCTGGCCTCGGTCTATATTTCTGCTTGTACTCTCCTCGGCTCAGGCCCCTCAGACCACCAGTGGGAGCGGAAGGTTGTGGTCAATGGGGAGACATTCCTGGGGTGGTGAGATAAAAATCATAGAATATCAGGGTTGGAAGGGACCTCAGGAGGTCATCTAGTCCAACCCCCTGCTCAAAGCAGGACCAATCCCCAATCAAATCATCCCAGCCAGGGATGTCAAGCCTGACCTTAAAAACGTCTAAGGAAGGAGATTCTACCACCTCCCTAGGTAAGGCATTCCAGTGTTTCACCACCCTCCTAGTGAAAAAGTTTTTCCTAATATCCAACCTAAACCTCCCCCACTGCAACTTGAGACCATTACTCCTTGTCCTGTCCTCTTCTACCACTGAGAATAGTCTAGAACCATCCTCTTTGGAACCACCTCTCAGGTAGTTGAAAGCAGCTATCAAATCCCCCCTCATTCTTCTCTTCTGCAGACTAAACAATCCCAGTTCCCTCAGCCTCTCCTCATAAGTCATGTGTTCCAGACCCCTAATCATTTTTGTTGCCCTTCGCTGGCAACAAAATTTATCCACATCCTTCTTGTAGTGTGGGGCCCAAAACTGGACACAGTACTCCAGATGAGGCCTCACCAATGTCGAATAGAGGGGAACGATCACGTCCCTCTATCTGCTCGCTATGCCCCTACTTATACATCCCAAAATACCATTGGCCTTCTTGGCAACAAGGGCACACTGCTGACTCATATCCAGCTTCTCGTCCGCTGTCACCCCTAGGTCCTTTTCCGCAGAACTGCTGCCGAGCCATTCGGTCCCTAGCCTGTAGCTGTGCATTGGGTTCTTCCGTCCTAAGTGCAGGACCCTGCACCTATCCTTATTGAACCTCATCCTGGGACAGAGTGGGTTTTGCAACAGCACTAGATGCTGAGAGGCTGTGTGACCTGGTTGAAGGTCCCCGGTATGAAGCCATTTGCCCTGCCTATGGCCCAGATCCCTGTGCAGATAAAGGAGGGACCAGGCTGTCTGGTAATTGGAGTTTTCCAAGATATCAGCCGTGACCTCCTGTTGGGGGATGACTGTGTCTCTTTGGGACAGGATCCAAGTCCTGCTCCTGTAACAGCAAAGGATTTGAATTTGAATCCAGGGAACAAATTGGCTGAGACTGAAGTGGTCAACGAAATTGAAAATGACCTGGCTGGCAGAGGGGAGGAGCTGCTAAGCTTGGAATACCTGCCTGCCTGTAACCAGAGCCCTGGAGCTGAGTGGGACAGAGAGATACTCCCCACCTCCCTGCACATGGGGGAGGTGGCTCACACTGGCTCTGATACTGTAAGTAAAGCAGTGGGCTCCCTGCCTGCCCTCACTGGGACAGCAGGGGCAAAGCTGAGTCCAGGGGGATCAGAGACCCCAGCTGAGTGTTGGGAACCACAGCCAGGGTGGGACAGCTGCCTACAAGGGCTGCCTTGTCCAGAGGTGAAAATGGCCTGGGACAAGGGTAAAGCAGCCTTGGGACACCTGCCTGTTATGGAGGATCCTTTTCAGAGGGTGGCCCTGGACTTGGTGAGGGACGAATGGGAGGGGAGGCCTCCCCCAATGAAGAATCAGTGGTGTACTATGTACTGACTTTCCAGGAAAAGCTCCCTGAGCTCATAGATCTAGCCAGGGAGAACCTGGCCAGGGCCCAAGGGAGACAGAAGGTCTGGTACGACTGCTCAGCCGATGGCACCAGGGACCAGGTGAGGGTTCTCATCCTCGTGAAGACGAATAAGCTGCAAGGTGCCTGGGACGGGCCCTTCAAGGTCATCCAGCAGCTGAATGAGGAGAACGATGTGGTGGAACTGCCTAACTGGGCTCACAGCCACCGAGGGACCAGATCAACATGATGGAGCTGTACTGTGACAGGGAGAGGCTGGTAATGGCGGGGTGTGGCCAGTAGGATAAGGGGGAACATTCCCCTGGTGGGTTTCTTCCCTGAGACCAGAGTCTGCCCATTGCTGGAATCAGCTCCCCTCTCTGACCAGCTAAGCCTTGCCCAGTGGGTAGAGATCAGAGCGATGCTGCATTTGTACCAACAGCTGTTTATCAACCGGTCTGGACTCACTAACTGAGCTGTACACTGGGTGGAGACAGGAGTGTAATGGGGGGAACAGCACAGGCCCTGTAGTGAGAGGTCAGAGACATGCTGACTTTAGGGGTGGTCCAGCCATCCACCAGCCCTGGGGGGGCCTATCCCGTGGTGCTGGTCCCCAGGAAAGATGGGTCGATCCGAGTCTGTGGGGCCTATCGGAAGCCAATGCCATCACCGTGTCTGGTGCCTGCCCATACTTAGGCTTGATGAGATCGTAGACAAGTTGGCGAGGACTCGGTACCCCATGACCAGGGATTTCACCAAAGGCTACTGGCAGTTTCCTTACTACAAGTGGATTAGCCTTTAAATCGGCCTTTGGGGTGGACACAATTCGACGGTATTGGCCTCTGGGAGCTATCCCAGAGTGCTCCATTGTGACCACTCTGGACAGCACTCTCAACTCAGATGCACTGGCCAGGTAGACAGGAAAAGAACTGCAAACTTTTGAATCTTGTTTCCTGTTTGGCCAGCGTGGCAAGCTGCAGGTGACCATGCAGAGCTCATCAGCAGAGGTGACCATGATGGAGTCCCAGAATCGCAAAAGAGCTCCAGCATGGACCGAACGGGAGGTACGGGATCTGATCGCTGTATGGGGAGAGGAATCCGTGCTATCAGAACTCCGTTCCAGTTTTCGAAATGCCAAAACCTTTGTCAAAATCTCCCAGGGCATGAAGGACAGAGGCCATAAAAGGGATCCGAAGCAGTGCCGCGTGAAACTTAACGAGCTGAGGCAAGCCCACCAGAAAACCAAAGAGGCGAACGGCCGCTACGGGTCAGAGCCCCAAACATGCCGCTTCTATGATGAGCTGCATGCCATTTTAGGGGGTTCAGCCACCACTACCCCAGCCGTGTTGTTTGACTCCTTCAACGGAGATGGAGGCAACACGGAAGCAGGTTTTGGGGACGAAGAAGATGATGGTGATGATGAGGTTGTAGATAGCTCACAGCAAGCAAGCAGAGAAACCGCTTTTCCCGACAGCCAGGAACTGTTTCTCACCCTAGACCTGGAGCCAGTACCCCCCGAACCCACCCAAGGCTGCCTCCTGGACCCGGCAGGTGGAGAAGGGACCTCCGGTGAGTGTACCTTTTAAAATACTATACATGGTTTAAAAGCAAGCACGTGAAAGGATTAATTTGCCCTGGCATTCGCAGCTCTCCTGGATGTACTCCCAAAGCCTTTGCAAAAGGTTTCTGGGGAGGGCAGCCTTATTGCGTCCTTCATTGTAGGACACTTTACCACTCCAGGCCAGTAACACGTACTTGGGAATTATTGTACAACAAAGCATTGCAGTGTATGTTTGCTGGCATTCAAACAACATCCGTTCTTTATCTCTCTGTGTTATCCTCAGGAGAGTGAGATATCATTCATGGTCACCTGGTTGAAATAGGGTGTTTTTCTTCAGGGGACACTCAGAGGAGCCCGTTCCTGCTGGGCTGTTTGCCTGTAGCTGAACAGAAATGTTCCCCGCTGTTGGGAGCGGGGAGGGAGGAGGCAAAATGCGACCTTGTAACGAAAGCACATGTGCTATGTATGTAATGTTAACAGCAAGGTTTACCCTGAAAGAGTGTAGCCACTGTTTTATAAAATGTGTCTTTTTAAATACCGCTGTCCCTTTTTTTTTCTCCACCAGCTGCATGTGTTTCAATGATCACAGGATCTTCTCCTTCCCAGAGGCTAGCGAAGATTAGAAAGAAAAAAAAACACACTCGTGATAAAATGTTCTCTGAGCTCATGCTGTCCTCCCACACTGACAGAGCACAGAGGAATGCATGGAGGCAAATAATGTCAGAGTGCAGGAAAGCACAAAATGACCGGGAGGAGAGGTGGCGGGCTGAAGAGAGTAAGTGGCGGGCTGAAGACAGGGCTGAAGCTCAAATGTGGCGGCAGCGTAATGAGAGGAGGCAGGATTCAATGCTGAGGCTGCTGCAGGATCAAACCAGTATGCTCCAGTGTATGGTTGAGCTTCAGCAAAGGCAGCTGGAGCACAGACTGCCACTGCAGCCCCTGTGTAACCAGCCGCCTTCCTCCCCAAGTTCCATAGCCTCCACACCCAGACGCCCAAGAACGCGGGGGGGGGGGGGGGGGGCCTCCGGCCAACCAGTCACTCTGCCACAGAGGATTGCCCAAAAAAAAGAAGGCTGGCATTCAATAAATTTTAAAGTTGTAAACTTTTAAAGTGCTGGGTGGCATTTTCCTTCCCTCCTCCACCACCCCTCCTGGGCTACCTTGGTCGTCATCCTCCTATTTGTGTGATGAATGAATAAAGAATGCATGAATGTGAAGCAACAATGACTATATTGCCTCTGCAAGCGGTGATCGAAGGGAGGAGGGGAGGGTGATTAGCTTACAGGGAAGTAGAGTGAACCAAGGGGCGGGGGGGGGGGGGGGGGTTCATCAAGGAGAAACAAACAGAACTTTCACACTGTAGTCTGGCCAGTCATGAAACTGGTCTTCAAAGCTTCTCTGATGCATACCACGCCCTCCTGTGCTCTTCTAACCGCCCTGGTGTCTGGCTGCGCGTAACCAGCAGCCAGGCGATTTGCCTCAACCTCCCACCCCGCCATAAACGTCTCCCCCTTACTCTCACAGATATTGTGGAGCACACAGCAAGCAGTAATAACAGTGGGAATATTGGTTTCGCTGAGGTCTAAGCGAGTCAGTAAACTGCGCCAGCTTGCCTTTAAATGTCCAAATGCACATCCTACCACCATTCTGCACTTGCTCAGCCTGTAGTTGAACAGCTCCTGACTACTGTCCAGGCTGCCTGTGTACGGGTTCATGAACTATGGCATTAAGGGGTAGGCTGGGTCCCCAAGGATAACTCTAGGCATTTCAACATCCCCAAAGGTTATTTTCTCGTCTGGGAATAAAGGCCCTTCCTGCAGCTTTTGAAACAGACCAGAGTTCCTGAAGATGCGAACATATGTACCTTTCCCGGCCATCCCACGTTGATGTTGGTGAAACGTCCCTTGTGATCCACCAGAGCTTGCAGCACTATTGAAAAGTATCCCTTGCAGTTTATGTACTTGCAGGCTTGGTGCTCCGGTGCCAAGATAGGGATATGGGTTCCGTCTATGGCCCCACCACAGTTAGGGAATCCCATTGCAGCAAAGCCATCCACTATGACCTGCACATTTCCCAGGGTCACTACCCTTGATATCAGCAGATCTTTGATTGTGTGGGCTACTTGCATCACAGCAGCCCCCACAGTAGATTTGCCCACTCCAAATTGATTCCCAACTGACCGTTAGCTGTCTGGCGTTGCAAGCTTCCACAAGGCTATCGCCACTCTCTTCTCATCTGTGAGGGCTGCTCTCATCTTGGTATTCACGTGCTTCAGGGCAGGGGAAAGTAAGTCACAAAGTTCCATGAAAGTGCCCTTACGCATGCGAAAGTTTCGCAGCCACTGGGAATCGTCCCAGACCTGCAACACTATGCGGTCCCACCAGTCTGTGCTTGTTTCCCGAGGCCAGAATCGGTGTTCCACAGCATGAACCTGCCCCATTAGCACCATGATGCATGCATTGTCAGGGCCCATGCTTTCAGAGAAATCTGTGTCCATGTCCTGATCACTCACGCGACCGTGCTGACGTTGCCTAACCCGGTATCGCTCTGCCAGGTTCTGGTGATGCATATACTGCTGGATAATGCGTGTGGTGTTTAATGTGCTCCTAATTGCCAAAGTGAGCTGAGCGGCCTCCATGCTTGCTTTGGTATGGCGTCCGCACAGAAAAAAGGCGCAGAACGATTGTCTGCCGTTGCTCTGACGGAGGGAGGGGCGACTGACGACACGGCTTACAGGGTTGGCTTCAGGGAGCTAAAATCAACAAAGGGGGTGGCTTTCCATTAAGGAGTATTTCAGGCAGGACTTCACGGAGGGTTCCAATAAGAAATGGTGCACCTAAGTTATTGTTCTTATTGGAACAAGGAGGTTAGTCTGGCCTCTGATTGATACATGGCTAGATTTACCTCGCTGCACCTTCTCTGTGAGTGACTACAGTGTGACCTAGAGGAATGAGTCCCCTAGACGGGGGGAAGCAAATGAGTACAAAACAAATCTGGTCTATTTCTTGTTTTGATACATTCCATCTATCTTTTACATCTTTGACTGGCAGCAGACAGTGCAGAAGGACTGCATGCCATCCACATCTCAGGGCTGCTCGGCAGAAGATGGTACAATACGACTGCTAGCCATCCTCATCTCTTGCCTGCCTGGCAGAAGATGGTACAATACGACTGCTAGCAATCCATATCGCCTGCCTGCTCACCGTAAGATGGTTCAATAGGACTGACTGCAGGACTAAAGAGAATGACTTGATCAAGTCACTCCAAATTTAGTCCCTGCGCCCATGTCTGGCCAGAAGCACCTCGGACATGACGATGATGGGTACCAGTCCTATTGCACCCTCTGCTGCCACAAGGCAATGGGTTGCTGCTGCTGTGTAGCAATGCAGTACCACGTCTGCCAGCACCCAGGAGACATATGGTGACAGTGAGCTGAGCAGGCTCCGTGCTTGCTGTGGTATGGCGTCTGCACAGGTAACTCAGGAAAAAAGGCGCAAAACGATTGTCTGCCCTTGCTTTCATGGAGGGAGGGAGGGAACGGGGGCCTGACGATATGTACCCAGAACCACCCGTGACAATGTTTTAGCCCCATCAGGCATTGGGCTCTCAACCCAGAATTCCAATGGGCAGCGGAGACTGCGGGAACTGTGGGATAGCTACCCTCAGTGCAACGCTCCGGAAGTCGACTCTAGCCTCGGTACTGTGGAAGCACTCGGCCGAGTTAATGTACTTAATGCACTTAGAGCATTTTCTGTGGGGGGGGACACACTCGAATATATAAAACCAATTTCTAAAAAACCGACTTCTATAAATTCGACCTAATTTTGTAGTGTAGACATACCCTAACCGTGTAAATCACCAAACAGGAGAGGGACATTAACTAGTGTAAAGTGTGATCTCCATCAACACCAGCTGGACAAAACACTTGGGTGGGCTCTCCCCCCACCACCCTGAAGATGAGTCTTGCAAGTAAATTCCTCCCAGCAGCTGAGTTTGCAGCTCAAAGCAGAAATGGGAAAGGGAATAAAAAACCCCTAACAAGGAGGAACTGTATCTTTTATACTGCCTGGACTGAGTGCGGGGGGCGGGGCAAGGATTACTACTCATAAGCAAAAGATTTCCAGTGCTTAGCCTGGGTTAGTCCTAAAGGACATAGAGGGTGAGTCAACACTGGAATAAAAGACCTCTGGCATAGCTGCGGCTTGCCCAGGTCAGCTGACTTGGGCTTGTGGGTCTGTTTGTGAGGCTAAACACTGCAGTGTAGACCTTTAAGCTTGGGCTGGAGCCAGGGCTCTGGGTACCTCCCCCCTCGCAGGACCCTAGACCTTGGGCCCCAGCCTGACCCCAAACGCCTACACAGCACTATAACCCAACCCTTATGAGCCCAAGCCTGTTGACCCAGGCCAGGCCAGGCCAGCTGCTGTGTAGATACAGCCTCAGAAGCGTCTATAATAAGCAAGCTCTATTACTTTTTGAAATGTAAGACTGGCACTCACGTGTGTGTGTGTGTGTGTGTACATTTACCTGCTTTAACCTTGTTAAAAAAAACCTTGTTTCCTTTACCTATTAAATAGTTCATTATAGGATTGGCTACAAGTGTTGTCTTTGGGGTGAAATCTAAAGTGCAATTGGCCTGATCCTTTGGGACTGGCACTAATCTGCATATTGCTGTGAACCTTGGGACTCAAGATCAGTGAGGATAAAACCAAATATATGGGTGTGAGCTGAGGAGAAGATCTTAGACATGCTTACCTAGCAATCAATTACCACGGACATCATGCACACATATCACTCATACAAATATTAGACAATTCCCCCTTCATCACAAGCACCAGCCCCCTCCCCCCATTCATACTGTTTCACCTGTGTAGAAAAAACACTGTTCAATGGATTGGGCCAGTAGCTGAGAACCATTCAAAAAGCTGAAGCTCCAAGACTGCCTGCCATCTTGATGGCTCTTAGGGCATGGCTACACTTGCAGATGTAGAGTGCTCTGAGTTAAACCAGCCCTCGGAGAGCACACTCTGGAAAGCGCTGCAGTCTGTCCACACTGACAGCTTCAAGCGCATTGGCATGGCCACATTTGTGGCACTTGCAGCAGCATTGGGAGCGGTGCATTATGGGTGCATGCAGCATGCAAGTGGCTGCAATGTGCTTTTCAAATGAGGAGGATGGAGTGTGACAGGGAGTGTGTTGTGTGTTTGGGGGGAAGAGAGAGTGGGTTTTGGGGGACTGAGAGCATGTCAGCGTGCTGTCTTGTAAGTTCAGACAGCAGCAGACCCCCCCTCCCCCACCCTGCCTCTCTCTCTCACACAGCATTCCACACTAATGGCTTGCTTTGTCTCGGAGCAGAGAAGCAGCCTGCTGTCAGAAACAGAGCTTTCAAAGGGCATATCCGCACTCCTGCAGCGATTCAAAAAACAATGACAAGAGTGGCCACTTGACTTAAGGGCATTATGGGACATTTCCGGAGGCTGATCAGAGTGGAGTAAAGCAACACCTCATTCACACTGGCGCCACAAACGTTATTGCACTCGCTGAGGTGGAGTACCAGCAGCACTGTAGCTATGGAGTCAGAGCACTCAACGTGCCTTGCCACCGTGGACAGGTAGTGAGCTAGTGCACCTGGGGCTCCTTTATTATGCTGTAACTCGCAAGTGTAGCCAAGCCCTTAGTGTTATTTCTTCAATGAGGTTCACAGGCGTCGTCAGCAGGACAGCTGTCTCAATGTAGTACAATAGTGTTGTCTTTGGGACTGCCCAGCCGGACCCTGTGTCAACACAGAGTACACAGTGCAGTTCATAATACCCTGCTCCTCCCAGTAGCAACCACTTATTTCAGCTCTGGGTCTTTGTCACCTGGAGCTTGGATCCTGCCACAAACTCTGGCTGGGGTCACCTTTGCAGAACATCTAGAGTGCAGTGGTCCACTCTTTCCATGGAAGCAGACTAATACACTTTGGCTCTGGGGCCTGCGGTGCCTTCTAATTTGTACAGTGCTGATGGCATGGGGATGGGCTGTCTCATGCCAGTTCCTGTGGGTGGGTCAGAGGGCAGGTCCCTAGGGAGGGGGTGATTCCCAGCAGTTCCTGAGAGGTGGGTCCCAGAGAGGCAGAGTCAGCAGGGTGGGATCAGAGGGTGGGTCCTATGGGGGGGGTCAAGAAGGAAGGGGTCAGAGGACAGGTCCTATGGAGGGGTCAGAAAGGGTCAGAGGCCAGGTCCCATGGGGAGTCAGAGGGAAGGGGTTAGAGGCTAGGTCCCATGGGGGATCAAAGAAAAGGGGTCAGAGGGCAGGTTCCATGAGGGTCAGCGGGCAGGTCCCATTGGGAGGGTCAGACAGCAGGTCCTATGAGGTGGTCAGAGGGCAAATCCCATTAGGGTGGGGTCAGAGGGCCGATCCCAGGGGGGTCAGAGGGAAGGGGTCAGAGGATGGGTCCCATGGGGGGGGTCAGGAAGGGGTTAGAGGGTGGGCCCCATGGGAGGTCAGAGGGAGGGGGTCAGAGGCCAGGTCCCATGGGGGGGTCATAGGGCAGGTCCCATGGGGGAGTCAGAGGAAGAGGATGGGCCTGATGGGGAGGGTCAGAGGAAAGGGGTCAGATGCCAGGTCCCAAGGGGGGTCAAAGGGAAAGGGTCAGAGGGCAGGTCCCATGGGGGGGGGTCAAAGGCCAGGTCCCATGGAGGGTTAGAGGCCAGATCTCACTGGGGGAGTCAGAGGAAAGGACTCAGAAGGCCTGTCGGGGGGTCAGAGGGCGGGGGTCAGAGGGCAGGTCCATGAGGGGTCAGAGGGAAAGGGTCAGAGGCCAGGTCCCATTCAAGGGGTCAGAGGGAAGGGGTCAGAGGCCAGGGACACCCATTGGGACGGTGTCACGGAGTGTGGTGGAGTCAGGGCCCTGCACCCCCTACTTCCTCCAATTTACCGTGACTCTCAGCCAGCCTGTAAAACAAACAGGAACACAGTCTAAAACAGAGCTTGTAGGTACAGAAAACAGGACCGCTCAGTCAGGTCCCTCGTGGGGGGTGGGGAGCCCAGACCCAGGTTCTGGGCCTCCCCCCATCTCCCCAAAACTGACACCCCTTCCTGATGTGTCACCCAGCCACACCCCCGGCCCCTCCTGCAGCCTTTGTCCAGTTTACTGGGCAGAAGGTGTCACCTGGCATCAACCCCCTCCTGGGCTCAGGTTATGAAGGTCAGCCGCCATCGTTTACGCGCTGGTTGTCAAGTATCATCCCTCAGTGAAGTCACACCCTTACTTCCCATCACCATCTAGTATTGGTGCAGTACCCCAAGGAAACGGAGGCACGCCCCGTGTTAGCAGAAGACAGTAAACTAGTAAAACTCCCATGCAACATTACCAGGTTAATACTCCCTACTCTGTCACATCTCTCCCCACTTCGAGACTGAACTGAGTGGGGTCACTCTAACCAGTTACCTGGTGAAGTTCAGGTCCCCCTCTCCAGAACAATGCATCAGCTATCAGATTGGCACTCCCCTTCGCATGGACCATATGGTAATCCTGGAGGAGCAGGCTCCACCTCAGGAGCTTGGCATTGGCTTCTTTCATCCGGTGTAGCCAGGTCAGGGAAGAGTGGTCAGTGTACACAGTGACATGTCGCCCAAATAGATATGGTTGTAGTTTCTTAAGGGCCCGTACCATAGCCACGCATTCCTTCTCTATGGCCATGTAGTTTTGCTCCAGAAGTAACAATTTCTTGCTCAGGTACATGATGGGATGTCTCTGCCCTTTTTCATCAACTTTCATTAACAGCGCACCCAGCCCCGGGTCTGAGGTGTCGGTGAACACCATAAAGGGCTTGTCAAAGTCTGGGTTTACCAGAACTGGGCCACTGACCAGAGCCTCCTTCAGAGCACAGAGAGCCTTCTGGCACTGCTCAGTCCAGACCACCTTGACTGGCTTTCCCTTCTTGCATAGCTCAGTGATGGGGGCGGCTATGGAACTAAAGTGTGGCACAAATCTTCAATAATACCCTGCCATCCCAATAAAGGCCTGGACCTGCTTTTTGGTTTGGGGAGGGGGCCAGTCTCTGAGCGCCTCCACCTTGGCTGATTCTGGATTTAGGCAGTCGCTCCCCACCCGAAGATACTTCGGCCATCCCCGTCTTGCACTTCTCAGCTTTTATGGTCAGCACAGCCTTCTGGAGTTGGTCCAGCACTTGTTTAACCTGGCACACATGGTACTCCCAGGTCTGGCTAAAGACACAGATGTCATCAATGTATGCCACAACAAAACTCTCCATCCCCCTCAGTAGCTGTTCCACCAGGCGTTGGAAGGTAGCAGGCATCTCCCTGAGGCCGAAAGGCAGGGTCAGGAACTCATAGAGCCACAGTGGGGTGATAAAGACCGATTTCAGCCTGGCATCTGCATCCAGTGGCACTTGCCAGTAGCCCTTTGTAAGAGCCATAGTGGTAAGGTAGCGAGCTCCTTCCAGCTTGTCTAGGAGGTTGTCAGGCCTGGGCATGGGGTAGGCATCAGACACGGTGATGGCATTAAGCTTCTGCTAGTCCACACAGAACCGGATTGACCCATCCTTTTTGGGGACCAACACCACAGGAGAGGCCCAAGGGCTGGAAGATCGCTGGATCACCCCCAAAGCCAGCATGTCACTGACCTCTCTTTCCAGGTCCTGAGCAGTTTCCCCTGTGACTCGGAACGGTGAGCATCTTATAGGAGGATGCGATCCTGTCTCCACCAGGTGGACAGTCAGATTAGTGAGTCCAGGCTGATTAGAAAACAGCTGTTGGTTCAAATGCAGCATCCCTCTGATCTCAGCTTGCTGGGCAGGTATTAGTAGATCAGAGAGGCAATTGTTTCCAGGGAGGAGCCAGCTCCTCTCTCAGGGAATAGATCTACTAAAGGGTCATCTCCCTGCTCCTCCCAATGCCTACACACGGCCAACAGCACATTCCCCCAGTCACAATATGGCTTCATCATATTAACATGGTAAACTCGGTGGCAGTGTGCCGGTTAGTCAATTCCACCACACAGCTTACCTCAGTTAGTTGCTTGACAACCTTGAAAGGGCCTTCCCAGGTGGCTTGTAGTTTGTTTTTTCTCATGGGGATGAGAACCATCACCTGGTCCCCGGTGGTGTAGGCGCGGGCCCAAACCGTGTAGTCATACCAGACCTTCCGCTTCCTCTGGGCTCTAGCCAGATTCTACTTGGCCAAGCCCATGAGCCCAGCAAGTCTTTCTTGGAAGGTCAAGACATACTCCATCACTTTGATTGTCCAACGGGACTGGCCTTCCCCTCCCATTCATCTCTCATCAGGTCCAAGGGTCCCCTTATCCTTCTTCCGTATAGCAGTTTAAAGGGCAAAAACCCGGTAGACTCCTGGGGCACTTCCCTGTACGCGAACAGCAGTTGAGGTAAACACTGGTCCCAATCCTGCGGGTGCTGGTTCATAAAGGTTCTCAGCATCATCTTTAGAGTTCCATTGAACCTCTCCACCAGCCCATTGAACTGGGGGTGATATGCTGAGGCCCAGATGTGCCGGACCCCACAATATTTCTCCCACAAGCACCGGAGCAGGGCTGACATGAAATTGGATCCCTGGTCTGTCAAGACTTCCTTGGGGAATCCCACTTGGCTGAAAATGGTCAGCAGAGCATCTGCCACTGTGTCTCCTTTGATAGAAGACAAGGCTACTGCCTTGGGGTAACGGATAGCGAAATCTACCACCACCAGAATGTATTTCTTCCCCGACCAGGACGTCTTGCTGAGAGACCCCACTATGTCCACAGCCACCTTCTGAAAAGGCTCCTCTATGATGGGCAAAGGTCTCAAAGCCGCTTTCCCCTTGTCCTGAGCCTTCCCACCCTCTGATAGGGCCGCTTCTATGATGAGCTGCATGCCATTTTAGGGGGTTCAGCCACCACTACCCCAGCCGTGTTGTTTGACTCCTTCAACGGAGATGGAGGCAACACGGAAGCAGGTTTTGGGGACGAAGAAGATGATGGTGATGATGAGGTTGTAGATAGCTCACAGCAAGCAAGCAGAGAAACCGCTTTTCCCGACAGCCAGGAACTGTTTCTCACCCTAGACCTGGAGCCAGTACCCCCCGAACCCACCCAAGGCTGCCTCCTGGACCCGGCAGGTGGAGAAGGGACCTCCGGTGAGTGTACCTTTTAAAATACTATACATGGTTTAAAAGCAAGCACGTGAAAGGATTAATTTGCCCTGGCATTCGCAGCTCTCCTGGATGTACTCCCAAAGCCTTTGCAAAAGGTTTCTGGGGAGGGCAGCCTTATTGCGTCCTTCATTGTAGGACACTTTACCACTCCAGGCCAGTAACACGTACTTGGGAATTATTGTACAACAAAGCATTGCAGTGTATGTTTGCTGGCATTCAAACAACATCCGTTCTTTATCTCTCTGTGTTATCCTCAGGAGAGTGAGATATCATTCATGGTCACCTGGTTGAAATAGGGTGTTTTTCTTCAGGGGACACTCAGAGGAGCCCGTTCCTGCTGGGCTGTTTGCCTGTAGCTGAACAGAAATGTTCCCCGCTGTTGGGAGCGGGGAGGGAGGAGGCAAAATGCGACCTTGTAACGAAAGCACATGTGCTATGTATGTAATGTTAACAGCAAGGTTTACCCTGAAAGAGTGTAGCCACTGTTTTATAAAATGTGTCTTTTTAAATACCGCTGTCCCTTTTTTTTTTCTCCACCAGCTGCATGTGTTTCAATGATCACAGGATCTTCTCCTTCCCAGAGGCTAGCGAAGATTAGAAAGAAAAAAAACACACTCGTGATAAAATGTTCTCTGAGCTCATGCTGTCCTCCCACACTGACAGAGCACAGAGGAATGCATGGAGGCAAATAATGTCAGAGTGCAGGAAAGCACAAAATGACCGGGAGGAGAGGTGGCGGGCTGAAGAGAGTAAGTGGCGGGCTGAAGACAGGGCTGAAGCTCAAATGTGGCGGCAGCGTAATGAGAGGAGGCAGGATTCAATGCTGAGGCTGCTGCAGGATCAAACCAGTATGCTCCAGTGTATGGTTGAGCTTCAGCAAAGGCAGCTGGAGCACAGACTGCCACTGCAGCCCCTGTGTAACCAGCCGCCTTCCTCCCCAAGTTCCATAGCCTCCACACCCAGACGCCCAAGAACGCGGGGGGGGGGGGGGGCCGCCGGCCAACCAGTCACACTGCCACAGAGGATTGCCCAAAAAAAAGAAGGCTGGCATTCAATAAATTTTAAAGTTGTAAACTTTTAAAGTGCTGGGTGGCATTTTCCTTCCCTCCTCCACCACCCCTCCTGGGCTACCTTGGTCGTCATCCTCCTATTTGTGTGATGAATGAATAAAGAATGCATGAATGTGAAGCAACAATGACTATATTGCCTCTGCAAGCGGTGATCGAAGGGAGGAGGGGAGGGTGATTAGCTTACAGGGAAGTAGAGTGAACCAAGGGGCGGGGGGGGGGGGGGGTTCATCAAGGAGAAACAAACAGAACTTTCACACTGTAGTCTGGCCAGTCATGAAACTGGTCTTCAAAGCTTCTCTGATGCATACCACGCCCTCCTGTGCTCTTCTAACCGCCCTGGTGTCTGGCTGCGCATAACCAGCAGCCAGGCGATTTGCCTCAACCTCCCACCCCGCCATAAACGTCTCCCCCTTACTCTCACAGATATTGTGGAGCACACAGCAAGCAGTAATAACAGTGGGAATATTGGTTTCGCTGAGGTCTAAGCGAGTCAGTAAACTGCGCCAGCTTGCCTTTAAACGTCCAAATGCACATCCTACCACCATTCTGCACTTGCTCAGCCTGTAGTTGAACAGCTCCTGACTACTGTCCAGGCTGCCTGTGTACGGGTTCATGAACTATGGCATTAAGGGGTAGGCTGGGTCCCCAAGGATAACTCTAGGCATTTCAACATCCCCAAAGGTTATTTTCTCGTCTGGGAATAAAGTCCCTTCCTGCAGCTTTTGAAACAGACCAGAGTTCCTGAAGATGCGAACATATGTACCTTTCCCGGCCATCCCACGTTGATGTTGGTGAAACGTCCCTTGTGATCCACCAGAGCTTGCAGCACTATTGAAAAGTATCCCTTGCAGTTTATGTACTTGCAGGCTTGGTGCTCCGGTGCCAAGATAGGGATATGGGTTCCGTCTATGGCCCCACCACAGTTAGGGAATCCCATTGCAGCAAAGCCATCCACTATGACCTGCACATTTCCCAGGGTCACTACCCTTGATATCAGCAGATCTTTGATTGTGTGGGCTACTTGCATCACAGCAGCCCCCACAGTAGATTTGCCCACTCCAAATTGATTCCCAACTGACCGTTAGCTGTCTGGCGTTGCAAGCTTCCACAAGGCTATCGCCACTCTCTTCTCATCTGTGAGGGCTGCTCTCATCTTGGTATTCACGTGCTTCAGGGCAGGGGAAAGTAAGTCACAAAGTTCCATGAAAGTGCCCTTACGCATGCGAAAGTTTCGCAGCCACTGGGAATCGTCCCAGACCTGCAACACTATGCGGTCCCACCAGTCTGTGCTTGTTTCCCGAGGCCAGAATCGGCGTTCCACAGCATGAACCTGCCCCATTAGCACCATGATGCATGCATTGTCAGGGCCCATGCTTTCAGAGAAATCTGTGTCCATGTCCTGATCACTCACGCGACCGTGCTGACGTTGCCTAACCCGGTATCGCTCTGCCAGGTTCTGGTGATGCATATACTGCTGGATAATGCGTGTGGTGTTTAATGTGCTCCTAATTGCCAAAGTGAGCTGAGCGGCCTCCATGCTTGCTTTGGTATGGCGTCCGCACAGAAAAAAGGCGCAGAACGATTGTCTGCCGTTGCTCTGACGGAGGGAGGGGCGACTGACGACACGGCTTACAGGGTTGGCTTCAGGGAGCTAAAATCAACAAAGGGGGTGGCTTTCCATTAAGGAGTATTTCAGGCAGGACTTCACGGAGGGTTCCAATAAGAAATGGTGCACCTAAGTTATTGTTCTTATTGGAACAAGGAGGTTAGTCTGGCCTCTGATTGATACATGGCTAGATTTACCTCGCTGCACCTTCTCTGTGAGTGACTACAGTGTGACCTAGAGGAATGAGTCCCCTAGACGGGGGGAAGCAAATGAGTACAAAACAAATCTGGTCTATTTCTTGTTTTGATACATTCCATCTATCTTTTACATCTTTGACTGGCAGCAGACAGTGCAGAAGGACTGCATGCCATCCACATCTCAGGGCTGCTCGGCAGAAGATGGTACAATACGACTGCTAGCCATCCTCATCTCTTGCCTGCCTGGCAGAAGATGGTACAATACGACTGCTAGCAATCCATATCGCCTGCCTGCTCACCGTAAGATGGTTCAATAGGACTGACTGCAGGACTAAAGAGAATGACTTGATCAAGTCACTCCAAATTTAGTCCCTGCGCCCATGTCTGGCCAGAAGCACCTCGGACATGACGATGATGGGTACCAGTCCTATTGCACCCTCTGCTGCCACAAGGCAATGGGTTGCTGCTGCTGTGTAGCAATGCAGTACCACGTCTGCCAGCACCCAGGAGACATATGGTGACAGTGAGCTGAGCAGGCTCCGTGCTTGCTGTGGTATGGCGTCTGCACAGGTAACTCAGGAAAAAAGGCGCAAAACGATTGTCTGCCCTTGCTTTCATGGAGGGAGGGAGGGAACGGGGGCCTGACGATATGTACCCAGAACCACCCGTGACAATGTTTTAGCCCCATCAGGCATTGGGCTCTCAACCCAGAATTCCAATGGGCAGCGGAGACTGCGGGAACTGTGGGATAGCTACCCTCAGTGCAACGCTCCGGAAGTCGACTCTAGCCTCGGTACTGTGGAAGCACTCGGCCGAGTTAATGTACTTAATGCACTTAGAGCATTTTCTGTGGGGGGGGACACACTCGAATATATAAAACCAATTTCTAAAAAACCGACTTCTATAAATTCGACCTAATTTTGTAGTGTAGACATACCCTAACCGTGTAAATCACCAAACAGGAGAGGGACATTAACTAGTGTAAAGTGTGATCTCCATCAACACCAGCTGGACAAAACACTTGGGTGGGCTCTCCCCCCACCACCCTGAAGATGAGTCTTGCAAGTAAATTCCTCCCAGCAGCTGAGTTTGCAGCTCAAAGCAGAAATGGGAAAGGGAATAAAAAACCCCTAACAAGGAGGAACTGTATCTTTTATACTGCCTGGACTGAGTGCGGGGGGCGGGGGGGGGGCGGGGCAAGGATTACTACTCATAAGCAAAAGATTTCCAGTGCTTAGCCTGGGTTAGTCCTAAAGGACATAGAGGGTGAGTCAACACTGGAATAAAAGACCTCTGGCATAGCTGCGGCTTGCCCAGGTCAGCTGACTTGGGCTTGTGGGTCTGTTTGTGAGGCTAAACACTGCAGTGTAGACCTTTAAGCTTGGGCTGGAGCCAGGGCTCTGGGTACCTCCCCCCTCGCAGGACCCTAGACCTTGGGCCCCAGCCTGACCCCAAACGCCTACACAGCACTATAACCCAACCCTTATGAGCCCAAGCCTGTTGACCCAGGCCAGGCCAGGCCAGCTGCTGTGTAGATACAGCCTCAGAAGCGTCTATAATAAGCAAGCTCTATTACTTTTTGAAATGTAAGACTGGCACTCACGTGTGTGTGTGTGTGTGTGTACATTTACCTGCTTTAACCTTGTTAAAAAAAACCTTGTTTCCTTTACCTATTAAATAGTTCATTATAGGATTGGCTACAAGTGTTGTCTTTGGGGTGAAATCTAAAGTGCAATTGGCCTGATCCTTTGGGACTGGCACTAATCTGCATATTGCTGTGAACCTTGGGACTCAAGATCAGTGAGGATAAAACCAAATATATGGGTGTGAGCTGAGGAGAAGATCTTAGACATGCTTACCTAGCAATCAATTACCACGGACATCATGCACACATATCACTCATACAAATATTAGACAATTCCCCCTTCATCACAAGCACCAGCCCCCTCCCCCCATTCATACTGTTTCACCTGTGTAGAAAAAACACTGTTCAATGGATTGGGCCAGTAGCTGAGAACCATTCAAAAAGCTGAAGCTCCAAGACTGCCTGCCATCTTGATGGCTCTTAGGGCATGGCTACACTTGCAGATGTAGAGTGCTCTGAGTTAAACCAGCCCTCGGAGAGCACACTCTGGAAAGCGCTGCAGTCTGTCCACACTGACAGCTTCAAGCGCATTGGCATGGCCACATTTGTGGCACTTGCAGCAGCATTGGGAGCGGTGCATTATGGGTGCATGCAGCATGCAAGTGGCTGCAATGTGCTTTTCAAATGAGGAGGATGGAGTGTGACAGGGAGTGTGTTGTGTGTTTGGGGGGAAGAGAGAGTGGGTTTTGGGGGACTGAGAGCATGTCAGCGTGCTGTCTTGTAAGTTCAGACAGCAGCAGACCCCCCCTCCCCCACCCTGCCTCTCTCTCTCACACAGCATTCCACACTAATGGCTTGCTTTGTCTCGGAGCAGAGAAGCAGCCTGCTGTCAGAAACAGAGCTTTCAAAGGGCATATCCGCACTCCTGCAGCGATTCAAAAAACAATGACAAGAGTGGCCACTTGACTTAAGGGCATTATGGGACATTTCCGGAGGCTGATCAGAGTGGAGTAAAGCAACACCTCATTCACACTGGCGCCACAAACGTTATTGCACTCGCTGAGGTGGAGTACCAGCAGCACTGTAGCTATGGAGTCAGAGCACTCAACGTGCCTTGCCACCGTGGACAGGTAGTGAGCTAGTGCACCTGGGGCTCCTTTATTATGCTGTAACTCGCAAGTGTAGCCAAGCCCTTAGTGTTATTTCTTCAATGAGGTTCACAGGCGTCGTCAGCAGGACAGCTGTCTCAATGTAGTACAATAGTGTTGTCTTTGGGACTGCCCAGCCGGACCCTGTGTCAACACAGAGTACACAGTGCAGTTCATAATACCCTGCTCCTCCCAGTAGCAACCACTTATTTCAGCTCTGGGTCTTTGTCACCTGGAGCTTGGATCCTGCCACAAACTCTGGCTGGGGTCACCTTTGCAGAACATCTAGAGTGCAGTGGTCCACTCTTTCCATGGAAGCAGACTAATACACTTTGGCTCTGGGGCCTGCGGTGCCTTCTAATTTGTACAGTGCTGATGGCATGGGGATGGGCTGTCTCATGCCAGTTCCTGTGGGTGGGTCAGAGGGCAGGTCCCTAGGGAGGGGGTGATTCCCAGCAGTTCCTGAGAGGTGGGTCCCAGAGAGGCAGAGTCAGCAGGGTGGGATCAGAGGGTGGGTCCTATGGGGGGGGTCAAGAAGGAAGGGGTCAGAGGACAGGTCCTATGGAGGGGTCAGAAAGGGTCAGAGGCCAGGTCCCATGGGGAGTCAGAGGGAAGGGGTTAGAGGCTAGGTCCCATGGGGGATCAAAGAAAAGGGGTCAGAGGGCAGGTTCCATGAGGGTCAGCGGGCAGGTCCCATTGGGAGGGTCAGACAGCAGGTCCTATGAGGTGGTCAGAGGGCAAATCCCATTAGGGTGGGGTCAGAGGGCCGATCCCAGGGGGGTCAGAGGGAAGGGGTCAGAGGATGGGTCCCATGGGGGGGGTCAGGAAGGGGTTAGAGGGTGGGCCCCATGGGAGGTCAGAGGGAGGGGGTCAGAGGCCAGGTCCCATGGGGGGGTCATAGGGCAGGTCCCATGGGGGAGTCAGAGGAAGAGGATGGGCCTGATGGGGAGGGTCAGAGGAAAGGGGTCAGATGCCAGGTCCCAAGGGGGGTCAAAGGGAAAGGGTCAGAGGGCAGGTCCCATGGGGGGGGTCAAAGGCCAGGTCCCATGGAGGGTTAGAGGCCAGGTCTCACTGGGGGAGTCAGAGGAAAGGACTCAGAAGGCCTGTCGGGGGGTCAGAGGGCGGGGGTCAGAGGGCAGGTCCATGAGGGGTCAGAGGGAAAGGGTCAGAGGCCAGGTCCCATTCAAGGGGTCAGAGGGAAGGGGTCAGAGGCCAGGGACACCCATTGGGACGGTGTCACGGAGTGTGGTGGAGTCAGGGCCCTGCACCCCCTACTTCCTCCAATTTACCGTGACTCTCAGCCAGCCTGTAAAACAAACAGGAACACAGTCTAAAACAGAGCTTGTAGGTACAGAAAACAGGACCGCTCAGTCAGGTCCCTCGTGGGGGGTGGGGAGCCCAGACCCAGGTTCTGGGCCTCCCCCCATCTCCCCAAAACTGACACCCCTTCCTGATGTGTCACCCAGCCACACCCCCGGCCCCTCCTGCAGCCTTTGTCCAGTTTACTGGGCAGAAGGTGTCACCTGGCATCAACCCCCTCCTGGGCTCAGGTTATGAAGGTCAGCCGCCATCGTTTATGCGCTGGTTGTCAAGTATCATCCCTCAGTGAAGTCACACCCTTACTTCCCATCACCATCTAGTATTGGTGCAGTACCCCAAGGAAACGGAGGCACGCCCCGTGTTAGCAGAAGACAGTAAACTAGTAAAACTCCCATGCAACATTACCAGGTTAATACTCCCTACTCTGTCACATCTCTCCCCACTTCGAGACTGAACTGAGTGGGGTCACTCTAACCAGTTACCTGGTGAAGTTCAGGTCCCCCTCTCCAGAACAATGCATCAGCTATCAGATTGGCACTCCCCTTCGCATGGACCATATGGTAATCCTGGAGGAGCAGGCTCCACCTCAGGAGCTTGGCATTGGCTTCTTTCATCCGGTGTAGCCAGGTCAGGGAAGAGTGGTCAGTGTACACAGTGACATGTCGCCCAAATAGATATGGTTGTAGTTTCTTAAGGGCCCGTACCATAGCCACGCATTCCTTCTCTATGGCCATGTAGTTTTGCTCCAGAAGTAACAATTTCTTGCTCAGGTACATGATGGGATGTCTCTGCCCTTTTTCATCAACTTTCATTAACAGCGCACCCAGCCCCGGGTCTGAGGTGTCGGTGAACACCATAAAGGGCTTGTCAAAGTCTGGGTTTACCAGAACTGGGCCACTGACCAGAGCCTCCTTCAGAGCACAGAGAGCCTTCTGGCACTGCTCAGTCCAGACCACCTTGACTGGCTTTCCCTTCTTGCATAGCTCAGTGATGGGGGCGGCTATGGAACTAAAGTGTGGCACAAATCTTCAATAATACCCTGCCATCCCAATAAAGGCCTGGACCTGCTTTTTGGTTTGGGGAGGGGGCCAGTCTCTGAGCGCCTCCACCTTGGCTGATTCTGGATTTAGGCAGTCGCTCCCCACCCGAAGATACTTCGGCCATCCCCGTCTTGCACTTCTCAGCTTTTATGGTCAGCACAGCCTTCTGGAGTTGGTCCAGCACTTGTTTAACCTGGCACACATGGTACTCCCAGGTCTGGCTAAAGACACAGATGTCATCAATGTATGCCACAACAAAACTCTCCATCCCCCTCAGTAGCTGTTCCACCAGGCGTTGGAAGGTAGCAGGCATCTCCCTGAGGCCGAAAGGCAGGGTCAGGAACTCATAGAGCCACAGTGGGGTGATAAAGACCGATTTCAGCCTGGCATCTGCATCCAGTGGCACTTGCCAGTAGCCCTTTGTAAGAGCCATAGTGGTAAGGTAGCGAGCTCCTTCCAGCTTGTCTAGGAGGTTGTCAGGCCTGGGCATGGGGTAGGCATCAGACACGGTGATGGCATTAAGCTTCTGCTAGTCCACACAGAACCGGATTGACCCATCCTTTTTGGGGACCAACACCACAGGAGAGGCCCAAGGGCTGGAAGATCGCTGGATCACCCCCAAAGCCAGCATGTCACTGACCTCTCTTTCCAGGTCCTGAGCAGTTTCCCCTGTGACTCGGAACGGTGAGCATCTTATAGGAGGATGCGATCCTGTCTCCACCAGGTGGACAGTCAGATTAGTGAGTCCAGGCTGATTAGAAAACAGCTGTTGGTTCAAATGCAGCATCCCTCTGATCTCAGCTTGCTGGGCAGGTATTAGTAGATCAGAGAGGCAATTGTTTCCAGGGAGGAGCCAGCTCCTCTCTCAGGGAATAGATCTACTAAAGGGTCATCTCCCTGCTCCTCCCAATGCCTACACACGGCCAACAGCACATTCCCCCAGTCACAATATGGCTTCATCATATTAACATGGTAAACTCGGTGGCAGTGTGCCGGTTAGTCAATTCCACCACACAGCTTACCTCAGTTAGTTGCTTGACAACCTTGAAAGGGCCTTCCCAGGTGGCTTGTAGTTTGTTTTTTCTCATGGGGATGAGAACCATCACCTGGTCCCCGGTGGTGTAGGCGCGGGCCCAAACCGTGTAGTCATACCAGACCTTCCGCTTCCTCTGGGCTCTAGCCAGATTCTACTTGGCCAAGCCCATGAGCCCAGCAAGTCTTTCTTGGAAGGTCAAGACATACTCCATCACTTTGATTGTCCAACGGGACTGGCCTTCCCCTCCCATTCATCTCTCATCAGGTCCAAGGGTCCCCTTATCCTTCTTCCGTATAGCAGTTTAAAGGGCAAAAACCCGGTAGACTCCTGGGGCACTTCCCTGTACGCGAACAGCAGTTGAGGTAAACACTGGTCCCAATCCTGTGGGTGCTGGTTCATAAAGGTTCTCAGCATCATCTTTAGAGTTCCATTGAACCTCTCCACCAGCCCATTGAACTGGGGGTGATATGCTGAGGCCCAGATGTGCCGGACCCCACAATATTTCTCCCACAAGCACCGGAGCAGGGCTGACATGAAATTGGATCCCTGGTCTGTCAAGACTTCCTTGGGGAATCCCACTTGGCTGAAAATGGTCAGCAGAGCATCTGCCACTGTGTCTCCTTTGATAGAAGACAAGGCTACTGCCTTGGGGTAACGGATAGCGAAATCTACCACCACCAGAATGTATTTCTTCCCCGACCAGGACGTCTTGCTGAGAGACCCCACTATGTCCACAGCCACCTTCTGAAAAGGCTCCTCTATGATGGGCAAAGGTCTCAAAGCCGCTTTCCCCTTGTCCTGAGCCTTCCCACCCTCTGATAGGGCCGCTTCTATGATGAGCTGCATGCCATTTTAGGGGGTTCAGCCACCACTACCCCAGCCGTGTTGTTTGACTCCTTCAACGGAGATGGAGGCAACACGGAAGCAGGTTTTGGGGACGAAGAAGATGATGGTGATGATGAGGTTGTAGATAGCTCACAGCAAGCAAGCAGAGAAACCGCTTTTCCCGACAGCCAGGAACTGTTTCTCACCCTAGACCTGGAGCCAGTACCCCCCGAACCCACCCAAGGCTGCCTCCTGGACCCGGCAGGTGGAGAAGGGACCTCCGGTGAGTGTACCTTTTAAAATACTATACATGGTTTAAAAGCAAGCACGTGAAAGGATTAATTTGCCCTGGCATTCGCAGCTCTCCTGGATGTACTCCCAAAGCCTTTGCAAAAGGTTTCTGGGGAGGGCAGCCTTATTGCGTCCTTCATTGTAGGACACTTTACCACTCCAGGCCAGTAACACGTACTTGGGAATTATTGTACAACAAAGCATTGCAGTGTATGTTTGCTGGCATTCAAACAACATCCGTTCTTTATCTCTCTGTGTTATCCTCAGGAGAGTGAGATATCATTCATGGTCACCTGGTTGAAATAGGGTGTTTTTCTTCAGGGGACACTCAGAGGAGCCCGTTCCTGCTGGGCTGTTTGCCTGTAGCTGAACAGAAATGTTCCCCGCTGTTGGGAGCGGGGAGGGAGGAGGCAAAATGCGACCTTGTAACGAAAGCACATGTGCTATGTATGTAATGTTAACAGCAAGGTTTACCCTGAAAGAGTGTAGCCACTGTTTTATAAAATGTGTCTTTTTAAATACCGCTGTCCCTTTTTTTTTTCTCCACCAGCTGCATGTGTTTCAATGATCACAGGATCTTCTCCTTCCCAGAGGCTAGCGAAGATTAGAAAGAAAAAAAAACACACTCGTGATAAAATGTTCTCTGAGCTCATGCTGTCCTCCCACACTGACAGAGCACAGAGGAATGCATGGAGGCAAATAATGTCAGAGTGCAGGAAAGCACAAAATGACCGGGAGGAGAGGTGGCGGGCTGAAGAGAGTAAGTGGCGGGCTGAAGACAGGGCTGAAGCTCAAATGTGGCGGCAGCGTAATGAGAGGAGGCAGGATTCAATGCTGAGGCTGCTGCAGGATCAAACCAGTATGCTCCAGTGTATGGTTGAGCTTCAGCAAAGGCAGCTGGAGCACAGACTGCCACTGCAGCCCCTGTGTAACCAGCCGCCTTCCTCCCCAAGTTCCATAGCCTCCACACCCAGACGCCCAAGAACGCGGGGGGGGGGGGGGGGGGGGGGCCTCCGGCCAACCAGTCACTCTGCCACAGAGGATTGCCCAAAAAAAAGAAGGCTGGCATTCAATAAATTTTAAAGTTGTAAACTTTTAAAGTGCTGGGTGGCATTTTCCTTCCCTCCTCCACCACCCCTCCTGGGCTACCTTGGTCGTCATCCTCCTATTTGTGTGATGAATGAATAAAGAATGCATGAATGTGAAGCAACAATGACTATATTGCCTCTGCAAGCGGTGATCGAAGGGAGGAGGGGAGGGTGATTAGCTTACAGGGAAGTAGAGTGAACCAAGGGGCGGGGGGGGGGGGGGGGGGTTCATCAAGGAGAAACAAACAGAACTTTCACACTGTAGTCTGGCCAGTCATGAAACTGGTCTTCAAAGCTTCTCTGATGCATACCACGCCCTCCTGTGCTCTTCTAACCGCCCTGGTGTCTGGCTGCGCGTAACCAGCAGCCAGGCGATTTGCCTCAACCTCCCACCCCGCCATAAACGTCTCCCCCTTACTCTCACAGATATTGTGGAGCACACAGCAAGCAGTAATAACAGTGGGAATATTGGTTTCGCTGAGGTCTAAGCGAGTCAGTAAACTGCGCCAGCTTGCCTTTAAACGTCCAAATGCACATCCTACCACCATTCTGCACTTGCTCAGCCTGTAGTTGAACAGCTCCTGACTACTGTCCAGGCTGCCTGTGTACGGGTTCATGAACTATGGCATTAAGGGGTAGGCTGGGTCCCCAAGGATAACTCTAGGCATTTCAACATCCCCAAAGGTTATTTTCTCGTCTGGGAATAAAGTCCCTTCCTGCAGCTTTTGAAACAGACCAGAGTTCCTGAAGATGCGAACATATGTACCTTTCCCGGCCATCCCACGTTGATGTTGGTGAAACGTCCCTTGTGATCCACCAGAGCTTGCAGCACTATTGAAAAGTATCCCTTGCAGTTTATGTACTTGCAGGCTTGGTGCTCCGGTGCCAAGATAGGGATATGGGTTCCGTCTATGGCCCCACCACAGTTAGGGAATCCCATTGCAGCAAAGCTATCCACTATGACCTGCACATTTCCCAGGGTCACTACCCTTGATATCAGCAGATCTTTGATTGTGTGGGCTACTTGCATCACAGCAGCCCCCACAGTAGATTTGCCCACTCCAAATTGATTCCCAACTGACCGTTAGCTGTCTGGCGTTGCAAGCTTCCACAAGGCTATCGCCACTCTCTTCTCATCTGTGAGGGCTGCTCTCATCTTGGTATTCACGTGCTTCAGGGCAGGGGAAAGTAAGTCACAAAGTTCCATGAAAGTGCCCTTACGCATGCGAAAGTTTCGCAGCCACTGGGAATCGTCCCAGACCTGCAACACTATGCGGTCCCACCAGTCTGTGCTTGTTTCCCGAGGCCAGAATCGGCGTTCCACAGCATGAACCTGCCCCATTAGCACCATGATGCATGCATTGTCAGGGCCCATGCTTTCAGAGAAATCTGTGTCCATGTCCTGATCACTCACGCGACCGTGCTGACGTTGCCTAACCCGGTATCGCTCTGCCAGGTTCTGGTGATGCATATACTGCTGGATAATGCGTGTGGTGTTTAATGTGCTCCTAATTGCCAAAGTGAGCTGAGCGGCCTCCATGCTTGCTTTGGTATGGCGTCCGCACAGAAAAAAGGCGCAGAACGATTGTCTGCCGTTGCTCTGACGGAGGGAGGGGCGACTGACGACACGGCTTACAGGGTTGGCTTCAGGGAGCTAAAATCAACAAAGGGGGTGGCTTTCCATTAAGGAGTATTTCAGGCAGGACTTCACGGAGGGTTCCAATAAGAAATGGTGCACCTAAGTTATTGTTCTTATTGGAACAAGGAGGTTAGTCTGGCCTCTGATTGATACATGGCTAGATTTACCTCGCTGCACCTTCTCTGTGAGTGACTACAGTGTGACCTAGAGGAATGAGTCCCCTAGACGGGGGGAAGCAAATGAGTACAAAACAAATCTGGTCTATTTCTTGTTTTGATACATTCCATCTATCTTTTACATCTTTGACTGGCAGCAGACAGTGCAGAAGGACTGCATGCCATCCACATCTCAGGGCTGCTCGGCAGAAGATGGTACAATACGACTGCTAGCCATCCTCATCTCTTGCCTGCCTGGCAGAAGATGGTACAATACGACTGCTAGCAATCCATATCGCCTGCCTGCTCACCGTAAGATGGTTCAATAGGACTGACTGCAGGACTAAAGAGAATGACTTGATCAAGTCACTCCAAATTTAGTCCCTGCGCCCATGTCTGGCCAGAAGCACCTCGGACATGACGATGATGGGTACCAGTCCTATTGCACCCTCTGCTGCCACAAGGCAATGGGTTGCTGCTGCTGTGTAGCAATGCAGTACCACGTCTGCCAGCACCCAGGAGACATATGGTGACAGTGAGCTGAGCAGGCTCCGTGCTTGCTGTGGTATGGCGTCTGCACAGGTAACTCAGGAAAAAAGGCGCAAAACGATTGTCTGCCCTTGCTTTCATGGAGGGAGGGAGGGAACGGGGGCCTGACGATATGTACCCAGAACCACCCGTGACAATGTTTTAGCCCCATCAGGCATTGGGCTCTCAACCCAGAATTCCAATGGGCAGCGGAGACTGCGGGAACTGTGGGATAGCTACCCTCAGTGCAACGCTCCGGAAGTCGACTCTAGCCTCGGTACTGTGGAAGCACTCGGCCGAGTTAATGTACTTAATGCACTTAGAGCATTTTCTGTGGGGGGGGACACACTCGAATATATAAAACCAATTTCTAAAAAACCGACTTCTATAAATTCGACCTAATTTTGTAGTGTAGACATACCCTAACCGTGTAAATCACCAAACAGGAGAGGGACATTAACTAGTGTAAAGTGTGATCTCCATCAACACCAGCTGGACAAAACACTTGGGTGGGCTCTCCCCCCACCACCCTGAAGATGAGTCTTGCAAGTAAATTCCTCCCAGCAGCTGAGTTTGCAGCTCAAAGCAGAAATGGGAAAGGGAATAAAAAACCCCTAACAAGGAGGAACTGTATCTTTTATACTGCCTGGACTGAGTGCGGGGGGCGGGGCAAGGATTACTACTCATAAGCAAAAGATTTCCAGTGCTTAGCCTGGGTTAGTCCTAAAGGACATAGAGGGTGAGTCAACACTGGAATAAAAGACCTCTGGCATAGCTGCGGCTTGCCCAGGTCAGCTGACTTGGGCTTGTGGGTCTGTTTGTGAGGCTAAACACTGCAGTGTAGACCTTTAAGCTTGGGCTGGAGCCAGGGCTCTGGGTACCTCCCCCCTCGCAGGACCCTAGACCTTGGGCCCCAGCCTGACCCCAAACGCCTACACAGCACTATAACCCAACCCTTATGAGCCCAAGCCTGTTGACCCAGGCCAGGCCAGGCCAGCTGCTGTGTAGATACAGCCTCAGAAGCGTCTATAATAAGCAAGCTCTATTACTTTTTGAAATGTAAGACTGGCACTCACGTGTGTGTGTGTGTGTGTGTACATTTACCTGCTTTAACCTTGTTAAAAAAAACCTTGTTTCCTTTACCTATTAAATAGTTCATTATAGGATTGGCTACAAGTGTTGTCTTTGGGGTGAAATCTAAAGTGCAATTGGCCTGATCCTTTGGGACTGGCACTAATCTGCATATTGCTGTGAACCTTGGGACTCAAGATCAGTGAGGATAAAACCAAATATATGGGTGTGAGCTGAGGAGAAGATCTTAGACATGCTTACCTAGCAATCAATTACCACGGACATCATGCACACATATCACTCATACAAATATTAGACAATTCCCCCTTCATCACAAGCACCAGCCCCCTCCCCCCATTCATACTGTTTCACCTGTGTAGAAAAAACACTGTTCAATGGATTGGGCCAGTAGCTGAGAACCATTCAAAAAGCTGAAGCTCCAAGACTGCCTGCCATCTTGATGGCTCTTAGGGCATGGCTACACTTGCAGATGTAGAGTGCTCTGAGTTAAACCAGCCCTCGGAGAGCACACTCTGGAAAGCGCTGCAGTCTGTCCACACTGACAGCTTCAAGCGCATTGGCATGGCCACATTTGTGGCACTTGCAGCAGCATTGGGAGCGGTGCATTATGGGTGCATGCAGCATGCAAGTGGCTGCAATGTGCTTTTCAAATGAGGAGGATGGAGTGTGACAGGGAGTGTGTTGTGTGTTTGGGGGGAAGAGAGAGTGGGTTTTGGGGGACTGAGAGCATGTCAGCGTGCTGTCTTGTAAGTTCAGACAGCAGCAGACCCCCCCTCCCCCACCCTGCCTCTCTCTCTCACACAGCATTCCACACTAATGGCTTGCTTTGTCTCGGAGCAGAGAAGCAGCCTGCTGTCAGAAACAGAGCTTTCAAAGGGCATATCCGCACTCCTGCAGCGATTCAAAAAACAATGACAAGAGTGGCCACTTGACTTAAGGGCATTATGGGACATTTCCGGAGGCTGATCAGAGTGGAGTAAAGCAACACCTCATTCACACTGGCGCCACAAACGTTATTGCACTCGCTGAGGTGGAGTACCAGCAGCACTGTAGCTATGGAGTCAGAGCACTCAACGTGCCTTGCCACCGTGGACAGGTAGTGAGCTAGTGCACCTGGGGCTCCTTTATTATGCTGTAACTCGCAAGTGTAGCCAAGCCCTTAGTGTTATTTCTTCAATGAGGTTCACAGGCGTCGTCAGCAGGACAGCTGTCTCAATGTAGTACAATAGTGTTGTCTTTGGGACTGCCCAGCCGGACCCTGTGTCAACACAGAGTACACAGTGCAGTTCATAATACCCTGCTCCTCCCAGTAGCAACCACTTATTTCAGCTCTGGGTCTTTGTCACCTGGAGCTTGGATCCTGCCACAAACTCTGGCTGGGGTCACCTTTGCAGAACATCTAGAGTGCAGTGGTCCACTCTTTCCATGGAAGCAGACTAATACACTTTGGCTCTGGGGCCTGCGGTGCCTTCTAATTTGTACAGTGCTGATGGCATGGGGATGGGCTGTCTCATGCCAGTTCCTGTGGGTGGGTCAGAGGGCAGGTCCCTAGGGAGGGGGTGATTCCCAGCAGTTCCTGAGAGGTGGGTCCCAGAGAGGCAGAGTCAGCAGGGTGGGATCAGAGGGTGGGTCCTATGGGGGGGGTCAAGAAGGAAGGGGTCAGAGGACAGGTCCTATGGAGGGGTCAGAAAGGGTCAGAGGCCAGGTCCCATGGGGAGTCAGAGGGAAGGGGTTAGAGGCTAGGTCCCATGGGGGATCAAAGAAAAGGGGTCAGAGGGCAGGTTCCATGAGGGTCAGCGGGCAGGTCCCATTGGGAGGGTCAGACAGCAGGTCCTATGAGGTGGTCAGAGGGCAAATCCCATTAGGGTGGGGTCAGAGGGCCGATCCCAGGGGGGTCAGAGGGAAGGGGTCAGAGGATGGGTCCCATGGGGGGGGTCAGGAAGGGGTTAGAGGGTGGGCCCCATGGGAGGTCAGAGGGAGGGGGTCAGAGGCCAGGTCCCATGGGGGGGTCATAGGGCAGGTCCCATGGGGGAGTCAGAGGAAGAGGATGGGCCTGATGGGGAGGGTCAGAGGAAAGGGGTCAGATGCCAGGTCCCAAGGGGGGTCAAAGGGAAAGGGTCAGAGGGCAGGTCCCATGGGGGGGGTCAAAGGCCAGGTCCCATGGAGGGTTAGAGGCCAGATCTCACTGGGGGAGTCAGAGGAAAGGACTCAGAAGGCCTGTCGGGGGGTCAGAGGGCGGGGGTCAGAGGGCAGGTCCATGAGGGGTCAGAGGGAAAGGGTCAGAGGCCAGGTCCCATTCAAGGGGTCAGAGGGAAGGGGTCAGAGGCCAGGGACACCCATTGGGACGGTGTCACGGAGTGTGGTGGAGTCAGGGCCCTGCACCCCCTACTTCCTCCAATTTACCGTGACTCTCAGCCAGCCTGTAAAACAAACAGGAACACAGTCTAAAACAGAGCTTGTAGGTACAGAAAACAGGACCGCTCAGTCAGGTCCCTCGTGGGGGGTGGGGAGCCCAGATCCAGGTTCTGGGCCTCCCCCCATCTCCCCAAAACTGACACCCCTTCCTGATGTGTCACCCAGCCACACCCCCGGCCCCTCCTGCAGCCTTTGTCCAGTTTACTGGGCAGAAGGTGTCACCTGGCATCAACCCCCTCCTGGGCTCAGGTTATGAAGGTCAGCCGCCATCGTTTACGCGCTGGTTGTCAAGTATCATCCCTCAGTGAAGTCACACCCTTACTTCCCATCACCATCTAGTATTGGTGCAGTACCCCAAGGAAACGGAGGCACGCCCCGTGTTAGCAGAAGACAGTAAACTAGTAAAACTCCCATGCAACATTACCAGGTTAATACTCCCTACTCTGTCACATCTCTCCCCACTTCGAGACTGAACTGAGTGGGGTCACTCTAACCAGTTACCTGGTGAAGTTCAGGTCCCCCTCTCCAGAACAATGCATCAGCTATCAGATTGGCACTCCCCTTCGCATGGACCATATGGTAATCCTGGAGGAGCAGGCTCCACCTCAGGAGCTTGGCATTGGCTTCTTTCATCCGGTGTAGCCAGGTCAGGGAAGAGTGGTCAGTGTACACAGTGACATGTCGCCCAAATAGATATGGTTGTAGTTTCTTAAGGGCCCGTACCATAGCCACGCATTCCTTCTCTATGGCCATGTAGTTTTGCTCCAGAAGTAACAATTTCTTGCTCAGGTACATGATGGGATGTCTCTGCCCTTTTTCATCAACTTTCATTAACAGCGCACCCAGCCCCGGGTCTGAGGTGTCGGTGAACACCATAAAGGGCTTGTCAAAGTCTGGGTTTACCAGAACTGGGCCACTGACCAGAGCCTCCTTCAGAGCACAGAGAGCCTTCTGGCACTGCTCAGTCCAGACCACCTTGACTGGCTTTCCCTTCTTGCATAGCTCAGTGATGGGGGCGGCTATGGAACTAAAGTGTGGCACAAATCTTCAATAATACCCTGCCATCTCAATAAAGGCCTGGACCTGCTTTTTGGTTTGGGGAGGGGGCCAGTCTCTGAGCGCCTCCACCTTGGCTGATTCTGGATTTAGGCAGTCGCTCCCCACCCGAAGATACTTCGGCCATCCCCGTCTTGCACTTCTCAGCTTTTATGGTCAGCACAGCCTTCTGGAGTTGGTCCAGCACTTGTTTAACCTGGCACACATGGTACTCCCAGGTCTGGCTAAAGACACAGATGTCATCAATGTATGCCACAACAAAACTCTCCATCCCCCTCAGTAGCTGTTCCACCAGGCGTTGGAAGGTAGCAGGCATCTCCCTGAGGCCGAAAGGCAGGGTCAGGAACTCATAGAGCCACAGTGGGGTGATAAAGACCGATTTCAGCCTGGCATCTGCATCCAGTGGCACTTGCCAGTAGCCCTTTGTAAGAGCCATAGTGGTAAGGTAGCGAGCTCCTTCCAGCTTGTCTAGGAGGTTGTCAGGCCTGGGCATGGGGTAGGCATCAGACACGGTGATGGCATTAAGCTTCTGCTAGTCCACACAGAACCGGATTGACCCATCCTTTTTGGGGACCAACACCACAGGAGAGGCCCAAGGGCTGGAAGATCGCTGGATCACCCCCAAAGCCAGCATGTCACTGACCTCTCTTTCCAGGTCCTGAGCAGTTTCCCCTGTGACTCGGAACGGTGAGCATCTTATAGGAGGATGCGATCCTGTCTCCACCAGGTGGACAGTCAGATTAGTGAGTCCAGGCTGATTAGAAAACAGCTGTTGGTTCAAATGCAGCATCCCTCTGATCTCAGCTTGCTGGGCAGGTATTAGTAGATCAGAGAGGCAATTGTTTCCAGGGAGGAGCCAGCTCCTCTCTCAGGGAATAGATCTACTAAAGGGTCATCTCCCTGCTCCTCCCAATGCCTACACACGGCCAACAGCACATTCCCCCAGTCACAATATGGCTTCATCATATTAACATGGTAAACTCGGTGGCAGTGTGCCGGTTAGTCAATTCCACCACACAGCTTACCTCAGTTAGTTGCTTGACAACCCTGAAAGGGCCTTCCCAGGTGGCTTGTAGTTTGTTTTTTCTCATGGGGATGAGAACCATCACCTGGTCCCCGGTGGTGTAGGCGCGGGCCCAAACCGTGTAGTCATACCAGACCTTCCGCTTCCTCTGGGCTCTAGCCAGATTCTACTTGGCCAAGCCCATGAGCCCAGCAAGTCTTTCTTGGAAGGTCAAGACATACTCCATCACTTTGATTGTCCAACGGGACTGGCCTTCCCCTCCCATTCATCTCTCATCAGGTCCAAGGGTCCCCTTATCCTTCTTCCGTATAGCAGTTTAAAGGGCAAAAACCCGGTAGACTCCTGGGGCACTTCCCTGTACGCGAACAGCAGTTGAGGTAAACACTGGTCCCAATCCTGTGGGTGCTGGTTCATAAAGGTTCTCAGCATCATCTTTAGAGTTCCATTGAACCTCTCCACCAGCCCATTGAACTGGGGGTGATATGCTGAGGCCCAGATGTGCCGGACCCCACAATATTTCTCCCACAAGCACCGGAGCAGGGCTGACATGAAATTGGATCCCTGGTCTGTCAAGACTTCCTTGGGGAATCCCACTTGGCTGAAAATGGTCAGCAGAGCATCTGCCACTGTGTCTCCTTTGATAGAAGACAAGGCTACTGCCTTGGGGTAACGGATAGCGAAATCTACCACCACCAGAATGTATTTCTTCCCCGACCAGGACGTCTTGCTGAGAGACCCCACTATGTCCACAGCCACCTTCTGAAAAGGCTCCTCTATGATGGGCAAAGGTCTCAAAGCCGCTTTCCCCTTGTCCTGAGCCTTCCCACCCTCTGATAGGGCCGCTTCTATGATGAGCTGCATGCCATTTTAGGGGGTTCAGCCACCACTACCCCAGCCGTGTTGTTTGACTCCTTCAACGGAGATGGAGGCAACACGGAAGCAGGTTTTGGGGACGAAGAAGATGATGGTGATGATGAGGTTGTAGATAGCTCACAGCAAGCAAGCAGAGAAACCGCTTTTCCCGACAGCCAGGAACTGTTTCTCACCCTAGACCTGGAGCCAGTACCCCCCGAACCCACCCAAGGCTGCCTCCTGGACCCGGCAGGTGGAGAAGGGACCTCCGGTGAGTGTACCTTTTAAAATACTATACATGGTTTAAAAGCAAGCACGTGAAAGGATTAATTTGCCCTGGCATTCGCAGCTCTCCTGGATGTACTCCCAAAGCCTTTGCAAAAGGTTTCTGGGGAGGGCAGCCTTATTGCGTCCTTCATTGTAGGACACTTTACCACTCCAGGCCAGTAACACGTACTTGGGAATTATTGTACAACAAAGCATTGCAGTGTATGTTTGCTGGCATTCAAACAACATCCGTTCTTTATCTCTCTGTGTTATCCTCAGGAGAGTGAGATATCATTCATGGTCACCTGGTTGAAATAGGGTGTTTTTCTTCAGGGGACACTCAGAGGAGCCCGTTCCTGCTGGGCTGTTTGCCTGTAGCTGAACAGAAATGTTCCCCGCTGTTGGGAGCGGGGAGGGAGGAGGCAAAATGCGACCTTGTAACGAAAGCACATGTGCTATGTATGTAATGTTAACAGCAAGGTTTACCCTGAAAGAGTGTAGCCACTGTTTTATAAAATGTGTCTTTTTAAATACCGCTGTCCCTTTTTTTTTTCTCCACCAGCTGCATGTGTTTCAATGATCACAGGATCTTCTCCTTCCCAGAGGCTAGCGAAGATTAGAAAGAAAAAAAAACACACTCGTGATAAAATGTTCTCTGAGCTCATGCTGTCCTCCCACACTGACAGAGCACAGAGGAATGCATGGAGGCAAATAATGTCAGAGTGCAGGAAAGCACAAAATGACCGGGAGGAGAGGTGGCGGGCTGAAGAGAGTAAGTGGCGGGCTGAAGACAGGGCTGAAGCTCAAATGTGGCGGCAGCGTAATGAGAGGAGGCAGGATTCAATGCTGAGGCTGCTGCAGGATCAAACCAGTATGCTCCAGTGTATGGTTGAGCTTCAGCAAAGGCAGCTGGAGCACAGACTGCCACTGCAGCCCCTGTGTAACCAGCCGCCTTCCTCCCCAAGTTCCATAGCCTCCACACCCAGACGCCCAAGAACGCGGGGGGGGGGGGGGGGCCTCCGGCCAACCAGTCACTCTGCCACAGAGGATTGCCCAAAAAAAAGAAGGCTGGCATTCAATAAATTTTAAAGTTGTAAACTTTTAAAGTGCTGGGTGGCATTTTCCTTCCCTCCTCCACCACCCCTCCTGGGCTACCTTGGTCGTCATCCTCCTATTTGTGTGATGAATGAATAAAGAATGCATGAATGTGAAGCAACAATGACTATATTGCCTCTGCAAGCGGTGATCGAAGGGAGGAGGGGAGGGTGATTAGCTTACAGGGAAGTAGAGTGAACCAAGGGGCGGGGGGGGGGGGGGGGGGGTTAATCAAGGAGAAACAAACAGAACTTTCACACTGTAGTCTGGCCAGTCATGAAACTGGTCTTCAAAGCTTCTCTGATGCATACCACGCCCTCCTGTGCTCTTCTAACCGCCCTGGTGTCTGGCTGCGCGTAACCAGCAGCCAGGCGATTTGCCTCAACCTCCCACCCCGCCATAAACGTCTCCCCCTTACTCTCACAGATATTGTGGAGCACACAGCAAGCAGTAATAACAGTGGGAATATTGGTTTCGCTGAGGTCTAAGCGAGTCAGTAAACTGCGCCAGCTTGCCTTTAAACGTCCAAATGCACATCCTACCACCATTCTGCACTTGCTCAGCCTGTAGTTGAACAGTTCCTGACTACTGTCCAGGCTGCCTGTGTACGGGTTCATGAACTATGGCATTAAGGGGTAGGCTGGGTCCCCAAGGATAACTCTAGGCATTTCAACATCCCCAAAGGTTATTTTCTCGTCTGGGAATAAAGTCCCTTCCTGCAGCTTTTGAAACAGACCAGAGTTCCTGAAGATGCGAACATATGTACCTTTCCCGGCCATCCCACGTTGATGTTGGTGAAACGTCCCTTGTGATCCACCAGAGCTTGCAGCACTATTGAAAAGTATCCCTTGCAGTTTATGTACTTGCAGGCTTGGTGCTCCGGTGCCAAGATAGGGATATGGGTTCCGTCTATGGCCCCACCACAGTTAGGGAATCCCATTGCAGCAAAGCCATCCACTATGACCTGCACATTTCCCAGGGTCACTACCCTTGATATCAGCAGATCTTTGATTGTGTGGGCTACTTGCATCACAGCAGCCCCCACAGTAGATTTGCCCACTCCAAATTGATTCCCAACTGACCGTTAGCTGTCTGGCGTTGCAAGCTTCCACAAGGCTATCGCCACTCTCTTCTCATCTGTGAGGGCTGCTCTCATCTTGGTATTCACGTGCTTCAGGGCAGGGGAAAGTAAGTCACAAAGTTCCATGAAAGTGCCCTTACGCATGCGAAAGTTTCGCAGCCACTGGGAATCGTCCCAGACCTGCAACACTATGCGGTCCCACCAGTCTGTGCTTGTTTCCCGAGGCCAGAATCGGCGTTCCACAGCATGAACCTGCCCCATTAGCACCATGATGCATGCATTGTCAGGGCCCATGCTTTCAGAGAAATCTGTGTCCATGTCCTGATCACTCACGCGACCGTGCTGACGTTGCCTAACCCGGTATCGCTCTGCCAGGTTCTGGTGATGCATATACTGCTGGATAATGCGTGTGGTGTTTAATGTGCTCCTAATTGCCAAAGTGAGCTGAGCGGCCTCCATGCTTGCTTTGGTATGGCGTCCGCACAGAAAAAAGGCGCAGAACGATTGTCTGCCGTTGCTCTGACGGAGGGAGGGGCGACTGACGACACGGCTTACAGGGTTGGCTTCAGGGAGCTAAAATCAACAAAGGGGGTGGCTTTCCATTAAGGAGTATTTCAGGCAGGACTTCACGGAGGGTTCCAATAAGAAATGGTGCACCTAAGTTATTGTTCTTATTGGAACAAGGAGGTTAGTCTGGCCTCTGATTGATACATGGCTAGATTTACCTCGCTGCACCTTCTCTGTGAGTGACTACAGTGTGACCTAGAGGAATGAGTCCCCTAGACGGGGGGAAGCAAATGAGTACAAAACAAATCTGGTCTATTTCTTGTTTTGATACATTCCATCTATCTTTTACATCTTTGACTGGCAGCAGACAGTGCAGAAGGACTGCATGCCATCCACATCTCAGGGCTGCTCGGCAGAAGATGGTACAATACGACTGCTAGCCATCCTCATCTCTTGCCTGCCTGGCAGAAGATGGTACAATACGACTGCTAGCAATCCATATCGCCTGCCTGCTCACCGTAAGATGGTTCAATAGGACTGACTGCAGGACTAAAGAGAATGACTTGATCAAGTCACTCCAAATTTAGTCCCTGCGCCCATGTCTGGCCAGAAGCACCTCGGACATGACGATGATGGGTACCAGTCCTATTGCACCCTCTGCTGCCACAAGGCAATGGGTTGCTGCTGCTGTGTAGCAATGCAGTACCACGTCTGCCAGCACCCAGGAGACATATGGTGACAGTGAGCTGAGCAGGCTCCGTGCTTGCTGTGGTATGGCGTCTGCACAGGTAACTCAGGAAAAAAGGCGCAAAACGATTGTCTGCCCTTGCTTTCATGGAGGGAGGGAGGGAACGGGGGCCTGACGATATGTACCCAGAACCACCCGTGACAATGTTTTAGCCCCATCAGGCATTGGGCTCTCAACCCAGAATTCCAATGGGCAGCGGAGACTGCGGGAACTGTGGGATAGCTACCCTCAGTGCAACGCTCCGGAAGTCGACTCTAGCCTCGGTACTGTGGAAGCACTCGGCCGAGTTAATGTACTTAATGCACTTAGAGCATTTTCTGTGGGGGGGGACACACTCGAATATATAAAACCAATTTCTAAAAAACCGACTTCTATAAATTCGACCTAATTTTGTAGTGTAGACATACCCTAACCGTGTAAATCACCAAACAGGAGAGGGACATTAACTAGTGTAAAGTGTGATCTCCATCAACACCAGCTGGACAAAACACTTGGGTGGGCTCTCCCCCCACCACCCTGAAGATGAGTCTTGCAAGTAAATTCCTCCCAGCAGCTGAGTTTGCAGCTCAAAGCAGAAATGGGAAAGGGAATAAAAAACCCCTAACAAGGAGGAACTGTATCTTTTATACTGCCTGGACTGAGTGCGGGGGGCGGGGCAAGGATTACTACTCATAAGCAAAAGATTTCCAGTGCTTAGCCTGGGTTAGTCCTAAAGGACATAGAGGGTGAGTCAACACTGGAATAAAAGACCTCTGGCATAGCTGCGGCTTGCCCAGGTCAGCTGACTTGGGCTTGTGGGTCTGTTTGTGAGGCTAAACACTGCAGTGTAGACCTTTAAGCTTGGGCTGGAGCCAGGGCTCTGGGTACCTCCCCCCTCGCAGGACCCTAGACCTTGGGCCCCAGCCTGACCCCAAACGCCTACACAGCACTATAACCCAACCCTTATGAGCCCAAGCCTGTTGACCCAGGCCAGGCCAGGCCAGCTGCTGTGTAGATACAGCCTCAGAAGCGTCTATAATAAGCAAGCTCTATTACTTTTTGAAATGTAAGACTGGCACTCACGTGTGTGTGTGTGTGTGTGTACATTTACCTGCTTTAACCTTGTTAAAAAAAACCTTGTTTCCTTTACCTATTAAATAGTTCATTATAGGATTGGCTACAAGTGTTGTCTTTGGGGTGAAATCTAAAGTGCAATTGGCCTGATCCTTTGGGACTGGCACTAATCTGCATATTGCTGTGAACCTTGGGACTCAAGATCAGTGAGGATAAAACCAAATATATGGGTGTGAGCTGAGGAGAAGATCTTAGACATGCTTACCTAGCAATCAATTACCACGGACATCATGCACACATATCACTCATACAAATATTAGACAATTCCCCCTTCATCACAAGCACCAGCCCCCTCCCCCCATTCATACTGTTTCACCTGTGTAGAAAAAACACTGTTCAATGGATTGGGCCAGTAGCTGAGAACCATTCAAAAAGCTGAAGCTCCAAGACTGCCTGCCATCTTGATGGCTCTTAGGGCATGGCTACACTTGCAGATGTAGAGTGCTCTGAGTTAAACCAGCCCTCGGAGAGCACACTCTGGAAAGCGCTGCAGTCTGTCCACACTGACAGCTTCAAGCGCATTGGCATGGCCACATTTGTGGCACTTGCAGCAGCATTGGGAGCGGTGCATTATGGGTGCATGCAGCATGCAAGTGGCTGCAATGTGCTTTTCAAATGAGGAGGATGGAGTGTGACAGGGAGTGTGTTGTGTGTTTGGGGGGAAGAGAGAGTGGGTTTTGGGGGACTGAGAGCATGTCAGCGTGCTGTCTTGTAAGTTCAGACAGCAGCAGACCCCCCCTCCCCCACCCTGCCTCTCTCTCTCACACAGCATTCCACACTAATGGCTTGCTTTGTCTCGGAGCAGAGAAGCAGCCTGCTGTCAGAAACAGAGCTTTCAAAGGGCATATCCGCACTCCTGCAGCGATTCAAAAAACAATGACAAGAGTGGCCACTTGACTTAAGGGCATTATGGGACATTTCCGGAGGCTGATCAGAGTGGAGTAAAGCAACACCTCATTCACACTGGCGCCACAAACGTTATTGCACTCGCTGAGGTGGAGTACCAGCAGCACTGTAGCTATGGAGTCAGAGCACTCAACGTGCCTTGCCACCGTGGACAGGTAGTGAGCTAGTGCACCTGGGGCTCCTTTATTATGCTGTAACTCGCAAGTGTAGCCAAGCCCTTAGTGTTATTTCTTCAATGAGGTTCACAGGCGTCGTCAGCAGGACAGCTGTCTCAATGTAGTACAATAGTGTTGTCTTTGGGACTGCCCAGCCGGACCCTGTGTCAACACAGAGTACACAGTGCAGTTCATAATACCCTGCTCCTCCCAGTAGCAACCACTTATTTCAGCTCTGGGTCTTTGTCACCTGGAGCTTGGATCCTGCCACAAACTCTGGCTGGGGTCACCTTTGCAGAACATCTAGAGTGCAGTGGTCCACTCTTTCCATGGAAGCAGACTAATACACTTTGGCTCTGGGGCCTGCGGTGCCTTCTAATTTGTACAGTGCTGATGGCATGGGGATGGGCTGTCTCATGCCAGTTCCTGTGGGTGGGTCAGAGGGCAGGTCCCTAGGGAGGGGGTGATTCCCAGCAGTTCCTGAGAGGTGGGTCCCAGAGAGGCAGAGTCAGCAGGGTGGGATCAGAGGGTGGGTCCTATGGGGGGGGTCAAGAAGGAAGGGGTCAGAGGACAGGTCCTATGGAGGGGTCAGAAAGGGTCAGAGGCCAGGTCCCATGGGGAGTCAGAGGGAAGGGGTTAGAGGCTAGGTCCCATGGGGGATCAAAGAAAAGGGGTCAGAGGGCAGGTTCCATGAGGGTCAGCGGGCAGATCCCATTGGGAGGGTCAGACAGCAGGTCCTATGAGGTGGTCAGAGGGCAAATCCCATTAGGGTGGGGTCAGAGGGCCGATCCCAGGGGGGTCAGAGGGAAGGGGTCAGAGGATGGGTCCCATGGGGGGGGTCAGGAAGGGGTTAGAGGGTGGGCCCCATGGGAGGTCAGAGGGAGGGGGTCAGAGGCCAGGTCCCATGGGGGGGTCATAGGGCAGGTCCCATGGGGGAGTCAGAGGAAGAGGATGGGCCTGATGGGGAGGGTCAGAGGAAAGGGGTCAGATGCCAGGTCCCAAGGGGGGTCAAAGGGAAAGGGTCAGAGGGCAGGTCCCATGGGGGGGGTCAAAGGCCAGGTCCCATGGAGGGTTAGAGGCCAGGTCTCACTGGGGGAGTCAGAGGAAAGGACTCAGAAGGCCTGTCGGGGGGTCAGAGGGCGGGGGTCAGAGGGCAGGTCCATGAGGGGTCAGAGGGAAAGGGTCAGAGGCCAGGTCCCATTCAAGGGGTCAGAGGGAAGGGGTCAGAGGCCAGGGACACCCATTGGGACGGTGTCACGGAGTGTGGTGGAGTCAGGGCCCTGCACCCCCTACTTCCTCCAATTTACCGTGACTCTCAGCCAGCCTGTAAAACAAACAGGAACACAGTCTAAAACAGAGCTTGTAGGTACAGAAAACAGGACCGCTCAGTCAGGTCCCTCGTGGGGGGTGGGGAGCCCAGACCCAGGTTCTGGGCCTCCCCCCATCTCCCCAAAACTGACACCCCTTCCTGATGTGTCACCCAGCCACACCCCCGGCCCCTCCTGCAGCCTTTGTCCAGTTTACTGGGCAGAAGGTGTCACCTGGCATCAACCCCCTCCTGGGCTCAGGTTATGAAGGTCAGCCGCCATCGTTTACGCGCTGGTTGTCAAGTATCATCCCTCAGTGAAGTCACACCCTTACTTCCCATCACCATCTAGTATTGGTGCAGTACCCCAAGGAAACGGAGGCACGCCCCGTGTTAGCAGAAGACAGTAAACTAGTAAAACTCCCATGCAACATTACCAGGTTAATACTCCCTACTCTGTCACATCTCTCCCCACTTCGAGACTGAACTGAGTGGGGTCACTCTAACCAGTTACCTGGTGAAGTTCAGGTCCCCCTCTCCAGAACAATGCATCAGCTATCAGATTGGCACTCCCCTTCGCATGGACCATATGGTAATCCTGGAGGAGCAGGCTCCACCTCAGGAGCTTGGCATTGGCTTCTTTCATCCGGTGTAGCCAGGTCAGGGAAGAGTGGTCAGTGTACACAGTGACATGTCGCCCAAATAGATATGGTTGTAGTTTCTTAAGGGCCCGTACCATAGCCACGCATTCCTTCTCTATGGCCATGTAGTTTTGCTCCAGAAGTAACAATTTCTTGCTCAGGTACATGATGGGATGTCTCTGCCCTTTTTCATCAACTTTCATTAACAGCGCACCCAGCCCCGGGTCTGAGGTGTCGGTGAACACCATAAAGGGCTTGTCAAAGTCTGGGTTTACCAGAACTGGGCCACTGACCAGAGCCTCCTTCAGAGCACAGAGAGCCTTCTGGCACTGCTCAGTCCAGACCACCTTGACTGGCTTTCCCTTCTTGCATAGCTCAGTGATGGGGGCGGCTATGGAACTAAAGTGTGGCACAAATCTTCAATAATACCCTGCCATCCCAATAAAGGCCTGGACCTGCTTTTTGGTTTGGGGAGGGGGCCAGTCTCTGAGCGCCTCCACCTTGGCTGATTCTGGATTTAGGCAGTCGCTCCCCACCCGAAGATACTTCGGCCATCCCCGTCTTGCACTTCTCAGCTTTTATGGTCAGCACAGCCTTCTGGAGTTGGTCCAGCACTTGTTTAACCTGGCACACATGGTACTCCCAGGTCTGGCTAAAGACACAGATGTCATCAATGTATGCCACAACAAAACTCTCCATCCCCCTCAGTAGCTGTTCCACCAGGCGTTGGAAGGTAGCAGGCATCTCCCTGAGGCCGAAAGGCAGGGTCAGGAACTCATAGAGCCACAGTGGGGTGATAAAGACCGATTTCAGCCTGGCATCTGCATCCAGTGGCACTTGCCAGTAGCCCTTTGTAAGAGCCATAGTGGTAAGGTAGCGAGCTCCTTCCAGCTTGTCTAGGAGGTTGTCAGGCCTGGGCATGGGGTAGGCATCAGACACGGTGATGGCATTAAGCTTCTGCTAGTCCACACAGAACCGGATTGACCCATCCTTTTTGGGGACCAACACCACAGGAGAGGCCCAAGGGCTGGAAGATCGCTGGATCACCCCCAAAGCCAGCATGTCACTGACCTCTCTTTCCAGGTCCTGAGCAGTTTCCCCTGTGACTCGGAACGGTGAGCATCTTATAGGAGGATGCGATCCTGTCTCCACCAGGTGGACAATCAGATTAGTGAGTCCAGGCTGATTAGAAAACAGCTGTTGGTTCAAATGCAGCATCCCTCTGATCTCAGCTTGCTGGGCAGGTATTAGTAGATCAGAGAGGCAATTGTTTCCAGGGAGGAGCCAGCTCCTCTCTCAGGGAATAGATCTACTAAAGGGTCATCTCCCTGCTCCTCCCAATGCCTACACACGGCCAACAGCACATTCCCCCAGTCACAATATGGCTTCATCATATTAACATGGTAAACTCGGTGGCGGTGCGCCGGTTAGTCAATTCCACCACACAGCTTACCTCAGTTAGTTGCTTGACAACCTTGAAAGGGCCTTCCCAGGTGGCTTGTAGTTTGTTTTTTCTCATGGGGATGAGAACCATCACCTGGTCCCCGGTGGTGTAGGCGCGGGCCCAAACCGTGTAGTCATACCAGACCTTCCGCTTCCTCTGGGCTCTAGCCAGATTCTACTTGGCCAAGCCCATGAGCCCAGCAAGTCTTTCTTGGAAGGTCAAGACATACTCCATCACTTTGATTGTCCAACGGGACTGTTCTTCCCCTCCCATTCATCTCTCATCAGGTCCAAGGGTCCCTTTATCCTTCTTCCGTATAGCAGTTTAAAGGGCAAAAACCCGGTAGACTCCTGGGGCACTTCCCTGTACGCGAACAGCAGTTGAGGTAAACACTGGTCCCAATCCTGTGGGTGCTGGTTCATAAAGGTTCTCAGCATCATCTTTAGAGTTCCATTGAACCTCTCCACCAGCCCATTGAACTGGGGGTGATATGCTGAGGCCCAGATGTGCCGGACCCCACAATATTTCTCCCACAAGCACCGGAGCAGGGCTGACATGAAGTTGGATCCCTGGTCTGTCAAGACTTCCTTGGGGAACCCCACTTGGCTGAAAATGGTCAGCAGAGCATCTGCCACTGTGTCTCCTTTGATAGAAGACAAGGCTACTGCCTTGGGGTAACGGGTAGCGAAATCTACCACCACCAGAATGTATTTCTTCCCCGACCAGGACGTCTTGCTGAGAGACCCCACTATGTCCACAGCCACCTTCTGAAAAGGCTCCTCTATGACGGGCAAAGGTCTCAAAGCCGCTTTCCCCTTGTCCTGGGCCTTCCCACCCTCTGATAGGGCCGCTTCTATGATGAGCTGCATGCCATTTTAGGGGGTTCAGCCACCACTACCCCAGCCGTGTTGTTTGACTCCTTCAACGGAGATGGAGGCAACACGGAAGCAGGTTTTGGGGACGAAGAAGATGATGGTGATGATGAGGTTGTAGATAGCTCACAGCAAGCAAGCAGAGAAACCGCTTTTCCCGACAGCCAGGAACTGTTTCTCACCCTAGACCTGGAGCCAGTACCCCCCGAACCCACCCAAGGCTGCCTCCTGGACCCGGCAGGTGGAGAAGGGACCTCCGGTGAGTGTACCTTTTAAAATACTATACATGGTTTAAAAGCAAGCACGTGAAAGGATTAATTTGCCCTGGCATTCGCAGCTCTCCTGGATGTACTCCCAAAGCCTTTGCAAAAGGTTTCTGGGGAGGGCAGCCTTATTGCGTCCTTCATTGTAGGACACTTTACCACTCCAGGCCAGTAACACGTACTTGGGAATTATTGTACAACAAAGCATTGCAGTGTATGTTTGCTGGCATTCAAACAACATCCGTTCTTTATCTCTCTGTGTTATCCTCAGGAGAGTGAGATATCATTCATGGTCACCTGGTTGAAATAGGGTGTTTTTCTTCAGGGGACACTCAGAGGAGCCCGTTCCTGCTGGGCTGTTTGCCTGTAGCTGAACAGAAATGTTCCCCGCTGTTGGGAGCGGGGAGGGAGGAGGCAAAATGCGACCTTGTAACGAAAGCACATGTGCTATGTATGTAATGTTAACAGCAAGGTTTACCCTGAAAGAGTGTAGCCACTGTTTTATAAAATGTGTCTTTTTAAATACCGCTGTCCCTTTTTTTTTTCTCCACCAGCTGCATGTGTTTCAATGATCACAGGATCTTCTCCTTCCCAGAGGCTAGCGAAAATTAGAAAGAAAAAAAAACACACTCGTGATAAAATGTTCTCTGAGCTCATGCTGTCCTCCCACACTGACAGAGCACAGAGGAATGCATGGAGGCAAATAATGTCAGAGTGCAGGAAAGCACAAAATGACCGGGAGGAGAGGTGGCGGGCTGAAGAGAGTAAGTGGCGGGCTGAAGACAGGGCTGAAGCTCAAATGTGGCGGCAGCGTAATGAGAGGAGGCAGGATTCAATGCTGAGGCTGCTGCAGGATCAAACCAGTATGCTCCAGTGTATGGTTGAGCTTCAGCAAAGGCAGCTGGAGCACAGACTGCCACTGCAGCCCCTGTGTAACCAGCCGCCTTCCTCCCCAAGTTCCATAGCCTCCACACCCAGACGCCCAAGAACGCGGGGGGGGGGGGGGGGGCCACCCGCCCACCAGTCACACTGCCACAGAGGATTGCCCAAAAAAAAGAAGGCTGGCATTCAATAAATTTTAAAGTTGTAAACTTTTAAAGTGCTGGGTGGCATTTTCCTTCCCTCCTCCACCACCCCTCCTGGGCTACCTTGGTCGTCATCCTCCTATTTGTGTGATGAATGAATAAAGAATGCATGAATGTGAAGCAACAATGACTATATTGCCTCTGCAAGCGGTGATCGAAGGGAGGAGGGGAGGGTGATTAGCTTACAGGGAAGTAGAGTGAACCAAGGGGCGGGGGGGGGGGGGGTTCATCAAGGAGAAACAAACAGAACTTTCACACTGTAGTCTGGCCAGTCATGAAACTGGTCTTCAAAGCTTCTCTGATGCATACCACGCCCTCCTGTGCTCTTCTAACCGCCCTGGTGTCTGGCTGCGCGTAACCAGCAGCCAGGCGATTTGCCTCAACCTCCCACCCCGCCATAAACGTCTCCCCCTTACTCTCACAGATATTGTGGAGCACACAGCAAGCAGTAATAACAGTGGGAATATTGGTTTCGCTGAGGTCTAAGCGAGTCAGTAAACTGCGCCAGCTTGCCTTTAAACGTCCAAATGCACACCCTACCACCATTCTGCACTTGCTCAGCCTGTAGTTGAACAGTTCCTGACTACTGTCCAGGCTGCCTGTGTACGGGTTCATGAACTATGGCATTAAGGGGTAGGCTGGGTCCCCAAGGATAACTCTAGGCATTTCAACATCCCCAAAGGTTATTTTCTCGTCTGGGAATAAAGTCCCTTCCTGCAGCTTTTGAAACAGACCAGAGTTCCTGAAGATGCGAACATATGTACCTTTCCCGGCCATCCCACGTTGATGTTGGTGAAACGTCCCTTGTGATCCACCAGAGCTTGCAGCACTATTGAAAAGTATCCCTTGCAGTTTATGTACTTGCAGGCTTGGTGCTCCGGTGCCAAGATAGGGATATGGGTTCCGTCTATGGCCCCACCACAGTTAGGGAATCCCATTGCAGCAAAGCCATCCACTATGACCTGCACATTTCCCAGGGTCACTACCCTTGATATCAGCAGATCTTTGATTGTGTGGGCTACTTGCATCACAGCAGCCCCCACAGTAGATTTGCCCACTCCAAATTGATTCCCAACTGACCGTTAGCTGTCTGGCGTTGCAAGCTTCCACAAGGCTATCGCCACTCTCTTCTCATCTGTGAGGGCTGCTCTCATCTTGGTATTCACGTGCTTCAGGGCAGGGGAAAGTAAGTCACAAAGTTCCATGAAAGTGCCCTTACGCATGCGAAAGTTTCGCAGCCACTGGGAATCGTCCCAGACCTGCAACACTATGCGGTCCCACCAGTCTGTGCTTGTTTCCCGAGGCCAGAATCGGCGTTCCACAGCATGAACCTGCCCCATTAGCACCATGATGCATGCATTGTCAGGGCCCATGCTTTCAGAGAAATCTGTGTCCATGTCCTGATCACTCACGCGACCGTGCTGACGTTGCCTAACCCGGTATCGCTCCGCCAGGTTCTGGTGATGCATATACTGCTGGATAATGCGTGTGGTGTTTAATGTGCTCCTAATTGCCAAAGTGAGCTGAGCGGCCTCCATGCTTGCTTTGGTATGGCGTCCGCACAGAAAAAAGGCGCAGAACGATTGTCTGCCGTTGCTCTGACGGAGGGAGGGGCGACTGACGACACGGCTTACAGGGTTGGCTTCAGGGAGCTAAAATCAACAAAGGGGGTGGCTTTCCATTAAGGAGTATTTCAGGCAGGACTTCACGGAGGGTTCCAATAAGAAATGGTGCACCTAAGTTATTGTTCTTATTGGAACAAGGAGGTTAGTCTGGCCTCTGATTGATACATGGCTAGATTTACCTCGCTGCACCTTCTCTGTGAGTGACTACAGTGTGACCTAGAGGAATGAGTCCCCTAGACGGGGGGAAGCAAATGAGTACAAAACAAATCTGGTCTATTTCTTGTTTTGATACATTCCATCTATCTTTTACATCTTTGACTGGCAGCAGACAGTGCAGAAGGACTGCATGCCATCCACATCTCAGGGCTGCTCGGCAGAAGATGGTACAATACGACTGCTAGCCATCCTCATCTTTTGCCTGCCTGGCAGAAGATGGTACAATACGACTGCTAGCAATCCATATCGCCTGCCTGCTCACCGTAAGATGGTTCAATAGGACTGACTGCAGGACTAAAGAGAATGACTTGATCAAGTCACTCCAAATTTAGTCCCTGCGCCCATGTCTGGCCAGAAGCACCTCGGACATGACGATGATGGGTACCAGTCCTATTGCACCCTCTGCTGCCACAAGGCAATGGGTTGCTGCTGCTGTGTAGCAATGCAGTACCACGTCTGCCAGCACCCAGGAGACATATGGTGACAGTGAGCTGAGCAGGCTCCGTGCTTGCTGTGGTATGGCGTCTGCACAGGTAACTCAGGAAAAAAGGCGCAAAACGATTGTCTGCCCTTGCTTTCATGGAGGGAGGGAGGGAACGGGGGCCTGACGATATGTACCCAGAACCACCCGTGACAATGTTTTAGCCCCATCAGGCATTGGGCTCTCAACCCAGAATTCCAATGGGCAGCGGAGACTGCGGGAACTGTGGGATAGCTACCCTCAGTGCAACGCTCCGGAAGTCGACTCTAGCCTCGGTACTGTGGAAGCACTCGGCCGAGTTAATGTACTTAATGCACTTAGAGCATTTTCTGTGGGGGGGGACACACTCGAATATATAAAACCAATTTCTAAAAAACCGACTTCTATAAATTCGACCTAATTTTGTAGTGTAGACATACCCTAACCGTGTAAATCACCAAACAGGAGAGGGACATTAACTAGTGTAAAGTGTGATCTCCATCAACACCAGCTGGACAAAACACTTGGGTGGGCTCTCCCCCCACCACCCTGAAGATGAGTCTTGCAAGTAAATTCCTCCCAGCAGCTGAGTTTGCAGCTCAAAGCAGAAATGGGAAAGGGAATAAAAAACCCCTAACAAGGAGGAACTGTATCTTTTATACTGCCTGGACTGAGTGCGGGGGGCGGGGGGGGGGGCGGGGCAAGGATTACTACTCATAAGCAAAAGATTTCCAGTGCTTAGCCTGGGTTAGTCCTAAAGGACATAGAGGGTGAGTCAACACTGGAATAAAAGACCTCTGGCATAGCTGCGGCTTGCCCAGGTCAGCTGACTTGGGCTTGTGGGTTTGTTTGTGAGGCTAAACACTGCAGTGTAGACCTTTAAGCTTGGGCTGGAGCCAGGGCTCTGGGTACCTCCCCCCTCGCAGGACCCTAGACCTTGGGCCCCAGCCTGACCCCAAACGCCTACACAGCACTATAACCCAACCCTTATGAGCCCAAGCCTGTTGACCCAGGCCAGGCCAGGCCAGCTGCTGTGTAGATACAGCCTCAGAAGCGTCTATAATAAGCAAGCTCTATTACTTTTTGAAATGTAAGACTGGCACTCACGTGTGTGTGTGTGTGTACATTTACCTGCTTTAACCTTGTTAAAAAAAACCTTGTTTCCTTTACCTATTAATAAATCTTTACATAGTTCATTATAGGATTGGCTACAAGTGTTGTCTTTGGGGTGAAATCTAAAGTGCAATTGGCCTGATCCTTTGGGACTGGCACTAATCTGCATATTGCTGTGAACCTTGGGACTCAAGATCAGTGAGGATAAAACCAAATATATGGGTGTGAGCTGAGGAGAAGATCTTAGACATGCTTACCTAGCAATCAATTACCACGGACATCATGCACACATATCACTCATACAAATATTAGACAATTCCCCCTTCATCACAAGCACCAGCCCCCTCCCCCCATTCATACTGTTTCACCTGTGTAGAAAAAACACTGTTCAATGGATTGGGCCAGTAGCTGAGAACCATTCAAAAAGCTGAAGCTCCAAGACTGCCTGCCATCTTGATGGCTCTTAGGGCATGGCTACACTTGCAGATGTAGAGTGCTCTGAGTTAAACCAGCCCTCGGAGAGCACACTCTGGAAAGCGCTGCAGTCTGTCCACACTGACAGCTTCAAGCGCATTGGCATGGCCACATTTGTGGCACTTGCAGCAGCATTGGGAGCGGTGCATTATGGGTGCATGCAGCATGCAAGTGGCTGCAATGTGCTTTTCAAATGAGGAGGATGGAGTGTGACAGGGAGTGTGTTGTGTGTTTGGGGGGAAGAGAGAGTGGGTTTTGGGGGACTGAGAGCATGTCAGCGTGCTGTCTTGTAAGTTCAGACAGCAGCAGACCCCCCCTCCCCCACCCTGCCTCTCTCTCTCACACAGCATTCCACACTAATGGCTTGCTTTGTCTCGGAGCAGAGAAGCAGCCTGCTGTCAGAAACAGAGCTTTCAAAGGGCATATCCGCACTCCTGCAGCGATTCAAAAAACAATGACAAGAGTGGCCACTTGACTTAAGGGCATTATGGGACATTTCCGGAGGCTGATCAGAGTGGAGTAAAGCAACACCTCATTCACACTGGCGCCACAAACGTTATTGCACTCGCTGAGGTGGAGTACCAGCAGCACTGTAGCTATGGAGTCAGAGCACTCAACGTGCCTTGCCACCGTGGACAGGTAGTGAGCTAGTGCACCTGGGGCTCCTTTATTATGCTGTAACTCGCAAGTGTAGCCAAGCCCTTAGTGTTATTTCTTCAATGAGGTTCACAGGCGTCGTCAGCAGGACAGCTGTCTCAATGTAGTACAATAGTGTTGTCTTTGGGACTGCCCAGCCGGACCCTGTGTCAACACAGAGTACACAGTGCAGTTCATAATACCCTGCTCCTCCCAGTAGCAACCACTTATTTCAGCTCTGGGTCTTTGTCACCTGGAGCTTGGATCCTGCCACAAACTCTGGCTGGGGTCACCTTTGCAGAACATCTAGAGTGCAGTGGTCCACTCTTTCCATGGAAGCAGACTAATACACTTTGGCTCTGGGGCCTGCGGTGCCTTCTAATTTGTACAGTGCTGATGGCATGGGGATGGGCTGTCTCATGCCAGTTCCTGTGGGTGGGTCAGAGGGCAGGTCCCTAGGGAGGGGGTGATTCCCAGCAGTTCCTGAGAGGTGGGTCCCAGAGAGGCAGAGTCAGCAGGGTGGGATCAGAGGGTGGGTCCTATGGGGGGGGTCAAGAAGGAAGGGGTCAGAGGACAGGTCCTATGGAGGGGTCAGAAAGGGTCAGAGGCCAGGTCCCATGGGGAGTCAGAGGGAAGGGGTTAGAGGCTAGGTCCCATGGGGGATCAAAGAAAAGGGGTCAGAGGGCAGGTTCCATGAGGGTCAGCGGGCAGGTCCCATTGGGAGGGTCAGACAGCAGGTCCTATGAGGTGGTCAGAGGGCAAATCCCATTAGGGTGGGGTCAGAGGGCCGATCCCAGGGGGGTCAGAGGGAAGGGGTCAGAGGATGGGTCCCATGGGGGGGGTCAGGAAGGGGTTAGAGGGTGGGCCCCATGGGAGGTCAGAGGGAGGGGGTCAGAGGCCAGGTCCCATGGGGGGGTCATAGGGCAGGTCCCATGGGGGAGTCAGAGGAAGAGGATGGGCCTGATGGGGAGGGTCAGAGGAAAGGGGTCAGATGCCAGGTCCCAAGGGGGGTCAAAGGGAAAGGGTCAGAGGGCAGGTCCCATGGGGGGGGTCAAAGGCCAGGTCCCATGGAGGGTTAGAGGCCAGGTCTCACTGGGGGAGTCAGAGGAAAGGACTCAGAAGGCCTGTCGGGGGGTCAGAGGGCGGGGGTCAGAGGGCAGGTCCATGAGGGGTCAGAGGGAAAGGGTCAGAGGCCAGGTCCCATTCAAGGGGTCAGAGGGAAGGGGTCAGAGGCCAGGGACACCCATTGGGACGGTGTCACGGAGTGTGGTGGAGTCAGGGCCCTGCACCCCCTACTTCCTCCAATTTACCGTGACTCTCAGCCAGCCTGTAAAACAAACAGGAACACAGTCTAAAACAGAGCTTGTAGGTACAGAAAACAGGACCGCTCAGTCAGGTCCCTCGTGGGGGGTGGGGAGCCCAGACCCAGGTTCTGGGCCTCCCCCCATCTCCCCAAAACTGACACCCCTTCCTGATGTGTCACCCAGCCACACCCCCGGCCCCTCCTGCAGCCTTTGTCCAGTTTACTGGGCAGAAGGTGTCACCTGGCATCAACCCCCTCCTGGGCTCAGGTTATGAAGGTCAGCCGCCATCGTTTACGCGCTGGTTGTCAAGTATCATCCCTCAGTGAAGTCACACCCTTACTTCCCATCACCATCTAGTATTGGTGCAGTACCCCAAGGAAACGGAGGCACGCCCCGTGTTAGCAGAAGACAGTAAACTAGTAAAACTCCCATGCAACATTACCAGGTTAATACTCCCTACTCTGTCACATCTCTCCCCACTTCGAGACTGAACTGAGTGGGGTCACTCTAACCAGTTACCTGGTGAAGTTCAGGTCCCCCTCTCCAGAACAATGCATCAGCTATCAGATTGGCACTCCCCTTCGCATGGACCATATGGTAATCCTGGAGGAGCAGGCTCCACCTCAGGAGCTTGGCATTGGCTTCTTTCATCCGGTGTAGCCAGGTCAGGGAAGAGTGGTCAGTGTACACAGTGACATGTCGCCCAAATAGATATGGTTGTAGTTTCTTAAGGGCCCGTACCATAGCCACGCATTCCTTCTCTATGGCCATGTAGTTTTGCTCCAGAAGTAACAATTTCTTGCTCAGGTACATGATGGGATGTCTCTGCCCTTTTTCATCAACTTTCATTAACAGCGCACCCAGCCCCGGGTCTGAGGTGTCGGTGAACACCATAAAGGGCTTGTCAAAGTCTGGGTTTACCAGAACTGGGCCACTGACCAGAGCCTCCTTCAGAGCACAGAGAGCCTTCTGGCACTGCTCAGTCCAGACCACCTTGACTGGCTTTCCCTTCTTGCATAGCTCAGTGATGGGGGCGGCTATGGAACTAAAGTGTGGCACAAATCTTCAATAATACCCTGCCATCCCAATAAAGGCCTGGACCTGCTTTTTGGTTTGGGGAGGGGGCCAGTCTCTGAGCGCCTCCACCTTGGCTGATTCTGGATTTAGGCAGTCGCTCCCCACCCGGTGGCCCAGGTAAGATACTTCGGCCATCCCCGTCTTGCACTTCTCAGCTTTTATGGTCAGCACAGCCTTCTGGAGTTGGTCCAGCACTTGTTTAACCTGGCACACATGGTACTCCCAGGTCTGGCTAAAGACACAGATGTCATCAATGTATGCCACAACAAAACTCTCCATCCCCCTCAGTAGCTGTTCCACCAGGCGTTGGAAGGTAGCAGGCATCTCCCTGAGGCCGAAAGGCAGGGTCAGGAACTCATAGAGCCACAGTGGGGTGATAAAGACCGATTTCAGCCTGGCATCTGCATCCAGTGGCACTTGCCAGTAGCCCTTTGTAAGAGCCATAGTGGTAAGGTAGCGAGCTCCTTCCAGCTTGTCTAGGAGGTTGTCAGGCCTGGGCATGGGGTAGGCATCAGACACGGTGATGGCATTAAGCTTCTGCTAGTCCACACAGAACCGGATTGACCCATCCTTTTTGGGGACCAACACCACAGGAGAGGCCCAAGGGCTGGAAGATCGCTGGATCACCCCCAAAGCCAGCATGTCACTGACCTCTCTTTCCAGGTCCTGAGCAGTTTCCCCTGTGACTCGGAACGGTGAGCATCTTATAGGAGGATGCGATCCTGTCTCCACCAGGTGGACAGTCAGATTAGTGAGTCCAGGCTGATTAGAAAACAGCTGTTGGTTCAAATGCAGCATCCCTCTGATCTCAGCTTGCTGGGCAGGTATTAGTAGATCAGAGAGGCAATTGTTTCCAGGGAGGAGCCAGCTCCTCTCTCAGGGAATAGATCTACTAAAGGGTCATCTCCCTGCTCCTCCCAATGCCTACACACGGCCAACAGCACATTCCCCCAGTCATAATATGGCTTCATCATATTAACATGGTAAACTCGGTGGCGGTGCGCCGGTTAGTCAATTCCACCACACAGCTTACCTCAGTTAGTTGCTTGACAACCTTGAAAGGGCCTTCCCAGGTGGCTTGTAGTTTGTTTTTTCTCATGGGGATGAGAACCATCACCTGGTCCCCGGTGGTGTAGGCGCGGGCCCAAACTGTGTAGTCATACCAGACCTTCCGCTTCCTCTGGGCTCTAGCCAGATTCTACTTGGCCAAGCCCATGAGCCCAGCAAGTCTTTCTTGGAAGGTCAAGACATACTCCATCACTTTGATTGTCCAACGGGACTGTTCTTCCCCTCCCATTCATCTCTCATCAGGTCCAAGGGTCCCCTTATCCTTCTTCCGTATAGCAGTTTAAAGGGCAAAAACCCGGTAGACTCCTGGGGCACTTCCCTGTACGCGAACAGCAGTTGAGGTAAACACTGGTCCCAATCCTGTGGGTGCTGGTTCATAAAGGTTCTCAGCATCATCTTTAGAGTTCCATTGAACCTCTCCACCAGCCCATTGAACTGGGGGTGATATGCTGAGGCCCAGATGTGCCGGACCCCACAATATTTCTCCCACAAGCACCGGAGCAGGGCTGACATGAAGTTGGATCCCTGGTCTGTCAAGACTTCCTTGGGGAACCCCACTTGGCTGAAAATGGTCAGCAGAGCATCTGCCACTGTGTCTCCTTTGATAGAAGACAAGGCTACTGCCTTGGGGTAACGGGTAGCGAAATCTACCACCACCAGAATGTATTTCTTCCCCGACCAGGACGTCTTGCTGAGAGACCCCACTATGTCCACAGCCACCTTCTGAAAAGGCTCCTCTATGACGGGCAAAGGTCTCAAAGCCGCTTTCCCCTTGTCCTGGGCCTTCCCACCCTCTGACATGGGTCACAGGATCTGCAGTGCTATTGGACAGTATTAAAGACTCCAGCCAGTAAAAGTTCTGTAGCAGCCTCTGCCTGGTATGCCGGATTCCCAGGTGTCCTGAGAGAGGGATGTCATGGGCCAGGTACAGTAGCTTGTGGCGATACCTCTGCGGGACCACCAGCTGCCTTTGGATCCCCCATGACTCCACTTCCCCTGCGGGAGCCTATTCTCGGTACAGGAATCCCTTGTCCCACAGAAAGCTGTCCTGGCAGCCTTTCCCCATGGTCTGTGCCACACTGAGGACAGCCAGGTCCCTTAGCTTCTGCAAGGAGGGATCTTTCTGCAACTCGGCCTGTAACTCAGTGGGTGCGGAAGGGATGGGGGCTGCTCCCTCTTGCTGGCTGTGTCTGAAGCTGCAGCCCCTCAGAGCCTTGTCCCTGGGCACTCCGTTCCCACCAGGGCAGGGTCCTGCGCCTCCAGTGAGGTACCCTCCCTGATGTCAGGGTGTAGTGCCTCTTGCCGGCTCTGGCTACGGGTCACGACTAGGGCATTCTGGGGGTTGTTTGGCCAATCCTCTAGGTCACCCCCATCAACACCTCAGTGGGCAAATGATGGTGTACCCCCATGTCCTTGGGGCCCTCCTTGGCCCCCCATTTCAGATGTATCCTTGCCACAGGCACCTTGAATGGGTCAGGGTCAGGTAGCTATCTGGCACCACAGGATCTGGGGCCACCACCTCGAGCCAGGCCAGTGTCACCTCAGCGCCCGTGTCCCAGTATCCATTGACCTTCCTCCCATCCATCTCCAGGGGAACAAGGCACTCGCTCCGCAGGCACACGCCAGCACCCACCCTGTAAACTGAGAACCTTGAGTCTAGAGCATCAAGCCCCCGAGAGGAGCAGGTTGGGGAAACTCCTCCCTCCTGAGCAGTTGGTAAGCTGCCAGCCCCTCCTGCCTGGGAAGCCTGCCCCTCCTCCGGCTGGATCCCTACCCAGTTAACCCTGTGAGGGTTCGATTTGCTCAGTCTGGCCTTGAGCTTGGGGCACTGGGTCCGTATGTGGCCTCTCTGCCCACAGTAATAACAATTCACGTGGTTGTGTTGTAGGAGCAGCAGTGATCTGTATACCTGTATGCTCAAAAAGTCTGTTACCTCCCCACACCCCACCTTGTCTCCTCTCCCTCTTTGAATACCTGTGAAGTGGCTTTCCACCTCCACCTCCCTCCTGGAATGCTTATGGGATGAATGGGCTGTTTAAACAGCTGGAAGATCAGAAGAGCTCCAAGGTAGACAAGGTGTCTGTGACTCTAATCAAGCAGCGATCACACACCCAATGCATGGACACTGCCTGAGGTGGAGTGTGTTCAACCAGATGCGGCCAAGTCATCTCTAGTCGCAGGCCATGAAGAGCTGGTCCTTAAAAGGGGAAGGGGCCATGTGCTCAGAAGCGCATTCACAAGTTTGTACCTCCCATGAAGGCCCTTCGCCCGGTCCGCCTGACCAGTGGTTCGCCACACTGCATTCCATCGTACCTCAAGGAGACTTACCTTCATCATACCATCCATTGCTGTGCTGTGGGACACTTACCTTGAAGGATCCTGACATCTCCAGTGCTGTGCCTGTCCTTGGAGCATGAGTATGCAAGTGTGAGTGTGACCCCTCCTCCCCCCCCCCCGGCTTCTTTTGAGCTTATCTATCAATATAATAAATGTGCTGCTTTCTGCCAAACTCTGGTGGGTCATTAGTCCTCCCTAAGCTTACTAGCTGGCCCAATTTCGGGTAACATTAATGGTGGAGAATGCAGCCAGCTTAGTGGAGGATTTGACCCAAGAGTAGAAACCCCCTGGTTCCCCCCAGTGGTCTCTTGGGTGGGTCTGGCTCGAGCCTGAGTGGAAAAGTGATAGGCTAGCAATCCACTGCAGGGAGAAAAGGATGCCGCTGTTAAGTGCCAGTGTAGGGCAAGGGGGAGAATTAGGTGTAAACCCTCTGGTGGTCTCTTGAGTGGGTCCAGCTCAAGCCTGTGTGAAAAAGTGGTAGGCTAGCAACCCACTGCAGGGAGAAAAGGACGCCACTGTTGAGTGCTGGTATAGGGCAAGGGAGAGAATTAGTTGTAAATCCCCTGGTGCCCCCAATTGCTTCTTGAGCGGGTCCGGCTTGAGCCTGTGTAAAAAGTGGCAAACTAACAACCCACTGCAGGGAAAAAAGGATGCCGTTACTAAGTATGCTATTGTGGGGCAAGGGAAAGAAAAAGGCGAAGCAGCCCGAGTGAGAATATACCCCCCTTGGGGAGCAGCACCGCCACCCAGGGTGTTGTTAGAATGCCTCCAAAGAAAGGGGCAGACCCCTGGATGCCAGGGGCGTTTCCACCTGGGAGTACAATTCATGAGTTGGAGAAGGAATGTAATATGTGGAAGGCGCAGGCTCTGACTGCTAGCACCCAGGTGTCTTCCCTCTCTGTAGCCACAGTACAGGTGGTGGCAGCAGAGGAGGAGTGTGAGAATGCTGCTCTGACCCAGGCAGTTACCTGCCTGAAGGATCTGGTCGTGGAGGGGTCTGCTCGGGAGAATAGGGTCCGCGGGGCTTATTCAGCCCAGGTCGCTGCCGTTGGGGTGAAAGCCCAGGGGGGTGCGGGACCATATGATGATTGGGACAGGGATATCTGGTATGATCCGGATCCCCTGGATCCGGACCCCGGATGGCCGGACCCCAGACACCATGTTGCAGTGGTCCGGAGGGTGGTCCGAAACTACGGGCCTGCACCTGCAGGGGGTGGGGCAGCCCCAAGTACTGGACACACTGTGGCAGAGACCGAGTTGACTCTCACGCAAGCAATAGAGTTAACAAAAACCCCGGAGGGAAAATGGGTACACTGTGGACAACTCAAACAAGCAGGGTCTGCCACGATGGGAGCACTGTGCTAATTTGTTTCTAAGCTTCTATCTTTCAGCCTCCGAACCAGAACATCAGGAGAGTTGGTACCAGCTGAAGAGTTATAAAAATACCATGGTTATAGTGTCGCGACAAAGTCTGTGTTGCATTTTCTGTGTTGCATGTTCTGTGTCTGTCTCTGGTGGGTGTCCTGTGCTAGCACTGGGTCCAGAGAGAGAGGGAATACTACACTAGACAGGGTAAATGCCTTTTCTTCTCTCTACTTCCCCCATCTCCAACCAAATTACCAATCACATCCACCTCTGTCCAAAAGACTTTGGTCCCCAATACGTAAGGTTTATTTTTTTGTTAGGTTCTCTAATAATCATTTTGTTGTTGACTTTTGTTATTGATACATTTGTATTGTTAGTTACATTTGCTTGTACTGTTAATTCCATACTTTCCTCTATGCACTCTGGTTCTACTTCCCCAAGCCCTGAAGGGTACTTCATGGGCCCCCATAACCTGCAAGACCTTGGCCCGTGATTGTAGGGCCCTGTCTGTCAGGTCCCCAGAGACCTCTTGAGAACAACTGTTAGTAATAGGGGATTCTGCAACATTTTAGCAACTAAATGTTAGTATAAGTCCAAATCAGTTTAACCTTGCATGACAATTGTGGTACTCCTACAAAATCTTATTTGTTGTGTGTGCTTAAGGAGGTCCAGACCTCAGTGACTTTTATTGTTTGATGGCTATTGCAGCATCAAATTTGGGCCTCATTTTATTTGTCAGTGTACCCAATTATTGTAATGGTGATGGTTTTATTGTATTCCCAATTATTATGATTGTTTGCATTTATATTTATATCTGGTGTTTAGTCAGTTGTAATGGTTTCAGTTATATTCACCCGGATATGATTGTTTGGTTTGTTTGCAACAGATCACCTGTGCCCTACAACGACAATAACTATTGTACTGGTCATAGCTCAAGGGGCGGAGTGCTGTAGGAGCAGCAGTGATCTGTATACCTGTATGCTCAAAAAGTCTGTTCCCCCCACCCCACCTTGTCTCCTCTCCCTCTTTGAATACCTGTGAAGTGGCTTTCCATCTCCCCCTCCCCCTCCCTCCTGGAATGTTTGTGGGATGAATGGGCTGTTTAAAGAGCTGGAAGATCAGAAGAGCTCCAAGGTAGACAAGGTGTCTGCGACTCTAATCAGGCAGCGATCACACACCCAATGCATGGACACTGCCTGAGGTGGAGTGTGACCAACCAGATGCGGCCAAGTCATCTCTAGTTGCAGGCCATGAGGAGCTGGTCCTTAAAAGGGGAGGGGGCCATGTGCTTAGGAGTGCATTCACAAGTTTGTACCTCCCATGAAGGCCCTTCGGCTGGACCACCTGCCCAGTGATTGGTCGCGTTGCATTCCATCATGCCTTGGGAAGACTTACCTTTATCACACCATCCATTGCTGCTCTGTGGAACACTTACCTTGAAGGATCCTGACATCTCCAGTGCTGTGCCTGTCCTGGGAGCGTGAGTGTGACCTCCCCGCTTCTTTTGAACTTATCTATCAGTATAATAAACGTGCTGCTTTCTGCCAAACTCTGGTGGGTCATTGGTCCTCCCTAAGCTTACTACCTGGCCCAATTTTGGGTAACAGGTTGGTCCTGGTGCTGGTTGTTCCCCTGGAGAGGGGGTTCTTCACATTCCCCCTTTGGGAGGGCCCAAGGTGACTCTCTCTCTGCACCGTGTTGGGCTTATTCTTTTGGGACTCCTCCGTTCCACCCCCTGACCAGCTGTCCATCCCTACAGCTTTGGGGTCCAGTAAGGGGGTGAGAAACTGGAGCCTATGTCCTCCCGTTCCTTAAACTGGGACAGGATGTGCTTATCAAAGTTCCATGTAGTCCTGGGTCCCCCCTCACTCACCGCAGCAGAGGGCCCTCTGCTCCTCAACTTTGCCAACTCCAGTTCATGCTGCCGCTGTTTCTCCTGATCCTCCAGCTCTTTCAGTTTTATCTCCCTCTCCCATTCCAGCTGCCTCAGCTCCAGCGATGGGGAGCTTGGCTGTGAGAATCCCCTGCTGGCTGCGGGGGTCACGGTGTCCCTGGGTTTTGCCTGGCTGCTTCTAGCCCCTCCCCAAGCCATACGTAGGAGGGGCCTCGGAGTGCCCTTGGCAGCAGTCTGACCACTCCCAACTGGGACAGACACCGGTGCTGGCGCTGCATCTGCTGGGCTGCTTCCCTCAGGGACAGGGATCAGCTCCTCCAAGCGATCCTCCTCCTCCAGCTGGGCAATCAGCTGTGCTTTGGTGGCCTTCCCTCTGCGAAGCCCCCTCTCCTTGCACAGCTCTACAAGGTCCCTCTTAAGGAGATGGTTATACATTTCCCCACTGTTCCCAAATTGTTCTAGACTCAGGCTAGTGTGCTCTCAGCTCCCTCACAGTTTCTGTGCCAGCCCTTCTCCAGGTCACCACTTCTCTCCCAAGGTCAAGCCGCAGACTCCCCCGCCCCTGAAACCGCTCACCACAGTCCCCAAGGGGACCCCGTTACTGCAACAGTTCTTCTTTCTGGTCACACACTCCCAGGGGTTAAGCGTAGCTCCTCCGCCTCCTGAAACCGCTCCTCTCTGAGCCTTCAGTGCACCTGGTTCTCGTTCATCCCGCTTCCTTTTACTGTTCCCCAGTCACTTACTGCAGAAAGCGCCATCCATGGAGTATAGTACATCCCACCTCTCCCACCAGTTGTCACCGTGTGTGGGGGAAATCAGGTTCTGGGCCTTCCCCCCGACTCCCCAGCCAGCTCCAAACTGAAACTCCTTTCTGCTTTCTACCCCGCCCCTCATCCAGCCTTTGTCCAGTTCCCAGGCAGAAAGTGGCCCCAACCCCCTCTTGGGCTCAGATTAGGAAGGGCAGCTGTCATCATTTACATGGTGACCGTCAAGTATCATCCCTCAGTGAAGTCACACCCTTACTTCCCATCACCATCTAGTATTGGTGCAGTACCCCAGGAAAACGGAGGCACACCCTGTGTTAGCAGAAGACAGTAAACTAGTAAAACTCTCATGCAACATTACCAGGTTAATACTCCCTACCCCGTCACAGAGGGTCAGAGGAAGAGGGCAGAGGGTGGACTCAATGGGTGATCAGAGGGAAGGGGTCAGAGGCCAGGTCCCATTGGGAGGGTCAGAGGGAAGAAATCTGAGGGCAGGTGGGTCCCCTTGAGGGGGTCAGAGGGCGGGTCCCAGGGGGTGTACAGAGGCGTCACGGAAAGTGGTTCAGAGCTTGTTCCCCCCCATACCGCGCCGTGATTGGATGGTTCCCGATTCTGTTGGCCAATGGGCGGTCGCGGTCCCCGTGGGACAGGCGCGTCACGTGTACCTAGCGTGTGTCCGGAACCCGCCGGCGGCTCAGCTAGCTGAGCGACCCTGGTTCAAGTGTTTGAAGGACAGCTCCGTTAGCTTGTCAACGTTCTGGCGGCGCACTGGCGGGCGGGCTCGTGCTGTGATTGGTGCATCTCTCGGGGAAGCGGGGACCTGGCCGGTGCGGTTGCTATGACGGCAGGCGGTGGAGTCTCCGCCTTTCCGGGCGCCGCCATCTTGTTGTTGATTCGAACGGTTAGGAGCGGGCGAGGGGGCGCCAGGACCGAGCCGGAACCGGGGGTCCCAGCGCCGCGTCCCCCGGGCGGCAGGGAGAGCCCGTCCCGGTGAGTGAGGGCACCCGGGGGCGGGCTCCGCTCCAAGGCGCCGGGACGAGTGGGGGAGGGGCTAGCGGGCCGGGGGGGTGCGGGGCTGGGAACGGACCGGGGCCGAGAGGCACAGTGCGGTCTTGTCTCACCGCGGCGGCGGATGGGGATGGTTTGGGGGGGGGGCTTTGTTATAATGTTTCCCCAGACGTTGAAAGGACGGTTCCTTTCGTTGTTAGCACTGTTTGTTTATTCAGGAGGAGGCTTTACCGGGTTTACAATCCGTGCCATGTAAATGTCAGGGACAAAACAGCGATCGTTATAACAGCGAACTTCTGTTTAACGCGACATTCTACGGGACTCTGGCCATGGGATCTCTCTGTTTAACAGGTGTTACCTTACTAGGAGCGAGCATCGTTATAACGCTGTGCTGTCTAGTGACTTATATTACATTGAGTTGAATCTCTGGTACAGAGAGGGCATGTTTATCGAATGGCAGTGTTAAAAAAAAAGAGACAGGTGTGCTCATTAAAGGAAGTTTTAATTCTAATAAAAGGTGCCAGCTTGACATCCCTGGAGATGTAATATGCTTGTTTGCCCATTGGGCTGGGGAATTGGACTGAGACCAACATTTGTGAACCACCAGATAGGAGTCAGGCTAGACCATGTGAGACATGGTTACTGACTTTTGCTCACTTCTGACCTGTACTGGATTTGAACTAGTGATGGGATCTATAACCCTTGAGGGTCTTAATGTTCTAAGCCTGCTGCCCATGTTTCTCTCTGTAAATGTGCTGTGGTATATCTGTAGTACCTTCCCAATTACCCTGTGTCATGGCATGTTGCCACCTTAGCTGCTCCTCTTCCATCCAGAGTCACCTGGGTTTAACTCACCCAAAGCTGAATCCAAAATGGCAGTTTATTTACTAATACAGCACAGATTTCATGGATGGTATGATCTTCTGTATATTGCCCTGTCTTCATTTAACAGTTTTTGTTTGTTTTGGTTTTTTTTTTTAGAGTGGGCAAGTTAGTTTGTCTGAAGTTGGCTGACAGTTTGTCACAAGTTTGTCATAAAAACTCCATATGCCAATATGCTTAGAGCAGGTTCTGTTTATGAGCTGTGCCTGTGCATCTGCTAAATTAGTAAAGATGTGTATGTTGAGTAAATGGCTCTCAGGGAATCTGTATTGCAGTTAATATGGCAAAGAGCTAGGGCTCAGATTCCTCTTTTAAAAAAATCTTTCACATCTCAGTAGTGCTAAAATCAGTCTCTTTTACCCACTTGGCAGTTTCACTGTTAAGATGACTACGTAGTTAGGGTTGAGATAGATGTTCCTGGGAGTCTGCAGCTCTCTTATGTCTTCTTCCCTGTCCCTTAGAAATTCTGTAAAATATTTCTTGGGTTGTGATAGCTCAGCTCAGAGCTGAATCTTTTGTTTTCATTTCAGGGCTTTGAGTAGTGAAAGATGATGTGTTTTGGGAAAACTAAACACATGAACTGTCTATGGAGGCAACATTAGGCTGAGATTGAACTACATAAAACTCAGGGTCTCTCTTCGTTTTTTCGAGTATGCTAGGGAATGTATCTTCCCCCAGCATCTTCAAATGATGGTTTATACTTTCCCCATGCCCTTCAATGCAGCTTTTTACTTAGATAAGCTGCAGGCAGTCTTACGCTGCTTAGGTTTGCTTCACTGGCTTATGGTTTCCTGTTTACATCTTCTGGCTTCACTTCCCGTTTAAAGGTGGTAGGAGTATTTGGGACAGTATGAAAAATCACCCTCTGCTCCTTCTCTGGGATCCATCACATTCCAGCTGCTTGGGGTGGTGACCACATGAATTGAAGAGGACATTGCGTGGGGAAGGTTGAAGGCTACAAGGGCAGGGGGAGATCAGAGTTACTATTGGGAGTCTCTTCTGAACAGTGTGAGATGTTCCTTCCTCAGTGAGGTCCTGGCTTGCTGCTTACAGCAGCCAGCTCTGGTTCTTCACAACTTTCCCATGTGACAGCCTCTCCTGTTAATGAACAGTCTGTGGTTGAGATGGAGTGGGGGAAGGAGGTAACCACCTGACAGTGGGCCAAGAGCCACTCAGGTGTACCTCTTCCTTGAAGCAGCATTCGTCCACCAGCAACAGGCATTTGCTCAGATTCCCTGTCGCGCAGCTCTTATTTTTAGGATTAGCAGTGTAATGACCTAGCGATGCATACACAAACATCTCTTCTGCCTTGCATTTGTGCATTACTATAGGGTTTCTCAGGATATGATTCTCCAACAGTAGGGCACATGACAGTACTTGGCAGATATTACTGTACTAAATTCTAGAATGTAAAATTGTTGTCCGTCTTTTGGCATTGCTTCTCCTGACAGATACTAAGAGTAAAATGACTTGCACCTTATTTTATATTGCACATCAAAACAATGTTAGAAGAATGGTAAGGTTACAAAATCAAGCATTCAGAAGTTGGGCAACACCAGCCAAACGTGACAGCAAAATGGCGGCCGTAGCCCTAGCGGGGGCCCTGTGGCTGCTGCAGAGCCAGTCTCGGGACAAACCTGAGACCCCTCACCCCCATTATCCTGGGATTTTGGAATCCACTGAAGAATATAAATTTGTGGAGAGACTCATTCCACCCACCAGAATTCCTGCTCCCTCCAAACACACCCAATACCCCATCCCGTCTAGTTGGAGAGCGCCATCAGATACTCCACCTGCCCTTCCTTCCTTTGTGAGACGTTCCTGCAGGCACAAAATTCCAGTCTATATAAGGAATCACCTGTGGCAATAGGAGGATGATTGTCATCAGGAAAATCGAAGGAGATATCTGGGCCCTGGAAGAGGAAGTTAAGGAGTTCCTCGCTCAGCTCGCTGGGAAACCACCACCTATTCAAGTCAACGAAATCACTGGCAGTTGCTGAAGGAGGACTAGCATATGGTATAGCCAAGACATTTGGGTCAACGTTGAGTGTTGAATTTTGGGACTTTATAAGTTGCTCTCATTGAAAGCAAGCTGCAACCTTCTCCATTTTCTGTTTAATTTGCAAATGTGCCAAGTTGTCAACATAACTGTTGGGCAAAATTTGAGCATTGTCCCTGGCTCTGGGGGTCTACTGCAGTGGTTCTCCACTTATTTATCATTGTGGGCCACATATGCAACCCACAATGTGTTACCTGGCCACAGGGGCTGGGTGGCAGGGCAGCAGCAGCCCTGAGCCCAGACCGCTGCCCCCCATGGGGCCAGCTGGCTGTCCGGACCCCCTTCTTCCCCCCCCTCCCCCATGTTGGCCGGCCTTTAGCACACAGCTGAGCTGGGTCACAGCTGTGTGCTAATTGGGCCGCATGTGGCCTGCAGCCCGCTGATTGAGAACCGCTGGTCTACTGTGTAACAGCTCAGCAAAGCTGTACTCATTAGTTTATATAATGTGATGACTGGCATAAGGATGGCTGCTTCTGTTCATGTGTTCCCACATTCTCTGAAAAGGAGTCTTGCCTCAGAAAACCCCCCAAAACAACAGAGTAAATTGTAAGGGTCCTTGGCTAGTTCTGAGATGGGCAGCCTAGAGAAAGGGAGAGTGTGAGGAAAATACAGCAGAAATCTCTGTGGGAATCCTATCAAAAACTTCGATTCCCAGTTGTCATGAAGAACAGGCTGTTGCTGTCTAGAAACCGAAGGAACCTAGTCCAGTGTATGGAAAAAGTGGCTCTGGCTCAAGTAGGGAGCAGGCTGCCAACAGTGTTCTCACTGTCCTTGATGTGACTGAAGTGCGAAGCTGGAGGCTGGCCAGTGTCCCTTTTTAGGATTGCTACAACTGCTACCAGGGGTGAGGCTAAAAGCTGGAGATTGCTAGCCGTGGCCGCTCCAAGCCCTGCTTTCTAGACCCCTTTCACAAGTAGTGCTTGTGCTGCTCTGATGCTCAGATGGGGCAGAGAGACATTCTGCTCAGGACATTCAGAAATGTAAGTCACTGTTACCCCTCTGCCTCAGCAAGTGAGAGCTTTGCTGCTGCTAAGCTGTGCGTGAGCTTCCTGACACTCCAGCTTGTCTGATTGCCAGCAAACTCCTCGAGGCTCTGCCAGTCTGAACCTTACCTTTGCAGGTAACATTCAGTGAGCGCCAGCTCCCCAGAGACGTCTCCTTGCAGTGTCCAGTTCCTCTCACTGGACACTCACAGAAAGTAAGTTCACTGTCCCCAAAGAGATAGAGCACGCCCCAGACCGTTCGTTTAGCTGAGGACTCACACTTGCCTTAATATAGCAGCGCTGAGATGATTTATAGTAAAACTAAGAATACCCTTATTAACCGAGAACAGAGATTTAAGTGACACTAAGCAAAAAAATAAAAAGAGATAGGTCTACTTACAAACAGAACAAAACATGCTTTCTAGTGACTAAAACTTAATTCTAGCAAGTTATATCTTTGCCTAAAATAGTTGCTCGCTTACAGCAAATTCAGGAGCTCCTCCCCTTCAGGCTAAGAGGATCCAACCTTCGCAGGCTCTGAGGGTGCTGTTCCATATGTCTCCTAAGTGGTGGATAACTAGAATGTCTTGTTGCCTCCCCTTATGTTTTCCAGAGTCCATTATCTTTGTCTCAAGAGCCAGGAAGACTTCCTGTGGGGTTCAGACTTGGAACCCTGGTGGTGTGTTTACTAAATTGATTCCTCTGTTGCTTGTTAACTTGGTTGCCTTGTATATAATGTACTTTCTTTGTCCTCTGCCTGTAATCTAGCTGGTCAGACAGCTAATCCCATTGCTTTGTCTAGGCCAGGCTGGGTTGCCTCCCAAGCACATTTTTAAGAACACTTTTTTAGCACACCCATATAACTCTTTACACACAACCTGTGCACACAACATGCAGGGATTTTTCAGGACCAGCATGTCACCAGTTTACATCTGATACCTTATGTGACATTTTAGAGACATTTTCATGACAACAGTTTGTTGGGGGTAGTGAGCATGTCAGGCCTGAGATGAGTTACAGTATGGTGTGCCCTTTGCCAGTGAGCATTGAGGGCCTCCTGGGGTCACAGGTAGCAACTCTTGTTTGTTTCTCAGCCTTCTGAGTGATGCTCTTTGGAAACTAATGCTTTTCTTGTGAGTGCAGTTCCTTTAGCTTAAGTGCTAGTTATCAGTGCTTCCTGTGCAGACACTATCAGCTGTTACCTAGTTCTTGTCTACACTACAGACCATGTCAGCATAACCACATTGTTCGGGGTGTGAAAAAGCCACCCCCCGATTGATGCAGCTATACTTACCTAATCACCTGTGTAGACAGCGTTCCGTTGACGAGAGAGCTTCTCCCACCAACATAGCTTCCGCCTCTTGGAGGTGGATTAACTATGCCAATGGGAGAACTCTGTCAGCATAGAGCATCTTCATTTAAGCACTAGTGCAGTGTTTTAAGTGTAGACGTGCCCTCAGAGTGCACAGAGAGAATGAAGTTTTGGAGGACTAAGTCAGGTTAAATTGACTTTTTTCTATGGGCTTGTGTACACACACAAATTGTACCGCTTTAACTCTACCGGTAGTTTACTAAATTTAACCAGTATAGTTAAAGTGCTACAATCTCTCTGTCCCTCTAGGTGTGGACACGGTTCTATCAGAGTAAAGGTGCTTCTACTGGTATATCTAGTCTTGTAAGGAAAGGAGAATAGATTATACTAGGCTTTGTCTACACTACCAAGTTTTGTTGACAAAACTTATGTTGACACCCAAAAGTTGACAAAACAAAAATAGCCTAAGGGTGTTTGCACTTGCTCCCTCTGTCAGCAGATCATGTCCACATTGTGGGCACCATCATCGACAGTGTGAGCAATGCACTGTGGGTATGTATCCCACAGTGCGGTGTTGTGGGAAGGCGGAGCTGATCGCTGTGCATCTTGGGAGGATTCCCTCTGAGTTCTCCCACAGCCTCCTCAGCTGCCGGGAGTGGCATCATGAGTAGCTCTGGGAGCGCTCCATGCTGAGGAATGTCAGAGCAGCACAGCAGTCTCTTCTTCCTGTGTCCCTGCGGCAGCAATCTGTCTGCCACTGTGTTCCTAGTGCAGGGCAGAACCAGAGCATTCCAATGATTTGCTCTTTGTTCCCCAAACGGAACAGCACACTCAGTTGTCAGATACTTCCCGCAGCTTTGAAAGGGGAGGGATGCATGCCTGTAGGGCAGTGGAGATCAAAACACTAAGCAGAGCGATCAGGGCGGGCATTATGGGATACTGGAGGAAGCCAGTTCTGTTGACAAAACAACCAGCGGTGTCTACACTGGCTCTTTGTTGACAGTAAAGGGAGGGGAAAAGAGAAAAGTCTCTTGTAGGGGTGGAAGTTTTTTGTTGCCAAAACCGGGCATTTTTTCCAACAAAAGTCGCATTGCAGTGTGTACTCTCTCACTGTTTTGTCACCAAAAGGCAGGTTTTGGCAACAAAACTTGGTAGTGTAGATAAAGCCCTAGTGTAAGACACCTTTATACCAGCATAACTGCATCCACAGTAGGACTTGTAAGGGTGTAACTATTTGTTGAAATCCTACTCCTAAGTCCTAACCAATATGTTATACCAATACAAAGCCTGCATGTGGGCCAGGTAAGTGGTGTAAAGTAGTCTGCAAGGTCCCAGGCTGTTCCTACATGCCCAGTAGGATGTTACTACATTTGGCAGAGAATAGTGTGAGTGGTTGCATCCCAGCAGACTATAGCTGTGGAGTGTGGCTGTGAACTGGCCATGTGTAAACACAGGGGAAAGTATGGTCTTAAACCTTACCAATCCAATGGCCTGTTACGCAGGTAGAGCGCAAATGAAATAGATGTTCCTTTAGTTTAAAATATCCACTCCCTTCCCCACAAAACTGTTTTTTCAGGCCAACTTCCTGCCCCCTCCGGACTGTGTTGGCTTGGCTTTGCATTCTGGCAACTATTCACCGAAAGAACTTGCATGGCTTACTGAAGATACCTGTTTTGCTTTACACAACATGAGCATTTGCACATGTAGATGCAGCGAACATTCAGCAATGAGAAAATTGTAGCTTCTCTTCTTAGTTAAATTACATGCTAAGAGGAGCTATCAGCCCAGTATATCCATGTATATCGTGGGTTACTCTCCAAATCACCCCTCTTCCTTGGAGGAGGCTGCAGTGATATCCTAAAATGCAAAGAGAAGTCCAGTCCCTCTTTATAGTTGTTGCTTAAATATAATCAAATAGGAGCGCACCATCTTGACAATGTGATCTAGTTGGAGATTCACTCGGGAAATGCAATTCAGCACGAGGGTGCTTGAGAGATGCGATGCTACCAGGGTTTGAAGAGTAATTCTGTTGTGTTTGAACAATTCTGGTTAGTGGGATGGTGGCTGAACCACTTCTAAATCACCCTACAATGCCTACTCTAGAACTAGGCAATAATTTGGGTATTTTTTTCTGTTTTGTGAGTTTAGCATGAGTGAAGGTTGCTGGCTTTACAGCCCTTCTGACTGAAGGTCTTTAGCCACAGATGAGATGAATCAAGCAGAGTGGCCAGGCAATGTTCCTCCACACTGCTCTACCAGTGTACCACAGTCTTCTTCCTCTAGGGTGAGAAGTAAATTCAAGCACCAAGACCCATTTAGTCCTTCACACCTCGATCCAGCTTACCAGTGGTTTTTGTGATTCGGGCACTTGTTTGCTAGAAACTGGCTGTCAGCACAGACTTGAGTGATAAATATTTCCATTTTTCCACTGCATGCATCCGATGAAGTGAGCTATAGCTCACGAAAGCTTATGCTCAAATAAATTTTAGTCTCTAAGGTGCCACAAGTACTCTTCTTTTTATAATAAATATTGTTACCACAAATTGTCTTAAATAGTAGTGGTGCTTCATAGACAAGTAGAAAAGAAATGAGTTTCTGTCCTATGGCACTAGCAGCCACCACTATTTTGAAATGTACTAGGTAGTGACCAAAGAAGGCAGTAAGCACCAGGAGAGCTTCTGTAGGATGGGGAGAGAGGCAGTGCAACATTCTCTGCAGAGAATGCTGCCCTGTGACTTTTATAACAGCTGACCTGTAGGGGATTTAATTGCTGATCTAAAGGTGAGAGCCATGCTCTTGCTTTTCTCATGCTGTCAGATGCTGAACTGCATTTTCTATGTTTCAGCCTCATCAGAGTGGACATCTGGGAAGTATCTATAACATGGGAGCTTCAGCTGAGATTGGAGTGCTGTTCATGGATGATATCAAAATAGTGATGGGTATTTCTGAAAAGTTTTAAAAATTAAGGCAAATAAGATCTGCATGGGGAACAAATATTTAATAATGGGCTCTGCAGACCAAGGTATAACATGATCTAGTGGCTGAAAGTTGAAGCTAGACAAATTCAGATTGGAAATAAGGCCTAAATTTTTAGCAGTGAGGGTAATTATTCATTATACCAATTTACCAAGGCTTATGGTGGATCTTCCCCCATTGACAATTTTTAAATCAAGATTGGATCTTTTTCTAAAAGCTCTACTCTAGGAATTTTTGTGGGGCAGTTTTCTGGCCTATTATATAGGAGGTCAGGGTTGATAATCACAGTGGTCCCTTCTGTTTGATTCTCAGCTCTTTGTTGTCTGTCTATTCATGGAAGTTCTGCGTACGTGCTTGTAGCTCTGGTCTTCTCAGATCCGTACTGGAAGTGCCGCTACAGCAGTCTGCTGATGCCCAGTCTGTCAAAATGTTACCCTAAATGCAGTATTGTTTTAGTCAGACCCTCAAGGAGAAGGAACGTCTCTTGATCAGGCAGAGTGAGCTAATCACAAATGCACAGATCTTGCACAGATTCTGTTGGGTGGATGGGACCTGGCCGTGCTTCTACGGTCACCCGTATATAGTTTCTTGTTATTTACATTCACAAACACCAGAGTTGTTGCCTTTGCTTGCCTTGGCTCAAGTTCTGTACGTTTTGTTCGTACACAGTATACTTAACTGGCATCTGTCCAAGGTGGATTGTTTTAAAAAATCTGATTTTAAATGCATTTTTAAATGAGTTAAAAAACAAACAAACCCTAAACCTGTTTAAAACTAAATTTGAACTTGCCAATCTTTAAACAATTTAACAAAGAGGGATCAATGAACACTCATAAAATTTAACTAATGATTTGAAAGCTGCTTTTTTCTGTACAGAATCAGATGGAAAACATCTTTAACTTTTGAGGTCAAGCTTTGTAAATATGGCACAATATCTGATTCACTGCATTAAGCATCTAGATCACCTTCAGTCTTTATAATAGAGATAATACTAGTGCTTTTTTTTAAATGTCAGTACTTTGTTTCTGTTCCGCAGAAAAGCTTTTTCTTTAACTACTTTTGGTTTCAATTTAGCAGAAATCTCTAGTTTAGTTTTTGCAGTCTGTTCATCAGTCATCTAACCTTCTTAAGATTATAGCTTCTTCTAGTGGAGATTTCAGTGGGGGGAAAACTTTGGCAGTTTTATTCAATTAATAAAAAAAAATTCAAACTTGTTTTGCATTTTTTTAAAGTTTAATTTCAATTTCCAAATGCACCTTGAGTCAAATCATGAGTAAAACATTAATTATATATTAAACAGCATGATGAATGTATATTTTCCATAGCAGATCAGACTCGTGGTCCCTGTAAAACCAGACAGTTTCTTCCTAAACCCTGCAAATTAAAAGTTAGTGTGTATTGTGGAGCATAAGGTTTATATCCCTTCTGAGCTATTGCTGTCTTTGTTAATCCTTTCTAATGTAACTCTGGATTTTATCATCTGTATAAATGCTCAATCCTTTAGAGTCTTCTTAAGCTCTTGGTCTCAATATCCTATGGCAATGAATTCTACAGGCTAATTGAGCTGTATGTGTAAAGTGTTTTGTTTTACCAGTTCTAAGTTTGCATTTAATGTTTTTCCGTTTCATTCTTCTATTATGAGGGAGGATAAGGGCCTGATATACCGTTTCTGTATCATTTGTTATTTTATATGCTGCTTTCATGGCCCTCTTATTTGTCGTCTCTAAACTAGATAGCCTGTCTTTTCAATCTCTTGTCATTCAGAAGCCTTTCCAGTCACCAATTGTCCACCTCTGAACCTCTTCTATTTCTGCAATCCTTTTTTGTGATGTGGTAAGCAGAACTGCACACAGTATTCCAGGTGAGGGCCTTGGTATTGTCTCTGTTGCTCTTTTAGTAAAAGAAGACTTGGAAGAAGGTGAGACTGGGCTGAGACATTGTGCCTATCACTTTTAGGCCACTAGTTTAAATTCAACTTTAGTTGATAGTCATGGAAAATCATTGCACATCTGTTCAGCTTCTTTGAACTGAGGGAGCAAGCAGTTTCTGTTCAGAGGGCTATATCACAGATGGCACTAAACTCTCAGCAGAGAGGCCAATGATAACCTTTCAAGTGTAGACAGGCCCTTAGAGAAGAGAACTCAAAAGTTTGTCCTTTTACTAGATGTTGTAATCTTCTATTTTCCATGCTGTTTAAACAGGAGGAGCATCTATTCCCCACCCTGAGACCTATCTATTCTGATCAGGATCTTGGCTTATTAGAGAGGTGTCTGTCACTGTCCCGGGAAGCTTCACCTATGTTCCCCCTCCTGGGTCTAGCAAAGGCACCCACTGTAGGCTTCCGGCTCCTCAGCTGTCACCTCTCTTGTGGGGAGACCTTCTCTCACCCCCCTTCTGGCTCTCCAGGCTGCACAGTTCCCTGTTACGCTGCGAATTCCCCAGCAAGTCAGACTACCTAAGCAGGTCTGCTTTGCTTTCTCCTTAGAGACTATAAACAGTGTAGTTGCCCACAGTTAAGTTACCCCACAGCTCTTTCTAAACAAGCACATTTATTTTTAACATGAAAGCATTAGCAATAAACAAACCAACACACATGTCAATAATCACCCCCACATCTAACAAGGGCTCCAGTAGGCGAACAGTTCTTTAAACCTCAATAGAGGTTTTTCTGTGGTTACTAATTCATAACAGCTGTTAGCTCAGAACAATCACATCCATGAGTCTGAGTCCCCCCCTTTTACAGTCTGTCTTTGATCTACAAAGACCTTGAATAGGTAATTAGCCAAACAGTGGTTCTCTCTGCAGGCTGTAGCTTCAAAAGGTTGGGTCTGCCTTCCTCTTGCCCTGGGTATTTCCTGGGAAACCCACTTAATTTTGTTTCTTCCTAAAGTGCCTTCTTGTCTGGTACATTAAGATATAGTTTTTTGAAGCTCATAATACTTTCCAGCATTTGTTTACAATGTTTCTGTGTTCCCTGTAAGCTGCGTGCTTGGGTGGCTGTGCAGGAGAGATTCAAATGCTGCCCAGCTGATTAGAGAGCGTGCACAATTGGCAGCATGTGTTCAGGTGCCCCTCCCCCCACGTTGCTCCATCCATCTGGCTGTGCAGAGCAGAGTGGGGGTGCTGATGTCAGGGATCTCCCTGCCCCTGTACCCCATCTCTGCAGAGCAGGGCAGAGGGGACAGCGTGGCTCAGGAGGACTCTGAGCTGCTGAGATCTGAATGGTGAGTGACTGAGTGCCTTTCTTAAAGAGACAGTGCACTGTTTCTGAGATTTCACCAGCAGCCAGCTCACACAGTCTCTGTCCGTCACACACACACTCTCTCTCTCTCTCTCTCTCTCCCTCCCCCCCATGTACCCCATCCCCACAGAGCAGGGGAGGGGAGGTAACAGGCTCAGGACGGAGCAGGGGAGCTTTCCGTGAGTATCTTAAAGAGACCATGCACAGCTTTTCCCCATCAGCCAGCGCGCGTGCACACAGTGTCTCTGTGACACACTCACCTCCCAACAGATACTAGTAGTATTATTGTGGTTACTTCTTGGTACTCCTGCAATACACACATATTCTCTGTAATTCTATTCTTTCAAAGTGTGTTATTTTAGTGTTTTGACTGGTCTATGCATGTCATAATTTTTATTTCTCTCTTACACTTAAATTGAATTCTTTGGGTAGTGAGTTCTAAAATGTCTAACCTGTCCTGGCTGGAGTAATTATCCCTATGGTAACTTTTTAAAAAATATATATTATATCTAGGTTTTTTGTTTTTTTGTGATGGTGCACATGCACACATTACCTCGGTGCACATAACAAATTTTATTCCACACATGGACGGAAAAATTTAGAGGGAACATTGCCATGTGCCCCCCTGGCCGCCCCCAGGGAAGTTACATACAATCTAACAACAACATGTAAACTTTGCATTTATAATACATTGGATTCCATAGCTAGTTCAACTTAAATCAATAATTTGTCCCAAAGATATTGCAAGAAATGGCCATATCAGTTAGTCTATATTTATCCTATGGGAATGACAGAGAGAGAGGCTACAGCCTAAATGTTCTGGGTTATTGCAGGGTGCAGTGGGAGCTGAAGGAGTGCTATTTCAGAGAAGCACTTAGATGGGTGAGTAAACACTGAGTTGGAAAAAGTGCACTGGCATGGCAGGGTATACGTTGGGGCACTTGCTATCTAACCACAGTGATGTGAGGAGTGTTGATAGAACTCTGGCTGGAGTATTGAAAGGGCTGTTCCCTTGGGAGGGTGAATAAACGGGCAAGAGTGTGAGATGCATGTGTAAGGGCCCCCAATGACCCCAGGGCTGAAGCCCTGTGTCATGGAGTCACCAGGGCGATGCTCTGGAACTACTCCCATACAAAGCCAATCAGGACTATGGGGGAAGCATGCCTCCTCTCTCTGAGCATACTGTCTCCAAAGCAAGCAACTTACACAGCTTCAACTTTACTGGTTCAGACCTCTGAGCATTCAGCATCCCATTCCACACCGTGCGCTTCCCACAATGAGTCCGCCTGAGTCGGGCTCCTGGGGAAGCCAGAGGGCCCTGCATCCCAACTCCGCAGTCAGACATGACTCTCAGCCAGTCGGTAAAACAGAAGGTTTATTAGTCAACAGGAACACAGTGTAGAACAGAACTTATTAGCACAGAAATCAGTGACTTTCAGCCAAGTCCATCTTGGGGGGAGGGGAGCCCAGAGCCAGGACTCTGGCTCGCCCCCTGCTCCCCAAGCCAGCTGAGACTGACTCGCTTCCAGCTGCCTGGCCCCTGCCCTGCCTGTTGCTCCTCCTCTGGCCTTTGTCTCACTTCCTGGGCCAAGAGTCACCTGGTCGCATCCCCCCTCCTGGGTCTCGGGTTACGAAGGGGTAGCCATAGCATCTGTGCAGGCAGCTGGAGCAGCCTCTGGAAAAGTCACACACCCTTATTCCCATCACCTAGACATTGGTGTGAATCACAGGGGAACTGAGGCACACACAGCATTCATGGAAAACAGTAAGTATCACATAGGGTCACGTACAACATAACAGGGAAATCCCCACTTTGTGTCACCCTGTAAACAAGGAACACTTCCCCTCCTTCCTCCTCCTCCACCTCCTGTGCACATCTGTCTTTAGAGCCCAGACTGTTAGTCTGAAGCACTGCAGGCAGAAGATAGCAAATGAATGCAGTACTAGTGCCTGACTTGAAACTTGTATAGCTTATGGTTCAGTAAATACCAAACTTAATTGTTCTTCGTTATGAAACATTTAGTATCTTGCTCAGCTTGTAAAACTTTGAAGGGTCTCCTCTCTTGTGCTGTTACTCAGGCGAAACAGCTGCAGACTAAGGACCGTCGCTTTTGGGCCCACTGAGTCGTGGGAGCGCATTATTATGGAGGTCTGGGATGACAAGCAGTGGCTGCAGAACTTTCGGATGAGGAAATCCACTTTCCTGGAACTGTGTGCTGAGCTCACTAGAGTCCTGTGGCACAAGGACACCCAAATGAGAGCTGCCCTCTTGGTGGAGAAGTGTGTGGTGATCGCAGTATGGAAGCTGGTGAATTCAGACTTCTACTGGTTGGTCGCAAATCAGTTTGGAGTTGGGAACTCGACTGTTGGGGCTGCATTAATGCCAGTGTGCAGGGCCATGACTCTGGGAAACGTGCGTGAAATAGCGCATGACTTTTGTAGCGCATGTGCGTGAAATAGCACATGGAGGGGCAATAGATGGCATGCATATTCCAATTTTAGCATGGGACCACCTTGCGACGGAGTACATCAATAGAAAAGGGTATTTCTCCATGGTGTTGGAAGAGCTTGTGGATCACTGTGGGCGTTTCACTGACTTCAGTGTGAGGTGGTTGGAAAGGTGCATGACACATGTATCTTTAGGAACACCAACCTGTACAGAAAGCTGCAAGCAGGGGCTTTCTTTCCAGACCAGAAGATTACCATGGGGGATGTTGAAATGTCCACAGTGATCCTGGGAGACCTGGCATACCCTTTAATGCCACAGCTCATGAAGTCTTACACGGGCAACCTGGGTAGCAGTAAGCAGTTCAACAATAGGCTGAGTAGGTGCAGGATGACCATGGAATGTGCATTTGACAGATTAAAGGTGTGCTGGTGTTGCCTTTATTGCAGGTTAGACCTCCATGAGAATAATATTCCCATGGGAATAGCTGTATGTTTCACGTTGCACAATATTTGTGAAGGAAAGGATGAAAAATTTGCTCGGGGTGGACTGCTGAGGCAAAACGCCTGGCTGCTGCTTTTGAGCAGCCAGATACAAGGGCTAGTAGAGGGGCACAACGGGGGCAATTTGAATTAGAGGGGCTTTGATAGAGCACTTTGAAGATGAGAACCAGTAATGTATTGCTATGCTCTGGACTGCAATGCTTAATGAAATTGAGTTTTGTAAGGAAGTACTCGAGATTTTTGTGGCCTAGATCTAATGTAAGCAAGTGATTTAACTGCTTGTGTATTTGCTGCTGCTATCTGCTATCACAATTTGCAGGAAACAGAGTTCTTATAATTCAAAACACCTCACAGACACATAATTGCTGGAGGGGAGAGGAAGTACCAGGGGAGGGCTGACTTTCAGAGCTGTGCGTAAGTCCAGCTATCATTTGAAAAGGTGTCCGGAGGTGGAGTGAATGGGACAGGAAGAAGTCCCACACAGCGGAAAGGAATTTGCGGGTGGAGTTTGGGGAGGGCCTGGGAAAGAATTCTGAATGTGCGGAAGGAGAGGGTAGGCACGCATCTGCTCTGTCTGGAGGGTTATGAGGGACCGTTTGCTTCTCCATAACTTTAATCATCCTCTCGGTTGCATCCATAGCGTAGGCCTCATTTTCTTGTCTGTCCTGCCTTTCGATTTCCCTCCACTGCCTGCATTCCCTTTTTTCTGCATCTGAGCATTGCATCACCTCCCGGAACATGTCTTCCTTGATCCATCTTGGGCGTTTTCTTATCCAGCAGAGATGCCCCACCGGTGTGTAGGGAGTGCCTCTGAAGGCCACATCTGCAGAAGCACAAGGAACAATATACAGAAGCATGATTGTTAAGTAGCATGGGGCACGGGTCACTTGCTGCAGGATTCTCTGCTCCTTGAAGTCTTTAAACTACGATTTGAGGACTTCAGTAGCAGAGATATAGGTGTGAGGTTTTTTGCAGGAGTGCTGGGTGAAATTCTGCGGCCTGCGTTGTGCAGGAGGTCAGACTAGATGATCATAATGGTCCCTTCTGACCTAAATATCTATGAATCTAAGTACACGCACAGCACTGAAACAGTACAGTAAAATACACCTCTAGTACCATATCAACCACTTTTTCACTGACCTGTGACAAGCATGCATGCGGGCGAACACCCCAAGCATGGTGAGTTTACCCTGGGGTGGGGGGCATTGTATGTGGGGAGAAAAGCAATATGAAAGGGTTGTGGAGCAGTCGACTAGGGACAGTATTCTAAATTTTCCCACCCTTTTCCACAGGTGGGTGTCATTGTACTAGATATCTCACTCCTGAGAGTAAGCAGGAGCAAGGGTGCATCTACTGCACACTTGCAGTTTCTTCCCTGATCTCTATGCTGCTTGCCTATGTGCCTCTTTGGTCCCTGCATAAGTGATTGCAGAATGGCACGGGAAACTTTGCTTCAATGCGGGAAGGAACAAAGCAGTTTTGTCAAGGAACTTTCCTCCAGGAAAGTTTCTTTAAGATCTCTTCGGAGGATTCCTGTGAAATCTTGGTGTGCATCAACACCCTGTTCCGCCATACTGCTGAGCTGCATGGGGAAATGTCCAGACACAGAAAACCAGCCAGCCTTGTACATTTCTATGCCTTCAACCCACTTCCGCACTTCACAAAGCAAAACCACTTACCCAGGGGTCTCCTCTTCTGCTTCTTTCTCGCCAAAGTGTGACTGCTGAGACTGGTTAGACACCTCCGGAGCGGAGAACAGCTCCTGACTGGACACACCACCGGGCAACATTGCTGTGGGCTCCACATTGTCATCTGCCTCCCCCTCTTTGTCAATGACTTCGTTTTCTGGATTAGTTCCACTTTCTGCTGGCTCCTGCCCCACCGAAGTATCCACAGGGAGGTGGGGTCGCCGCTGAGGATAGTGACCAACTCCTTATAGAAATGGCAGGTCTTCAGCACAGCACCGGAGTGATGGTTTGTCTCCCTTGCATTCTGATATGCCTGCCTCAGCACCTCAGTATTTGCTCTGCACTGCAGTGTGTCCTGATCATAGTCTTTTTCACACAAGCTTTGTGAAATCGGCCCGTATCAATATTCCTATGACTGGAGTGCAGCTGGGACTGCACAGCTTCCTCTTCCCAAATACAGAGCAGATCCAACAGCTCTGCAGTGCTCCAAGCAGGAGAGTATTTGCCGTGTGGAGCTGCCGTTGTCAGCTGGGAAGATGTGATGTGAGCTCTCTATGCCAAGCAAACAAGAAGTGAAATTTCACTGGGGCTTTAAAGGAGGAGGGGCCAATGGTTGCTTATCTGTCTGCAGGGCAGCGGAGTTGGAGCTGCTGACCAGAACAGTCAGGATCGGCATTGTGGGACACCTTCTGAAGGCCAATTAAAGCAATAAAATCAAGCACGGTGTCTACAGTGGCACTCTGGGGACAAAACTTTTGCGTAAAAAAACCCCTGTGACTCTCGTCGAGGTTTTATTTTGTTGCCGAAACTGAGGAGTTTTGTCGCCAAAAGTGGCATTGCAGAGTGTACACCTCCACTGTTTCGTCTCCAAAAGCTGCCTTTTGTGGAAAAAACTCTACAGTTTAGACAAGGTCTTAGCCTCAGATTGTCACTGGGTTCCATGGATATGGATCGGGGAGTTCACACCTCCTTGTAGCCATTGGCTTCGGTAATCAGCACTTTATCATGGTGAGGGGAAATCACAGCCCTTCTGTCCCAGCCCATCCTCTCCTTAGAACTTGTCTACATGGAGAAGTAATCCTGGGATCAGGTAGTGGTGTGAATTTAAAGTGGTATAGTTACACTGGTATAACTGCCCATGTGGACATTCTTATCCGAATTCTGATAAGTGATTCTGACTGGGAGAACTCTTTTCCTACAAAGGAATGAGAGCAGCATGATAGTTGCATGTAGAGGTATGAACTGCAACATTTCGCAGCATTCTCTGTAGATTAATGGGGGAAGGGTTTGGAAGTGGTGGTTCATGTCAAGGAAATTCCGGCCCAGGAAGCTTTCAAACAGTCCTTCCTTTCCTCATGAATGTCATCACGTTGCCACCCTGTGATAGTAACTGGATGATGGGTAACACTTACAAGGCGCTACTTGCTAACCTTTGTCAGCCAGTGCTTATCAATAGGATGTTTCATACCAGCATAGGCATCTATGTTCTGTGTCCAGTGGCTTTTTCGACATCGAGGAAAGGACCTCCAGTACATTCTGCCTGGTTTCATTTAGAGTCATCTGTGTGTATGTGAACTTGTATGTCAGTTTGGCTGAGTGGTTCTCTAGGCCTTTTTGGAGATGTCACAGTCATATAGGAACTCTGTGTTGCCTAGCTCAGACTTTATCACTCTCCTACACAGTCCCTATGCTCCTCAAGTCCAGCAGGAGAGGGATTAAAGCTTACTGAGAGCAGAGGCAGGATCGAGGATGGCTAGATGGAGAGTGAAGAGAGGCGGTTGTGTGAGGGAGAAGGTGATGATTAAGGATACAATGAGGTCATGAGTTTCCAGGACCTCCGTGACTTTTTCTAGGGCAGGGCTGGAGCTGCTGTCAGCCCTGTGGCTGCCGGAGCAGCAGCTGCCGGAACAGCAGATCAGAAGCCAGCCCTGGTCCACCAGCCACTGGAGCAGCCCACATGGCTGGAGCAGCTGCAAGCCCTGGCAGTGCTCTGTTTTTGTGTCTCACTCACACCCACCCACCAGTCCCCCTCCCGGGTGTTTTTAATAAAAGTCAGGAACAAGTCACAGGTTTCCGCCAATTTTTGTTTGTTGCTTGTGACCTGTCCCTGACTTTTACAAAAAATACCTGTGACAGAATCTTCCTTAGTGATGTTTTAAATGCCCTCGCCTCCAAAGGGCTGAGCTGCCCATTCGCCAGCAGATTGTGGGGTTTTTGGTCACGTTTAACTCACTTGCCAGTGTAAGCTACACTGGGAGCTGTCCAGTAGTCCATTTTTTCTTAAGTGTTTCTAATGTGCTCAATGCTTTACTATGTGGGTGCTGATGGACTGTCTTGTGATAGTGTGTGCACAGGTCTGAACTAGTGTAACTTCTTTTGTTTCATCAAAATGTATAGCTTTTGAGGTCACTCTTCATTGAGTGCATTGTAGTTTGGTTAGTAGGGATACTAGAATTGACCATGGTAGGTAGGTGTCCACAAGCACGCTTATAGTCATGTACGCACAGTCCTGTGGTGAGGGCATGAAAACAGCAGCAGGAGCAAAATAATAAAAAATATTAGATTTTTCATTATCTTGACTTAAAAAAATCACACTCTCAATTTCTCATTTAGGCTATACTTAGGGTTACATTTAGTGTATTGCGCAGCAGAACTGAGCATTGTTCCAGATCCGTTACAAGTAATTACGGTGGCACAGGCTGTCTTGCTTAGCATAGGTGTATAAATAGGAGTTTCCGTTGCTCAAGATGATGCCCCTGTTCTTTCCATTTTTCGAAAGCAGTGGTCTCCAGCCTTTTTACACACAACATCACTTTTTGAATTTAAGTGCAACCCAGGATCTACCCCACCTGTTCCCCGAAGGCCCACCCTGCTCCATCCTCCCCTCTCTCTGTTGCTCACTCTCCCCCACCCTCACTCACTTTCCTCGAGCTAGGAACGGGGGGTTGGGAGGGGGTATGGGCTCTGGGCTGGGCCAAGGGGTTCGGAGTGTAGGAGGGGGCTCTGGGCTGAGCCTGGGGCAGGGCCTTGGGTGCAGGAGGGGGTAAGGGGTGCAAGCTCTGGGAGGGAGTTTGGGTGCAGGAGTGGGTAGGGGGTGTGGGCTCTGGGAGGGGGCCCAGGGCTGGGGAAGGGGTTTGGGGTATAGGAGGGGTATGGGGTGCTGGTTCCAGGAGGGGGCTCAGGGCTGGGGTGCAGGCTTCCGCTGGGTGGCACTTACCTCAGGCAGCTCCCGGCTGGCGCAGTGGGGCTAAGCCCCTGCCTGCTGCAGCCCCACACCACTCCTGGAAGGAGCCAACACGCCCCTGCAGCCCCTGGGGCGGGGCATGTTGCTCTGCATGCTGCCTGTTTCTGCAGGCACCGCCCCTGTAGCTCCCATTGGCTGCAGTTCCCCATTCCTTGACAGTGGGAGCTGTGGGGGCAGTGCTTGTGGGCAGGAGCGGCACGCAGAGACCCCAGCCTCCCCTGGGGCTGCGCTGGCCGCTTCTGGGAGTAGTGTGGAGCCAGGGCAGGCAGGGAGCCTTCCTGAGGCCGGAGATCACGATCGACTGGTAGAGTCTCCAGGATTGACCAGTCAATCACGATCGACCGGTTGGTGACCACTGTTCTAAAGAGACCTGTACATGCACAGGATTTCCCTTCAAAGAATCGTGTCTGCAAAACCTTTAGGACGTGTTCAGTTTCATAGAGTTTAAGGCCAGAAGGGATCATCAGATTATCTAGCCTGATCTCCGTCACAGGCCATCTGTGGTGTCATGAATCATTAATCATAGATGCACTTCAGGGAAAAATAGTTCTTTCAGCAAAAAGACCGAGGAGTACTTGTGGCACCTTAGAGACTAACAAATTTATCTGAGCATAAGCTTTCGTGGGCTAAAACCCACTTCGCTGGATGCATGCAGTGGAAAATACAGTAGGAAAAGAGATATATATATATATATATATACACACACACACACACGCACACCGAGAACATGAAAAGATGGGTGTTGCCATACCCACTATAATGAGAGTGATCAGTTAAGGTGAGCAATTGGGGGGGGGGGAGGGGACTTTTGTAGTGATAATCAGGATGGCCCATTTCCAACAGTTGACAAGAAGGTGTGAGTAGGGGGGAAAAATAAGCATGGGGAAATAGTTTTACTTTGTGTAATGACTCATCCACTACCAGTCTTTATTCAAGCCTAATTTAGTGGTGTCCAGTTTGCAGGTTAATTCCAATTCAGCAGTTTCTCGTTGGAGTCTGTTTTTGAAGTTTTTTTGTTGTAGTATTGCCACTTTTAGGCCTGTAATCGAGTGACCAGAGAGATTGAAGTGTTCTCCAACTGGTTTTTGAATGTTATAATTCTTGACGTCTGATTTGCGTCCATTTATTCTTTTACATAGAGAACTGTCCGCTTTGGCCAGTGTACATGGCAGAGGGGCATTGCTGGCACATGAAGACATATATCACATTGGTAGATGTGCAGGTGAACGAGCCTCTGATAGTGTGGCTGATGTGTTTAGGCCCTATGATGGTGTCCCCTGAATAGATATGTGGACAGAGTTGGCAACAGGCTTTGTTGCAAGGATAGTTTCCTAGGTTAGTGTTTTTGTTGTGTGATGTGTGGTTGCTGGTGAGTATTTTCCTTCAGCTATGGGGGCTGTCTGTAAGCAAGGACTGGCCTGTCTCCCAAGATCTGAGAGTGAGGGATCGTCCTTCAGGGTAGGTTGTAGATCCCTGATGATGCGGTGGAGAGGTTTTAGTTGGGGCTGAAGGTGATGGCTAGTGGCGTTCTGTTACTTTCTTTGTTGGGCCTGTCCTGTAGTAGGTGACTTCTGGGTACTCTTCTGGCTCTGTCAATCTGTTTCTTCACTTCAGCAGGTGGGTATTATAGTTCTAAGAATGCTTGATAGAGATCTTGTAGGTGTTTGTCTCTGTCTGAGGTGTTGGAGCAAATGTGGTTGTATGGAAGAGCTTGGCTGTAGACAATGTATCGTGTGGTGTGGTCTGGATGAAAGCTGGAGGCACGTAGGTAAGTATAGTGGTCAGTAGGTTTCCGGTATAGGGTGGTGTTTATGTGACCATCGCTTATTAGCACCATAGTGTCCAGGAAGTGGATCTCTTGTGTGGACTGGTCCAGGCTGAGGTTGATGGTGGGATGGAAATTGTTGAAATTATGGTGGAATTCCTCAAGGGCTTCTTTTCCATGAGTCCAGATGATGATGTCATCAATGTAGCGCAAGTAGAGTAGGGGCGTTAGGGGATGAGAGCTGAGGAAGCGTTGTTCTACGTCAGCCATAAAAATGTTGGCATACTGTGGGGTCATGCGGGTACCCATCGCAGTGCCGCTGACTTGAAGGTATATGTTGTCCCCAAATGTGAAATAGTTATGGGTGAGGACAAAGTCACAAAGTTCAGCCACCAGATTTGCCGTGACATTATCGGGGATACTGTTCCTGACGGCTTGTAGTCGTTCTTTGTGTGGAATGTTGGTGTAGAGGGTTTCTACATCCATTGTGGCTAGGATGGTGTTTTCAGGAAGATCACCGATGGATTGTAGTTTCCTCAGGAAGTCAGTGGTGTCTCGAAGATAGCTAGGAGTACAGGAAGCATAGGGCCTGAGGAGGGAGTCTACATAGCCAGACAATCCTGCTGTAAGGGTGGCAATGCCTGAGATGATGGGGCGCCCAGGATTTCCAGGTTTATGGATCTTGGGTGACAGAATACCCCTGGTCGGAGTTCTAGGGCTATGTCTGTGCAGATTTGTTCTTGTGCTTTTTCAGGGAGTTTCTTGAGCAGATGGTGTAGTTTCTTTTGGTAACCCTCAGTGGGATCGGAGGGTAATGGCTTGTAGAATGTGATGTTAGAGAGCTGCTTAGCAGCCTCTCATTCATATTCCGACCTGTTCATGATGGTATAAAAAAATTCAGTTTTTTCAGAGTAGACGTAGTGACTCCTTATTACTGGATTTCAATTTTCAGTTTTCAGGTGTACACTTTGCCACAGTGGGCTGATCTATGACATTGTTGGTGTGTCAGGACATTGCATAAAGAATAAGTGAGCCTTAGCCCTGGAGATATTTTGGTCAATGATAAATTCTTTGAGGAACCCCAAGAAGCAGTGGAGTTTTAAGGGGAGATTGAACTGTTGGTGTTATGCTTATTCCTGAGCATTGTTACTAAAGTCTGCTGTAGCTAAAAGCATAGGCAATATCAGAATTATTAGTTGATGTGGGCATAGTATAGTGGAGCCAAACGATAGGAAGGGAATAGAGAGCAGGAGATTTTAAGGGGTGGTATAATATGTGAAAGCAAAGTTGATTGAAACTGCACTGCACTGCATCTTGCTCTGTTTAGTCCTTATCAGTATTAAAAGACCTGCTAGATTGATGGACCAGTGATAAAGTCCAGTAATTTGGAATCTGACACAGGGCTTTGGAGCTGTGCTCCGGCTCCGCTCCAGCTCCAGGCAAAAACCTGCTGCTCCGGGCTCCAGTTCTGGGTTCCTCTCCAAAGCCCTGATCTGACAGGACTAGAAATCACTGCATTCCAGCTGACAACTATATGTGGTGTGTAATGCATTCACTTCTAGCTCTGGGAGATGGAGATATGACAGTTCAAAATCTTGTGTGCAGTGTTAGAACCATGTCAGTCCCAGGATGTTAGAGGGACGAGGTGTGTGAGGTAATATCTTTTACTGGATCAACTTCTGTTGGTGAGACAGACAAGCTTTCAAGGTACACAGAGCTCTTCTTCAGGTCTGGGAATTGGGAAACATAGGCCTTGTCCACACTGGCAAGTTGCTGCGCAGTAAAGCAGCTTTCTGCACTGTAACTCCTGAGGTGTATACACTGCCAAGCCACTTAATGCGAAGAAACTGCATAGTTGTAGCACCCAAAACCCCCCCCCCCCCCCCCAACAAGAGGCGTACAGCTTTCTGCACCGGGGCTGCAGCTCTGCAGTGCCACTGTAGATACCGTGGTGATTACAGCACTGCAGTTGGCCTCCAGGAGGTGTCCCACAATGCTTATTCTCACGTCTCTGATCATCGGTTTTGAACTCTACTGCCTTGCTCTCAGGTGACCAACCGTCATCCCCACCCTTCACGTTCCTCTGCAAATTTGAAAGTCCCCTTCCTGTTTGCTCGGTGATGTGTGCAGTGATCTCAGCACATCTTTCCAGGTGGCCATGCCTGCTCCACACACCAGCATTTGGGGAGAGGAGGCTGTGTAGTCCCAGATGCGCTCCAGCCATAGGAATTATGATACCTATGGACAGACTTCACGATGCATGATAGAAAGGGGCCATGACCGGGACACAATGCAGTATAGGAGCTGCAGAACACCTACCCAAGGTGTGGGAGGCAAACCGCCACTCCAGTGCTGCACCCACGAGCTGCTGGTTCTACAAAGAGCTGGACGTGATACTCGGTGGCGACCCCACCTCCACTGCAAAGGCCCCTGTGGATACTCCTTTGGCTTGTGTGCCAGTCGAGAGTGGACTGAGCCAGGAGGAGGAAACTTTGATGGGGAGGGGGACCCAGAGGCAGAGGATGACTCAGAGGCCAGGGATGCATTCAGCCAGGAGCTGTTTTCTACCCCGGAGGAGCCTAGTCAGTCACAGCAGTCGGATCTTGGCGAAGCACAAACAAGAAAGGAGGCCCTTGGTAAGTGAATCTGATTTTGGGAATTGCTGAAGCGAGTTGTTCTGGGCAGGAGGGTTGCAGAAAGCAGGCTTGTCTCCCACCACGTGCCTAGTCTGAGCAGCAGAAAAGGGTGTTGATAGATTCCCTCACTTCATGTGAATTTCCCTCAGAGATCTCCAGGAAACTCTCATAAAGCTCCTGGGCAATCCGCTGCCGCAGGTTCCTCGGCAGAGCTGCTTTGTTTCTTGCCCAATTAACGATAATTTTCCCGTGCCACTTTGCCATCACGGGGAGACTGTGTGTGTGTGTGTGTGTGAGTAAAATCATTGCTGCACACAACAAGCTGCATAGGGGCCAGGGCGGAAGCCGCAGGTTTGGAGAAGACCCTCCCTTGGTTCCCTGCTCACCCTCAGCAGCGAGATATCTTCCATAATGATTACATCCTGTGGAAAGTGTGGGGACAGGAATGATTATCAGGCACCCCCTGCAGTGCTGGCTTGCCTGGGTTCAACCAGTTAGTGACAGGTGTGTGAGTACTGGCTGTGTTTTAAAGCACTGAATCAGAGTTGTCTGTGTTGCAAACAATAATGCTTCTGTAAAATGTTGCATTTAAATTTCACAAAGATGACCTTGAGAGCCCAGTCTCCCTCTTTGTTATCGGCGGCAGAACGGCTGCGCAGAATTAGAAAGCGGCCAAGAAGAACTTCCTCCGTGAGGTTATGTTGCACTCCGCCGCTGAGAAACAGGAATTGAAGGAGTGGTGGGAATGTGAGAAGACGGACTGAAAGGAGAACGTGGCACACCAGAAAGAAGCCACGGAGTGGCTCTTAAATGTTGTGGAGTGCCAAGTGGACACGCTCCAAAGTTCTGCAGCCACTGCTCGTCATCCCAGACGTGCATCATGATGTGATCCCACCATTCAGTGCTTGTTTCCCGAGCCCAAAAGCGGTGTTCCACTGTAGTCAGCACCTCTGTGAGTGCCACAAGCAATCTCGTGTTGTTACTACGCGTGGCGAGATCAATGTCGCACTCTTGCCTTTGTAGTTTAAGGAATAATTCCGCTGCCCCTCATGACATGTTGGTCAGTGCGAGCAGCATTCTTGTCAACAGCTCAGGATCCATTCCTGCAGCCAGAAAGAGGTAGGGCAGGGCGCGCAGTAAACAAATGATTGAAAGATGGTGCCAAATGCAGATGGAAGAACAGGGATTGCTGGGATGCGAAGCAATGCATCATGGGGCATTGGGACAGGACCTAGGGTGCCCTGCAATTCTTCCCCCTTTTCTCCCCTCCCCCCCCGCACCCCGGCCTTCCCACTAGTCTTAGCGGCAAAAGAGAAAGAAGGGCTCTGTGGGATAGCTGCCCAGAGTGCACCGCTCTGAATACCACTGCAAGTGCCGCAGGTGTGAATACGCTATTGTGCAGGCAGCTGTCAGTGTGAACACACAACAGTGGTTTCTCTTCTGCACTTTCTGAGTGGCGTTGTAACTGCCGGCACTGTAACTTTGCCAGTGTAGACATGCCCTTAGAGTGTTACAGCTAAATACAAAGGTGAAAAAGATTGTTTAGCATTCAAGGTGAAGTGGCCCATTAACACCCCTCCACCACAACTTTAACTACCCCCCCCACCCCCATCCATTAAACTCTTGGGAACACTCCCACATCAGCATCAACTTCCTGGACACCAACAATGGAACTCGACAGAAAACTATATACAAAAACCCCACGGATTACCATACCTACTTTCATAGATCCAGTAACCACCCCAAACATACCAAGAAATTTCTTATCTACAGCCAGGAGCTCAGATTCTCCTCAAAGCATGTTCTCTGGTAAGGTTAGGGTATACACCTTAACATGCTCAAAACTGCCTTCACCAAAAAAGGACACTCCACAAGAGAAGTAGATCCTATCATGGAATGGGCCACTGAGAGAACCTGTTTTAATATAGAAATAAAACTCCCTCTCAACGCACATGTTAAGGGGCTTATTCCTTCACCTGCTTACTTCCCTGGTCCTTCTCACATGAACAGAGAGCAATAATACCCAAAGTCCAAAGGTGCAAACAATTTGATGTTTATTGGGGTGAACTTCCAGCAAGTTTCCTTCCAGTTTCCTTCCTCAGTGTCCCCCTTCCCAGCTCTGACACTACAGAGCCTTACCTGTGTCCGTGTTCCCATTCACCCCCTTAGCAAAACATGATTCTAATTTCCCCACCCCCATTCACTGTTCCCATTTCCCCCCCTTACTTCCTGATTGACTGCAGACTATATAGTAAAACTTGAGTTCTGCTTAGCTATATCTTAACCAATCATTTTCCTGAAATTTAACTAACCAATCCTAACATATTGTAACATGATTATTTAACCAATTATATCCCACCACCTTAATTAGTTTACACCCAGCAAAATTAATTATACAGCAGACAGAAACAATCACAGAACCAGACAGAGACCATGCAAATAAACAATAGCAAAGTGGGAACTATAATGACAAAACAGTACAGAAGTGAGGATTTCACAACTACATCTATAAAGACATAAGGGTTTCCCAGCTGTCTATTGATAAGTGAGTTCTTACCGAACAGAAAACTATCAGACTAAACTTCCTTTTACGTCCTCTAGGCTCTTCCCTTTCTCTGGAGGTGATAGATCAGATCACCTTTCTAACAGCCCCAGATTGCCTTATTGGAATGTGAAGATGTGACCATACGCTTCCCAGGTTATGGCTGCCTCTGCTGTTTAGCCAAAGATCTTAGCCTAAGAACAGGGTCACTGTAAGAGAGAGCCCGTAAACAGGCAGACTGTGATTTTTATTCTTTCTTTTGTACCTCTATAACTAGCTAAGTGATAAGAATACACCTAAATTCTTAGAGTATAGGCCTTTACAGACAGGCCTGAATATCTATATCCTAACAGCACACCGCTAGTTGTCATCTACCACTCCAAACTGAAACTCATATGGGGTATCGTCAAATAATTACCACCCATATTCAGTGGGGGATCCCATCCTGAAAGAAATCTTTCCTGAACCCCCCTCTTCTGGCCTTCAAAACACACCCCCAACCTCTGTAAGCTCATCAGAAGCAAGCTCCCCATAGACCAGGACACACCAACAAATAGCATCAGAACCTGCCAGAACAACAGATGTGAAACTTGTGGACATATCTCCACTGCTACAACGATCAACACCCCCACAAGACACCTTTCAAAATCTGTGGGTCCTACACGTGCCTATCACAACATGTGATGTACCTCATCCAGTGCACTAAATGCCCCAGTAACAACTATACGGGAGAAACCAGACGATCATTATGCTCTCAAATGAATTCACATAGGAAAACGATAAAAGGCAAAAACATGCTGTCACCTGTGGGTGAACACTTCATAAAGAGGTCACATACAGAATGATCAATCAGTCCTTATCCCCTAAAGGAAACCTGCACAAAAGACGAGCCTGGGAGCTTAAATTCATAACTTTGCTAGACACTAAAAATCATGAATGGAATAGACACACTGGATTTATGGCTTAATACAACAACCCACTAACACCCCGCCTCCCCAGCGACTTTTCTCCTTCTCCCTTCCTTTCCTCCTTGTGACTGGAGGGGTGTTAACTGGCCACTTCACCTGGAATGGTCCCTTTAAATATGTTAACTACTTAAGTTGAACAATCTGTTCCACCTTGTATTTAGCTGGGACACCTAAGTTTCTCAGACCTGAAGAAGAGCTCTGTGTAGCATGAAAGCTTGTCTCTCTCCCCAACAGGAGTTGGTCCAATAAAAGATATTATCTGACCCACCTTTTCAATTTTAAATCTTGTCACTCTGACTACAGTCTTGGTTCTCTCCCCAACCCCCATGATTCAATTGTGACGTAATATGAAAATCTCTGTATCCTACTGTATTTGAAAGCAGCTTAAAAGGGTGGGTCTCAGATGGTATTCAGAGTGTCTACACTGCATTTTAACTCTCGGTTAAAGATTTTCTGACCTGTGCTCAAACCCAGTGCTCTGGCATCCACACTGCAGTGCACAGACCTGAGTCAAAGTAACCCTATCCCAGAATGCCTAGTGCCACCCCCCCACACCGGTGTCAACATTCTAGCCCAGTGGTTTTCAAACTTTTTCAGCTGAGCCCCCCATTTGAGTTAAAATTTTTGGTTGTCCTCCCCAACCCAGACAGAAAGAGGTCAGTTGGTGTGGAAGTGGTGCTCCCTCCCCAAGCTCTGGCCTTCTGAATGTTCCTCCGCAGGTCCTGGCCCACAGTTTGAAAACCTTTGCTCTAGCCCTACAAATGTTTTGCACTGTGGGAAAATTCTACTATCTACCCTTTTTCCTAACTGTGATGGTGCTACTGATGGAATTCAGGTGCCCATAAGGAGGGGGGACACTGCATAACGAGCTCCTTTGATAGCTGTCCTAGTAGAATGACTGCAGTTGGAGAAGGCTTTATACTGAACTACCATCTAATCTGAGAATTGTGCTGAGTCACACTGGCATGAAAATGCCCACATGCCCCTGTTTTGAGGATAATGAGGACATCAGTCTCCAGGGCTGTCAAACTATTAAAATTAAACTGCAGTTCTTAAGATTTTTAAAGGAGCTGGGTGAGGAGCTCACTGGACTGTTAATGTTGATTTTCAGTAAGCCTTGGAGTACTGGGGAAATTCCAGAAGACTGGAAGAAAGCTAAAGAGCAAATTTTTAAGAAGGATAAATGGGCTGACTTAGGTAACTATAGGCTTGTCAGTCTGACATTGATCCCTGGCAAGGTAATGGAGCAGCTAATATGGGACTCGATTAATAAAGAGTTAAAAAAGGTTATGCAAATCAACATGGGTTTATGTAAAATACTTCGACAGGCTCTAATTTACAGTCTTTTTTTGAGCAGATTGTGTTTGGTTGATAAAGGTAATAGTGTTGACATGACAGATGTCTGTAAGATGTTTGACTTGTTAACCACATGAAATTTCAATTAAAAAACAAAACTAGAACAATATAAAATTAACACAGCACACATGAAACGGATTAAAAACTGACTAACTGATAGGTTTCCAAATGTTCTAGAACAGCGGTTCTCAAACTGTGGGTCAGGCTCGGGGGCTTCAGCCGGGGAGGGCTCAAGTTACAGGCCTCTTGGCTGGGGATGAAGCCATTGGGCTTTGGTATTGACCACTTCCCCACCAAGGCGCTGGGGCTCAGGCTTTGGCTTTGGCCCCCGCCACCCAGGCCAGTGGGACTTGGGTGAGCTCAGGCTTTGGTTCCCCATCCTGGGGTCATGTAGTAATTTTTGTTGTCAGAAGGGGGTCGCAGTGCAATGAAGTTTGAGAACGCCTGGTCTAGAACAAGACCTAGAAACCTATTTCAGGGCAGAGCAGTTAAAGCCAAATGCCACAAAGAGTGGTCTCAGCTTTCCATTTGAATAATACCCAGGCCAAGAAGACATTAAACATCAATTTCTGTGGGTCGCCATTAATGCACAATCATAATCCATGGTACCTGGGGATAACCCTGGACTGCTTGCTCAGTTTCTGTCGCCACCTTGAACAAACCGAAAGGCAAACAAAGGCCAGGGTCAATATCGTACAGAAGCATGCAAGAGTGTCTTGCGGAAGTGACTCACACACCCTCCAAATATCAATACTAGCTCTGGTCCATTCCACACTATGCCCCAGTTTGGAGCGGAAGCTCACACGCCATTTTAGTGGACACTGAAATTAACACCGCTCTTTGCATAGTTAACTGCATCCTGACACCAGTGCTATTTCCATGGCTATCAGTATTGGCTAACGTTGCATGAGCAACTATCCAACAAGATGCTGCAACAGTTAGGGAGTACGTAAAGATCATGGCAAATACTACACTACTGCTCCGCCATGATCTGGAACACTCCCCTCGCCACTGACTAAAACCAAGAAAACCCTTCTGATCTCGTGCCACAGCCCTCCTTATGGAAGAGAAGGGTGTTTGCAGAAGAGGTCTGAAGCCTGGGCTGCTGCCAGCATGCCAAACAAAAATCTACTCGACCCAACCGTGCAAGTGCCAGGCTTCTCCTCCCCACAGTGTGTGTGGACCGCTCAAAACCATATTCGCACCTGATATGGAAGATGTACATATTTACTCCATAGAGGGAAAGTGGGGGAATCATCAAACTGTGATGGTGGTGTGATGCAAACTATTGGATGCATCAGACGATCACATGCTCATCAAAGCAGACTCCAACAAGAGACTGCTGAATTGGAATTAATTTGCAAAGTGGATACAATTAACTTAGGCTTGAATAGAGACTGGGAGTGGATGGGTCATTACACAAAGTAAAACTATTTTCCCATGTTTATCTTCTCCCCCCCGCCCCCACCCCCCACTGTTCCTCAGACGGAACTGCTGGAAATGGCCCACCTTGATTATCACTACAGAAGGTCCCCCCCCCACTCTCCTGCTGATAATAGCTCACCTTAAGCGATCACTCTGGTTAGAGTGTGTATGGTAACACCCATTGTTTCATGTTCTCTGTGTATATAAATCTCCCCATTGTATTTTTCACTGAATGCATCCGATGAAGTGAGCTGTAGCTCACGAAAGCTTATGCTCAAATAAATTTGTTAGTCTCTAAGGTGCCACAAGTACTCCTTTTCTTTATGCTCATCTTGGAGGTGTCACAGGCATTCACATAGCTAATACCTCTGCTCTGGACTGGATAAAAGACCTTAAGATCCAACTGTAGTCATGCCATTGCTTTCACTGTTCCACTATCACCATATGGCAGAAAAGAATTGTAAATAGGGAATCATCAGTCTGTTTCCAGTAGGGTCCTGCAGGGGTCTGTTTGTGACCATATACTATTTAACATTGTTGTCAGTGACCTGGAAGAAAACATAAAATCATGAGTAATAAAGTTGCAGCTGATACCCAAATTGGGAGAGTGGTAAATAATGAAGAGTATAGGTCACACATACAGAGTAGTTTGGATTACTTGGTAACCAGGGTGCAAGGAAACAATATGCATTTTAATGTGGCTAAATGTAAATGTGTAAATCTCAGAACAAAGAATGTAGGCCTTACTTACACAATGGGGGAGACTATCCTGGGAAGCAGTGACTCTGAAAAAGATTTGGGGGTGGTGGTGGATAATCAGCTGAACATGAATTCCCAGTGTGGTGCTGTGGCCAAAAGAGCTAATGCATTCCTTGAATGCATGCACAGGGGGATCTTGTATAGGATAGAGAGAGTGTTTTACCTCTGGATTTGGCACTGGTGTACCGCTGCTGGAACGCTGTGGCCATTTCTGGTGCCCACAAATCAAGAAGGATGTTGATAAATTCGAGATGGTTCAGAGAATAGTCAGGAGAATGATTAAAGGATTAGAAAACATGCCTGATAGTGAAATACTCAAGGAGTTCAAAGAGAAGATTAAAGGTTGACTTGATTATAGTCTATAAGTACCTACTAACCGTGGGCTTTTCAGTGTAGCAGAGAAGGGTCTAAAATGATCCAATGGCTGGAATTCAGACTGGAAATAAGGCCTACATTTTTACAGTGAAGGTAACTAACCATTGGAACAATTTACCAAGGGTCATGGTGGATTCTCCACCGCTGACAGTTTTTTTTTAATCAAAATTGGATGTTTTTGTAGAAAACACTTTTGGGGAAATTCTCTGGCCTGTGTTACATAAGAGGTCAGAATAGATGATCGTAGTGGTCTCTTCTGGCCTTCGAATCTATTAAAACCTATTAATCAAACAGCTGATGTATTGTTACATCTCTGCTTTCTGTATGGTTTCTTTCTGCTATCTTAACCACCAAGTTCAAATTCCTAGGATTTGCAAAAACTAAAAAAGCAATGTAGAACCTCCGTGGTGTTAGTATTTTCCATTAGAGATTTAACCATTTTTTGCAGGATGTTGAAATAGTAACTAGACAGACAGCAGGTCAGCTGTTGGAAGTTTGTTTGCTGTGTGAGCAGCAGACCTGCTATTTTTCTGAAAGCCTAAATGGAACACTAGTGTCTCTTGTCTGTAACAGCTCCCCAAATTACCGTACTTTGGCATTACAGGGCTAGTAGACTTCTTAGTGATCATTATATTGTTAGTTGTGGTTGTAAACTAAAGTTACCAGTACCCTGTGTCTGAAACTTCCAAACTTGGGTGCATAAAGTTAAGAGCCTAAATCTGAATTTTTGATATTTAAATGAATTCCCACTGAAATCTCTTTGTACTCTGGATACTTTCATCTCTGAAAATCAGACTGCTAGGAAAGGTACCCCCACCTGGTATGCTCCTGTACCTTTCCTGGGTGCCATGGTCAGTAGAGCTGAGGGCTGAAGTGCACACTGCCTGGGCACCACACTGGATGACATCTCCCACCTGATGTTGCTGGGATGGAGCAGAGAAAAGTGGAGTAGTTGTAGCCGCTAATAGCTAAGAGGGGAAAGGAACAGCAGCAGGAAGGGCTGGATTAACTTTATTTTTGTTGCCCCTGTATTTTTGTTGCCCCTGGTACCCTGTCCCACAGGAGCAGGAAAAGGTATCACATGAGTGATGTGGATTTGAGTGGGCTCTCAAATCCCTGGCACAATCTTGCCCTCTGAGATGAACTCTTGGGTCAATAATTTTTGTGGGTCAGAAGCCACACTGACCAGTCTTACAATATTTGAAAGGTCGATGGAAACCCATCCGTCAGTCTGACTGTACGGCTCTGTAGAACCCTTGTCCTTACCTTAGCATCCATGAGAATGGGTGGTGAGAGGAACTTGGGAGTGGGAATGGAGGGTGTAAATTTTGTGATTATAGACACACATTCCCCCTGATCTTGCAAACTCTCATAATTTTCTGAAGAAAACATTTGATTTTGCAGATAGCTTTTTGTCTTGGTTTGAAGCTAACTGTCCTTCTGTTTAAACTTTCTGGGGTCAAAGATTCGGGGGTTGGAGGGGGAAACTGGTTAAAAGAACACTGTGCTGGATTTTCCAGTCTGTTGTGGCCACTTTGCATCAAAGTGGCTAGACTCTGGCTGTAGCTGGCCTGTGGAGAATTCCTCCTCATTCAGGGGAGCTCTCCATTGGTGGAGATGACAGAATTGTCTCCTGTGCCAGCTACTTCTACCCCCTGTGTAGGGGGTGTGGCAGAGGGGTACTCCATATGTCAGTGGAAGATTGGGTGTCAAGTCTCCTAGAGATCCTATGTCAGTGGCTTAAGTTAGAGCCACTGCAGCCAAGGAACTGCTTTAACTTATGCTGATGCCAGGGGGCACAGGATGGTGGGGGGAGGGGTCTGCAGCTGGCTCCCTCATGCACAGTTGAGAATCTGGCCCACTGTATTTTCTATAGCTCCCCAGATTTCCGCCCCTCCCCCCGCGTTGCCTATAAAAAAGCCTAAACGGAGGGCCTAGTCTACACTAGCAGTGCAACATCACTGTCGCACATCTGGTGAAGATGTGCTATGCTGACGGGAGAGAGCTCTGCCATCGGCATAATAAATCCACCTCCTCAAGAGGTGGTAGCTATGTGAGAGAAGTCTCCTTCACGTAATCCCCTTGAAACTAATAGGACTCCTTGGAGTTGGGTGCTGCTCAATGTGAGCAAGGCTGGCAGACTGCGGCCCAAAGAACTTTGAGAATGCCCTTCCTGTGTCATGCAAAATGTTACTTGTTGGTTCAAGGAGAGAGAGTTTTAAAAACCGGCATAGCGTGAGCTTGCGCTTGTACTGCTGATCCTGGAGGACAGTACGGCAGGGTATTTTTTCTTGTATGTGCTGGGTGAAGGGAGGAGTGCAATCGATAGCGTGTAGTTTAGGACATTTGTAATTTTCCACTTCAGCTGTCAGTAATATGGAAAATGCTGTGAAAATATTTCCTTGAGGAAATGGCACGTCCGTTAGTCAATAAAGGTGCAGGAATATAGGGCCAGCTGAGAGAGCTTTAAGTAAGGGTAAGGGAGCAGACTAGTGTGGTACGTCTGTGAGCTACAGGAAAGGGAAGTAGAGTCCCCACCCTTGGTACCTTTTGCGGGCTGACAAAGTGGTATAGCAGTGCAGGAGAGCCATGTGTGTGCAGGGTGACTCCAACACTCATAAAGGAAAACCACCCCAGACCCTTCCGACTTGCCTTTGATCAGTGTTCTGCTTGGTGTTCCTTGTACCTTACCCTGCCAGTAGTGTGGTGAAGTAATAGAGTAAATATGCATTTATCGCAGTGCCCAAAGGTCCCAGTTGGGATTGGGGCCCCATTGTGGCTGGGTACTGCACACACATAGTAAAGACTACCCCTGTCCTGAGGGGCGTATGGGGTACCCCTAACTCAGTGCTGTGGCTAAGAGGACCAATTGGATCAGGGGAATGTTGAGTTGGAGTAGGGAGGTAGCGTTACCTCCGCATATAATATTAGCGAGACCGTTGATGGATACTGTGATGATTCTGGAGTCTGCACTTTGGAAGGGACATGGAAGGAAACTGGAATGGGTTCAGAACACATTCATAGAGTTGAAATCCAGAAGGCACCATTAGATCATCCACGCTAACCCTCTCTGTCGCATGCCATTACATTTCCCCCAGACACCCCTGCATTGAACCCAGTGATTTGTTTATCTAAAGCAGAGGTCCTCAAAGTGTGGGGCGCATGTGTAGGACTGTCCGGGAGGGGGGCTGGCAGGGCCTGGGTAAGCCCCCACTGGGGCAGGGAGAGAGCATCACCCAGCCTCCCTTGTATCCTCTCGGCTCCCGTAGCAGCAGCAGCAGCAGCAAGAACAGCAGCAGCGCCATGTCTTCATCTCCATCCCAGGTGCGCCAGAACTACAACCAGAACTGCGAGGCGGCCGTCAACCGCCAGATCAACCTGGAGCTCTACGCCTCCTACGTGTACCTCAGCATGTCTTTCTATTTTGACCGGGATGATGTGGCTCTAAAGAACTTTGCCAAGTATTTCCTGCACCAGTCCCATGAGGAGCGTGAGCATGCTGAAAAACTCATGAAGCTGCAGAACCAGAGGGGTGGTCGCATCTTTTTGCAGGACATCAAGAAACCAGATCGTGATGATTGGGAGAATGGGTTGACAGCAATGGAGTGTGCCTTGCACCTGGAAAAGAATGTGAACCAGTCACTCCTTGATCTGCACAAGCTGGCAACTGACAAGAATGACCCTCATTTGTGTGACTAACCCTACCCCCCCCCCCCCCCCGCCCACAGCTCTGCTCTGGTCCCTGGCTGCATCCCCAGCTCCCATCCCCACGCCTGGCCTGTGTTCCCTATAAGCTGCATGCCTGTGTGGCCGCCCAGGAGAGAGTCAAATGCTGCCAGCTGTTAGCAGAGCGCGCATAGGCAGCAGCTTGTGTTCAGGTGCCCCTCCCCCCACATTGGTCCATCCTGCAGTTGTTCCCAGGAACCTCCTTTTGGCTGTGCAGAGTGGGGGGCGGGGGAGGTCCTGATATCAGGGTGTCCCCCTCTCCTCCGTCCCTATACCCTATCTTTGCAGAGCAAGGGACAGAGCCTGGCTCAGGACTCACGGTGAACAGTGAGTGAGTGCCTTTCTTAAGGAGACAGTGCACTGTTTCTGAGATTTCCCCAGCAGGCATCTCTCCCCCTCCCACCCCCCAACAAACACACACTTTCAAAGTGTGTCATTTTAGTGTTTTGACGGGTCTATGCATTTCATAATTTTTAGTGAGTTCTAAAATGCCTAATCTGTCCTGACTGGCGTAATTATCCCTATGGTAACTTTTAAAAAATATATATTGTATCTAGGTTTTTTGTTTCTACTGGTGGCGCACATTCGCACATATCGCGGTGCACATAACAAAATTTATTCCACACGTGGATGGAAAAAATTAGAGGGAACGTTGCGCCTGGCCCCGTCCCCAGCCTCAGCGCGGCTCCACACCCAGCCCTGTAATAGCCCCGGCCGCTGGTCGGGGCTCCGTTCCTGGCCTGGGGCCGAGGCTGGGGCCAAGGCCAGGAACAGAGCCGCGCCTGGCTGCTGGCCCCTACCGCAGTCTGGCTGTGGCTCTGCCCCAGCCTCAGTCTCACTCCTGGCCCCAGACCCACCCCCAGCCTACGCCCCTTTACCCCTGTCCATTCACCCTCCCCCAGCCTTCTCCCGGCTCCAGCTCCAGGAGGGTCGGAGGGGGGCTTGGACAGGGGTGAGGGGGGTGCAACCCTCAAAAGTTTGGGGACCGCTGATCTAAATCAAATCTTCCAGATGACAGCCCTAAGAAATTAGACATCTTCTGGAAAACCTGCCTTACCATGAGAATGAAGGAGGTCAAATTTCTCTTAGCCATCCAGAAGGGTTCTATGGATTGATGCGAAGGTTGGTTATGTCCTGTGTGTACCTACATGGGGAAGAGGTTTCTGATGTTGGAGGGGTCTTTAACCTATTGGACAAAGGCAGAAAGATACAGTGGCAGGAAGTTGAAGACAAGTTGAGACTAGAAATAAGCTGCAGTTTTTTAATATTGAAAGGAATTATTACAACAACTTATCTGGGGACATGGTACATTGTCCATCACTTGGAGTCTTTAAATCAAGAGTGAATGTTTACTATTAAGATACATTACAGTTCAACCAGAAGTTATGGACCTGAGGCATGCATTACTGGATGAGGGTTTAGGGTGTTCTGGAGCTCAAAGCTTTATTGCTTCTGACCATAAAATCGGACAATCCCATCCAGTTCCTCCTGAAGTGTGTAGCGGCAGCATGAGAGGTGCATGACCAAGGACCAGTTGTTGGGGGAGGATGCTCCCTGTACCCAGCAAGGCCTGTCCCCCCAATGGCCTTCAACACCCCTTCCAAGGGCATTGGCATTAAAAGAAATACCAAAACAATACTAATGTTCTTATAAGGCGCGTGGAAGGGAACTTTAGCACCATGCTTCCTGGTTGAAGATTTGGGAGTGAAGCTCCTCCATTCTGGGATGGCATGAGCAGCATGAAACTGTTTGTAAGGTGCCTGCAACCTTAACTGCACCTTTAAGGCTTTTTGCGTGTCAATTAAACCTCTGAGTTCATTATTTATATCTTTGCCGAACTTTAAATTGACTTTTTTCACACCTGGTCTCTGCCTCAAGGTGAAGAACGTTGGAAAGTTTGAGCAAAAACAGTGTAACAGTTTCAGAGAATAGGGTGGCCAGATAGCAAGGGTAAAAAATTGGGACCGGAGGGGAGGTGGTAATAGGGTCCTATAGAAGATAAAGCCCTTAATATCGGTACAGTCCCAATAAAATCAGGGCATCTGGTCACGCTATTTGAGAATAAGGTTAGGGAAAAAATGGTAGTTTTCCCAGCGTGTTAACTTTTTCTAACCATTTCTTTGAAAAGTGTTTGCACGATTTGAAGCTGGGAACTCAGCGTTTTGCACGGGGTCTTCCTGTTCTCAGGAGTTCTGTCGGAGCTCCTTACCATACAGAATGCATTTTACCACTGCTAGGTGTTAGTTGCCATAGGCTTTGTAAAACAGGGCAACCCTGTCTGGATGACACTTATTCAGAGTATTTCCAATATAGGCATTTCTACTGAGCATGGACGAGGGCCCACCATGATATCTGGGATTGGTCATCCAGTTCATACTGCAGAAGTGCCAGTTGTTTCTCTCAGTGCCTGTGTTCAAGGCAAGTATGGTTTACAGTAGGCTATGTCTCCTGCTTTATGGCTGCAGCTATAACTGTTATCCTTCAGATACAATGAGGTCTTGGAAGGGGTTGAAACAGACTTAGAAGTAATGCAGATTTCAGAGATGCTTAGTCAGAGCCGGATCAGATTAAGGTTGGTAGATGCAATCTGTGGCATTGCCCTTGGTGTATTTTCTAGGAAATGAGGCTAAGTAATGACAATACCTTAGAGGCGACTGACAAAGAGTGAGCTAGAATGCTAGCTACTTCGAATCAGCAGTTGCTCAAGGAGGGTATGATGGCACAACTGAAGCTACCCCATGAGTTACTCACAGTATAAGTGACTTCTGCCATGTCCCTTGCCTAATAAGATCACACAGAGAAAAGCATCTCCTGGTGTCCTTTCCATCCTGTCATAAGGGATGTCCAGTTTTACTGATGCCAGCTTTGTTGGCTTCTTTCAGAGAATACAAAACGGCAGAAATTTTCGCCTGAAGGGGAACAGGTAGGCCGAACTCATCAGAATTCTGCATTTGGGAAGTGAAACCCTAGTGGCTGGACTGTCAAATCCCCAGACTCTGTCAGTCATAGGGGGACACTTCAAAACTATTACCCTCGAAGATCTGTAAGAACACTTGCTAGTGGGAGTGCTTATTATAAATCAGTGTTTATATCTAGCCGGAGAAGGGGGGAGTTGCTGAGGCCGGAGATGGAGTATGCACTTTTGTAATAACTAGTCAGTGAAAGTCCCAGTGCAAACCTCTGAAGTTTTTCAGGGTGCTAGAATCCCCAGCACGTCCTTTCATGGTACAGGGGGGACAGTTTAGTCTGTATGTTCCTGTTCTCGGAGGAGAAGTGGAATCCCCAAGCAGCTCCTCTGTGACCATGGGACAGGGAATTGTGCTATGTTAGCTGCCAGCTGTCTTGACTCCCTTTTCTAAGATTTTCTTCTCAGTCTGCTAGCTTGTTAGGAAACAGTACTTGGTTATCTGGAGAGAGAGTGAATTTAGTCTAACCTAGAATTCCTTTCTTTGCCTCCTTGGAACTGGCTATTTGGTTTGCTAGAGAAGAGGAGATGAACTAAATCGCACAAGGAGAGAAAGCTGCAGTTCTTGTGGTTCGGATTGTTAGTATTTTCCAGACTGGGAAGTCATGTGTTGCTTGTTTGTCTGCCTGCCTCCCTCTTTCTCTCTCTGTGTTGCAGCCTGCTCTTACTCACTGGATCAGATCATTTAACATGCTTTCTGAGGGCTTTAGATTTAACTAAAGGTGTAGGGTTTCTTTTTAACCTGATTTAGTTAATTCACTGTCAAAGGCTGGGTGGACACTGGTTTTTGTTTAAACTAGGTTTATTTGGGTTTAACCGAAGTCCATTAGGAACAAGTTTAGGCTAGTCCACACAGCATCCCATTTATGAGGACAAAGCCTGTGATGCATGAGCCATACCAGGTATTGTCTGTCTGAGCTCTCTCACTTCATTAGCAGTTGTTCATGAGTCCCCAGCTGCTCCATTCTGCCCCTCCCAGTATAGATCTGTCATCTACAAAGTGTAAGGGTTTTCATGCTTACAATACAATACAGTCGTCTTGACTGTAGTTTTTGTTTGAATTTCTCAATCGTCTCCCATCCTCCTTTTTAAGATGAAACATGCCCAAGAGACAGGGAATTCCCATTTACCCCTTTGACTGCACTGAATTTCCCTGTCAAAGCAAAGCTCTGCAACTGACAGGTCCAGGAGTGCCAGGACATTCCACTGATTTCATTGCCTTGTCACTTGCTTGCAGCACACAAGTATGATGAAGGGTTAAAGACTAAAGGCCTGGTTGGGTGTTATCTCTTCCCTATAGTCTTCTCCAACCCCAGCTTGTTATACCAGTAAAATAAAAACCAGCAGGATCTTATTAAAGGGGAAAAGTAAAAATGCCACATTTATTGTGAATACAGAAAGAATCGTAATTAGCAGTTACTTATAGCTATAACATTCCATTCAGTTTCATATTTATTCACACATTCATTCATACACGCATGCAGGTTATGAAAGGTTGTTATCATAGTTACCAGCCTTAGAGTTGCTCATGCCAAGCCACTGGCCGGGTGGCTTGGACACGAGGAGGGAGCAGGGCCTTGTCAGATGCACATCTGACGCTCCTGGAAGTTGGTTTGCAGAATCAGACCCCAAAGTTCTCAGTTTCTAGAGTCCAGTTTTATAGGAATTTATTCCTATGCCAGTCTATGGGAATTGCTTCATCATGCTGTTGCTGAATCAATCAGCAGATGGCACATTCCTGATGGCTCCGTGTTGTTCTTCGGTTCTCCCATCCTTGAGGCTGTTGGGTGGATTCCAGTCAGCCCTCCAGGCATCCTCTGGTTGTTTCCCCTTGACGCCTTCTTTGGCCGATGGACACGTGATTCTTAGGCTGGCACCTCCCTGATCATTCAGTTATTATCCACACCAAGCATCCATCCACATACATCCTCTATTTCTATTTTAATCACAATTGTTAACAAAGTGAGATAAATACAACAAAAGGGCGGGGAGTCTGTGTGCTATTTTTGTTACAAAGTGTTGCTTTGAGAACAGACTCTGTCTTAGGATGTACTAACACAATTCACTTGCAAGTTTCACACAGAGAGGGAGAGAAACAGTACCAAAAACCAAGAGACCTCTTAATTAGTAATACCCTGGAATTTAAACTATGGGGAATCAAACTCATTTGTGATTTTAATACAGAACTTCTTTAATATGATCCAGCAAGCTTTGGCTTAACAGTGCTTCCCTGCTTGTGTCTGTGTCAGAAATATAAAGGGAAGGGTAACCACCTTTCTGTATACAGTACTATAAAATCCCTCCTGGCCAGAGGCAAAATCCTTTCACCTGTAAAGGGTTAAGAAGCTAAGGTAACCCCGCTGGCACCTGACCCAAAATAGCCAATGAGGGGACAAGATTCTTTCAAATCTGGATGGGGGGACAAAGGGTTTTATCTGTGTGTTACCTTTGCCAGGAACAGATCAAGGATGCTAGCCTTCCAACTCCTGTGAATTTAGTAAGTAATCTAGCTAGAAAATGCGTTAGATTTTCTTTTAGTTTTTGGCTTGTAAAATTCGCTGTGCTGGAGGGAATGTGTATTCCTGTTTTTGTGACTTTTTGTAACTTAAGGTTTTGCCTAGAGGGATTCTCTGTGTTTTGAATCTGTTTCCCCTGTAAGGTATTTACCATCCTGATTTTACAGAGGTGATTCTTTTACCTTTTCTTTAAATAAAATTCTTCTTTGAAGGACCTGATTGATGTTTCATTGTTCTTAAGATCCAAGGGTTTGGGTCTGTGTTCACCTGTACCAATTGGTGAGGATATTATCATCCTCAAGCCTTCCCCAGGAAAGGGGGTGTAAGGGTTGGGGGGATATTTTTGGGGAAGACGTCTTCAAATGGTGTCTTTCCCTGTTCTTTGTTTAAATCGCTTGGTGGTGGCAGCATACTGTTCAAGGACAAGGTGAAGTTTGTACCTTGGGAAAGTTTTTATCCTAAGCTGGTAAGAATAAGCTTGGGGTCTTTCATGCAGGTCCCCACATCTGTACTCTAGAGTTCAGAGTGGGGAAGGAAGCTTGACATGGTGGCAGAGCGATGGGATCATTTTGAACCAGAAGCACAGTAGGATTTTAAAAGGTTTTGTAAAAGGTGATTGCAGCTACAGATTCTGTCTCTCGGCCTGGGGACAGAGCAGCACCATAACAAAAGGATTTTTCTGTAGGCTGAGACCTTTTGTCTCTGATAGCTGTTATCAGATTACAGCACAGCAAAATTTTACAAGCCAGGTTTTTTTTTTCTTTCTAACTCTTGGGTATAGTTAGGTTTAAAAACAGACTATCTAAGATGACAGAAAGCCATGCCCAACAGAAACTGGAGTTAGCCAGACTGAAAGCAGAAGAGAAAGAAAAGGAACACCAGAGGCTGGTCGAATTAAAACAACTCGATATGGAGGCAGCGAAAGCCCAGGAGGCTGCCCACCAGAGAGCTAGAGCTATGGAGGCAAAAGAAAAAGAAATGGAGGCAAAGGAAAAAGAAATGGAGGAGAGGGGAAAAGTGAGGAAGCATGCACTGGAGATAGAGAAGGCAAAGGCTCAGCAGAATATACCGGATAACCCTAACAATCCTTCCCCAACAATCCACAAATGGGAGCGACTATGTCCACAGTACGATGAATCCAGTGATATTGCTGAATATTTTCTCACCTTTGAGAGACTGTGCACACTCCATAAAATTCCTGAAGCTCACAAGATTACCACATTGGTCCAAAATTGACTGGAAGAGCTCTGGACATATTCAATAAGATGCCTTTTGAGGAGGCTTCTGACTATAATAAATTCAAGGATTTGGTTTTAAAACAATTTCAAGTTACACCTGAAACTTAGATTAAAATTTAGAGCCCTTAAGAGAGGACCTGGACTAAGTAATACGGCTTATGTAAACCAGATGACAGATCTGTTTGATAAATGGCTCAAAGAATGGGATGTAACTAGCTTTGGAGGAATGCGGGATTTGATGATACAAGAGCAATTCCTGAATATGTCCAAGGATGATATAATACAGTGTTTATGGGATAAGAAAATGGACTCAGCAGAAAGTCTTGCTTCTTATGCTCATCAATACGAGCAGTCCCAGACCGCCAGAGAGGCGGGGCAAACCGGAACAAAACGGGTAGAGGGAGGAGAGAGGAACAACCCTGACCGCAGTTGGAGCGGATACCAGACGGGACACCCTCAGACCCCACCCTACAACTGGGGGAAGCGCAAGGCCCCAACTACACCCCAAGGAACACTCCAGACACCTTATCGCCCACCACACCATTCTCCAGCAACCCACCTCGCCCCAGTGACCAGTCAGCTGGGCGATGTTTTAAATGTAACGACATGGGGCATGTAAAGGCCAACTGCCCCAAGAACCCCAACAGATTACAGTTCATTGCACCGGAATCACACCAAAGGTCCTCAGGCCCAGATGTCTCCCAAATACCCTCAGAGTGGAGGGAAACTGTGAGTGTGGGCAGGAAGAAGGCTACAGAGTGGAGGGACACCAGAGCACAAGTGTGGGCTATCCACGCTTCCTTAATGGACCCCAATTTAATCGACCCAGAGGTCCAAGTGACGATTCAACCCTCAAGTCAAACTCTTTTGACTTGCCTACAGCCAAGTTGCCGGTCCAGTACAAGGGCTGGTCAGGAACATGGACTTTTGCAGTCTGTGATGATTATCACATCCCCATGCTGTTGGGGGAAGACTTGGCCAATCATGTAAAGCTAGCCAAGAGGGTGGGAATGGTCACCCGCAGCCAGGCTAAGCAAGCTGTCACACCTAGCTCTATTCTGGAGACTTCTACCAGGACCAGAGGTGATGGAACCGGACCCCATGCCAACATCTGCAACAGCAGTAGTGGATCCAGTCACAGAGACCCAGACAGAGCCAGTCCCAGAACTGGCGGAACAACCAATACCAGAACCATTGTCAGCACTGAATCCAGTGCTTGCAACCCCAACACCAGAGGGCCCCACCGGACCTGCAGCAGCAGATAACCCTACACAAGAGGCTCAGTCAGAGCCTGAGCCCCAATATAGTGCACCAGCAGAGAGCAGTTCACAGTCAACTGAAACAGCCCCATCACCTACATCACTTCCAGAGGGACCAAGCCCAGGTCCATAATCCAATGAGGAACTGATGTCTCCAGTATCAAGGGAACAGATCCAGACCGAACAGGAAGCAGATGAAAGCCTCCAGAGAGCTTGGACGGTGGCACGGAGCAACCCACTGCCTCTCAGCTCTTCTAATTGATCCAGGTTTGTTGTAGAAAGAGGACTTTTATACAAAGAAAGTCTTTCTGGTGGACACCAGGAAGACTGGCATCCTCAGAGACAGTTGGTAGTTCCAACTAAATACCGGGTAAAGCTCTTGAACTTAGCCCATGATCATCCTAGTGGCCATGCTGAGGTGAACAGAACCAAAGACCATTTGGGAAAGTCGTTCCACTGGGAGGGAATGGGCAAGGATGTTTCTACCTATGTCCGGTCTTGTGAGATGTGCCAAAGAGTGGGAAAACCCCAAGACCAGGTCAAAGCCCCTCTACAGCCACTCCCCATCATTGAGGTTCCATTTCAGTGAGTAGCTGTGGATATTCTGGGTCCTTTTCTGAAAAAGACACCCAGAGGAAAGCAGTACATACTAACTTTCATGGATTTTGCCACCCAATGGCCGGAAGCAGTAGCTCTAAGCAACACCAGGGATAAAAGTGTGTGCCAGGCACTAACAGACATTTTTGTTAGGGTAGGTTCGCCCTCCGACATCCTCAGAGATGCAGGAACTAATTTCCTGGCAGGAACTATGGAAAGCCTTTGGGAAGCTCATGGGGTGAATCACTTGGTTGCCACGCCTTACCACCATCAAATAAATGGCCTGGTGGAGAAGTTTAATGGAACTTTGGGGGCCATGATACGTAAATTCGTAAATGAGCACTCCAGTGATTGGGACCTAGTGTTGCAGCAGTTGCTCTTTGCCTTCAGAGCTGTACCCCATCCCAGTTTAGGGTTTTCACCATTTGAACTTGTATATGGCTGCGAGGTTAAGGGGCCATTGCAGTTGGTGAAGCAGCAATGGGAGGGGTTTACACCTTCTCCAGGAACTAACATTCTGGACTTTGTAACCAACCTACAAAACACCCTCCAAACCTCTTTAGCCCTTGCTAAAGAAAACCTAAAGGATGCTCAAAAAGAGCAAAAAGCCTGGTATGATAAAACGTCCCAGAGAGCGTCCCTTCAAAGTAGGGGACCAGGTCATGGTCTTAAAGGCGCTCCAGGCCCATAAAATGGAAGCGTGATGGGAAGGGCCATTCACGGTCCAAGAGCACCTGGGAGCTGTTAATTATCTCCTAGCATCCCCCACCTCTAACCAAAAGCCTAAGGTGTACCATATTAATTCTCTAAAGTCCTTTTATTCCAGAGAATTAAAGGTTTGTCAGTTTACAGCCCAGGGAGGAGATGACGCTGAGTGGCCTGAAGGTGTCTACTACGAAGGGAAAAGTGATGGTGGCGTGAAAGAGGTGAACCTCTCCATGACCCTTGGGATATGCAGCAACAGCAGATCAAGGAGCTGCGCACTAGCTATGCGCCGACGTTCTCAGCCACCCCAGGACTGACTGAACGGGCATACCACTCCATTGACGCAGGTAATGCTCATCCAATTAGAGCCCAACCTTACTGGAAAAAGAAAAGGAGTACTTGTGGCACCTTAGAGACTAACAAATTTATTTGAGCATAAGCTTTCGTGAACTACAGCTCACTTCATCTGTGCATCTGATGAAGTGAGCTGTAGCTCACGAAAGCTTATGCTCAAATAAATTTGTTAGTCTCTAAGGTGCCAAAAGTACTCCTTTTCTTTTTGCAGATACAGACTAACACGACTGCTACTCTGCAACCTTACCGGCTGTCTCCTCAAGCTAAAACTGCTATAGAACGGGAGATCCAGGATATGCTACAGATGGGTGTAATCCACCCCTCTGGCAGTGCCTGGGCAACTCCAATGGTACTAGTTCCCAAACCAGATGGGGAGATAAGTTTTTCCATGGACTACCGTAAGCTAAATGCTGTAACTTGCCCAGACAACTATCCAATACCACGCACAGATGAACTATTGGAGAAACTGGGATGGGCCCAGTTCATCTCTACCTTGGACTTAACCAAGGGGTACTGGCAGGTACCGCTAGATGAATCTGCCAGGGAAAGGTCAGCCTTCATCACACATGTCGGGCTGTATGAATTTAATGTCCTCCCTTTCGGGCTGCGAAATGCACCCGCCACCTTCCAAAGACTTGTAGATGGTCTCCTAGCAGGATTGGCAGAATATGCAGTCACCTACCTTGACTATGTGGCCATATTTTCAGATTCCTGGGCAGAACACCTGGAACATCTACAAAAAGTCTTGGAGCGCATAAGGGAGGCAGGACTAACTGTTAAGGCTAAGAAGTGTCAAATAGGCCTCAACAGAGTGACTTACCTTGGACACCAGATGGGTCAAGGAACAATCAACCCACTACAGGCCAAAGTGGATGCTATCCAAAAGTGGCCTGTCCCAAAGTCAAAGAAACAGGTCCAATCCTTCTTAGGCTTGGCTGGCTATTATGGGTGATTTGTACCGCAATACAGCCAAATCGCCGCCCCACTGACAGACCTAACCAAAAAGAAACACCCAAATGCAGTTCAGTGGACCGAAGAGTGTCAGAAGGCCTTTATCCAGCTTAAAGCAACACTCATGTCTGACCCTGTGCTAAGGGCCCCAGACTTTGACAAACCGTTCCTAGTAACCACAGATGTGTCCGAGCGTGGTGTGGGAGCAGTTTTAATGCAGGAAGGACCGAATCAAGAATTCCATCCTGTCGTGTTTCTCAGCAAGAAGCTGTCTGAGAGGGAAAGCCACTGGTGAATCAGTGAAAAGGAATGTTACGCCATTGTCTACGCTCTGGAAAAAGTATGCCCATACGTTTGGGGATGGCATTTCCAGCTGCAAACCAACCATGCTGCGCTAAAGTGGCTTCATACCGCCAAGGGAAATAACAAAAAACTTATTCGGTGGAGTTTAGCTCTCCAAGATTTTGATTTCGACATCCAACGCATTTCAGGAGCTTCTAACAAAGTGGCTGATGCACTCTCCCGTGAAAGTTTCCCAGAATCAACTGGTTAAAATAGTCCTTAAGATGTGAAAAATATTGTTAGTCTTTATACAGTTGGTAGTATATTTAGAGATGCATGTGTCTTATTAACTCTGTTTTCTCCTAGAGCTCCAGGAAGAAATCACAGCCAGTGTTTCACCTTATCTGTGATTTGGGGGGCGTGTCATAAAAATAAAGGGAAGGGTAACCACCTTTCTATATACAGTGCTATAAAATCCCTCCTGGCCAGAGGCAAAATCCTTTCACCTGTAAAGGGTTAAGAAGCTAAGGTAACCCCACTGGTGCCTGACCCAAAATGGCCAATGAGGGGACAAGATTCTTTCAAATGTGGAGGGGGGGACAAAGGGTTTTCCTGTCTGTGTGATACCTTTGCCGGGAACAGATCAAGGATGCTAGTCTTCCAACTCCTGTGAAGTTAGTAAGTAATCTAGCTAGAAAATTAGTTAGATTTTCTTTTAGTTTTTGGCTTGTAAAATTTGCTGTGCTGGAGGGAATGTATATTCCTGTTTTTGTGACTTTTTGTAACTTAAGGTTTTGCCTAGAGGGATTCTCTGTTTTGAATCTGATTACCTTGTAAGGTATTTACCATCCTGATTTTACAGAGGTGATTCTTTTACCTTTTCTTTAAATAAAATTCTTCTTTGAAGGACCTGATTGATGTTTCATTGTTCTTAAGATCCAAGGGTTTGGGTCTGTGTTCACCTGTACCAATTGGTGAGGATATTATCATCCTCAAGCCTTCCCCAGGAAAGGGGGTGTAAGGGTTGGGGGGATATTTTTGGGGAAGACGTCTCCAAATGGTCTCTTTCCCTGTTCTTTGTTTAAATTGCTTGGTGGTGGCAGCATACTGTTCAAGGACAAGGCGAAGTTTGTACCTTGGGAAAGTTTTTATCCTAAGCTGGTAAGAATAAGCTTGGGGTCTTTCATGCAGGTCCCCACATCTGTACTCTAGAGTTCAGAGTGGGGAAGGAAGCTTGACAGCTTGTCACTTGCAGATATCATTATTTTATGAGGGCCGTTGAGGTCATGTGGGCATGGAATTATCTGATTTCAGGGGAAGTCAGGCAATCTGGAGCTAATCTAAAACTCCAGTGTCCTAGCCAAAGCCCCACTCAATGTGACCAAAAACCTGGGGATCTAATTTCCCTTGCATAAAATGGAGCAGACTGCAGCTACCTGTACTAAAGGGGAAGGTGGCTCTGGCCTGCAGTTTTATAACCTGCTGTGATGGAGTAGGGAGTATTAACCTGGTAATGTTGCATGGAAGTTTTCCTAGTTTACTGTCTTCTGCTAGTTTTAGTGCCTCTGTTTCCCTGGGGTATTGCACCAATACTAGATGGTGATGGGAAATAAGGGTGTGACTTCACTGAGGAATGATACTTGACGGCCAGCAGTGTAAACTTATAAATTGTCTGCCTTCTATAACACTGATAGAGAGATATGCACAGCTGTTTGCTCCCCTAGGAATTAATCACTTGCTCTGGGTTAATTTATAAGAAAAGTGATTTTATTAAATATAAAAAAGGATTTAAGTGATTCCAAGTAATAACAGACAGAACAAAGTAAGTTACCAAGCAAAATAAAACAAAACTCAGAAGTCAAAGCCTAATACATTAAGAAACTGATTACAGATGAAATCTCACCCCCAGAGATATTCCAATAAGCTTCTTTCACAGACTGGACTCCTTCCTAGTCTGGGTCCAGCAATCACTCACACCCCCGTAGTTACTGTCCTTTGTTCCAGTTTCTTTCAGGCATCTCTTTGGGATGGAGAAGTCATCTCTCAAGCTAGCTGAAGGCAAAACGGAGAGGCTTCCAGGGTCTTTTGTATTCTCCCTCTTGTGGGCTGAAACCCCTTTGTTCTTCTGTGCAAAGTCACAGTAACAAGATGGAGTTTGTAGCCACCAGGCAAGTCACATGTTCATGAATGATTCAGCTTTTTGCAGGCCGACGCCAGTGTTTACATGTTACAGTACAGACCTGTTTACACATGAATCCGCTTAACGCGCGGTAGCGCCATGCCTCCCAGTGCTACCTATTTAACGCACGAGACTTGTTAACACATGATACAGGAACTTGCTGTGTAGCGCTACAGATTTGCTCACTAACTCACTGACATAGAAATCGACAGGAAGTGTGGAGTGGAAACGTGTTGTACGTCTTTGCTGCCGATCGGGGCGGGGGGGGGGGGGAGGGGCAGCAATGTTAAAATGTTAAAGGATGGTCCTTTGCTGTGGCAGTGCTTTAAGGATCCTCAAAGCAGCTGCCCTGGTGCCAGTGATTTAAAATGGCCCGGGGCTCCAGACACTGCTACCGCAGCAGTGGTGTCCGGAGCCCCGGGCCCTTTAAATCAACACGGGAACCCCAGGTGGCGCAGACCAAGCGGCCTGGAAGGGCTGGCTGGGGGATGCTGAACCCTAGCCCTGCCTTTCTGCCCGAGGCCCCGCCCCTTCCAGGGGCCAGAGCAGCCCCAGCCCCGTACCAGTAAGTGTCCTGAGTTACTTTCACCCCTGTGTAGTAGTAGTAGTAGTGTTTTTATTAGATAACACATTTGAATTTATATTCTTGCAAAGCGCCATTAACAGATAGGCCTGTAGTATTTGGAACGCTGTGAATACGTATGTAATCCTAGATAATTATACGTGTGTGTGTGTGTGTGTGTGTGTATATATATAGATATCTTAAGATGTTTCAGCATGGCCCTCTTAACCCGTGGTCCATTAACACACGGTTGTGACGGCTTGACTCCCAACATCCGCTCGTAAACGGATCTGTACTGTAGTTTGAACTTTCCCAGGAAAGCTCAGATGTGGATTGGCGTCTCCCAAAGTCCATTGTCAGTTAAGTGTTTCTTGATTGGGCACTTACTGAGAATAGTCCTTTCTCAAGTAGCTGACCAAATGCTTCACTGTGGCTACTTAGAATCAAACACATTGAGATGCAAGTACATAGCCAATATTCATAACTTCAAATACAAAAATGATACACACATACAGCATAATCATAGTCAGCAAACTACAACTTTTCCATAGACACCTCAGTTGACCTCCTCCACTTCACCATAGGACCAGGGCTTTGGAGCAGCTCCACTGCTCTGGAGCTGCTCCGTGCTCCAGCTCCGGGCTCCGCTCCAAAGCCCTGCATAGGACCCTGGCTGCAACAATGATCTATACGGTCACAGGTCATGTCAATAACATCACATAGGGTTTTTTAAATTAAATTTTGAAATTGTAAACCTATACTGATGTTTATTTAAAATATGTTTATAATAATTTAAATGAAATACAAAAAAAAATTAAGCAGTACATGATTGCTGCAAAGTTTTAAGAGAGTCAGACCACTGAACTGGTGGAAGTCACTAGTTAAGCGCCTAGAATCTGAGTTTGTTGAAGTGCTAAACTAGCTTTTGACAGCAGGAGCGTCTTCTGCGGGTGTAGAGAGAGTATTTTCTTGATTACAGTTTATTCAGTTAGTTCAGTTCATTGGCTAGTTCATTCAAAGTTAAGAAACCAACTGGTAGTTGAAAAAGCAGGAAAGTTTTTCTTTTTGCAATCCGTGAATAAAAGCTAGATGTGAGAGGATGATATCTACTAGTTCCAAAATCCTGAAGGATGGGCATGATGACCAGAAACTATCAGTTCAATTCACTAACTACAGATAATACTTCCTTTGTTTAATAAATCAGTTTTAAATGGAAAACATGTTTTGACAAACTTTTTTCTTATGTATCCAATACACTTAAATTTAATTTTTAAAATGTTGGTTTTGTGCATTTTTATTGAATTTGAATTTCCATCCAGATAGAGCTTGACGCCAATCACAAGCAAGACATTAATCATCTAGTAAAAAGTTAAGCTATATAATTGCTTAAATCAGTGTATAGATATAGTGTACCCTCCTGGTTAGCAAAAAGAAACACTAAATTTCGTGTAAAGGCTATGATTAGTTGCAGATTGACATATTTTAGTGGGTACCAACCAATGAGAATCAATCTTTCTTTAGAAGAATAACTAAAAAGTACAAATGCAGAATATGATTAAAATTGATTATTTAAATTAAGGTTTTCTACTTGCTGATTTAAATCATGATTAAAAGCTGATTTAAATCAATCCATCCTGCTTCACAAATTTTTTTCGTTAAATTGATTTAATGTTCTGTTGCCTTTTGATAAGATTCTCATTCCTTGGTTTGACATATAGCAGGAACAAACACAGCAGCACCGAACAGCTGCCAAAGAACCTGCTTGAGTGAATAGATCCCTCTCCAATTCATTCTCAGCAATAGACTGACATTATGCATGTTGTGTTGTGCAGTACTACTGCAAGTACAGTGATTTTGATAAGAGGCTAGCTAAACAAGATTAATAAGAGCCAGGATGAGTAATTCTTAAGCCTTCAAGTATCTAGAGTTTTGTAACTGGTTGAAGGAGCCATCTGTCAGTTTAGTGCCTGTGTAGTGTCCATGTGTAATAATAATCATTTACCATACATGCTTTCCATTAGACTACCTCAAAGGCAAGGGAGTGAGTAATTACGAATGGCAAATAAACTTTTTGAAAAAGGCTCTGCAAATACTTGCCATCAATAAAAATGGTTCATTCAATCAGGTATATTATTCACTACAAATAATTTGTCCAACTGTACTTGAAATGGGTTTTGAGTGCTGCAGCCATCACTTTATTTCTGAGAGCACAGCTGAGTAAATGCAGCAGTCTTTCTTAGCCAGTTTTGTGGGTGACTCTTTTATGTCAGGTCATTGGGAATAAAACCTTTTCTTTGTGATTAAGCCTTTGTGTTTTAGGATCATACTGAGGGTATGTCTACACTCGCAAATTTCTGCGCCACAAGCTATACCACTTTTATTAAAACACTAGAATTACATCACCTGTGTTAGACTTGCTGGAGTCCGGGGCTGAAGCCTGAGACCCATGACCCAGGGCCAAAGCATGAGGGCTTCAGCCCTGTGTGGTGGGGTTCAGGTTACAGGCCTCCAATTTGGGGCTTTGTCCCCCCCGCACACATACACCTGGAGCAGTGGGGCTCGGGCTTTGGGCCCCCCACCTAGGATGGTGGGGCTCAGGCGGACTCAGGCATCAGTCCCCACTCCAGGGGTTGTGTAGTAATTTTTGTTGTCAGAAGGGGGTCATGGTACAATGAAGTTTGAGAACCCCTGCATTAGAAGAACAGAGCTGTTATATCCCCATTCTAGAGATACTTCGGGTCCTTTCAAATATGTGCGGCAACAGAGACATCTTGTGGCCAGTTGAGGAAGAACCTCATCTCTGTGTTCCCCATGTGGGAGCCAGGAGATGCATCCCAGATCCTGAGGTCAGGATGTCCAACCTGTGGCCCTCAATGTGACTGTACAGGGCTGCACCCTGTGAGGTTTACAGTGAAGGGTTTGGATCAGTTTTAGTCACTGTGGTGGGCACTGCCTCCCCCCCCGCAGCACAAGTTACAACCCCTGTCTAGAGCAGCTTTGCTTTGAACCAAAATGCTGTGAGCAGCTGTTGTCCCTTCCCTGCTGCAGCTGTTTAGCAGCTCCCCTGCTGGCTTCCTGCTGCATTACAGGAGCAATGAAAGTACCTGTGGCTGTTCGTTACCTCCCTGCTGGGCTGTGGGAACCTCAGCAAGTGGGACAGGAGTTTGACTGACCGCACCTAAGACTGGGGAGTCTCCCCCATGCAGCCTAGGAGTGGGGGAAAATCAACAATCCATTACAGCTTCCTGGTTCTCTGCCCTGCCCCAGGCTCATGTGCTAGCTGACTGTGGTCCCCAAGAGATCACTTGCCAGTTAGGGATAGCTGGAGGGCACCAGACACAGCCCCTCCCACTCTCAGTATGCCCTTGTCCTGTCCCCACCCTAACAGTGCTACACTGGGGCAGAGGTCAGGAAGGCATAAGAGCTGAATATGCTGGCTCTGCACCCACTGGAGACTCCCTCCACCGGGCAGCTTCTGCTCTCTTTGCATGACCCAAGGGGCATTGAGCAAGTAGACTGGGCCAAAGGATCTGCTTCAAAGTATCAGTGTGGACCCATGGCCTCCTTGACATAAGTTTGACTCTCATGCTGATAGGGCTGGTGCCAAAAGCCCACCTCAGGCATGTCTCTCACTCTACCATTGGCATACTTGTAAATCTTTTCTTCTTCAGCTGAGATTCCTCTGGAATCGCATGAACCCCAGACCTGGGTCACTAAAACTTCAGATGGTACGACAGTCCCGACCAGGTTGAGAGACCTGGCAGTGCTGAGGAAATCACGTCTGTCATTGAAAAGGTTGATTATGTCCTGGCTAGACCTTCTTCAGGGAACATCTTTCCCTCTTCACATACCTGTGCTGTAGGGAGGCAAGGTGGAGGCTAACGTGCTCCATCCAGTCTGCTGGGGAAGAACTGCAGCCTGTGACTTGATTACAAGAAACCCACATCAGAGCTGTGACAGAACCAAAGTCCTACCTTGGAGGGGCGATGGAACTGTTTGTATAGTGGGGGTGCTGAAAGTTGTTGAACCCTGTATATGATGATAGCCATGCATTTGGATGCTATTATGTCAGTGCCCCTTGCTTTGTCTGGTACAGAGGTGCTGACAGGACCTCACACTGCAGAATGCTGGGAATATAAACTTCTCCTAGGCACCATTGAGACTGCAGGAAGAGACCCCAAATAACTCCTGCCTCGTTCTGCTCTAATCTGTGGCTGACCTCCAGTGCACAGCACCATCTTGCCCCTCTGCCGGTCTCCTCCTTGTGAAAAGGCAGGGGATGGAAGCATTAGAAAATTCTACTCCCCTTTTCTATGTGGTTCAAACCCTTGACCCACTTCCAAGAAACACCACAGAAGCTGTCTGCACTCCACAGTGATTGGCACCTGGGTCTGAGCACCCTGCTTAGCCTCATCCAGGTTGGAGCATCCCTACAGCACAGACCTATCCACTTTACTGTGCCTTTACTGTGTCTGTGCTTACCTGAGTGTCTCTGGGGGCATATCCCATAGTTCTTAGTGCTGAGACACTCTAGGATTCTTTCCCAGTCCGTTGTGTCAGTTGCAGGAGAACTTGTCTGTCCTCTGGGGGGAAGTTGGGGGAAGGGTATTGCAGGACTATCAGCATGTGAGTGAGGGGTTTTTTTTGTTTGTTTTTTGCCTGCATCCTCAGCACAAAGGGGGTGGTTCCAGCCTGAGTTGAATTGGAGCCCAGGTTCTAACCTGGCTCACTAGGTGGGCCAGCTAGCCTGGGCATAAAGTACCTCCAAACTCAGCTCCAAGGGTCTTGTGCATGGACAGAGGGAGGTTTGGGCTAAGACCTGGGAAAGATTCCAACTTAACTGTGCAGTGAAGGCAGAGAATGGCAGGCAGGCCAGCCAATCTGCCCCATCAGCATCTCTCAGGCAAGAGTCCATCTTCTCTTCATATGACTTCCTTAGTTCTGCAGCACCCATGGGCGTGCAAGACCCTTCACAAACAAATTAAAGGAGCAGGTCCCTGCCGCAAAAAGCTTCTGTTCTCAGAGATTCCAAGGCTAGAAGGGACCACTGATCTAGTGCTGGGGTGGGCAAACTTTTTGGCCTGAGGGCCACATTGGGAAATAGAAATTGTATGGCGGGCCATGAATGCTCATAAAATTGGGGTTGAGGTACGGGAGGGGGTGAGGGCTCTGGTTGGGGGTGCGGGCTCTGGGGTGGGGCTGGGGATGAGGAGTTCGGGGTGTAGGAGGGAGATCTGGGCTGGGACCGAAGGGTTAGGAGGGGGATCAGGGCTGGGGTAGGGGCATGGGAAGGGATGCAGGTTCTGGCTGGGGCTGCGGGCTCTGGGGTTGGGCTGGGGATGAGAGGTTTGGGGTATAGGAGGGTTCTCTGTGCTGGGATCGAGGGGTTTGGAGAGCAGATAGGGGGTCAGGGCTGGAGCAGGGGGTTGGGGCATGGGAAGAGGCTCATGGGTCCAGGCATCGAGCGGTGCTTGCCTCCGGTGGCTCCTGGAAGCAGTGGCATGTCCCTTCTCTGGCTTCTAGGTGTGAAGTGGCCCCTGACCCTCGGAGTGGGGCCATGCCGTGGCTTCTAGGAGCCACGTGGTACGGTCCCTGACCCAGTGCCCCAGCGGGAGCGCCAGAGTGGGGCTGAGCCGCGTGGTGTGGCTCCCGACCAGGCTCCCCAGCTGGAGCTTGTGGGCCAGCTTAAAATGGCTTGCGGGCCGCAGTTTGCCCACCCCTGATCTAGTGTGAGCCGTTGTATAGCACAGGCCAGAGAGCTGCCCCATAATAATTTCCACAGCAGAACTTTTAGAAAAACAGCCCATCCTAAATTAAAAATTGTCAAGGATTGTTCCAGTGGTTAATTACTCTCACCATTATAAATTTACACCTTATTTCTGGTCTGAATTTGCCTAGCTTCAACTTCCAGCTAATGGAGCAGGGTCCACATGAATCCTAAGCACACTCGAACTAAATGTTCATGAGCCAAGCCACTAAGGCGGGATTTGAAGCAGGATATGCTTTACTGGGGAGATCCTGCTATGCATAAGGGGCAGCATGAGAACGCAGGAGGCATGTAAGGGATGCTGACTGCTGGGCGGTAGAGGCTGGGAATGCTGGCAAGGTGGGGTTAATTTTGTAGTCAGTTACTAGATCACTGAGGTACGGCAGCACTAAGTTAGGAAGGGCCATGGGCTTGTCTCTACTGTCCATTTTTTTGTGAGCAGAGCATCTGTGGGACGTAGACTGAGGTGGTCAGAGTGACAAGCCAGCAAGGCAACCTGAGCAGCTGCGTTCAGAATGGACCCAAGGCAAGCAAGGTGTCGTATTGGGGGCCAATGAGGAGGGGCTGCAGTAGCCATGGTGTGAGACATTGAGGGCTGGGGTGGGAGTTTAGCTGTGTTGGCGAAGAGAAAAGGCCAGTTTCAGAGATGCTGCTTTTTCTTATGCAGCGGGATTTGGACACGGCCTGAATATGTGAGTCAAGAGGGAAGGCCGAATCAGAGAGGTTACAGGCCTGAGTGACTGTGGCGATGATGGTGTCCACAGGGAGAGAGGAAGCTGAGAGGCTGGGGAATGGGGCACACAAGCAGCTCAGCATTGGCCACCTGGTCAGGTGAGGCAGGGTGAATAGGGGGGCTGTGCTCGAAGCTGAAGCCAAGGAGCTTGAAGAAGATGATTAGTGGAGCTGGAGGAGCCAGTGGAGAGAGTGGATGGGGAGTGATGTAGGCAGGGATCGGGGCAGGAGGATGTGGCCAGAGGCTGTGTTTTGGGTGGTGGTATGTGCCATCGGGAGGGCAGGCACGGGAGGTTACAGCAGTCCTCACTGGAGACTAACTAGGATGGTAGCAGTTCATCAAAGATAAAGTTGGATCCTAGAAACGTGGTGGCAGAAATAGCAGGATTTGGATTCCTGAAGGAGTTTTCTGTGTATTTGTGCTGCTCTTAGCGCTAGATATTTGCGGGGAGGGTTGGCAAAGGGGGGGTGTCTCCCTCATAACGTATGCTGCAATTGTGACATCACTTTATTAATGGCAAGATCCATTAGCACATGGAAATAACTTTCTAAGTGGGAATCAAAATACTAGATTTCTTCCAGCCATCACTTGACAAACCCCTGTGGGAAAGTCCTGCTAGCCCTAAAGAGTCAGAGCATCTGCTGGGCGTGGGGGTGGGGTGGGGAGCTGGACATTTTTGATCCAAATACTAATAGTAGCGAGTGTGTGTATCCCCGTCCATGCGGGCAGGGCTACAGGTATGGTTGAAGGATCACCTTTGCTTCCTTAGTAGAAAACTTGTTGGACTCCTATGTGGTAAAAGTTACTAGGGAGACAGGCCAGACAGTGAGGTGAGAACAGCTCTTTTCTCATAGGATTCTCCATTGTTTTGCAGATCAGAACAAGACTAATTCCTGGGATTTCTCAGCCGTGGCTGTCTGCCTCTCGTGAAGCTGCCCCCTCCCAGCCCATGCGGCTCTCCCCATGCCCCAAGTGTGCAACTGGTGCCGAACGCAATGTGTGTTTGTCAAACCATGGAAGTGGGCAAGTATGGCAAAAATGCCAGTCGAGCCGGAGAGCGAGGGGTCCTGTTGGAGCCTTTCATTCACCAGGTGGGCGGCCACAGCAGCATGATGCGCTACGATGACCACACTGTTTGCAAGCCCCTCATTTCCCGAGAACAGCGCTTCTATGAGTCCCTGCCCCCGGAAATGAAGGAGTTCACGCCTGAGTATAAAGGTGAGCCCCAGTGCTGCTGCACAATGTAGCTTCCCACTCTGTGGGGCTCCTGCAGCTGGGGGCAGGTTCTGTTTGTCATTCCCTTCACTCCTGCTGCTCTCCACTGATATGATGTGAACTGTGTGGTGGGTAGGGGTGTTCTCGGTCTGTGTGTATGGGGCTGAGCATGTGGCTGATGATCAAGGAGATAATTTCAGTGCCATGCTTCATTCTGAGAAGAGTCCTGAATTAGCTCCTGACTGAGCTATGTTCAGTGTATGTGGATCGGCCGGAAAAGTCCTGTTTTTGAACCCTGCCCAGATAGCCTCAGAAGGCTCGTCCTCCCACTCTTCACATCAAACAAGGAAGTTGTTAAACGGAGGTGATGGGTGCCTCTTTATACAGCTGCATGCCGAGTGTGCTGGATTCCAGCTTTTGTTGGGGGGAAATGAATATGGAGGTATCACCAGGGTGAAGACCCTGCTTCCGGATGGCTAACAGAAGCAGAACTGAAAGTGCTACTTCTCTGAGCTTCCCCTAAGCTCCCTGCAGCGCTCAACACTGCTCCCCATGGCACTCAGCATTGAGTGTAAATAGAACAGTGAAGTCGGTACCTTTGCTTTCTGGGCTTGACTGTATGAGCTCTTTTCAGTACTCTGGTTCTTATGGGGTTCATCTATGGGAACAGATGTGTGGAAAATATGAACAAACTGCCAAGGCAGATGTTCTGAATCTGGTCCTAAAAATGTGCATTCCTGGTTTTCCTGACCTACTTGCTGTTTGTGAATATTCAGGGGAATGGGGGCATTCGGTGGCAGCAAAGCATGTTGAGCTGTCACCCCCTCAAAGCCTGATCTGCTTTGCAAGTACCCTGCCTTCCTATAGACGTGAAACGACTCTGTCTTGGGCGGGCTGAGCTGCATCTGTGCCAGAGTAAGGCAGTTAGATACGCTCCCTGGAGGAAGGACCTTTTCATCTTGGCTTTCCTCAGCATTACCGTTCTAACCACGCAGTCTGGATGCAGGGACTAGGTCCAATTTACAGATTCACCAGGCACTCCATGTCCGAGTGCGCTGGTGTGTGATTCATGATAGTACGTTAAAGCTTGATGGGTGTCTAGCTGGTCATCCTAAAGAGCTGGTGAAATCTTTACCCCTCCTGTATGTGCCAAATTTGTCACTGAAAAACCATTCACAGATGTGTCAGAGCGTGAAAACGTTCACTTGGAACTGAGTTGTCTACCCCCTCCAAATGCAAACAGTCTCTAGGAGTCACCGGGCTGACCAGGAGCACCAATAACTTTTCAAAGTGACCAAAAACTAAAACTAGCTCTGGTTTAAAGTCTTCCATCTCCTGCAGGAAGTGATTTGTGGGGCCACTGGGATATGAGGAATTGCCTTTCCCTGTAGCCAGGCTTGGCAGAGTTAGATTTGCATGTATGTAATTTCAATGGAGGAGGATGTTTGTTTTTAAGCATTTTTAAAATTTGTATCAGTTTAAATTTTCCCAGTTGTGGGAAATTATAGGGGAGTCAGACATTTATTTAGTGACAGTAGACATTGAGGTTCAAAAGGTTAAAGTTTTATAACCATTCAAACACGCACTGTCAACATCAGATGTCAGACTATCCAAAGGAAATAGCCTTACATCAAATGCAAAGCTCTTAAGCAATTGTTTCTTACATTGCTGAGCTGTAAATGTCTATGACTTTGGATGGAAATATATTTTCATTGGTTTGTGTGTTTAGGGGAAAAGTAAAAACCATCTCCTTCCAGGCCTAGAGGTAGGTCACTACAGGTCACCTCTTCCAGCCTCAGGTGGAAGCTTGAGTCGAGACCTGTGTGGGAGGGAGGTTCACAACAGGAAAAGCATCCCCACTGGCACATGTCAGTACAGCTCACTCGAAGCTACTCCCTCAAGCCAAGGGACAGGACTCCTGCCAGCTAAAACTCCTCATTTTCCTCACTGCCCATTTCTCCTCCCTCCACCCCCACTCTGGTCCTCTGCCTGGCCCAGGCTCTTTGGGAGGCACATGCTCTGCATGGCACATGCAGACTTTGGCTTCTCTTGTCCCCTTCCTGCCTGCACACTAGGTTATCCACTTGTTACCATAACTCCATCAATTGACTGCTGCACGACAGGCTTCCTGCTCCTCATGCCCCTCGGGGGTGGGAGTCCAGAACCCCAGGCTGGTATGCTCAAAAGCTGGGAGCTGCTGCCGTAGTCTGCCCAGGTACCCCCAGAGAGTGTTAGTGTGCCAAGGGGAAGCAGGCAGACTTACAAACATGGGGCATACCCTGTTCAGGTGCTGCTTCTCACATAGTCATGCCTCCATGAGGAAATCTTCACCTGACATGCTGGACACTGGGCTGGCTTCTCTGTGATTGTGCACCTGGTAACGAGGCAGCCAGTTGACAAATGCAGACAGCTCCCAAAAATGTGTCCATTTCCCCCCCTTTTTATCAAATTTTGAAAAGTTTCACCCAGCTCTGGAAACAAGGAGAGACAGCTCAAGGTGTGAGTGCAAACTCTCCTAGCCAGATTACTGTCCTGTCAGGACTTCTACGCAGGCCCTAGCCAGAGTGCCGCTTGGCAGTCTGAAGAGGAGCCCTGAGTTGGAGCTTTTCAGTGACATTCCCACTTCTTGTTGCCATCCCTGCAGAGTGGAGTTACTGTTGGGGGATTCCAATTCTTAACTGGGTATTTCCGGAGTCTGTAAGTTTCATGGTTTTCTCCATCTTGCACTAATACGCTCTCTGGGACATGTGGGGGGATTAGGGGCATGTCCATGCAAGTGATACTGTGCAGCAAGTTGGGTTGTAATTCTGCCACGCTCCAGCCTGCTGCAGCACCGAGTGGCTGCGCAGGCCCAGCCGCCATGGCACTAACAGCTGTCTCATGCACTTTGCTGTAGAGCAGGCTGAAGCAACATTACAGTAGAGTGCCCTTGGGAACTTTTAGTGCACAGCAGCAGGTTCACCCAGACAGTTAGTGTGCAGCACGCTGGAGTGCTCTAGATTTACACCCCAGCTTGCCGTGCAGACATTGCTAAGGTAGACGTGCCAAAGTGAGCAGCTCCTGACTTTCTAATGCCTGAGTTGGGGGCTTGGAGTCCAATGCCCCAGTGGGCACCGGGAGCTTGACTGCTCAAGCCACAACCCCACCAGGGAGAACTTGCATACACAATGGCTCTTAAGGAGACATCCTTAGCAATTGCTGTGGACAGTTGTTGCATCAACCGCAGCTCTAGCTGCAGGTCTGCCCCCTTCCCTCAACACCCCCAAAGCACCCCAGGAGCACGGTAGCAGGGGACTGTGGTGGCCTGTACATGGAGGCTGCCTCAGGTTCAGGAGTGCCATGACTCACAGTAAGATCACATCTCCAGGAATGCCAGCTCAATAATCGACTTGGTGTGCCCAGGTGCAGCCCAGCAGCGGCTCTCCCCGCAAAGCTTAGAAAGCGCCTCTGCCTTAATCATAGAATCATAGAATATCAGGGTTGGAAGGGACCTCAGGAGGTCATCTAGTCCAACCCCCTGCTCAAAGCAGGACCGATCCCCAACTAAATCATCCCAGCCAGGGCTTTGTCAAGCCTGACCTTAAAAACTTCTAAGGAAGGAGATTCCACCACTTCCCTAGGTAATACATTCCAGTGTTTCACCACCCTCCTAGTGAAAAAGTTTTTCCTAATATCCAACCTAAATCCCCCCCACTGCAACTTGAGACCATTACTCCTCGTTCTGTCATCTGGTACCACTGAGAACAGTCTAGATCCATCCTCTTTGGAACCCCCTTTCAGGTAGTTGAAAGCAGCTATCAAATCCCCCCTCATTCTTCTCTTCCGTAGACTAAACATTCCCAGTTCCCTCAGCCTCTCCTCATAAGTCATTTGTTCGAGTTCCCTAATAATTTTTGTTGCCCTCTGCTGGACTCTTTCCAATTTTTCCACATCCTTCTTGTAGTGTGGGGCCCAAAACTGGACACAGTACTCCAGGTGAGGCCTCACCAGTGTCGAATAGAGGGGAACGATCACGTCCCTCGATCTGCTGGCAATGCCCCTACTTATACAGCCCAAAATGCCATTGGCCTTCTTGGCAACAAGGCCACACTGTTGACTCATATCCAGCTTCTCATCCACTGTAACCCCTAGGTCCTTTTCTGCAGAACTGCTGCCGAGCCATTCGGTCCCTAGTCTATAGTGGTGCATTGGATTCTTCCGTCCTAAGTGCAGGACTCTGCACTTGTCCTTGTTGAACCTCATCAGATTTCTTTTGGCTCAATCCTCCAATTTGTCTAGGTCCCTCTGTATCCTATCCGTACCCTCCAGCGTATCTACCTCTCCTCCCAGTTTAGTGTCATCTGCAAACTTGCTGAGGGTGCAATCCACCCCATCCTCCAGATCACTTACGAAGATATTGAACAAAACCGGCCCCAGGACCGACCCTTGGGGCACTCAACTTGATACCGGCTGCCAGCTAGTCATGGAGCCATTGATCACTACCCATTGAGCCCGACAATCTAGCCAGCTTTCTATCCACCTTATAGTCCATTCATCCATCCCATACTTCTTTAACTTGCTGGCAAGAATACTGTGGGAGACAGTGTCAAAAGCTTTGCTAAAGTCAAGGAACAACACGTCCACCACTTTCCCTTCATCCACAGAACCAGTTATCTCGTCATAGAAGGCAATTAGGTTAGTCAGGCATGACTTGCCCTTGGTGAATCCATGCTGACTGTTCCTGATCACTTTTCTCTCCTCTAAGTGCTTCAGAATTGATACTTTGAGGACCTGCTCCATGATTTTTCCAGGGACTGAGGTGAGGCTGACTGGCCTGTAGTTCCCAGGATCCTCCTCCTTCCCTTTTTTTTAAAGATGGGCACTACATTAGCCTTTTTCCAGTCATCTGGGACCTCACCCGATCGCCATGAGTTTTCAAAGATCATGGCCAATGGCTCTGCAATCACACCCGCCAACTCCTTTAGCACTCTCGGATGCAACGCATCCGGCCCCAAGGACTTGTGCACGTCCAGTTTTTCTAAATAGTCCCAAACCACTTCTTTCTTCACAGAGGGCTGGTCACCTCCTCCCCATGCTATGCTGCCCAGTGCAGTAGTCTGGGAGCTGACCTTGTTCGTGAAGACAGAGGCAAAAAAAGCATTGAGTACATTAGCTTTTTCCACATCCTCTGTCACTAGGTTGCCTCCCTCATTCAGTAAGGGGCCCACACTATCCTTGATTTTCTTGTTGCTAACATACCTGAAGAAACCCTTCTTGTTACTCTTAACATCTCTTGCTAGCTGCAACTCCAGGTGTGATTTGGCCTTCCTGATTTCACTCCTGCATGCCCGAGCAATATTTTTATACTCTTCCCTGGTCATTTGTCCAATCTTCCACTTCTTGTAAGCTTCTTAATCCACCAAAACTGGCACAGGGAGCCAGAATAGGCTTGGGAGGCCCCACAGCCAGCATCCAAACTAGCTGATTCGACTCCTGGGCAGCCCTTATGAGTCTCCAAAAAGCTGTGGGAACCCCAGTGAGCCCAATACTGGTGGGGGTGACCCCAGCAGCTCACAAGGCAGGTAGTTCTTGTGCCTGTTCCCTCCCTCTCGCTGCAGGATCTTAATGCCTCCCAGCCACTTCTGGCTGTACCTAGCCAACACCCAGGAGAGGTGGGGAGCTGTTACGCCCTGTACAGAGGGCCTGAGGCCCAGAGAAACAAAGGCCACCTCCAAACATTTTGGTCTAAGTTACTTACCCAGCATCACATAGAAAGTCTGTCAGGGCCTGCATTCAAACCCAGCTCACCTGGGTCCCAGGCTAATGCTTTAACAATGTGACCAAACAGAAAGTAACTGTCACCTTAACTGAACTGGCCATCCTGCATAACTCAACCACTGACCCAGCTACTAGATAGATAACACAGGAGTGGTGGTCTTATTTAGTCTGCAGAAGAGAAGAGTGAGGGGAGATTTGATAGCAGCCTTCAACTACCTGAAGGGGAATTCCAAAGAGAATGGAGCTAGGCTGTTCTCGGTGGTGACAGATGACAGAACAAGGAGCAATGGTCTCAAGTTGCAGTGGGGGAGGTCGAGGTTGGATATTAGGAAACACTATTTCACTAGGAGGGTGATGAAGCACTGGAATGCGTTACCTAGGGAGGTGGTAGAATCTCCATCCTTAGAGGTTTTTAGGGCCTGGCTGGACAAACCCCTGGCTGGGATGATTTAGTTGGTGTTGGTCCTGCTTCAAGCAGGTGGTTGGACTAGATGACCTCCTGAGGTCTCTTCCAACCCTCATCTTCTATGATTCTGTGATCAGGATTCTGGATTAGGAGCTCAATTCCTGACCTGTACAAGACATGTGATCCAGTGGTTAGACAGGATAGACAAGGAATAGATTTAGCACATTCACTCCCAAAGGCAACGTGGATGAGACCTGGATTCTTTCCCTAGCTCTGCTGGAAGTGACCTGCAACCTCAGTTGTTGTATCTCTAAAATGAGGCAGTGGGGTAGGATAGCTGCCTGTTCCTACAGTAGGGTATGGGACCTCAGTAAAAAGGGCTGTCTGTGTAGCGCTCAGAAATATTATCAGCAGCCAGTGGAATAGGAATCTTGAACTCATGGCTGCGGGGTCCCAGAGCTGTCATGGCTTGCAGTTCCCTGATTGCATCTGTGCAGTATTGCTACAAGCTGGGTAGTGACTGTGTGTGTACAGCCGGACACAGTCTCATGGAGCACTGGAACAAGTCATTTCTGGAGCTGAAGACTAGCTCTCGCTGGGTGCAGACCAGGGATAGGAGTGTTGTGTGACTCTTTCCTCCTGTTCTCTCTCTCTCTCTCTCTCTCTCTCTCTCGGGACAAAAGTTCTATGTTTGATAGGGCTGTATCACAGCAACCTCTTGACCAAATGCCCCTACATGTGCATCATGAATTCTCCCGAGTCCTGAACTGCCATGTCCATTTTCAGTCAATCTGATTTAAATAGGGTTGAAAACTGGGCTTTAAACAGAAACCCTGTTGTCACTATGGAGTTGCTAGCATAACTAGGATAATTCCCAGGACGGGTGTCTGGCATGTGCTTCCTCTGCTAGCTTCCTCATGCTGCTGAAGGGTAAAATGTCTGTTGTAATAATCTACCCCAATTTTGGACTGCAAAAACCAAGCCAGGAGACCAGAGATCCCAAGTAGAAATGCTTAATTCACTACCATGGATCCTTCTCTTGGTTCTCCAGTGATGGGCATATGGCTGCTATTGCTTGCTGTCACAGGTGGGCACTCATTTAATTTAGAAATACAAAAAACTACATTAATGTTCTTTACTGAGTAAACTAGAAATCTGAATTGCTGATGACTTCTTCGAGCAAGAGCTCTGAGGAGTGCTGTTCGGAATGCCTAGGTGAATTTCCTACCTGTCCTCCTAGAAGGGGACCAGAAAAGTGCCTTCCTGAACTGGAGACATCACATAGATGCGTCCATAACTAGTTGGAGTGACCATCTGAGAGATGTTGCACCAAGTCTCCCTTGGGCCCCTCCCATAGCAGTGTCAGTTGGGGAGTCACTAGCATTCGGTTTAGACCACACCTTGAGCCGTGGCTTTCGAAGATGCAGAGAGGCAACACTGCCTCAGCAAACAGACTGCTGGGTGCGGGGTGAACCTTGCCTGCATTAGCTGAAGGGCAAGCTGCTGACGTGGCAGGAGGATAAGAGATGAAACTTTCAGGCTTTCTGTAAATTGAGGATGATGTGTTGGTGGGCTTCCTGTGACTGCTGAGGCTGCCCTGCCTGTAGGCGTTCAGCCACCGTTGCCATGCCCTCCTCTGCGGGGCTAGGAACCCCACAGTGATTGCTACGTGTTCATACACCAGTGCCAGTAGCTGGGTGTGGTAGTTTGTTTGAGGAATTTTCCCTTTGCAAGATCCTCGTGCGGGTTGCAGCATCTCAGATCCGTTCCTGTAGAACTGTTCCACGGTTCTAGGTTTGTACTGGTGCTGTCTGCTTTCCCTTCCCTGCTGACAGCTCTTACACTGCCAGTCACAGACATGCACGGCTACCCCTTGAGGGACTGCTTGGATTGAGATAAGCTACCTCTCTCTGGTAGGTGTGGTGTCTGTCTGCTTTGAGGGAGACAGTGATGGCTACATTAACTTGGTAGCATATCCCTACGTGGAGAGCGAGGCCTTGGAGCAGGATGACATGCCAGAGAGGGACCAGCCTCGGCGTAAGCATTCCCGCAGGAGCCTTCACAGATCCAGCAGTGTCGGTGAGCACAAGGAGGAGAGACCCAGCCTGGCCAATGACAACCCTGAGAGGTAAAAGGACGGGGGCTGGGAACAGTGCAGACTGCAAGCACACCGCTTCCTCATCCCTCGGTCAGCTCTGGGGCTTCCTGGCAGAATAGCTTTCCCTTGCACTCCCCATGTCATACAGTGACTGGCCCCAGGCAGTGATGCAGTGCAGAGCTTGCTGGAGTGTGGTCCCTGGCTCACTTGTCAGTGCGCACACCTGGCTGTCACACACTGCCCACGTCTAGGCAGCATCTCGTCCCAGTCACTGGCCTGGTCCCTCCCTCTCTGAGATATGCTCAGGCTGGAGCCACGAGGCCCCTGGGGACTAGCTGCCACTGTGGTACATTCTTGAAGGTCCCTGGGGCAAGCTCTTTGCCTGCCGGGGTGGTCTAGGGGAAGGTTCCCCTTTCAGCAGCCTGTGCCCTCCACTGATCCTGCTCCTGCTTTGTGCAGATAGGCCCCCTCCAGCATGGAGGCTCTGCTGCAGGCTCGCCCTGGAAGAATTGCTGGCTTTCACTGAGACCAGAGACTGACATTGCTGGGTTGGAGGTCCGGGCGTATAACAGGAGAGGGGATGGGAGGTCTGGTGATGGGAGGTCTTGCCAGGAGAAGGTATTGGGGTCTGGTGCTGTAGTCTAACTCCTGTCTGTGACAGATTAGCTGTCTAGCCAAGGACTCCCTAGCATGCATGTGTTCTCTTCTTTGTGCCAGCAGCATCCAAGAGACAAAGAGCCCCAAGGTGGAGCTGCACATCCATTCCGATGTTCCGTTTCAGATGCTGGATGGGAACAGCGGCCTGAGCTCAGAAAAGATCAGCTACAATCCATGGAGTCTGCGCTGCCACAAGCAGCAGCTGAGCCGCATGCGATCGGAGTCCAAGGACCGAAAGCTCTACAGTATCCTCCAGAAAGCAGAGCCAGGGCAGCTGGCTGCGTCTGCCAGAACGTTGCCGGCAAAGGCTTCCCATCTCTGCAAGGAGTGACTGGCACCTCGTCCTTGGCTAATGCTCAGAGCACACACTCCCTTTGCCATCAACACAAGCAAAACCAGCTGGGCCAAAGACTGGGGCCCCTCTTCCATTACTCCTTCCATCTGTCCCTGCAGCAGTGTCTGTCCAGGCACCTGGGAGGATTGTCAGGTTTCTGCCAAGGACACTGGCAGTGCCTGCTGGCTAGGTGCCATCTGTGTCACCAGGTCATGTCTCCCCTTCTGGTCCCTCTGACAGAGACTGGGCTCATATTTTCCTGCCCGGTGCTACTGCCTTGTGGGCTCTCTCCTTTTCTCCCTACTGGGCTTGTCGTATTCCCCTCTTCTTGGCTGCTGTGTCCCTGACTCCCTTTTGTCCCCTTGTGCCCACTCTCCGGAGTGTGTTACAGCTCCAGGAGTCCCCAGAGAACTCGCTTGGTTCCTGGTGGTTGGCAGCTCTGAGAGATGAAATCTCCTTGACATGTTTCTTAGAGTTCCTTTTGCTGGAGAATGTGGTGCACCATTTCCGATTTCCCTGTGTGCTTGACCTGAAGATGGGGACCAGGCAGCATGGAGATGATGCTTCTGAAGAGAAGGCTGCTCGGCAGATGAAGAAGTGTGAACAGAGTACCTCAGCCACGCTGGGCGTGAGAGTCTGTGGAATGCAGGTACAATATCCCAGGGTTTGTCTGGGGTAGCCTGTGGCACAAAGACATCTTCCCCACTCCTCCTCGAACATCCCCAGCCCACTAGGGGAAAGTACAGCAGGATAGTGCTTTCCGCGGGGCAGTGTTCCTGTGACACTTCTTCCTTCCCAGCCCCTTGACAGCTTGCCACCAGTTGTGTGTTCCAAAGAGTGCATGCTGTTACGCATCACTTCCCTCTCTGTTCCACTGGAATGAGGGAGTCTATAACTTCTTATGGGGTGGAATGGGCCATGGCCTGCTTTGCACAGTAACCAAATGTAGTGAGTGTTCTAGAGAAGGGCTAAAATTCAGCAAGCCTAATTAGTAAGGAGCCTAGCAATTGGTACCTATTCCAGACAGGTCAGTGGTATCTGTGGCCTGGGGTCTTGTCTCAGTAGCATCTCACACACAGTCACAGGCCACTTGTGGCTTCCACTTGTGGGGCGGGCCGGGGGGGGGTTCCTTTCTTCCCTTCTGGGTATGCCCTGAAGCATAAGGAATGAGTGCCCTTGTACTCCTACTCTGGCTAGTGTGATGGGGAGATGCCCTGGTCCTTTTCTGGAATCTGATTCTGCAGCAGTGAGTGCCACGGGTTAGTCGTATGCCACGCTGAGGGGCAGACCCTTCTTAGCAATCCCTCCATTCCGTGTGGCTCAGCTGCTGACACACTCAGCACTGATCCATCTGGTCATGTGTGAAGGTTCTCCCCACCCCGCTACTTTGGACACACTTTGCTGTGCTAACAGATGTGCTGCTCTCTGCTTCTGGAAGGGGAAACCCAGCCTGGGCAGCCTTCAGTATCCCAGGCAGTGTGAGAAGGGAAGTGCCACCTTGCCTGTAAGTTTTCCAGGAGCACCAAAAGTATTGCAGACCTGCCTGCTGTTGAGTCTCAGGAGGTCCCCTCAGTGTCACGCCATAGGGCAGTCCAGTCTTTCTATGTAACTGTGTGTCACTAGCACTTCCCATGCTTCCCACCTAACATGAGCTCTGGTATTCTAGGTCTATCAGCTGGACACAGGACATTACTTATGCAGAAATAAGTACTACGGCCGTGGTCTCTCCATCGAGGGGTTCCGTAATGCTCTCTACCAGTACCTCCACAATGGCCTAGAGTTGCGCAAGGACCTCTTTGAGCCCATACTCGCCAAACTCCGGAGCCTGAAGGCTGTGCTGGAGAGGCAGGCATCCTACCGCTTCTACTCCAGCTCCCTCCTCATCATTTATGACGGGAAGGACAATAGGGCAGGCATGTTCATGGAGCGCAGGGCAGAGATGCGCCTAAAGCGAGTGGACACCTCTCTCCCAGAGAGCCTGCAGGATGACAGCAGCACAGAGCCCAGCCCCTCCGCCCTGCCCAAGGTGGATGTGCGCATGATTGACTTTGCACACAGCACGTTCAAAGGGTTTCGGGATGACCCCACTGTGCATGATGGACCTGACATGGGCTATGTATTCGGGCTGGAAAGCCTCATCAATATAATGGAACAGATGCGGGAGGAGAACCAGTAGGCCTGGGCTGTGCCCGTTCATTCCTACCCTGGTGGCGGGAGCAGGAAAAAGCAAACAACTTTGGTATTCAGTGGTTCGCTTGCTCCCTTGTTTATAACTGTCCCCTAGGCTGGAAGAGCTGTGTGAGGAGTGTGAAGATATCTGCCATCCTGCTGCCCATGTGGTTCTGACTCCACTGGCCTTACCTTCTGGAGGAGGCTCCCAGGGGCCCCACTGGATGATGGGCTCGCTGCTGTTGTGCATCGATCTCTTCATTGTGTGTGCATTCTGGAAGGAGGACCTGGCCACAGGGAAGGGAGGAGTAAGCCAGCCCTTCAGGGTGGAGATGGGGGTTCCGACTGGAATTCCACTGCCTCTGCTCCCCAGAAGTCCCAGCAGAGCCTTTGGTTTGAACCTCTTCTGTCATTTGGAAAGGGCGTTCATTGAAATGAGCCAGAAATATCTATGGGGGCTGATGGGCACAGCACACTCATGCTGTTTCCTATGGTACCAGCTGTTCGTGCAGCTAGCCCTGCCCCAGGGGTGTGATTGATTTGATTGGGGTGTTACTTTGTGATACGACATTTATCTTCTCCAGTTTGGGCATTGTGACAAATCATCCCAAATGGGCAGGAATAAATGACCAAACAAAACCCATTGCAGAGCTGCAGCAATGGGTAAATCACCATGCCCAGTTGCTGTGGGGTCAGTCAGGGAGGCTTTGCTACCACCCCTCGCCACCATCTGCAGCTGGCAGAGAAACTTATGCAGGGCTGTAAGGGCAGGCCTGCCTGCTGGAGTTTCTCTTCCACCAAGGATAAGCATGAGGTTCCTGTGCGATTGACCCTGCCTTGGTGCATTGATCCAATGAGAGTTCAGCTAACTGGCCGGCAGTGGTGTTGACAGCAAGTGAATTCACTCCCCAGCTCTTCCACTGGAGTATATCAAGCTAGTCCCAACCTCAGTGTTTGTATAGCATAGGCACAGCAGCTGGGATGGACGTGTCTTCTGAGCCACATCCAGACCTGGCACTGCAGCACGAGACTGTTGTCTTCTTTGACTCCTCCCAGGGCAAGGCTGACCCCTTCCACACTCTGGAATAGTCCGTCATACTCCCTGGGGTGGGAAAAGGGAAGTGGCTGAGGGGACGGGGTTTCAGCCTTAGCTTGGAAGGATCCTAGTGGAGTTAATGAGGAGGAAGAGTCTTAGCTGAACTGACAGAGGGCTTCAGGCTGTCCCCATCATGTTATCTATTGAGCCCCATGCTGGAGTTACTCATTCGCAGAAGTGCCCCTTCTGTGGGTGGAAGTGGCTGGCTGGCATGGTGACCCCCAGCTGGAAGCACTGCCATCACTACCTGGCCTACCCTCAGGGAGCTGATATCTGCTGGCTTGTGTTAGGGTTGGATACAGCTAAACATTGCTTGGCTATGCTCTGCCCCTATTCTCCACTCCCACTAGTGGATCTCTGTGCTGGGGACTTGAATGACAGCAGGGAAAAGAGGTGCTCTGAGCTAAATGAAAGCATCAGGTAAATCAGCTACATGAAAGCCTGATCGAAGCTGTCCAGTCTCCAAGCTGAGGATGGACACGGTGCCTGTGGCTCAGGGTATTCTGTGTCAGAGGGATTCTCCACCTAGATGTTATTTCCATGACCCTGAGACTAGCTCTTCTAACCCAAACTGTCATCTGCGGGCGAGGGGGCATTGCCATCTGCGGTTGCTGCAGAGAGTGCAGGATTTGGGGCCGTTGGGTCTCAATCCTGTTACTGCTAGTTGGGGGGAAGACAGGAGCAGTGCTTGAGTTTGTGCTAAAACTTAAGACTGCCCTGTCTCTTTACTACTCTTCTGAGCTTGGTTAAAGTCCATGTCCCCCTCAAGCCTTGCAGATGGGGGCTGGACTCTTGGCCATGGCATTAGCATTTGTTAAGTTACTCCTCCCTCCACGTCCATGAGCTCTTCCTCCCCAAGCAGCTGCTAATGGGATTTTCTCAGTGGCCAGGACACAGCAGTCAAAGGTGGGCTGCTGGAAGCAATGCAGTTATTTCCATGGTTGAGGCAAAGAAGTCCAAGTTAGCTGGGCAGAAATGCATTGAGGTCCTTGTGCATTGTGACCAATCAAATCCTAGTCAAGTGGCCTGCCTTCCTCACTGGCCCTGCTATGGCAGGTAGCGTTAATGCGAGGCATTTCACACCAGGGAGGGGACTCGTCCACATATGGTCGCTTGGTCTTTCAGCATTCCCATTGTCCCCCATTCTCGGTATTGTTGAGGGAAGCGGGGATATGTGTCACAGCTCTCGTCTCTCCCATTGGATCCTGCACTGAAGTCCTAATGCTGAGTGTGGCACCTCAGCCATCCTGGTGAGGCTTGTACGTTGGCTTTGGTCCAGTACCAACCCTGTATTACATCCTGGATCCAGGGTCACACCGACATAGCTGGACTTGAGGGGAGATCTTGTCTGTACACCAGTCTCCTCAGTCATAGTGAGGTGTATACACAGATCACTAGCAACATGGTGCGTTCCCTGTTTGGTTTCTTGTGATTCCCCTTGCAAAGTATCTTTGGACCATCCTGACAAAATTTCCAGAACTTGTAAATAGCCTTGACAACGGAATTGTTCTGCTTGTTGGAGGGGTTTTTATTCTGTTTGTGCTTCATGAAGAACCAAAAGAAATGAAGGGTTTAGTTTTGCCAGTGCTGCAGTGTTACATTTCTGCACAGCCTTGCTCAGCAGCAATAACCCTTCCCATCCAGCTGAGTGCAGTGATATGCAGGACATGGCGTTGGATGGGCTTCAGGCTGGGCCGGAGATGAATGCAAGTGCCTTGGACTTCTGGAGGCTTGAGTTGGTTATCTGGCTTAGAGCACAAATGGAATGGCTGTTTTCCTGCTAATCCCTCCTAGACACCATCAACACACTCCTTGTCACCCTTGCCACAGCCTCCTTAATACAGGCGTAACTGGAATTGAGGTGCATAGGCAGAGCTAGTTGTGGGACACTCCCGCAGAGCATACATGATGGAAGTGAGGCACTTTCACGTCTGGCTGTCAATCCAGGGCAAGTTAGTAACTTGAAGGCAGCCCAGTAGGCACGCTGCGTGGGCAGCCCTTGTATCTTGGCACTTCTTTGAACCCAGAGCAACATGGGGCAGTGGAAGTGACAATAGAAAGGCTTCAAGTGGGAGCTGGCCAGGTCAGCACATGAAGAAAGTCTTTTCCTCAGCTGCTCTTTGCAGTTAGACTTCTAGATGATTGCTCTGGACGAACATGGAGCCGTTGCTGGATTTTATCTCCCTCTTGCTCTTGGAGATACAGCATAGAGCTCGATGCTGGCTTTGCAAGCAGCTCTGGTTGATATTTCCAAGGCAGTAAACGTCTCCAAAAGTGAGACTTGCAGATCCATTGGCTCCTGGTAGCCTCACAGCTTGCCCTGCCTTGCAGAGAAGGGAATGAAGTCAACTCCAGGTGTCTGCTTCTGCCCAGGGCTCCTACAGGATGGTCTTGGCACCTTCTCTGTTATGTGGATGGGCTTTGTTGCTGGTTTGCAGAGATTGTTACTTTACTAGTTTGGGTGAAACAAAGTTACTGTTAGGAACTGTAGCCCCAAGCATGGCCAGGATGAGAGCATTTGCTGTTAACACTGTAGCAAGTGTCCTTTCCCTTCTGGGACCAGGAACCAGGAGTCTCTAGATAGCCACTTCTTGAGCAATGTGCCAGCCCCTGGCTACTACCTCTGTCTAGGTAAATCCTCACATTAGATAATTATGTGGTTAGCAGAATCCTCATAGAGCTGATCCTGTTTAAAAATGGGTTCTGTATTTTTCATTGTGGAACTCCCCAGTCATTCCCCAAAGCCAAATGGTTCAGTATTTCGTTGGTTTGACTTCAGAGAACAAAAGAAAAGGTGCTTTTCTCCCCTGCCCTGGGAAGCAGTGTTGTAACTGGTTAACCTACCACAAGGAGGTAGGAGTGAGTTGATGTGATGTAACCCTGACCTAATTTCCCAAGTGAGTGCACCCTTATGTTTAAATGTAGAGGACTGGCTGACCTGGTCATAAATGCAGCTGCTTGGTGTTGGAGTGCAGGGTTACGGGGGTGCTTTTTGGACTGCCCTTTCCTAAAAAACTATTTTGCATGCATTGTACACAGTCAAATCCACTTCAGGTGTGTGCGCATAAATAGTCCTTCAGTCCTGTCAAGCAGCATAACCTGTTTGCCTCCTTTCAGAGCTTGCGAACATTTCACGCCCAGCAGCGTGAACTTCTGTAGTAGAATATAAACGCACTCTGTAGTTGCCTTCATGTAGAAAGATGGACCTGCTTGCAGCCTTTTGGAATACATAGCCAGTCAATCTCTAGCAATAGTATGATCTGCCAGCATTGAGAGCATGTGTAGGTCTATTATCAATGCAAGGGTTTTTCTGCGTCTAGGTCCCTGGTCTTACAAACATGGACAAAAGAGAACAAGACTGTTCTTCCGATAAACACTCTGTGGTTGGGAGGGTAGCAGGGGCTTGTTTTATTGCCTAAAGCCATGAGGATTTGGATGGGTTGCTGCTGTCTTGGGGAAGATGTTGGGGAGTCTTCCTCTTTTCCTGGCCTGGCCTGTAACTTGTCGTACCCTGTAACTTGTCATTGGCAGCTCTTCTTGCTGTGTCAGTGGGAGTGGAGGCTACTTTCCCTAGCTAGCAGCTTTGATGTTTGAGTTGGGCTGGTAAGTGTAATCTCTGTATAAGAACTAGCAGATCTAAGGCTTTGAAGCCTTCCTGTGGAGATGTTGAAATCTGCGTAAAGTACACCTGGCTCCAAAGTGGGTAGCACATTTTGTGCAGTTTCTGTGAATTTGGCCCCTTACGTGTAGTGGCTCTTCTCAACTCTTGTGCTAGAGCAAAAGCCGCAGGGAGCCAGTTCCCTCAGTGCTGGAGAAGGGCATGAAGGAGTTGACTCATCAGCTGTAACTTGCTCATTCCTGCACCCTAGCCTGTGAGACCTCAGGCTTGTGCCAAACAGCCCTGTCCCCACAGAGGACCAAACCGTGACTCAGGGCCCGCCTGCATGCCTGCTGCTCCTGCATGTGTTGTGTTATGGGGCCAATGGAGCAGCAGTAGCTGCTCGAGGATGTTTGCCCAACCCAGAGCTATGTTACCTAATTCATCATATAAAGCTGATGATCGAGATAATGTGGAGGTGCAGTCTGTAGATGTGGCAGCTCCCCAGCATGCACTGCTCCGTTGTGATGCAATCAGCCTGGTTGTACTTCTTGCTGTATAGGCCAAACCTCCATGTTAAAGCAGAGAGCAGTGGCATTCTGACTTCCTGGAGGGGTGATTGTTGAGAATCCAGTCCTGCAACTTCCTCGTTTTATGGTGGGCCCCATCTCCTCATTTCCCACTCCTGGACTCTGCCCAGAACAGAGTCACCCAAACCAGAAGTTCAGACTTCGATGTTTGTATTTGTACTGTTATTGCATGTTTATCTCAGGAGCAAAATGCTTGTGTACTTGAAAGGTCCAGGTGTGGAGGGATCTGTGGCAAGTGTAGAAGGACTTGTTACTGGAGGAAGGGAGGGGGCCCTCTGAAGCAGAGAGCTTTAGCCCTCTCCTGCCCTGCATCCCTTTGGCTTGTCTGGGAGGTATGCAGCATCATATTGTCTTTGAGCATTTCCTGCATATTTTTTTGAATTCTCTTTCAGCCCCACTTTACTGGGCCAAGTCAAGCTTATGGGCATGAAAAGTACCAGTACCTGTACTCCAGACGCTGCAACGTTACCTCTCCTGCTGTCTCTAAAGTCATGTATATACAAATAAAAGCAGTTAGAAATTTAGCAGTGATGTGCACGTCTCTCTGTGCTGTTGTTTTCTCCCACCAGACGTTTCCCAAACTCGTGGTATCAGGTAGGCTGCAGGAGTGCAGTCACTTCCTTATCACAGATAGGGAATGATCTATAAAGACAAAGCTGAATTGGTGGGGGAGGGGATGTAACATACATGCCAAGCAGTTGAGGTGGTGATATGTGGCTTTGCCATCTTTGATCCGAGTACATTGCAGTGGGTATGGTGGGAAAATTGACCAGAGAGGAATCCAGGGACTGCTATGAGAAAACATCAGCCTACGCTTCCTCTAACTGCTGTGCAATCTCAGACACTGCCTGGGAAAGGATCTCCACAGTCCATTGGACATCAGCGTGGCCTTGGTTACGGAGGCACCAATAGTGGCTTCATAGTTAAGGTTGAGTTTTGCAACTTAGGGATTCAGCTTCTTACGGAGGAAGAGTACAGTGTACCCTCCATACATTCTGTGTTAACATCTGTTAATGTTTGAGTTACAATTCAGTAAAAATGGGCACAATTAACAGTTCCCCTTGTCAGCTGTCCCTTCTGTAGCTAACAAGCAGCTGGCTTTTACCTTTCACAGTCCTGCAAACAAGTGCACTGGCAAATTTGAAATTTGGTTTTAATGAAGCAAAGTTCCTGAAAACTGGTTACTCACCTTGTAACTGTTCGAAATGTGTTGTTCATGTCCATTCCAATCAGGTGTGTGCGTGTGCACAGTAGCCAGAAGACTTTCCCCTAGCAGCATCCGTGGGGTTGGCCTGGGTGCCCAATTAAGGGCCCTGCCGACCTGCCACCCCTCAGTTCCTTCTTGCCGGCTACTGCCACAGAGGGGAAGGAGGGCGGGTATTGGAATGGACATTAACAACACATCTCGAAGAGCAACAGTTATGAGAAGGTAACAGGTTTATTCTTCTTTGAGTGCTTGTTTGTGTCAATTCCAATCAGGTGACTCACAAGCCCAAGTTCAGGAGGCGGGGTTGGAGTTGTCCGCTGATTGGAACACCGCTCCTCCAAAGGTTGCATTGTCTCTGGCCTGCTGGGTAATTGCATAGTGTGTGGTGAAAGTGTGGATGGAGGACCACATCTGACTGCTGGATGTGAGCGTATAGCGTGTTGAGACCTTTTAGAAATTGGCTGACCATCGGGTTAGCAAAGACAGAGCGGCCCTCCATACCTGAGTGGAATGCTGCGATGGCGGCCAAGTGAACCCTTACTGGCAACATTGAAAGCCCCTGCTGCTTCAGATGGAGGAGGCAGTCCAGAATAAGTGGCACTGGGGTAGCGTTGGGAGCAAATGGTGCTCTGCCGACCAGATTGAAAATCTCTTCCACTTGGCAAGGTAGGCAGCTCTCGTAAAGGGTTACCTGCTGCTAAGGAGGACTTGTCTAACCTGGTCTGAACAGAAAAGGTCCACCGGGTTCAACCTCGGAGTTTCCATGCTGTGAGGTGCAGCGCCTCAAGGTTCGGATGTTGGAGACAATCATGATCTTGTATCAGGAGGTCGGGAAGAGTGGCAGGGCAACTGGAGCTTCCACAGACATGTCTAGGAGAGATGTGCACCAGTGCTGGCAGGGCCAGGCTGGAGCTATCAATATGACCTGAGCTTGTTCCCTCTGGAGCTTGAGGAGTACCTTGTGAATGACCGGTATGGGCGGAAAGGTGTATAGAAGACAACCTCCCCATGGGAGGAGGAAAGCGTCTGCGCTGGAGACTGGGCTGTGATTTTTTGGAAGGAGCAGAACTGCTGGCACTTCCTGTTGTGTCGCATGGCGAATAGGTCTATCTGGGGAAATCCCCATCTCTGGAAGATTGAATTCACGACGCCTGGGTGAAGGGACCACTCGTGGCCATGAAAGGACCTGCTAGGTGGTCCGCCAGCTCGTTCTGTACACCAGAGATCCGTGTGACATCATCGCTAGCTTTCCCTTTGACTGAACAGGGTGCTGGGATGGAGCCTCTGGTGCCAGCACATCCACCTGCTTCGGGGGCGAGAATGACACCATGAGTCTCAGCAGGTCCTGCGCCGCCTCAAAAGCCTCCGGGGTGGACAGGAGCAGCAGGTGCTCCAAGGAATTCAGCGAGCAGGATGGGCCTGGACTAGACTACCTCACTTGGGCAGGAGTCGACGTAGCCCCTCTCAGAGCAGTGGCCCAACTGAGGTGCCACTGATGGATGGTCCCTGGATCTTGCCGAGGGGAATCAGCCTCTTTCCGCTGTCTTCTGCGTGGTGATTGGGACCGGTGCCGAAGGCTGGAGTGCCCCCGAGAGACTCCATGACGGTCTCGAGCCTTCTTGGAAATGTCCTTTTTCGACGCCGCATCTCTCAAAGACGGTGCTGGAGTGCTCCGCACCGAAGAAGACGTACTGGGAGCAGGATCCCTGGTGCCAGGGTCTGACTGAGGTCAGAGAGCTGTCTCCATAAGGAGGATTTTATGCCACTACTCCCTCTCTTTAAGAGTTCTTGGTTGGAATGCCTGACAGATCTTGCAGTGGTCTTTTTGGTGACCTTCGCACAGACACCGTAAACAGGAGGTGTGGGGGTCACTTTTAGGCATGCACTTCATGCAGTCTTGGCAAGTCTTGAAGCCCAGGGATCAGGGCATGCCCTAGTGACAAATAGGAGGGGGGGGGAAAGTGAGGGGGGGAACCCCCCATAATTGAAACTTATAAATGAACTATCTACACCAACTAGAACTCACTATCTACAGCGAAAAGTGAAAGTACAGCTAAGCTCCTTGCCGAAGCAAGAGCAAGGGGAAGTTCAGCCATAGTCACTGGTGGTAAGAAGGAACTGAGGGTGGCGGGTCAGCAGGGTCTTTTATTGGGCGCCATGAAGGATGCTGCTAGAGGAGAAAATTTCTGGCTACTTTGCACATCCACAAACCTGACTGGAATGGAGATGAGCAAGCAATTGAAGAGCCATTATTCCATCTCATTTATAGTTAAGGGCAGCTAAATAGCATGACATCAGAAGTAACTCAGCCAGTCACCACGGCTAGTCCTCTACAGCTAATTTACCTGTTGCAATGTTTTTGGTTAAAGTGAGTCAAGGGCATGAGGGGGAGCAGACAGGGATGAGGAGTTCTCATTACATTTGAGCAGCTGTGCACAGATAGTGCAGGGGCTTGGCTCTAGGCCCTGCCCTACTTCCACTCTCAGCTTTCTCTCAGTGGGGTGCCCAGGTACTGCTGGACTACCTCAATTCAGTCTTCTCCCCCAGAGAGGGTACATGTGGGGGGATCCAGTTCAGCATTCTGTATGGAGGGGCAGCATAATGTCACCAGTCCCCCTGCGGGGAGTGAGGGAGCAGAAAGTGCACAGGGGCAGGAGCATCATACCCACACTGGGATGGGTGGGGAGATCTTGCCTCACGCAGCTAGTAGCAAAGAGGAAGATGAGCGACCTAAGAAAAAGATTGAGACTCCCTTCCACAGCTGAAGAACTTGAAAAGTCAATTCTTAGACACGAGGCCTGTTGAATGGGGGTTCAGCCTCAGCAAGACCTATAAGTGGAAGCGGAGCCATGGCGGCTCACCTTCACCCACAAGACATCAAAAACCCATGGACTTCTGTTAGGCTTACTTCTAAAAGAGATCCAAAGCCATAAGGGTGAGAAACACCTTACCTCCCCCTCCCCCCTGCTATGGCCACCCCCTGCTAGAGAAACCCCTTGCCTTCCACCCCCTGCTCCAACCTGCCCTGGCATAAACCCCCTCCCCCCCAGCTAGAGAAACACATTGCCTTCACCCCCACCCTGGCACAGCAGCCCTGGGCAAGAAAAACACCTCGCTTTCCCCGTCCTGCCCTGGCACAGCCACCCCAGGCTAAACAAACACCTTGCCTCTGCCCGCCCCCACAGCCTGCCCTGCCCTGGCACAGCCCCCCCCCGCTAGAGAAATAGCTCACCTCCCCCTGCCCTCCATGGCACGGCCACCCCGGGCTAGAGAAACATCTTGCCACCCACCCCCAGAGCCTGCAAGGGCACGGCCACCCCAGGGTTAAAGAAACTCCTCACCCTGCCCTTGCACAGCCGCCCCGGGGTAGAGAAACACCTCGCTTCTGTGCTGTCATGGCGTCACCCAGTCAGTGCTCTGGAACTACTCCATACAAAGCCAGCCAGGACTCTGGGGAAGGATGCCTCCTCTCTCTGAGCATACTGGCACCAGGGCAAGAAGCTTACACAACTTCCACCTTCCTGGGTCTGACCTCGGAGCATTCAGCATCCCCTTCCACACCATGCGCTTCCCACAGCGAGTCTGCCCAGGTGGGGCTCCTGGGAGGTCAGAGGGCCCTGCACCCCAATTCCACACTCAGATGTGACTCTCAGCCAGCCGGTAAAACAGAAGGTTTATAAGGGCATGTCTACACTTACCTCCGGAGCAATCGATCCAGCGGGGATTGAGACATGATAAATCGACTGCTGAGCACTCTCCCGTCGACTCCATTACTGCACCGGAGCGAAAAGCTTAGGTGGAGTCAACGGGAGCGTCAGCAGTCGACAGTGAAGACACTGCGCTAAGTAGCTCTAAGTACATCAACTTCAGCTACTTCAGCTCGCACCCACCTCCCTGCCCCCCAGTGGAGACCAGGCTTTAGTTGACAGGAACATAGAGTAGAACAGAGCTTGCTATCACAGAAATCAGTGTCTTTCAGCCAAGGCTATCGTGGGAGTTCTGGGCCAGATGCCCTGGACTCCCCCTCTTCTAGTCCCCCCCATGCAGACAGCCAGTTTTCAGCAACCAGACCTCTGGCACACCCCTGTTGCTTCTCCTTCTCTTTGTCTTGCTTCCTGGGCAAAAGGTGTCACCTGGTGGCATCCCCCTCCTGGGTCTCGGGTTACATAGGTGCAAACAGCTGGGTTGCCTCACCTGCCCTGAGTGCCTCAGCAAAAATCTCACACCCAATTCCCAACACCAAAGTACTGCTGCAGAAACTAAGTATACTGCAGTACACTCGGAAACACAGTATTAGTACAGGACAGTAAGACTCATATGCAACAAAACAAGATGAATAAAACCTCACTTCATCCCATCTCTCCCCGCTTCAAGACCGAACTGAGGACTGGCTAAAAACATAGATATCATCAATATATGCCAGGGCAAAATTCTGCATCCCCTTGAGTAACTTGTCCACCAGGCACTGGAAGGTGGCAGGTGTGCCCTTTAGGCCAAAAATTAGGAACAGGAACTCATATGGCCCCAGAGGGGGGATAAAAGCAGATTTCAGCCGGACATCCAGATCCAAAGGTACTTGCCAGTAGGCCTTGGTGAGATCCATAGTAGTGAAATAACGAGGCCCTCCTAGCTTGTCTAGGAGATCGTTGGGCCTAGGCGTGGGATAGGCATCGAACTTGGTGATGGCATTAAGCCTCTGGTAATTCAGACAAAACTGGATTGCCCTGTCCTTCTTGGGGACAAACACCACGGGAGAGGCCCAAGGGCTGGAGGACAGCTGGATCACCCCTAAAGCCAGCATGTACTTGACCTCTCTCTCCAGGTCCTGGGCTGTTTTCCCAGTGACCCAGAATGGGGAGCATCTTACAGGAGGGTGGGCTCCTGTCTCCACCTAGTGGACAGCCCAGGTTAGTGAGCCTAGGCTGGTTGGAGAACAGCTGCTGGTAGGAACCCAGCACCCCTCGGATTTCTGCCTGCTGGGCAGGGGTTAGCTGTCAGAGGGGGAATTTATTCCAGTGAAGGGCCGGCACTTGCCTCAGGGAATAAATCCACCAGGGGATCATCTCCCTGCTCCTCCCACTGACCACACATGATCAGTACCAAATTCTCCCTGTCAAAAGTCCAGCGTCATGTTGACATGGTACACCTGGTGGCCATGAGCCTGATCAGACAGTTCCACCACATAGTTCCTCATTCAGCTGCTTGATGACTTTAAAGGGTCCGTTCCAGGCAGCTTGAAATTTGTTCTTCCTCATGGGAATGAGAACCCTCCCCTGGTCCCCACTGGCATAGGAGTGGGCATGCGCTGAGCGGTCGTACCAGACCTTCTGCTTCCCCTGGGCCATAGCTAGATTCTCCTGGGCCAAGTCCATGAGCTCAGCGACCTTTTCCCAGAAAGTCAGTACATACTCCACCACTGATTCTCCATCGGGGGAGCTCTTCCCCTCCCATTCGATCCCTCATCAAGTCCAGGGGTCCCCTCACTCTCCTCCTATACAGCAACTCAAAAGGAGAGACCACAGTTGATTCCTGGGGCACTTCCCGGTACGCGAACAGCAAGTGGGGTAAATACTTGTCCCAGTCCTGCAGGTGTTGGTGTGACAAAGTGGGGATTTTCCCTTGTTATGTTGTATGTGCGCCAATGTGAGTCTTACAGTTTTGCATGAATGATGTGTGTACCTCAGGTTCCATGTGTATTGCACAATGTCTAGGTTGTGGGGAATAACGGTGTGAGACTTTGCAGGGGCTGATCCAGGTGCCTGGATGCTATGGCCTGCCTGGATGCTATGGCCGCCCTCTTCATAACCTGAGACCCAGGAGGGGGATTCGACCCAGGGAATTCCCTTGGCCCAGGAAGAGAGAGAGAGGCCAGAGGAGGGAGCAACGGGCAGGGCAGGGGCCAGGCAGCTGGAAGCAAGTCAGTCTTGGGTGCCGTGGGGCGCAGGGAGAGGACCAGAGCCCTGGCTCTGGGCTCCCCTCCCCACAAGTTGGACTTAGCTGAAAGTCACTGATTTTCTGTGCTAACAAGTTCTGTTCTATGCTGTGTTCCCTGTCGACTAATAAACCTGTTTTACCGGCTGTCTGAGAGTCACATCTGACTGGGGAGTTGGGGTGCAGGGCCCTCTGGCTTCCCCAGGAGCCCCGCCCCAGGCAGACTCGCTGCAGGAAGCACACGGTGTGGAAGGGGATGCTGAATGCTCCAAGGTCAGACCCAGGAAGGTTGAAGCTGTGTAAGCTTCTTGCCATCGAGACAGTATGCTCAGGGAGAGGAGGCATGCTGACTGGCTTTATATGAAGTAGTTCCAGAGCATTGCCCCGGTGACTCCGTGACAACTGCTGGCAGCGGTGGGATAAACTGCACAGAGCATCCTGCAGTAAGTGGCTGGGGAGCAGTAAAAGCCAGGGGCATTAGCGAGAGACGGGTGTGCTGAAGGCTCCGAGAGGTGAGGTGCAGGAGGCGAAAGAGCGTATGGCTTAAGTCCAAGAGAGAGTGGACCCCTTGAGAAGGGCTGTCGCACTGAAGGGGTTCCTCCCAGGGATTGTGGGGAGCTGAGAGAACACAGGCCTGTGACACCGTGACCACTTGGGAACAGCATGAGATGGCCTATAACCATCTCCTTAAGAAGGACATTGTAGAGCTGTGCAGAGAGAGTGGGCTGCACATTGAAAGCTCACTAAGGCACAGCTGAATGCTCAGTTGGAAGAGGAGGATTTTTCTCAGGAGCCGGTTCCTGACTCAGCTGGGGCCGCAAAAGAGGCTGGGAGCACCGGGTGTCCCAGATGACCCCATGTCCCCGACCAGTAGGGGGTCTCCACTAGGTTCCCCATCAGTGGATCTGAGAGGGATGGAATTGGAGCTAAAATCGAAGGAGTCAGAGGACCATGAGAGACAGGGAAGGCGTGAAGCAGAACAGCAGGAGAGAGAGCGGCAGCATGAACTTGTGATGGTTGAGCTGAGAGGCAGAAGGACTCATCCAGGGGTGAGTGTGGATGGATCCCAGGGTGCCAATTCTGCAGGGAACCTCGAGACTAAATTGCTGCCCCAGGTTAAGGAGGAGGAAGATTTAGATGCCTGTCTTGCAGCCTTTGGGAAGGCTTGCAATCAGAACCAGGCTGGCCCTGAGGAAAGCTCCAGTGTCGAGCCCCCTTCCTGGGTCCCAAGGCCATAGAGCTGTTTCACCAGATGGGTGGGGTGGCAGACTGGCTCTTACTCCTGGCCCCAGCCTATATGTCTGTGTGGACTCTCCTGGGCTCAGGCCCATCGGACCCCCACTGGGAGCGGAAGGTGATGGTCAATGGGGAGACATTCCTGGGGTGGCAATATCCTGGGACAGAGAGAACTGTTGTCAGGCCCTAGGTGATGCAGCCTCACCAGATGCTGAGGGGTTGAGTGACCTTGGTGAAGGTCCCAGGGATGAAGCCCCTTGCCCTGCCTCTGGCCCAGATCCCTGTGCACACACTGGAGGTTTAGGCTGGCTGGTAGTTGGGGTTTTCCAAGATATCAGCTGTGACCTCCTGTTCTGCGATGACCCTTGTCTATTTGGGACAGGATCCAGGCCCTGCCCCTGTAACAGCTGAGGATTTGAATTTGAATCCAGGGAACCAATCAGCTGAGATTGAAGTAGTCAGTGAAAATGCAAATGACCTGGCTGGCAGCGGGGAGGGAGCTGCTAAGCTCAAGATACCTGCCTGTCGTAACCAGAGCCCTGGAGCTTGAGTGGGACAGAGAGATACTCCCCACCTCCCTGCACATGGGGGAGGTGGCTCACACTGGCTCTGATGCTGTGAGCAAAGCAGCAGGCTCACAGCCTGCCCTCATTGGGACAGCAGGGGAAAAGCTGAGCCCAGGGGGATCGGAGACCCCAGCTGAGTGTGGGGAACCACAGCCAGGGTGGGACAGCTGCAACAAGGGCTGCCTTGTCCAGAGGTGAAAAAGGCCTGGGACAAGGGTAAAGCAGCCTTGAGACACATGCCTGTCATAGAGGAGCCTTTTCGGAAGGTCACCCTGGACTTGGTGAGGGACGAATGGGAGGGGAAGGGCCTCCCCCGATGGAGAGTCAGTGGTGGAGTATTTACTAACCTTCTGGGAAAAAGCTCGCTGAGCTCATGGGTCTGGCCAGGGAGAACCTAGCCAGGGGCTAAGGGAGGCAGAAGGTCTGGTACGACTGCTCAGCCTATGGCACCGGGGACCAGGTGAGGGGGTCTCATCCCGGTGCAGAAGAATGAGCTGCAAGGTGCCTGGGACAGGCCCTTCAAGATCATCAAGCAGCTAAATCAGGAGAACGATGTGGTGGAACTGCCCAACCGGGCTCTCAGCCACCTGAGTGGGACCAGATCCATGTGATGGAGCCAAAAGTTATGGAACTATAAATTATTGTGTGTGTGAGAGAGAGATGCTGGTACTGGCCGTGTGTGGCCAGTGGGAGAAAGGGGAAGATCCCCTGTTGGGTCTCTTCTCTGAGACCAGAGCTGGCCCCTTGCTGTACTCAGTTCCCCTCTCTGACCAGCTAACCCCCAGCAGGCAGAGATCAGAGAGATGCTGCATTCCAACCAACAGCTGTTTTCTAACCTGCCGGGGCTCACTAACCAAGCTGTCCACTGGGTGGAGACAGGACCCAGCCTTCCCATCAGGTGTTCCCCATTCAGAGAAATGGGGAACACAGAACAGGCCCTGGAGGGAGAGGTCAGAGACATGCTGGCTTTAGGGGTGATCCAGCTATCCACCAACCCCAGGGGCCTCTCCCATGGTGCTGGCCCTCAGGAAAGGTGGGTCGATCTGATTCTGTGTGTCCTATCCGAAGCTCAATGCCATCACCATGTCTGGTTCTTGCCTATCCCTAGGCCTGATGAGATCCTAGACTAGTTGGGGTGGGACTCAGTACCCCATGACCAGGTATCTCACCAAAGGCTACTGGAAGGTGCCTTTTGATCCAGATGCCAGGTTGAAACCGGCTTTTGTCACCCCTTTGGGGCTGTACAAGTCCCTGGTCCTACCTTTCAGCCTTAAGGAGGCGCCAGTCACCTACCAGCACCAGGTGGATCAGTTACTGAGGGGGATGGAGACTTTTACCTTAGTGTACATTGATGATATTTGTGCCATTAGTCAGACCTGGGAGGACTATGTGTCCCAGGTGAAGAGGGGGTTGAGTTACCTCCAGGATTCAGGGCTGACTGTAAAAGTGCAAGGTGGGGATGGCAGAGGTTTCGTACCTGGGCGACAAGGTGGGGAGTTGGCTGCCTAAAGCCAGAGCCACCGAAGGTGGGGGCGAATCAGAGATTGGCCTGCTCCCAAGACTACGAAACAGACCCAGGCTTTATTGGGATGGCGGGGCACTACCAGAGGCTTGTGCCCCACTTTAGCTCTGTGTCAGCTCCCATCACTGAGCTATGCAAGAAGGGTAAGCCAGAGAAGCTGGTCTGGTCTGAGCAGTGCCAGAGGGGCTCTCGCACACTGAAGGAGGATCTGGTCAACGGGCCCAGTGCTGGGAAACCCAGACTCTGACAAGTCCTTTATGGTGTTCACCGATGCCCCAGACACAGGATTGGGCACGGTGCCGAGCAGGCCAATGCAAAGGGTGAGAAACACGCCATCATGTTACCTGAGCAGGAAGCTGCTGCCCTGGGAACAGGGCTATGCAGCCATAGAGAAGGAATGCCTGGCCATGGAGTGGGCTCTTACAAGGCGGCAGCCGGATCTATTTGGGGCAGCGCTTCACTGTGTACACAGACTACTTCGCCCTGCCATGGCTGCATCAGATGAGAGGGGCCAATGCCAAGCTCCTGAGATGGAGACTGTCCTCCCAGGATTATGAGATGGAGGTGGTCCATGTTAAGGGGAGTGCAAATGTTATAGCTGATGCTTTGTACCAGAGAGCGGGGCTGGAACTTCCCCAGGTCACTGGCTAAAGTGACTCCTCTCAGTTCGGACTCGAAGGGGGGAGAGGGTGTGATGAAGTGGGGATTTTCCCTTGTTATGTTGTATGTGAGCCTATGTGAGTCTTACTGCTTTGCATGAATGCTGTGTGTGCCTCAGTTTCCCGGTGTATTGCATCAATGTCTAGTTGGTGTAAATAAGGGTGTGTGACTTTTGCAGGGGCTGATCTAGCAGCTTGCATGGATAATGTGGCTGGCCCTTCATAACCTGTGACCCAGGAAGGGGATGCGACCAGTGACTCTTGGCCCGGGAAGCGAGACAAAAGCTGGAGGAGGAGCAATGGACAGAGCAGGGGCCAGGCAGCTGGAAGCGAGTCAGTCTCGGCTGGCTTGGGGCACAGGGGAAGGGCCAGAGCCCTGGCTCTGGATTCCCCTCCCCACAAGTTGGACTTAGCTGAAAGTCACTGATTTCTGTGCTAACAAGTTCTGTTCTATGCTGTGTTCCTGTCGACTAATAAACCTGTTTTACCGGCTGTCTGAGAGTCACATCTGACTGCGGAGTTGGGATGCAGGGCCCTCCAGCTTCCCCAGGAGCCCAGCCTGGGCGGACTTGCTGTGGGAAGCACACAGTGTGGAAGGGGACTCTGAATGCTCCTAGGTCAGACCCAGGAAGGTGGAAGCTGTGCAAGCTTTTTTCCCTGGAGACAGTATGCTCAGAAAGAGGAGGTATGCTCCCCCAGAGTCCTGACTGGCTTCATATGGAGTAGTTCCAGAGCATCACCCCGGTGACTCTGTGACAGCTGGTTCATAAAGGTTTTCAGCATCATCTTTAGAGTCCCATTGAATCTCTCCTCCAGCCCGTTGGACTGAGGGAGATATGCCAAGGCCGAGGTATGTTGGACCCCACACTTCTCCCACAAGCACCAGAGCAGAGTTGACATGAAATTGGAGCCCTGGTCTGGAAGGGCCTCCTTGGGGAATCCTACTCTGCTGAAAATGGTCAGCAATGTGTCTGTCACTGTGTCTGCCTTGATAGAGGACATGGCCACCATGTAGCGAAATCTACCACCACCAGAATGTATTTTTTCCCTGTCCGAGGGGCCCCTCAGCAAGGCAACACTATGTCTACAACCACCTTCTGGAAAGGCTACTCTATGATGGGCAGGGGCCTCAAACCTCTTTTCCCCTTGTCCCAGGCCGTCTCCACCCTCTGGCAGGGGGGGTCGCAGGACCTGCAGTACTGCTGGACGGCATCAAAGACCAGGCCAGTAAAAGTTACTTAAGAGTCTCTACCTGGTGCGCTGGATTCCCTATTGCCCCGAGAGAGGGACATCGTGGGCCAGGTACAGTAGCCTGCGGCGGTACTTCTGGGAGACCACCAGCTGTCTCCTGATCCCCCCACAGTTCTACTTCTCCTTGGGGAGCCCGTTCCCACTACAGAAATCCTTTCTCCCCTCCAGCCTGCCCTGGCATAGCCCCCCAGGGATAGAGAAACACCTCGCCTCCCACCCCTGCTCTGCCCTTCCCTGGCACGGCCACCCTGGGCTAGAGAAACATCTCACCTCCCCACCCCGCCTGCCCTGCTCTGGCTTGGCCGCCCTGGGCTAGAGAAACACCTCGCCTCCTGTCACGGAGTGTGGGGGAGTCAGGGCCCTGCACCAGGATAAACAAAACCCCTAGCCTCCCTCCAACAACTTCCCCTGGCATAGCCCAACCAAACAAGAGAAATACCTCGCCTCCCCCCAAGCCCTGCCCTGCCACACCACAGCCCCCACCCCCCCCCCACCCCCCGCCACAGCTAGAGAAACACCTCGCCTCCTGCACACCCTACCCTGCCCTGGCACAGCTGCCCCGAGCTAGAGAAACACCTCGCCTCCTGTCACAGAGTGTGGGGGAGTCAGGGCCCTGCACCCCCCCACTTCCTGCAATTCAGGCAGTCAGTAAAACAGAAGGTTTATTAGATGACAGGAACACAGTCTAAAAGAGAGCTTGTAGGTACAGAAAACAGGACCCCTCAGTCAGGTCCCTCTGGGGGGGTGCGGAGCCCAGTCCCAGTTTCTGGGCCTCCCCACATCTCCCCAACCAGCTCCAAACTGAAAGCCCTTCCTACTGCCTCACCCAGCCATACCCCCAGCCCCTCCTCCAGCCTTTGTCCAGTTTCCTGGGCAGAAGGTGTCACCTGGCCTCAACCCCCTCCTGGACTCAGGTTACGAAGGGCAGTTGCCATCGTTTATGTGCTGGCCATCAAGGATCATCCCGCAGTGAAGTCACACCCTTATTTCGCATCACCATCTAGTATTGGTGCAGTACCCCAGGGAAACGGAGGCACGCCCCATGTTAGCAGAAGACAGGAAACTAGTAAGGTTTCAGAGTAACAGCCATGTTAGTCTGTATTCACAAAAAGAAAAGGAGTACTTGTGGCACCTTAGAGACTAACCAATTTATTTGAGCATGAGCTTTCGTGAGCTACAGCTCACTTCATCGGATGCATACTGTGGAAACTGCAGAAGACATTATATACACACAGAGACCATGAAACAATACCTCCTCCCACCCCACTCTCCTGCTGGTAATAGCTTATCTAAAGTGATCATCAAGTTGGGCCATTTCCAGCACAAATTCAGGTTTTCTCACCCTCCATCCCCCCCCCCCCCCCCCAAACTCACTCTCCTGCTGGTAATAGCCCATCCAAAGTGACCACTCTCTTCACAATGTGTATGATAATCAAGGTGGGCCATTTCCTGCACAAATCCAGGTTCTCTCACCCCCCTCCAAAGACCACACACACAAACTCACTCTCCTGCTGGTAATAGCCTATCCAAAGTGACCACTCACTCATGTGGTCACTTTGGATAGGCTATTACCAGCAGGAGAGAGAGTTTGTGTGTGTGGTTTTTGGAGGGGGGTGAGGAGTGGTCACTTTGGATAGGCTATTACCAGCAGGAGTGTGAGTTTGTGTGTGTGGTTTTTGGAGGGGGGTGAGGGGGTGAGAGAACCTGGATTTGTGCAAGAAATGGCCCACCTTGATTATCATACACATTGTGAAGAGAGTGGTCACTTGGGATGGGCTATTACCAGCAGGAGAGTGAGTTTGTGTGTGGGGGGGGTGGGGGGGGTGGAGGGTGAGAAAACCTGAATTTGTGCTGGAAATTAGGCTATTACCAGCAGGGTCTTTCATGTAGGTCCCCACATCTGTACCCTAGAGTTCAGAGTGGGGAAGGAACCTTGACACATGCCCCCTCCAGCCTGCCCTTGTAGGGCCCCATTGGGCTAGTGAAACCCCTTGTCTCCCTGCCCCCCAGCCAGCCCTGGAACGGCCGCCCAGGGCTAGAGAAACACCTTGCCTCCCCCTGCCCAGCCTTAGCATGGCCACCCCAGGCTACAGAAACATCTAGCCTTCCCCCCCCACCACACTGCCCTGGCACAGCCCTCCCAGGCCAGAGAAACCCCTCATCTTCTACTCCCAGCCTACCCTGGCACGCCCTCCCCCCAAAGCTAGAGAAACACCTCGCTTCCCCCCCACCAGAACTGCCCTGGCACACTCCCCACGCCTCCCCCCACCCCCAGGGTAGAGAAACCCCTTGCCTCCCCTACCCCAGGCCTGCCCTGGCACAGCCACCTTGGGCTAGAGAAACATCTTACCTCCCCCTACCCAGCCCTAGCACGGCCACCCCGGGCTAGAGAAAGACCTCGCCTCTTCCCCCAGCCTGGCCTGGCATGGCCCCCCAGGGATAGAGAAAAACCTCTCCTCCTCCCCCTCTGGCTGCCCTGGCACAGTGTCACAAAGTCACTGGGGTGATGCTCTGGAACCATTCCATACAAAGCCAGTCAAGACTCTGGGGGAGCCTCCTCTCTCTGAGCATACTGTCTCTAGGGCAATAAGCTTCCACAGCTTCCACCTTCCTGGGTCTGACCTCAGAGCATTCAGCATCCCTTTCCACACTGTGCACTGCCTGCAGCAAGTCCGTCCGGGCAGGGGTCCTGGGGAAGCCAGAGGGCCCTGCACCCCAACTCTGCAGTCAGACATGACTCTCAGCCAGCCAGTAAAACAGGTTTATTAGTTGACAGGAATACAGCATAGAACAGAACATGTTAGCACAGAAATCAGTGACTTTCAGCCAAGTCCATCTTGCGGGGAGGGGAGCCCAGAGCCCAGGCGCTGGTCCTCCCCCTGTGCCCCACAGCAGCAAAGTATTGGTGCAGTACACTGGGAAACTAAGGTACATACAGTATTAGTATAGGACAGTAAGACTCACATGCAACATAACAAGATGAATAAAACCTCACTTCGTCACATCTCTCCCTGCTCTGAGATCTAACTGAGCAGGGCCACTTTAGCCAGTGGCCTGGGGAAGTTCCAGCTTCCCCCCCGCCCCCCCCGGGACAAAGCATCGGCTATTACGTTGACACTCCCCTTAACATGGATCATGTCACTGAAGGGCTCATGTTTAGTCCATCCACCTGGAAACAGTCAGGGCACACCCTGACCGTTGTGTAGGAGCAACACATTGCTCCGTCCAAGGACGAGGACCAGATATGAACCCTGGGAAGTTAATTAAAGGACAGTAATCGTGGGAAGCTTCCTTGGCCTGGCCTCAAGGCCTGAGAATTAGGATTGTAGTAGATAGAGGCTGAAAAATAAGAATATTAATCAAAGTCATGCATTCCTTTGTTGTGTCTCTTTGCGGTGGAAGTAGGTAATGCGCAGGGGGGAGAAATATAATAAAAGGGAAGGTGGAAAGCTGACAGGCAGCAGCCCATTTTCAGCTGACCAGCTTGCTTGCTTGAATAAATCTGTGTTCTGTCTCATCATTGAACCGCCACAACTGGCGCCCAAACGTGGGGCCCTCAGCACTCACCTCGCCCGGCAAGGGTTTCAGACGCGTCACTCATCCGCTTCGTGGATCCCGGTGAGTATTTTTCATTGTGGTAAGTATGGGAAGCTCCCTCTCTGCTTTGCAAGTGCAACATCGCAATGAGCTACAGTATTTGCTGCGTAAGGCTCAGCATGACTGCCCCGCTCGAGAACTCACTCTCCTGTTACAGGAGGTGAGTGCCCAGTGCCCGTGGTACCCTGAAGCCGGAACCCTTAAGCTAGCGGACTGGGAGCGGTTGGGCCAGACATTGCATGAAGAGCCTCGGGCGCCCGTGCAGGTTTTACATGCCTGGCACCTCTGCCGCGATGCGATACAGCGTGTCGCCTCGGACAGGCCCTCCCTCGCGAGGCTGGTGATCTCGCCACGCCCGTCGGCTCCTGCAGCCACCCCCCCTCCTACCGATGCAACACAGTGTGTCGCCTCGGAAGAACCTTCTCCCGCGCCAATAGAGGGGCTGCCAATTCCGCCACCGCCGTCGGCTCCTGCAGCCATCCCTCTCCCTGCTTCGCCCCCAGTGCCTTTATTACCACCGCCTCCCTTACCTTCCCCGCCGGAGCCGGTGTGTGATTACCATCCCCCCCTAGGACCCCATGCTTCGGGGCCCGCCAGGGGGTCGTCTGCATCTGCTCAGAGGCTTTCGCTGGTGCAACAAATGGTTCACGCAGCGAAGACTCGCTCAGATCTTACAGCAGAGGAGCTGGCTGAGCTGGTCTCAGTTTGTCCGGTGACCTGGCAGAATGACGACCAGGGCAACCCGGTTGGAACCTGGGTTACTTTGCCTTACTCGGTGATTAGAGAGGTAAAGAAAGCGATTCGCGAGTTCGGTCTGACTAGCACGTTTGTGCGTGGTCTCATTGAAGGGCTAGGTAGTGGGTACTCCTTGATCCCTGAAGATTGGAAGGCGCTGTTGCGCATGATGCTGTCACCCAGTCAGTATGTTATTTGGCTTAGTGAGTATCGGCAGGAGGCGGAATGCCAGGCCCAGATTCATAGAGCAAAAGGTGTTATTTATGAGCACTTGGCAGGGGAGGGACAGTTTGTTACCGTTGAGATGCAGACTCAACTCCCTCAGGCCCTCTTCCCCCTCATTTCCACCTGCGCCCAGCATGCTTTCCGGAAGGTCCCGGATTCAGGCAAGCCTACAAAAAGCTTTGTCAGTATCCGTCAGGGTGCATCAGAGTCCTTTCTGGATTTTACCAACAGATTGCAGGAGGCTATCCTCCCACAGGTGGATAACGCTGCGGCAGCTCAGGAGATCCTGTTAAAAATGGCGGTTGAGAATGCGAACGAGGATTGCCACCGTGCTCTCCAGACGGCGCAAGCCTCTGGCATTTTAGAGCTCTCAGACATGCTACGGGCGTGCCAGAACATCGGCACACAAGCCCATAAGGCTGGAGTTCTGGCTGCCGCCCTGAGAAAAACCGGGAGGGAGGGGAAGCGTTGTTACCGCTGTGGTAAGGAGGGTCACTTTCAGCGGGAGTGCCGCTCATCAAAGGCACCCGCTCGACCCTCAAAGAAGTGCCCCAAGTGTCAGAAGGGCTATCACTGGGCTAATCAGTGTCGTAGCGGGTCGGGAAACCGCACGACGGGTTCCCCCCGAACCCAGGGCCAAACGGGGGTGTTTCCCACTCAGACAACTGTTCCTCTGCCTTAAAATCCATAGACTCTATGAGGGCGGCGACTGCTGGAAGTGCAGGGCTTGATTTGATCATGCAGGAGGACACTGATTTTCGGCTGCCAGGGGAGGTCTGCGCCATACCTACCCAGGTGACGGGACCTCTCCCTGCCGGCTTTGTGGGTCTCGTTCTCCCTCGCTCTCATGCTGGGACACAGGGCTTTTTTGTCATCCCCGGGGTCATTGATGCCGACTACACCGGCATTATTAAGGTTCAGGTGTGGACTCATCTTCCACAGTCGCTCCCGCGTGGACGATCAATTGCACAATTGATTTTAGTCCCCTATCAGGTGCCAGCTGCCGAGGATCGAACTCGGGGCGGAGGCGGCTTTGGATCAACGTTGTCTCACTCGCCGTCTCACAGCACGTCCTCTCCACTTGTTGCTCTGACAATGTCAGTCCGCCCCTCGAAACCTCAGTTAACACTTCTCTTAAATGATGTTCCTTTCACAGGGCTGGTGGACACTGGAGCTGACGTTACGGTGATTCGTGATCCAGAGTGGCCGGTTAGTTGGCCTACGGTTCCTTCTAAAGAGTTGTGGGGGATCGGGGGTAGTAAACCCGGGCGACAGAGTTTGTCTTGGGTCACAGTCTCTAAACCGGGAGGCCGTACCCTTGCTACTATCCGCCCTTTTGTGCTCCCTGTCCACCTCAATATTTGGGGCCGTGATTTACTTACAAAGCTGGACACCACCCTCGATATTAATATCTGATGGCTCAAAACCCTCCCTCACCCACATTGCCCTCTGCATTACCCTTGGTATGGCAATCCTTAGAGCCCGTCTGGATTGACCAGTGGCCCCTCCCTCTAGAAAAGCTGAAAGCGCTTCATTCCCTTGTGCAGCAGCATTTGCAGGCACAGCGCTTGGAGAGCTCTACTAGTCCCTGGAACACCCCGGTGTTCGTTATTAAGAAAAAATCTGGTGCTTGGCGGCTGTTACATGATTTAAGGGAAATAAATAAACGCATCCAACCTATGGGCCCCTTGCAGTTTGGCTTACCAAATCCAAATTTAATTCCTCAAACCGATCAGCTCTGTGTGTTAGATTTAAAAGATTGTTTTTTCACCATCCCCCTTTGCCCACAAGATCGCGAAAAATTCGCGTTTACGGTGCCACAATATAATAATCAGCAACCCTCTCAAAGGTATCAGTGGAAGGTCTTACCCCAGGGAATGCAAAATAGTCCAACCTTGTGTCAGCTTTTTGTGGATCGGGCCCTCACCCCTTTTCGTGCCCGGTACCCTACGCTAAAGGTCTACCATTATATGGATGACATTTTGCTTAGTGGTCCCCAGGTCACGGAACAACAGATTGACTCTTTGTCTCAAATTCTCGGCCAAAATGGCCTGTTGGTGGCACCAGAAAAAATCCAACGCTCTTATCCCTACCACTACCTCGGCCATAAGGTTTTACAAACCTATGCTGCTCCGGTTCGTCCGGCACTAACTCTACCTCAACCCCTAACCCTTGTTAAATTACAACAGATTTTGGGTCATTTAAATTGGATTCGGCCCTATTTTCGTCTCCCCACCTCAATGCTGCAGCCGTTGTTCGAGCTCCTACGTGGAGCCCGAGCACCGGGTGCAGTTATTGCCATCACTGAAGAGCACATTGCCTGCATTCGACAAATTAATGCAGCATTGAGTCAGCAGTTTGTGGACAGACCCCCTGAGGTCCGTCCCCTACGGTTGATTCTTCTTGCCACCCCTCATACGCCCACTGCGGCTTTGTTTGTACCCCGTACGAATACAGCCGTCTCTATCATAGAGTGGCTGTACCTCTCCTCCACTCCTCCTCGGAATATTTACCCATATCTAGATGCCCTGTCTGATCTTGTTTGTAAAGCCCGCCACCGTGCAGTGCAACTCACTGGCACTGATTTAGTTGATATTGTGTTCCCCTTGTCCCGTAGTGAATTTGATTCCTTGTGCCACACCTCTTTGGCTTGGCAGGTTGCTCTTTGTGATTATGTGGGAGAAATTTCTTATAATCCCCCAAAAGATCCTCGGTTGGTAATTACCCAAAAGGTGCCTCTAATTGTTCATCGTCTTAGCCACTCTCAACCCATTGTTTCTGCTGTTACTCTTTTTACTGATGGCTCTCCACATCGAGGTGTAGTCACCTATCAATCCGGTGACCCCCCTCGCTGGCATTCTCGTTTTACACTGCCTCAGCGTTCCGCGCAGCGCTCGGAACTGGCTGCTGTTATTTTGGCCTTTCAACTTTTTGCTAATTGTCCCTTTAATTTAATTGTGGACACCCATTATGTTTATCAAGTGATTGATCATTTACCCCTTGCCCTCATTACCCCTCAGGTCGATGCGGACCTCCTTCGCCTATTTTTGTCTTTGCAATATCTTATCTCCACTCGTAATTTTCCTTATTTTGTTGCTCACATTCGCAGTCACACCCCTTTGCCTGGGTCACTCACTGAGGGCAATGCGCGCGCCGATCGCGCGCTACGTGGTCAGGTAAATTCCCTTTTTTCTGACCCCATTGAAAGCCATGCCTTTTTTCATCAGTCTGCCTCTGTTTTGGCCCGGCAGTTTCACATTCCTACTGATCATGCACGTTCCATTGTTCGTTCCTGCCCCCACTGTGCCGCTGCTGCTCCTACTTTCTCTTATGCCGTTAACCCCAGAGGTACCGCAGCGAATCAGCTGTGGCAAATGGATGTCACTCACGTGCCACAATTCCGCCCCTATTCCTTTTTACATGTTTCTGTTGATACTTATTCGGGATTTCTCTGGGCAACCCCACAGCGTGGGGAAGCCACTGCCAAAGTGATTCACCATTTGCTAGCCTGTTTTTCTGTTATGGGTCGCCCAAGCCAGATTAAAACGGATAACGCCCCAGCCTACTGCTCCACAGCCCTCTCCACCTTTTGTGCCCGATGGGACGTCCGTCTTAAACACGGGATCCCTTATAATTCCACGGGCCAAGCCATTGTTGAACGTGCCAATCGCATGCTCAAAACCTTGCTTGATAAACAATTAAAACAAGGGGAGCTGCGTCTCCGAACCTTAGGAGACATTCAACAACAAATGCATATCCTTTTGTTTACTTTAAATAATTTAACGCTGAACGCAGATCAGCAGACCCCCGCGGATCGCCATTTTCACAAATCCGAGGTACTGGAAAGACCGCGTGTCTTTTACCGTCAGCTGCCTGATCCGCAGTGGCTGGGCCCAGTACCTCTAATCACTTGGGGTCGGGGATATGCTGCAGTGTCTCTCCCTGCAGGACCGTTGTGGGTTCCAGCCCGGTGTGTGCGACCGGCACTGAAACAGCATGGCATGGCGCCAGGGGCTGCCGAACCCCATACCGGAGTTTCAGCTGACCTTGGAGGAGAACGCGGTGCCTCCCGGGTCGACAACGGCGGGACGGAAACGGAAGAGGTGTAGCGTCCCAAGCCAGCCCGTGACATGGGGAGCAGTAAAAGCATTGGTCGCCGCGGCTCAACGAAGACTGGCAGCAAACCAACAGCCAGAGACTCCTGAGACTTTGTTTGTGGCGATTCTCGCCCAAATCACTGCTAACTCTGTACTGATTGTATGTCTTTTGTGCCTGCTATTTCCTGTAGGGGTTGGCTCGGAAGCGCTTCCCCCGTTACGGGCCCGAATGACATATAACATATGGGAAAGATTGGCTTCAATAGCAAATGTTACCCACTTTTGTTTGTCTGATTCTGTAGCAGCCGGAGAATTGTTAGGTACATGCCTTATTCCAGTATGTCATCACCCTGAGGAGATAGGGAATGAGACGATGCTCGCTGCTTACGCGAATCTCTCTTCCCAGTACTCTGGCATGGCTAATTGGGGCCCGGCCAACTATACCTTGCCTCACACGGCTATATCCCTCCACACACCGTACCCGGCCGGGGCCAACAATGTCACCTGTGCGCGTGTGGTTAACTGCACTAGTACAAAGGTGCCCTTGGGCTGTCAGCAAATTCCTCAACCCTTTTTAAATTGTTTCCACGCTGTAAATGTTTCATACAATTATGGCCATATCATCCTACCATCAGGGTGGTTTTTTACCTGTGGCTCGCGCACCTTTAGTTATATTCCTGCAAATTTAAGTGATGGCACCCTTTGCTGTCTTAGTAGAAGGGCTTATTTTTTGCTGCTGCTGTGTACAATGTATTCCCTCTTTGCTAAGGCTTTGTAGAGATTCGCCCTGGCAAGCTCCCCGAGTTATGTCCTTGTCTGTTTGGGAGTTAAATTGCTTGCAAAAGCAAATTGACGGCTACCATGAGATGGCCGAGTATAATTAAACAAAAAATGGGGAGATGAAGGGCTCATGTTTAGTCCATCCACCTGGAAACAGTCAGGGCACACCCTGACCGTTGTGTAGGAGCAACACATTGCTCCGTCCAAGGACGAGGACCAGATATGAACCCTGGGAAGTTAATTAAAGGACAGTAATCGTGGGAAGCTTCCTTGGCCTGGCCTCAAGGCCTGAGAATTAGGATTGTAGTAGATAGAGGCTGAAAAATAAGAATATTAATCAAAGTCATGCATTCCTTGTTGTGTCTCTTTGCGGTGGAAGTAGGTAATGCGCAGGGGGGAGAAATATAATAAAAGGGAAGGTGGAAAGCTGACAGGCAGCAGCCCATTTTCAGCTGACCAGCTTGCTTGCTTGAATAAATCTGTGTTCTGTCTCATCATTGAACCGCCACAATGTCATAATCCTGAAACTGGTGACTGCACCTCAGGAGCTTGGCATTGGCCCCTTTCATCTGGTGTAGCAACGTAGATATGGCTGCAACTTTTTAAGGGCCCATACCATGGCCAGACACTCCTTTTTTATGGCTGCATAGTTCTGCTCCCGGGGCAGCAGCTTCCTGCTCAGGTACATGATGGGGTGTGTCTCTCCGTTTTCGTCAACCTGCATTAGCACCGTACCCAGCCCTGTGTTTGAGGCATCGATGAACACTATAAAGGGCTTTTTAGAGTCCGGGTTTACCAGCACCGGGCCCTTGACCAGAGCCTCCTTCAGAGCACAGAGAGCATTCTGGCACTGCTTGGTCCAGACCACGTTATCTGGCTTACCCTTCTTGCATAGTTCAGTGATGGGGTGGCTATGGAGTTAAGTAGGGCACGAACCACCGGTAATAGCCTGCCATCCCAATGAAAGTATGGACCTGCTTCTTAGTCTGGGGAGTGGGCCAATGTTATGCTGATAAAAATACACGGGATCTTTTAAGGGGACAATATGTCATGTTTATTATGAGAACACAATTTGATTTATAACCAGTAGCTAATACCTAGATATACACACACACACACGTGTTCTGCAGCTGCTGTATAGTTATCAGTCCTGAACGTAGCTTGAATCCGTAGCTTGGGTTTGCAGCTTGAGTTCAGAGCTCTTAGCGGCTAACTGGCCAGCAAAGCCAGTCACGAGGAAGAGCTGGGTCTCTGTCGGGCATACACTGATGCCCTTCGATGTTGTCAGCAGAATGTTACCCAAAGTCTTCCATCTCACCCATTCTTTTTATAGGCTTTAGTTTGAACAAGAGCCTATGGGTCTTGCTGTGTCACGCTGCTTCTGGGTGCTGTGTGACTGATCACCCGTCAACTGCAGACATGACTTTCAGCCTGGGACCTGACTTTGATCTTGTTTCAATTGGACCTTTGTTCTTTTCTTTTAGAGTGGACTCTTCTCACTTTATCAGGGCTGTTTGCATCTTCAGCCGTTGGCGTTTGCACTTCACTTTATCAGGACAGGCTGGAGCTGGAGGTTGATTCCATCCATGCATACCTCATTAACACATCTGAACTAAATTAATAAGATTACAGCAGGGTTTTGCAAAATGGAATAAGCATTTCAAAATGAAGTTTTAGTTACAATATGGAGTCTTATCAAAACAAGTGTAATGAACAATTTACAATGTTGGGAGGCAAACAGTAAAACACTCAGTCCGGTCTTCAGCAGCACTGAGGGAGGCCCCCTCCTCCCGCCTGCAATGCCGCAAAAGGCCGGAGCGAGCAAAGGACGCCAAAGTGCTGCTGAAGACCCGGAGCGCCGCCTGACCCGCCGCCCGAGACCCGGAGTGCCGCCGGATGAGTAGAAATTTAAAAGGCGCCAAAGAATTAAAAAGGCGCCACTTCTGCTCGGTGGGGGAGCGTCCGCTGCCCCACTCCCCCCACTAGCTACGCTACTGCCAGGAACTCGTATGGCCCCAGAGGGGGGATAAAAGCAGATTTCAGCTGGGCATCCAGTTCTAAAGGTACTTGCCAGTAGCCCCTGGTGAGATCCATAGTACTCCTCACTTAACATTGTAGTTATGCTCCTGAAAAATGTGACTTTAAGTGAAACGATGTTAAGCGAATCCAATTTCTCCATAAGAATTAATGTAACGGGGTGCGGGGGGCTTGTCAGACCTAGGCATGGGGTAGGCATCGAACTTGGTGATGGCATTAAGCCTCCGGTAATCCACACAAAACTGGATTGACCCATCCTTCTTGGAGACCAACACCATGGGAGAGGCCCAAGGGCTGGAGGACGGCTGGATCACCCCTAAAGCCAGCATGTCCTTGACCTCTCTCTCCAGCTTCTGGGCTATTTTCCAAGTGACCTGGAATAGGGAGCATCTTACAGGAGGGTGGGCTCCTGTCTCCACCTGGAGAACAGCCAGGTTAGTGAGCCCAGGCCGGTTGGAGAACAGCTGCTTGTAGGAACCCAGCACCTCTCAGATCTCTGCCTGCTGGGCAGGGGTTAGCTGGTCAGAGGGGGAATTGATTCCAGTGAAGGGCCAGCACCTGTCTCAGGGAATAAATCCACCAGGGGATCATCTTCCTGCTCCTCCCACTGGCCACACACGATCAGTACCAAATTCTCCCTGTCAAAATATGGCTTCATCCTTTTGACATGGTACACCCGGTGGCTGTGAGCCCGGTTAGACAGTTCCACCATATAGTTCACTTCATTCAGCTGCTTGATGACCTTAAAGGGCCTGTTCCAGGCAGCTTGTAGTTTGTTCTTTCTCACGGGAATGAAAACCGTCCCCAGTGGCATAGGAGCGTGCATGTACTGAGTGGCCATACCAGACCTACTGCTTCCCTTGGGCCCTAGCTAGATTCTCCCCGGCCAAGTCCCTGAGCTCAGTGAGCTTTTCCCAGAAATGTGGTACATACTCCACCACTGATTCTCCATCAGTGGAGGCCTTCCCCTCCCATTCATCCCTCATCAAGACCACGGGTCCCCTCACTCTCCTCCCACACAGCAACTCGAAAGGAGAGAACCCGGTTGATTCTTGGGGCACTTCCCGGTATGTGAACAGCAGGTGGGGTAAATACTTGTCCCAGTCCTGTGGGTTCTGGTTCATAAAGATTTTCAGCATCATCTTTAGGGTCCCATTGAACCTCTCCACCAGCCCGTTGGACCAAGAGGCCCAGGTGTGTCGGACCCCACTCTTCTCCCACAAGCACCGGAGCAGAATTGACATGAAGTTGGAGCCCTGATCTGTAAGGACCTCCTTGGGGAACCCCACTCTGCTGAACATGGTCAGCAATGTGTCTGCCACAGTGTCTGCCTCAATAGAGATCAAGCCCACTGCCTCAGGATAGCGAGTAGCGAAATCTACCACCACGAGAATGTATTTTTCCCCTGTCCGAGTTGTCTTGCTGAGGGGTCCCACTATGTCCACAGCCACCTCCTGAAAAGGCTCCTCTATGATGGGCAGGGGCCTCAAAGCTGCTTTCCCCTTGTCCTGGGGCTTCCCAACCCTCTGGCAGGGGTTGCAGGACCTGCACTACTGCTGGATGGCATCAAAGGCCCCGGGCCAGTAAAAGTTCCGTAGCAGCCTCTGCCTGGTGCGCTGGGTTCCCTGGTGTCCCGAGAGAGGGACATCATAGGTCAGGTATAGTAGCCTGCAGCAGTACTTCTGGGGGACCACTAGCTCTCTCCTGATCCCCCACAGTTCCACCTCCCCTTGGGGAGCCCATTCCCAGTACAGGAATCCCTTGTCCCACAGGAATCTTTCCCAGCTGCCTTCCTGCAGGGGTTTCACCGTGCTGTGGCCAGCAAGTTCCCCAGCTTTTCTAAGGAGAGCTCCTTCCACAGCTCAGCCTGGAATTCAGCGGCTGGGGAAGGGGTGGGGACTTGCGCCCTCTCAGTGACTGGGTCAGAGGCTGCAGCCCCGCCAAGTCCTGTCCCCAGTGGCTCCTTTCCCGCTGAGGTAGGGACCTGCACCCCCGGCAGAGCACCACCCCCAGTGTCAGGGCAGAGTGCCCTTCTCTGGCTCTGGCTATGGGTGATGACGAGGGTGCTCTGGGGGCCGCCCAGCCAATCTGCCAGGTCACACCCCATCAGCACCTTGGTCGACAACTGATGGGGCACCCCCACATCTTTGGGCCCCTTCTCGGCCACCCATTTCAGATGTACCCTCACCACGGGTACCTGAAATGGGGGGGCCCGCACACACCCATCAGAGTCAGGTAGGTGTTGGGCACCACCCGGTCTGGGGCCACCACCTCGGGCTGGGCCAGCATCACCTCAGCACCCATGTCCCGGTACCCAGTGACCTGCTTCCCATCCACCTCTAGGGGAATGAGGCACTCGCTCATCAGGGGCTGCCCCACACCTACCCTGTAGACAGAACTTTGAATCCAGAGCATCAAGCCTTCCCGAGTAGCTGGCTCTTGGGCCATTGCTAAACTGCCAGCCCCTCCTGCCTGGGGAGCCAGCCCCTCCTCTGGCTTGGCTCCCACCCAGTTAACTCTTTGAGGGCTCGGTTTGCTCATCCTGTCCCTGAGCTTTTGGCACTGGGCCCATCTGTGGCCCCTCTGCCCATAGTAATTACACCTCAAGTCCTGTTGATCCCCTGGGGCTGGTCGGTCACTGTACTTCTTGGGAGGGATTTATCCAAGTCCCCCTTCAGGGAAGCCCCTGGGTGACTCCCCTTCTGCACTGATGTGGGCCTGTCCCCCTGGTGTTCCATTCCATATCCCGACCTGCTGTCTACAAACTTGTCAGCCAGCAGCCCTGCACGGGGCAGGTCCTTCGGCCTCTTCTCCACCAGCCACATCCGCAGGTCACGGGGACAGATGTCATATAGTCGTTCTAGCCCCACCAGTTCAATAATGTCCTCCTTGGTCTGGACCCCAGCCCCATTCACCCACTTGTGGGTGTATTCCTCCATCAGGGTAGCCAGTTCCAGACAGGTCACCCCTTGGGTCTTCTGCATACTCTGGAACCTTTTCCTGTACACCTCGGGGGTCAGCTCAAACGTGCGCAGCAGGGCTTGTTTCAACAGTTCAGTCTTCTGCTTCCACCTCATCCATCTGCCTGAACATCCCTATGGCCTTGGGACCCAGTAAGGGGGTGAGATGCCAAAGCCTGTCTGCAGGGTCAACCTGGTGCACATTGCAGGCCTTCTCAAAGGCAGTGGGGAAGGCATCTATATCATCCCCTTCCTTAAACTGAGGTAGCACACTTATATCAGAGTTCCCTGTGGGCTTAGCCACCCTGGACTCATCCCCACTCACCCCAGCAGGGGTCCCTCTGATTCTCAGCTCCTTCATCACCAGTTCATGCTGCCTCTGTCTCTCACGGTCCTCCTGTTCCTTCTCCAGTCCTTCCGTTCCTTCTCACAGGCCTCCAGCTCTTTAAGTTTCTGTTCCATTTCCAACTCCAACCATCTCCGCTCCACCAACAGGGAACCTGGCTGTTAAGATCCCCTGCTGGTCTGGTAGGTGGGTCCTGGGATCGTCTGGCTGCTTTCAGCCTCTCCCGCATCCCCGGTTGGGTCGGTGGCTGGGATGACCCCTGGGGCTGCCGGGCTGCTCCCAGCCTCTCTCACAGCCCCAGCTGGGTCAGGAACCGGCTCCTTAGAGTGGTCATTCTCTTCCAACTGAGCAATCGGCTGTGCCTTGGTGAATCTTCCAATGCGCAGCCCGCTCTCGCTGCACAGCTCTACAATGTCCTTCTTAAGGAGATGGTTATAGGCCATCTCCATGCTGTTCCCATGTGGTCACGGACTCACTGGCCTGTGCTCTCTCAGCTCCCCACGGTCCTTGGGAGGAACCTTTTCAGTGCCACAGCCCTTCTTGGGGGGTCCACTCTCTCTCGGGGTTAAGCCATAGGCTCCTCTGCCTCCTGGAACCGCACCTCTCTGAGACTTCAGCACTCCTGCTAATCCCCCAGCTGCTAATCCCCCTTCGTTCTATTGCTCCCCAGTCACTTACTGCAGGATGCTCTGCTCACGGGGTGCAGTTTGATCCCACCTTTGCCACCAGATGTAACTGAGTCACCAGGTCAATGCTCTGGAACTATTCCATATGAAGCCAGTCAGGACTCTGGGGGAGCCTCCTCTCTCTGAACATACTGTCTCCAGAGCAAGAAGCTTACACAGCTTTGACATTCCTGGGTCTGACCTCAGAGCATTCAGCATCCCCTTCCACACCGTGCGCTTCACGCAGCGAGTCCACACAGGCAGGGCTCTTGGGGAAGCCAGAGGGCCCTGCACCCCACCTCCGCAGTCAGATGTGACTCTCAGCCAGCTGGTAAAACAGAAAGTTTATTAGTTGACAGGAACACAGCGTAGAACAGAGTTTGCTATTACAGAAATCAGTGACTTTCAGCCAAGTCCATGTTGGGAATCCTGGTCCAGACGCCGACACCCCCTATTGCTCCTCCCCCTTCTCTTTGTCTTGCTTCCAGGGCAAAAGGTGTCACCTGGTTGCATTCCCCTCCTGGGTCTCAGGTTACATAGGTGCAAACAGCTGGGCAGCCTCACCTGCTGTGAGGGCCTCAGTAAAAATCACACACCCAACTCCCACCAGCTAAGTATTGGTGCAGTACATAGGGAAACTAAGTATTAGTGCATGACAGTAAGACTCACATGCAACATAACAAGATGAAGAAAGTCCCACTTTGTCACACACGGCCGCCCCAGGCTAGAGAAACACCTCGCCTCCCCCCACACCCACAGCATGGCCACCCCGAGCTAGAGAAACACCTCGCCTACCCCCGCAGCCTGCCCTTCCCTGGCACAGCCCTCCCACCCCCCCCCAAGCTAGAGAAACCCCTCACCTCCTGTGACGTAGGGAGTAGGCGTAGGGAGTATTGACCTGGTAATGTTGCATAGGCGTTTTACTAGTTTACTGTCTTCTGCTAACACGGGGCGGGCCTCCGTTTCCCTGGGGTACTGCACCAATACTAGATGGTGATGCGAAATAAGGGTGTGACTTCACTGAGGGATGATACTTTACATCCAGCATGTAAACGATGGCGGCTTCCCTTCATAACCTGAGCCCAGGAGGGGGTTGGCAGTGTGGACAAAGGTTGGAGGAGGGGCTGGGGTGTGGCTGGGTGAGGCAGTCGCAAGGAGTTTCAGTTTGGAGCTAGCTGGGGAGATGGGGGGGGAGGCCCAGAACCTGGGTCTGGGCTCTCCACCCCGCAAGAGGAATCTGACTGAGGGGTCCTGTTTTCTGTACCTACAAGCTCTGTTTTAGACTGTGTTCCTGTCATCCAATAATACTGGCTGGCTGAGAGTCATGGTGAATAGCAGGAGGTGGCGAGGGTGGTGCAGAGCCCTGACTCCCCCACACTCCGTGACACCCTCCCCAGCCTGCCCTGGCATAGCCATCCTGGGCTACAGAATCACCTTGTCCCGCCCCCCCACCCCCCCCACCCCAGCCTGCCCTAGCACTGGCCCACCCCCCCCCGGGCTAGAGAAACACCTTGCCTCCCCTCACCCCCCAGCCTGCCCTGGCACAGCCATCCCAGGCTAGAGACACACCTCACCTCCTGCCCCAGCCCTGCCTTGGCACGTCACTACTGGGTTAGAGAAACACCTGCCTCCCTCTGGCCCCAGCCCTGTCCTGGCATGGCTGCCTCAGGCTAGAGAAACCCCTTACTTCCCACCACCCTAGCCTGCCCTGGCACGGCTGCTCCAGGCTAGATGAATACTAAACCTCCCCACCAGCCCCCACATCCTGCCCTGGCACGCCCCCCACCCCGACCCCAGGGTAGAGAAATACCTTGCCTCCCTCCCACCCCTGCCCTGCCCTGGCATGGTCGTCCTGGGCTAGAGAAACACCTTGCTTATCACCCCCAACCTCCTCTGGCAAGGAAGCCCCAGGCTAGAGGAACACCTCATCTCCCTCCATCCCCCAGCCTATGCTGGCACAGCCCCCTGGGCTAGAGAAACACCTCGCCTCCCCTCCACCACCACCCTGCCCTGCCCTGGCACTTCCCCCCCCGGGATAGAGAAACACCTCACCTCCCCCTGTCCCCCAGCCTGCCCTGGCACGGCCACTTGAGCTAGAGAAACACCTCACCTCCCCCTGCCCTTCCCTGGCACTTCCACTCTGGGCTAGAGAAACACCTCGCCTCCTCCCCCCCACATCCTGCCTTGGCACTTCCCCCCCAGGGGAGAGAAACACCTTGACTCCCACCTCCCGCCCTGACCTGGCATGGTCCCTCCAGGCTAGAAAAACACCTTGCTTACCACCCACAACCTCCTGTGGCATGGCCACCCTAGGGTAGAGGAACACCTCACCTCCCCCCATTCCCCATCTTACTGAGCTGGTTATAGGCTGTTTCCATGCTGGTTCCTTCAATTCTCGTTTTATCGCTGGCAGCCACTCACTGCAAAGTGCCTGCGCTCGCAGCCAACTCTCAACAGGGTGCATCCACAAACCATCCTCTACTACCAAGTTGTCATGGACTCACAGGTGGGGCACACTCTTGGCCCTGTACGGTTCCTGGGGGGAACCCCCTTCAGTGCGACAGCCCATCTCAGGGGTCCACTCTCTCTCAGGGGTTAAGCCCCTCCGCCTCCTGGAACTGCACCTCTCTGAGCTTTAGCATGCCTGTCTCTCGCCGTGGGCCCCCTCAGGAAGTCCACTCCTCGCTCTGGCCCCCCAGGGCCTCCACTCCCAGAGGGAATAATGCAACTCTGTTCTCTAGACCGGAGCGACTCTCAGCCAGTGTAAAACAGGAGCGTTTATTGAGCGTCTGAACACAGCATAGGAAACTCTCAGGGCCCTCAGGCCTGGCCTCCCTTAGCACAGTACCTTTAAGTCTCCCCTGCATCCAGATAGGCTCTGCCTGATCTCTCCCCACAGTCCAGAGACCCTGCAGGGCATCTGTGACATTCCTCTCTGGTGTTATCTGGACCGGTGATCTGCTAGGTCACTCCAATCCCTGACTCTGGGAGCCAGCCTTACCTTGCTCTGCTGTTAGAACCCCCCACTCCTGGGCTGTTCACACACGGCATCTAGCTTGTAAGCTGCTCCTTGGATTGTACGACTGAATGACACTAGCCAATATCTCCGGTCCCAGACACAACCCTGGAACCTCCGTCTTGCAGTGTCCAGTTATGCCTGCTGGACACTGCAAATTTATATGACTTCGTCAATTTAACAAAGAAATTGATATGTATCAGGGGAGCCTCTGACACGCTTCAAACCAAATGCACTGCTTCAGGTAGAATAAACAAACAAATTTATTAACTATAAAGTTTGACTTATAATCACTTAAAATCTAAGCATAACAAGTCAGATTTGGTCAAATGAAATAAAAACAAAACACATTCTAAGCTGATCTTAACACTATCAATGCCCTTATAAACTTAGATGCTTCTAACCACAGGCTGGCTGGTTGCTCTTCAGCCAGGCTCTCCCCTTTGATCAGTGCTTCAGTCGCTTGGTGGTGGTGGTGTCTGTAGATGTAGGTGGAAGAAAGAGAGAGCATGGCAAATCTCTCTCCCCTTTATCATGTTCTTTCTTCCCTCTTGGCTTTGTCCCGCCCCCTTCAGAGTCAGGTGAGCATTATCTTGTCGCAGTCCCAAACTGACCAAAGGGGGGGGGGGGTAACTCCCTCGAGAGTCCAACAGATTCTTTTGTTGCTCTCTAGGCCAGCGTCCTTTGTTCCTGTGAGGCTGGGCTGGGTTTGTCCCACACATGCCCTGATGAGGTGTGAACTGCCTCTCAGCTCTTGGAGTGTTTTTGCCTGGGCTTATTTAAAGTCATGAGGATACATTTTCAGCCTCATAACTACATACATGAAATTATAACCTATAACCTTATTATAACATTACTGTAACAACCATGCTCAGTGCATCATGAGCCTTCTGAAGACACTTGACATGACAACTTTGCATTGGATACCACACAATCATTTTACAAGGATGAACATGGGGGTGTTGGGTGTTCCCCCGAGGTACAGAGCATCACACCTCCCCTCTTAGTTTACTGCAAGAGGGTTAGTCACTGACTAGCTCGAAGGCAGTTTGTGTTATAGTTCTCTTGGCATCCAGCCATTAAGCCCATGAGGCAGCGTCCCTCAGTTTCCCCATTCACACACAGCAAAACAGGTTTTTATGGTTTCTCTGCCATGGTAAGCTTTAAGTCTGTTTACAAGTATTTATTGAAAAGTAGCATTATAATAAGGTTTAACATCTGTGTCAAAATTCTTATCCCCAAAACTTAACATTAATACCAACATTTTTATCACAGACGTGCATTTACAAGTATCTTTATGATACTGCTCCCTCTGTTCAGATAGTGTAGTTTGAGGTTAGTTTGTTCATTATCTATGGTGTCCTTTGACTCTTTCCCATGTAATCAGTCACTGGCTCTTCCTTCCCTCCAGTGTTCCCCTCTGTGTGGGCTCTTAATTTAATCATGTTTCTGGAACTTTGGTGCATCAGGGTGTAATAAATGAAGGGGGAGGGGGTAGTTCTGTTTTATGGACACCCAGCCAGCCAGTTAGCTATAAAATCCCTGTTAGTAGCTGTTTTCTACTTGCTTTACCTGTAAAGGGTTAAAAAAGCCCACAGGTAAAAGGAAGGGAGTGGGCACCTGACTAAAAGAGCCAATGGGATGCCTAGAACTTTTTAAAATTGGGAAAAAACTTTCCCTTTGTCTGTCTGTTATTGTTCTCTGGAGAGAGGAGACACAGAGCAGCAATGCTTTAAGAAGCTAAACCAGTATGAAAAATCATCAAATCATACCTAGGACTTGCTTATCTGAAACCCCAGATATGTAAATAAATCAGGAATTGTCTAGGAAGCTGTGATTAGGGTTATTTCTTATTGGCTTGCGGACTCCTCTGTGCTAATCCCCAAATGCTTTTGTTTTGCTGGTAACCATTAAGTTAGACCTCAAGAAAACAATTCTTGATGCTTAATTATGATATTTGCTCTTTTAAAATCTAGCAATAGCCTAAGTTCCAAATGTATTTTCTTTCTTTTTGTTTTTAATAAAATTTACCTTTTTTAAGAACAGGATTGGGTTTTTTGTGTCCTAAGAGGTTTGTGCATATGCTGTTTAATTAGCTGGGGCAACAGCTTATTTCCTTTGTTTTCTTTCTCAGCTCTTCCCCAGAGAGGGGATGAAAGGGCTTGAGGGTACCCCACAAGGAGGAATTCCCAAGTGCACCTTCCTGGGTCCCAAGGGGTTTTTTTTTGCACTTGGGTGACGGCAGCATCTACCCATCCAAGGTCAGAGAGAAGCTGTAACCTTGGGAGTTTAATACGAGCCTGGAGTGGCACATATTAATTTTTAGAATTTTCGCGGGCCCCCACCTTCTGCACTCGAAGTGCCAGAGTGGGGAATCAGCCTTGACACGGTGGCAGAGCGATGGGATCATTTTGAAACAGAAGCACAGATCGCAGGATTTTAAGAGGACAGTTTTCCTTTTGGCAGCCTGCAAAGCCAGGGAGGTTTCTTTTCTTTTCTTTTCTTCCTGAGGGCGAACAGGCATGAAAAGGGTTCAGCCTGCCATGCCAGGGAGTCCAACAAGCAGTTTATTTTTTTTCCCTCTAGCTTCATGGCAACGAAATAGCGAGGCTAGAGTAGGGCAGCCTGTGCATGAGGTTGAGGTCAGGCACTGAAACCTTAGAAAAACCAGTCTTCCCAAAGCGGCACACCACGAAGAAGACAGACCCAGATCAAGCCCAGACATCCAGCTCCATGATGGAAATGCAGGGGAATGGGGGAATGGGGACTTCCCAGGGGGGAAGGATCAGCCCTCCCCCAACCTAGATCCCGGTGCTAGGATGGAGGGATGTCCGTAACTCAGGCTGAGTTCTAACTGAGGCAGAAAGGAATTTCTTCCTAGAGATGAAGCGCTTGGAGGTGGAAGCAGAGACGAAGCACTCGGAAGTGGATGCAGCGTTTGGAGGCAGAAGCAGAGATGAGGAGACAGGCGAAGCACTTGGAAGTGGAGCTGAAGCACTTAGAGCTGGAAAGGGCTAAGCTGGATCAATCAGGTAGCCCTAATAATCCTTCTCCAGTACCGCTCCCCATTCCAAGAAATTCCTCACATACAAGGTAGCGATGACACAGAGGCCTTTTTAGAAAATTTCTAAAGGGTCTGCCTTGGATACAACATCCCTACAGACCAGTATATCATAGAATCATAGAATATCAGGGTTGGAAGGGACCTCAGGAGGTCATCTAGTCCAACCCCCTGCTCAAAGCAGGACCAATCCCCAATTAAATCATCCCAGCCAGGCCTTTGTCAAGCCTGACCTTAAAAACTTCTAAGGAAGGAGATTCTACCACCTCCCTAGGTAACGCATTCCAGCGTTTCACCACCCTCCTAGTGAAAAAGTTTTTCCTAATATCCAACCTAAACCTCCCCCACTGCAACTTGAGACCATTACTCCTTGTCCTGTCCTCTTCTACCACTGAGAATAGTCTAGAACCATCCTCTCTGGAACCACCTCTCAGGTAGTTGAAAGCAGCTATCAAATCCCCCCTCATTCTTCTCTTCTGCAGACTAAACAACCCCAGTTCCCTCAGCCTCTGCTCATAAGTCATGTGTTCCAGACCCCTAATCATTTTTGTTGCCCTTCGCTGGACTCTCTCCAATTTTTCCACATCCTTCTTGTAGTGTGGGGCCCAAAACTGGACACAGTACTGCAGATGAGGCCTCACCAATGTCGAATAGAGGGGAACGATCACGTCCCTCGATCTGCTCGCTATGCCCCTACTTATACATCCCAAAATGCCATTGGCCTTCTTGGCAACAAGGGCACACTGCTGACTCATATCCAGCTTCTCGTCCACTGTAACCCCTAGGTCCTTTTCCGCAGAACTGCTGCCTAGCCATTCGGTCCCTAGTCTGTAGCTGTGCATTGGGTTCTTCCGTCCTAAGTGCAGGACCCTGCACTTCTCCTTATTGAACCTCATCAGATTTCTTTTGGCCCAATCCTCCAATTTGTCTAGGTCCCTCTGTATCCTATCCCTGCCCTCCAGCGTATCTACCACTCCTCCCAGTTTAGTATCATCCGCAAATTTGCTGAGAGTGCAATCCACACCATCCTCCAGATCATTTAGGAAGATATTGAACAAAACCGGCCCCAGGACCGACCCCTGGGGCACTCCACTTGACACCGGCTGCCAACTAGACATGGAGCCATTGATCACTACCCGTTGAGCCCGACAATCTAGCCAACTTTCTACCCACCTTATAGTGCATTCATCCAGCCCATACTTCTTTAACTTGCTGACAATAATACTGTGGGAGACCGTGCCAAAAGCTTTGTTAAAGTCAAGAAACAATACATCCACTGCTTTCCCTTCATCCACAGAACCAGTAATCTCATCATATGGTGGAGCTGAGGCCACAACTCAGTGGACCCTTAGCAGAGGTGGCAGCTGAAATGCCTAAAGAACCCATTAACTAGTACAAACTTTTTAAGCAAAAGGCCAGAATTAGGATGGGGCTAACACCCGACCATGCCCATCAGTGGTTCAGAGCCCTAAGGTGGAAACGAGATGTGGCATTTTCCCAACACGCCTACCACTTTGTTAAAAATAGGGATGCCTGGACATCAGGAGCAAATGTTGAGTCTCTGAAAGATCTGTCTCTCCTTATACAAATGGAGCAGTTCTTTTAGAGGGTGTTCCTGAGGAAATAGGAAGGTACATCCTAGATGGGAAGCCCAAAACTGTAATCGAGGTAGGGGAGATTGGAGTCAAATGGGTGGAGGTGGCGGAGAAGAAGAAAGCTAGTAGCAGTTGGAGCGGATACCAGAAGGGGCAACCCGAGATGACACCCCACCATCGGAGTCAGCCCAAGGCCCCACCTCGCAAGGAGGAGCCTGCCACACAGCCAGGGAAACCCCAGATGCCCTCTTGTCCCACCACCCTATTCTCCAACCACCCACCTCGCCCCAGCCCACAGACAGCTGGGCGATGCTTCAAATGTAACGAGCTGGGGCATGTGAAGACCAACTACCCAAGAGCACCAGCCAACTGCAACTCATCACCCCAGGGTCCCACCGAGAGCCTTCAGGCCCAGATGCCTCGCAAATACCCCCAGAGTGAAGGGAAACTGTGAGTGTGGGCGGGAGGAAGATTACTGTGTGGAGAGACACTGGAGCACAGGTGTCAGCTATCCACCAGTCCCTGGTGGACCCCAAAGTCATTGACCCACAGGCCCAAGTGATGGTGCAACCCTTTAAGGCCAACTCTTTTAACTTGCCTACAGCCAAGTTGCCTGTCCAGTACAAGGGCTGGTCAGGAATATGGACCTTTGCAGTCTATGACGATTATCCCATTCCCATGCTGCTGGGAGAAGACTTAGCCAACCATGTGAGGCTAACAAAAAGGGTGGGGATAGTCACCCGCAGCCAGGCTAAACAGGCCTCCACACTTAATTCCATTCCTGAGCCTCCTACAGGGACCCAGCCAGAGGTGGTGAAACTAGAATCCAGACCAAAGTCTATGGCAGGAGTTGTAGATCCAGTTCCTGGGATCCAGCCAGACCCAGCCCAAGATTCGGAACTGGGGGAGCAGTCAGCACCAGAGCCCGTGCTTGCAACCCCACCAGAGTCAGGGGAGCCAGCACCAAAGGGTGCCACAGAGCCTGCACCTGCAGCAGCAGCTAAACTGGTGCAAGAAGCTCAACCGGAGCCTAAAATACAACCCAGTGCACCAGCGGAGAGTGGTTCACAGTCGACAGAGACAACCCCATCACCTGAATAACTTCCAGTGGGACCAAGCCCAAGTCCACAACCCAGCAAGGAACTAATGTCTCCAGCATCAAGGGAGCAGTTCCAGGCAGAGCAGGAAACGGATAGAAGCCTCAAGGGAGCTTGGATGGTGGCACAGAGAGGCCCACCGCCTCTTAGTTCTTCCAATAGGCCCAGACTTGCTGTAGAAGGAGGACTCTTATACAAGGAAACCCTTTCTGGTGGGCACAAGGAGGATTGACATCCTCAGAGACAGTTGGTAGTTCCAACTAAGGTCAGTAACTCCTCACTTAGCATTGTAGTTGTGTTCCTGAAAAATGCGACTTTAAGCGAAACGATGTTAAGCGAATCCAATTTCCCCATAAGAATTAATGTAAATGGGGGGGGGTTAGGTTCCAGGGAAATTTTTTGTTTGTCAGACAAAAGGCCTTATATACATTTTAAATAATTTTTAAAATGCAATTTAATACAGGTATAAGTTTTAAACAATTTCAAACAAGCAATTTAATACAGGTATAAAACAGGCCGGCAGTCTCCCTATCAGCTCCCCTATGCCGCCCCACCCCCAGGACCTTCCGCCCACTGGTGGACCCCGCAGATCAGCGCCTTCCCCCTGCTCCCCCCGCCTCCAATCAACTGTCTTGCGGCGTTCAGGAGGCTGGGGGGAGGAGCGGGGACGCGGCGCGCAGCCTCCCCGCTCCCTCCCCTACCTCCTGAATGCCCCAAACCAGCTGATCGCTGGAGCCAGGAGGCAGGGGAGGGGAGACTTTGGACTTTGTAACCAACCTGCAAAACACCCTCAAGGACTCTCTAGCCCTTGCTCGAGAAAATCTACAGGATGCTCAACAAGAGCAAAAGGCCTGGTATGATAAACATGCCAGAGAGCGTTCCTTCAGAGTAGGTGACCAAGTCATGGTCCTGAAAGTGTTCCAGGCCGATAAGATGGAAGTGTCATGGGAGGGGCCATGTATGGTCCAAGAGTGCCTGGGACCTGTTAATTACCTCATAGTGTTCCCAGACCCTACCCTAAAATCTAAAGTATACCATGTTAATTCTCTAAAGCCCTTTTATTCCAGAGAAACCAAGGTTCTCCAGTTTACAGCCCAGGAGAGAGACAACGCTGAGTGGCCTGAAGGAGTCTACTATGAAGGAAAAAGCAACGGTGGCGTAGAAGAGGTGAGCTTTTCCATCATCCTTGGGCATAAGCAGCAACAGCAAATCCAGGAGCTGTGCACCAGCTTCGTGCCAATGTTTTCAGCCAGCCCAGGATGGACAGAATGGGCATACCACTCCATTGACACAGGAGATGCTTGCCCAATTAGAGCCCAACCCTACAGGATGGCTCCTCAAGCCAAAACCTAAATAGAAAGGGAGCTCAAGGACATGTTACAGATGGATGTTATCCGCCTCTCTGAGAGTGCATGTGTCAAGGCTGATTCCTCACTCTGGCACCTTGAGTGCAGAAGGTGGGGGCCTACAAGGATTCTAAAAATTAATATTGGCCACTCCAAGCTGGTATTAAACTCCCAAGGTCACAGTTTTTCTCTGACCTTGGATGGGTAGATGCTGCCACCACCCAAGTGCAAAAAAACCCAAACCTTGGGACCCAGGAAGGCGCACTTGGGTATTCCTCCCTGTGGAGTACCCTCAAGCCCTTTCACCCCCCGTCTCAGGAAAAGCTGAGAAAGAAAACAAAGGAAATCAGCTGTTGCCACCAACTAATTAAACAACATTTTCACAAACCTCTTAGAGACACAAAAATCCAATCCTGTTCTTATAAAAGGTAAATGTTATTAAAAACAAAAAGAAAAAGATACATCTGAAACTTAGGCTTTTGCAAGATTTAAAAAACCCACTTACAAAAATTAAGCATCAAGATAGCTTTCTTGAGGTTTAGCTTACAGGTTACAAGCAAAACAAAAGCATTTGGGGGTTAGCAGAGAGGAGTCCACAAGCCAATAAGAAATAAAAGAAATAACCCTCATCGCGTCTTCCTAGACATTCCCTGATTTACTTACATATTTGGGGTTTTAGATAAGCAATCTCTAGGTATGATCTGATGGTTTTTCATACCTGGCTTAAAGCTTCTCACAGCATAACTGCTGCCTGTTCCTCTCTTCCCCAGAGAACACCAACACACAGACAAAGGGGTGTCTTGTTTTCAATTTTAAAAAATTCTAGCTGTTTAAAAAATTTAATTAAAAATTAAAAAATTAAAAAATTTAAAAAACTCTTTTGGTCAGGTGCCCACGCCTTTTCTTTTACCTATGTTGGGAGACTTTTTTAACCTTTTACAGGTAAAACAAGCAGAGAACAGCCACCAAGAGAGACTTTATATCTAACTGGCTGGCTGGGTGTCCATAAAAGGGAGCTACCCCTCCCCTCATTTATCACAGCATGGGCCTCTTCAGTGGTTCTGGTTCCCAAACCAGATGGGGAAATCTGCTTTTGTGTGGACTACTGTAAGCTAAATGCTGTAACTCGCCCAGAGAACTATCCAATGCCACATACAGATGAGCTATTACCCAGTTCATCTCCACCTTAGACTTTACTAAGGGGTACTGGCAAGTGCCGCTAGATGACCCAGTCAAGGAAAGGTCAGCCTTCATCACCCATGTAGGGCTGTATGAATTTAATGTGCTCCCTTTCAGACTGCCAAATGCGCCCGCCTCCTTCCAGAGATAACCTTCTGGCTGGATTTGGGGAATTTGACGATGTGGCTATATTCTCAGATTCATGGGCAGAACACGTGGAACACCTCCAAGCCGTCTTCCAGCGCATAAGGGAGGCAGGATTAACCGTTAAGGCCCAAAAGTGTCAAATAGGCCTAAACAGTGTAACATGCCTTGGACACCAGGTGGGTCAAGGAACTATCAACCCCCTACAGGCTAAAGTAAATGCTATCCATAATTGGCCTGTCTCTAAGTCAAAAAAGCAAGTCCAATCCTTCTGATGATTTGTACCACACTAAAGCCAAATTGCCACCCCACTGACAGACCTGACCAGAAAAAAACAGCCAAATGCAGTTCAGTGGACTGAGAAGTGTCAGAAGGCCTTTAACCAGCTTAAGGCGGCCCTTACGTCTGACCTTGTACTAAGGGCCCCGGACTTTGACCAACTTTTTGTCATAACCACAGATGCGTTTGAGCATGGTGTAGGAGCAGTTTTAATGCAGGAAGGACCAGATCAACAATTCCATCCTGTCGTGTTTCTCAGCAAAAAACTTTCTGAGAGGGAAAGCCACTGGTCAGTCTCAGAAAAAGAATGTTACGCCATTGTGTATGCTCTGGAGAAGCTATGCTCATACGTTTGGGGATGGCGTTTCCACCTGCAGACTGACCATGCCGCACTGAAGTGGCTTCACACAGTCAAAGAGACTATCAAAAAACTTCTTTGTGGAGTTTAGCTCTTTAAGGCTTTAATTTTGAAATACAACACATTTCAGGAGCCTCTAATAAAGTGGCTGATGCACTCTCCAGGAAGGTTTCCCAGAATCAACCGGGTAAAAATGTCCCTGTATTCTAAGTCATTGTAGTCCTTAAAAATGTGGAAAATACTGTTTAGTTCTTCATGTAATTAGTAGTAAAATTAGAGGTGCATGTATCTCGTTAACTTTGTTTTCCTAAACCTCTAGGAAGAAATCCCAGCCAGTGTGGACCCAACCTGAACCAGGCTGGCCAACATCATCTGTGATTTGGGGGGGCGTGTGATAAATGTCCACCTGTTATTCTCCTGGGGAGAGGTGGACAGGGCATAGCTATGCTGTAAGAAGCTTGTGCCAGGTATGAAAAAATCATCAGTATCATACCTAGAAACTACTAATTTAAAACCCCAGCTATGTAAGTAGATCAGGAAATGTCTAGGAAGCTGTGATTAGGTTTATCCCTTTTATTTCGTTATGGCTTGTGGATTCCTCTGTGCTAACCCCAGGTGCTTTTGTTTTGCTTGTAACCTTTAAGCTGGACCTCAAGAAAGCTATTCTTGGTGCTTAATCCTTGTAGTTGCTCTTTTAAAATCTAGCAATAGCCTGAGTTCCCACATGTATTTTCTTTCTTTTTTTAATTAATAAAATTTACCTCTTTTAAGAACAGAATTGGATTTTTGTGTCCCTGAGAGGTTTGTGCACGTTGTTTAATTAGCTGGTGGCAACAGCTGATTTCTTTTTTTTTTTTTTTTTTTTTTTTTTTTGGTCTTTCTCAGGTCTTCCCTGGAAGGGGCGTGAAAGGGCTTGAGGGTATCCCACAGGAAGGAATTCTCAAGTGTGCCTTCCTGGGCTCTCAAAGGAGTTCTGCACTTGGGTGGTGGCAGCATCTACCAATCCAAGGTCAGAGAAAAGCTGTAACCTTGGGAGTCTAATATAAGCCTGGAGTGGCCAGTATTAATTTTTAGAATCCTTGTGGGCCCCCCATCTTCTGCACTCAAAGTGCAAGAATGGGGAATTAGCCTTGACAGATGCCTACCCCATGCCTAGGACTGATGAGATCCTAGACAAGTTGGGGGGCACCTGGTACCTCACTACTACGGATCTCACCAAAGGCTACTGGCAGGTACCTTTGGACCCAGAGGCCAGGGCGAACTCTGCTTTCACCACCCCAATGGGGCTCTTGGAGTGCCTGGTCCTGCCTTTTGGCCTCAAGGGGGTGCCTCCCACCTTCCAGCACCTGGTGGATCAGTTACTAAAGGGGATGGAGGACTTTGCTCTAGCGTATATTGATGATATCTGTGTATTTAGCCAGACCTGGGAGGAACATGTGTTCCAGGTGAAGAGGGTGCTGGGCTGTCTCCATGATGCAGTGCTAACTGTAAAAGCTGGGAAGTGCAAGGTGGGGATGGCAGAGGTGCAATACCTGAGCCACAAGGTGGGGAGCAGCCACCTGAAGTCGGAGCCGGCCAAAGTGGAGGCAATCAAGGATTGGCCTTCTCCCCAGACTAAGAAGCAGGCCCAGGCTTCCATTGGGACAGCGAGCTTGTGCCACACTTTAGCTCCCAGGCAGCTCCCCTGACAGAGCTTTGTAGGAAGGGAAAGCCGGACAAGGTGGTCTGAACTAAGCAGAGCCAGAGGGCTCTCTGTGCACTGAAGGAGGTACTCAGCCAAAGCCCGGTGCTGGTAAACCTGGATTTTAACAAACCGTTCCTGGTGTTCACAGACATCTCAGACAGAGGGCTGGGCGCGGTGCTGAGGCAAACTGATACTAAGGGGGAGAGACACCCCATTGTGTACTTGAGCAAGAAGCTCAAGATCCCCGGTGTGGATCCTTAAAAAGCTGCACCCCGATCTATTTGGGCAGCGCTTCCCTGTGTAATGAGGGGCTAATGCCAAGCTCCTGATATGGGGCCTGCTCCTCCAGGGTTATGACATGAAGGTGGTCCATGTGAGGGGGAGTGCCAATGTTATAGTCGATGCTTTATGACAGAGCGGGGCCCCTGAATTTCCCCAGGTCACTGGCTAAGTGACCCCACTCATTTCAGACTCGAAGGGGGGAGAGGTGACGAAGTGCAGGATTTTCTTGTTTTTTTCAATGGTGTGCATGCCGAGGGGGTGCGACTAAGTTTCCCTGGGAGTTACTGATTTAAAGAGGTGATGGGAGAGGGAGTTTGTTGTTACAGAGGACAAGCGATGGAACTTGAGACCCCAGCCAATTGCCTGGAGAATGGATACCCCAGTGACTGGTGGACTGGTGACCAGAAAGTCCAGCTCGGGTGCCACAGCCGGTTCTGGCCAGTGAGTGGACAATGGACTGTGGAGAAAGGACCCCAGTGACCTGACCAGCCAATTCCAGCAGTGGGGAACAAAGGACGGCTGAGAGGAGAGGAGGCCCAGGTGACCCTGCTTACTGGGACAGAAGACAAAGGACAGAGGTGGGACTTGGGGGCAGGTGATATCAGATGCCCAGCTGGAAAGGACAGGAGCTTGGGACTGGAGAGAGAGAGCAGGCAGAGTCCACCTGGATACAGGGGAGACTTAGATGTACTGTGCTGAGGGAGGCCAGGCCTGAGGGCCCTGAGAGTTTCTTATGCTGTGTTCAGGCGCTCAATAAACCCATCTGGCTGAGAGTCGCTCTGGTCTAGAGAACAGGGTTGCACTATTCCCCCTGGGAGTGGAGGCCCCAGGGGTCCAGAGCGAGTGGACTCCCTGAGGGGGCCCACGGCGAGAGACAGGCGTGCTAAAGGCTCAGAGAGGTGCGGTTCCAGGAGACGGAGGGGCTTAACCCCTGAGAGAGAGTGTACCCCCGAGAAGGGCTGTCATACTGAAGGGGGTTCCCCCCAGGGACCGTAGGGGCCAAGAGTGGGCACGACCTGTGAGTCCATGACACCTGGCACGGCCGCCCCGAGCTAGAGAAACACCTCACCTCCCCCCTGCCCTGCCCTGGCACGGCCCTCCCGGGCTAGAGAAACACCTCACTTACCACCCCCAGCCTGCTCTGGCATGGTGCCCCTGGGCTAGAGAAACACCTCACCTCCCAGCCCGCAGCCGTGCCCTTGCATAGCCCCCCCAGACTAGAGAAACACCTCACCTCCCTGGCCCCCAGCCTGTCCTGGGATGGCCCCCCCGGGCTAGAGAAACACCTCAGCTACCCAACCCCAGCCTGACCTGGCACAGCCACCCCGGCTAGAGAAACACCTCGCCTCCCCCCCCGCCCTGCCCTGGCACGGCCCCCCCCAGGCTAGAGAAATACATCGCCTGACCCACTCAGTCATGCTCTCGCATGGCTCCACCAGGCTAGAGAATCCAGGCTAGAGAAACACCTCATATCCCTGCCCCGCCCCAGCCAGCCCTGGCACAGCCCCACCAGACTAGAGAAACACTTTGCCTTCTCCCCCCTTCCCACCCTCCCCAACCCTGCCCTGGAACAGCCACCCTGGGCTAGAGAAACATCTTGCCTCACCGCTGTGAGGTTCCCCTGATGTTATCTGGACCAGTGATCTGTTAGGTCACTCTAATCCATGACTCTGGGAGCCAGCCTTACCCTGCTCTGTTGTGAGAACCCCCACTCCTGGGCTGTTCATGCACAGCCTCTGGCATGTGAGCTGCTTGGATTGTGCAACCAAATTACACTTGCCAATATCTCCAGTCCCAGACACAACCCCCGGAACCTCCATCTTGTAGTGTCCAGTTATGCCTCCTGGACGCTGCAAGCTTATAAGAGTTCGTCAATTTAACAAAGAAATTGATATGACCAGTCTCTTTATCCCAAGAGGAGTCTCTGACACGCTTCAAACCAAACGCATTGCTTCAGGTAGAATAAATAAACTACAAAAGATAGATTTTAAGTGATTTTAAGTCAAAGCACAACAAGTCGGATTTGGTCAAACGAAATATAAGTGAAACGCATTCTAAGCTGATTTTAACACTTTCACACCTGCCCCCTTAGTTTACTGCAGGAGGGTTAGTCACTGACTATCTCAAAGGCAGTTTGTGTTATAGTTCTCTTGGTGTCCAGCCATTAAGGCCATGAGGCAGCGTGCCTCAGTTTCCCCCCTCACCCAGGAAATCAGGTTTGTTATGGTTTCTCTGCCATGGTAAGCTTTAAGTCTGTTTACAGGTATTAATTGAAAAGTAGCATTATCATAAGGTTTAACATCTGTGTCAAAATTCTTATAGTCAAAACTTAACATTAATACCAAAATCTTTATCACAGATGTGCGTTTCCAAGGATCTTTATGATACCATGCCCTCTGTTCAGATATTCTAGTTTGAGGTTAGTTTGTTCATTACCCATGGTGTCCTTTGACTCTCTCCCATGTAATCAGTCACTGGCTTTTCTTTCCCTCCAGTGTTCCCCTGTGTGGGGGGCTGTTAATTTAATCATGTTTCTGTAATGGAACCAGATTGCTGGCACTTAATATTAAAAAGGTCGCAGAGCAGTTTTTAATCTAAGGGCTGGGGAGAAGCCGACAGGTGTGGAGGAGCACATGGTTCGGACATCCCTTAGGGGAGGATCTATTAATAGAGCATCTCTATGTGCTAGTGAGGACGAGAGGATGGAAAATGATAAAATACAGGCAGGGTCCGATCAGAAACAGTCAAATAAAAAAGAGTCCCATTCAATTTCATTGTGTAATGGCACACAGCTAAAAGTAGACAAGTTTTTAAAGTGCTTATATACCAATGCTAGAAGTCTAAATAATAAAATGGGTGAACTAGAGTGCCCTAGTATTAAATGAGGATATTGATATCATAGGCATCACAGAAACTTGGTGGAATGAGGATGATCAATGGGATACAGTAATACCAGGGTACAAAATATACTGGAAGGACAGAACAGGTTGTGCTGACGTGGGAGTGGCATTATATGTGAAAGAAAGCGTAGAATTAAATGAAGTAAAAATCGTAAATGAATCAAACTGTACCATAGAATTTCTATGGATAGAAATTCCATGCTCTAATAATAAGAATATAATGGTAGGGATATATTAGCAACCATCTGACCAGGATGGTGATAGTGACTGTGAAATGCTCAGGGAGATTAGAGAGGCTATTAAAATTAAAAACTCAATAATAATAACGGGGGATTTCAATTATCCCCATATTGACTGGGTACTTGTCACCTCAGGACGGGATGCGGAGATAAAGTTTCTTGACACCTTAAATGACTGCTTCTTGGAGCAGCTGGTCCTGGAACCCACCAGAGGAGAGGCAATTCTTGATTTAGTCCTAAGTGGAGCATAGGATCTGGTCCAAGAGGTGAAAATAGCTGGACCACTTGGTAATAGTGATAATGTAATAGAATTAAATTTAATATCCCTCTGGCATAAAAAGCGACAGTGGCCCAACACTGTAACATTTAATTTCAGAGAGAGGAACTACACAAAAATGAGGAGGTTAGTTAAACAGAAATTAAAGGGTACAATGCCAAAAGTGAAATCTCTGCAAGCTGCAGGGAAACTTTTTAAAGACACCATAATACAGTCTCAACTTAAATGTATACCCCAAATTAAAAAACATAGTAAGAGAACCAAAAAAGAGCCACCGTGGCTAAACAACAAAGTAAAAGAAGCAGTGAGAGGCAAAAATGCATCCTTTAAAAAGTGGAAGTTAAATCCTAGTGAGGAAAATAGAAGGGAGCATAAACACTGGCAAATGAAGTGTAAAAATACAATTAGGAAGGCCAAAAAAGAATTTGAGGAACAGTTAGCCAAAGACTCAAAAAAAAATTTGCTATTACTTTTTAAGTACATCAGAACAGGAAGCCTGCTAAACAACCAGTGGGGCCACTAGACGAACGAGGTGCTAAAGGAGCACTCAAGGACGATAAGGCCATTGCGGAGAAACTAAATGAATTGTTTGCATCAGTCTTCATGGCTGAGGATGTGAAGGAGATTCCCAAACCTGAGCCATTCTTTTCAGGTGACAGATCTAAGGAACTGTCCCAGATTGAGGTATCATTAGAGGAGGTTTTGGAACACATTGAGCAATAAGTCACCAGGACCAGATGGTATTCACCCAATAGTTCTGAAGGAACTCAAATGTGAAATTGCAGAACTACTAACTGTAGTCTGTAACCTATAATTTAAATCAGTTTCTGTACCAGATGACTGGAGGATAGTTAATGTGACGCCAATTTTTAAAAAGGGCTCCAGAGATGATCTCAGCAATTACAGGCCTGTAAACCTGACTTCAGTACCCAGCAAACTGGTTGAAACTATAATAAAGAACAATATTGTCAGACATATAGATTAACATAATTTGTTGAGGACGAGTCAACATGGTTTTAGTAAGGGGAACTCATGCCTCACCAATCTACTAGAATTCTTTGAGGGGGTCAACAAGCATGTGGACCAAGGGGATCCAGTAGATATAGTGTACTTAGATTTTCAGAAAGCCTTTGACAAGGTCCCTCACCAAAGGCTCTTATGCAAAGTAAGCTGCCACGGAATAAGAGGGAAGGTGCTCTCATGGATTGGTAACTGGTTAAAAGATAGGAAAGAAAGGGTAGGTATAAATGGTAAGTTTTCAGGATGGAGAAAAGTAAATATTGGTGTCTCCCAGCGGTCTTTTCTGGGATCAGTCCTATTCAACATATTCATAAATGATCTGGAAAAAGGAGTAAACAGTGAGGTGGCAAAATCTGCAGATGGTACAAAATTACTAAAGATAGTTAAGACCCAGACAGACTGCAAAGAGCTACAAAAGGATATCTCAAAACTGGGTGACTGGGCAACAAAATGGCAGATGAAATTTAATGCTGATAAATGCAAATTAATGTACATTGGAAAGCATAATCCCACCTATACATATAAAATAATGGGGTCTAAATTAGCTATTACCACGGAAGAAAGAGATCTTGGAGTCATTGTAGATAGTTCTCTGAAAACATCAATGTGCAGCGGCAGTCAAAAAAGCGAACAGAATGCTGGGAATAATTAAGAAAGGGATAGGTAATAGGACAGAAAATATCATGTAGCCTCTATATAAATCCATGGTATGCCCACATCTTGAATATTGTGTGCATATGTGGTCGCCCCATCTCAAAAAAGATATACTGGAATTGGAAAAGGTTCAGAAAAGGGCAACAAAAATGATTAGAGGTATGGAACGGCTTCCATATGAGGAGAGATTAATAAGACTTTTCAGCTTGGAAAAGAGACGGCAAAGGGGAGATATGATTGAGGTCTATAAAATCATGACTGGTGTAGAGAAAGTAGATAAGAAAGTGTTGTTTACTATTTCTCATAATACAAGAACTAGGGGGTCACCAAATGAAATTAATAGGCAGCAGGTTTAAAACAAATAAAAGGAAGTATTTCTTCACACAATGCAGTCAACCTGTGGAACTCCTTACCAGAGGTTGTGGTGAAGGCCAAGATCATAACAGGGTTCAAAAAAGAACTAGATAAATTCATGGAGGATAGGTCCATATTAGCCAGGATGGGCAGGAATGGTGTCCCTAGCCTCTGTTTGCCAGAAGCTGGGAATGAGTGACAGGGGATGGATCACTTGATGATTACCTGTTCTGTTCATTCCCTCTGGGGCACCTGGCACTGGCCACTGTTGGAAAACAGGATACTGGGCTAGATGGACCTTTGGTCTGACCTAGTAGGGCCATTCTTATGTTCTTATGAAGCTGGTGCCTCAGAGTCTGGCAAGACAGGTGTTCAGGGTGATCCTGCACATTGGCTGGCCCTTCGGGGAGTGGTCTCCCAACCCCAGGACTGTACATATGCAGAAAATCAAGCTCCCCTTTTGGGGCTACCTGGTGTTTCCCCCTCCCAGCACTGAGTGCTTCCCTGCCCCGTAGAGGGCTGTGATCTGTGCTCTCTGGACTAGGTGTGTTTACCCTTTGATCAGATGCACCTTTTCCCAGCAACTTTTCCATAAATGCACCCTGTCTTTCACCAGCCTGGGGGAAAACACCCCCTTCTCTGTCAGTTAGGTCATTTGTGTTCTCACAAACTACCACCTGGCAATTTCCTGGTCTCAACTCCTCTGCTGTCCCAGCCGTTGGAGTTGCATCTTGATGTAAAGAGACACGGTTACTTTCCAAAAACTTATCAGAAATAGCATCCTGAAAAACAGGGACCTGGATTGGAGTACCTTCCATCACCCCTTTCTCTGTCGCTGAGAAGTAAGCCGTGTGACTGCTCCCCTCCAGGAAGTCGGTCACATCGTTCCCTCTTAAAACCTGGGTCATGGGCTGAGTGCCTGGGTGCACAGATGCTGACTCAGCCACTCTGTCCTGGGCATCCTCTCCCAAATGACCAGTGAGGAGACATTCCTGTACCCCCACTATTCCTTCCCCAGTTTCCTCCTCTGGGCCCCCTCCTAAGACACATTTCTCTGTGCTCCCTAGGAAGGGTTCTATCCCTTGTTCAGCTGAAAAACTGCCAGCTAACAACTGGGACAGTTTCCTTAATCACTGACAATGACAACATGTCTCCTGCCACTGCATCTGAAGGCATGTTGCCTTCTGCTGGAAAGGAGCTAGGCTTAGCCCCTCCCATACTTGGAAGCACTCTGCTTCCCTATGTTACAGAGTCACAGGAATCCTCACCCACCTCAGTGGTTTTTGAGGTTCCCTGCCGCTTCTCTGGGACACATTTCTCTATGCTCCTTAGAGCTGATTTTATCTCTGGTTCAGCTGCGACGCGCTGGCAGCTAACAACCTGGACAGTTCTCTCCCTGGCAGGCATTATACCCCCATCCCTTCCTGATGTGGTGTTGCCTCCAGCTGCAGTGCAGGAGTTGGTCTCAACTCCTTTGGATTTATTAGGAACTGGGGAAACTTTTGGGATGGGGGAGCCTATACAGGAAGGATGGGCTCCACCTAAACCAAAGTGGATCCAGACTGCTGGCACTTAACATTAAAAAGGTTGCAAAGCAGTTTTTAAACTAAGAGATGGGGGAAAGTCGATTGCTGCAGAGGCACATGTGGATCGGACAGAGACTTCTCTTAGAGGACAGTCTATTGATAGAGATTCTCTAGATTTTAGTCAGGAGGAGAGGATGGTAGAGGATAAAGTATGGGCCAGATCAGACGAGAAACATGCACATAAAGAATCTGACACATCAGAAAAGGGCAGACAAATAAACAGTGACAAGTTTTTAAAGTGCTTGTACACAAATGCTAGAAATCTAAATAATAAGATGGGTGAACTAGAGTGCCTCCTGTTAAAGGAAGATATTGATCTAATAGGCATCACAGAAACCTGGTGGAGTGAGGACAATCAATGGGACACAATCATTCCGGGGTACAAAATATATTGGAAGGACAGAACAGGTCATGGGGGAGGGGGAGGTGGCACTATATGTAAAAGAAAATGTAGAATCAAATGAAATAAAAATCTTAAATGAATCCACATGTTCCACAGAATCTCTATGGATAGTAATTCCATGCTCTAATAAGAATATAACAGTAGGGATCTATTATCGACTACCTGACCAGGACAGTGATAGTGATGATGAAATGCTAAGGGAGATTAGAGAGGCTATCAAAATTAAGAACTCAATAATAGTGGGGGATTTCAATTATCCCCGTATTGACTGGGTACATGTCACCTCAGGATGAAATGCAGAGACAAAATTTCTCGATACTTTAAATGACTGCTTCTTGGAGCAGCTGGTACAGGAACCCATAAGGAGAGAGGCAACTCTCGATCTAGTCCTGAGTGGAGCGCAGGATCTGGTCCAAGAGGTAACTATAACAGGACCGCTTGGAAATAGTGACCATAATATAACAACACTTAACATTCCTGTGGTCGGAAGAATACCTCAACAGCCCAACACTGTGGCATTTAATTCCAGAAAGCAGAACTATGCAAAAATGAGGAGGTTAGTTAAACAGAAATAAAAAGGTGAAATCCCTGCAAACTGCATGGACACTTTTCAAAGACACCATAATAGAGGATCAACTTAAATGTATACCCCAAATTAAAAAACACAGTAAAAGAACTAAAAAAGAGCCACCGTGGCTTAACCACCATGTAAAAGAAGCAGTGAGAGATAAAAAGGAATCTTTTAAAAAGTGAAAGTCAAATCCAAGTGAGGTAAATAGAAAGGAGCATAAACACTGCCAAATTAAATGTAAAAATATAATAAGAAAAGCCAAAAAGGAGTTTGAAGAACAGCTAGCCAAAAACTCAAAAGATAATAACAAAATGTTTTTTAAGTACATCAGAAGCAGGAAGCCTGCTAAACAACCAGTGGGGCCCCTGGACGATCGAGATACAAAAGGAGCACTTAAAGACAGGGCTTTGGAGCGGAGCCCGCAGAGCAGCTCCGGAGCAGTGGAGCTGCAGGTTTTTGCCTGGAGCTGGAGCAGAGCCGGAGCACAGCTCCAAAGCTCTGCTTAAAGATGATAAAGTCATCGCAGAGAAACTAAATGAATTCTTTGCTTCAGTCTTCATGGCTGAGGATGTTAGGGAGATTCCCAAACCTGAGCCATCTTTTGTAGGTGACAAATCTGAGGAATTGTCACAGATTGAAGTGTCACTAGAGGAGGTTTTGGAATTAATTGAGAAACTTAACAGTAACAAGTCACTGGAACCAGGTCGCATTCACCCAAGAGTTCTGAAAGAACTCAAATGTGAAATTGTGAAACTATTAACTATGGTTTGTAACCTGTCCTTTAAATCAGCTACTGTACCCAATGACTGGAAGGTAGCTAGTGTAATGCCAATATTTAAGAAGGGCTCTAGAGGTGATCCTGGCACTTACAGACTGGTAAGTCTAACATCAGTACCGGGCAAATCAGTTGAAACAATAGTAAAGAATAAAATTGTCAGACACACAGAAGAACACAAATTGTTGCGCAAAAGTCAACATGGTTTCTGTAAAGGGAGATCGTGTCTTACTAATCTATTAGAGTTCTTTGAGGGGTCAACAAACATGTGGACAAGGGGGATCCAGTGGACATAGTGTACTTAGATTTCCAGAAAGCCTTTGACAAGGTCCCTCACCAAAGGCTCTTACGTAAATTAAGCTGTCATGGGATAAGAGGGAAGATCCTTTCATGGATTGAGAACTGATTAAAAGACAGGGAACAAAAGGTAGGAATAAATGGTAAATTTTCAGAATGGAGAGGGGTAACTAGTGGTGTTCCCCAAGGATCAGTCCTAGGACCAATCCTATTCAACTTATTAATAAATGATCTGGAGAAAGGGGTAAACAGTGAGGTGGCAAAGTTGCAGATGATACTAAACTGCTCAAGATAGTTAAGACCAAAGCAGACTGTGAAGAACTTCAAAAAGATCTCACAAAACTAAGTGCCTGGGCAACAAAATGGCAAATGAAATTTAATGTGGATAAATGTAAAGTAATGCACAATGGAAAAAATAACCCCAACTATACATACAATATGATGGGGGCTAATTTACCTACAACTAATCAGGAGAAAGATCTTGGAGTCATCACGGATAGTTCTCTGAAGACGTCCACGCAGTGAGCAGTGGCAGCCAAAAAAGCAAACAGGATGTTAGGAATCATTAAAAAAGGGATAGAGAATAAGATGGAGAATATCTTATTTCCCTTATATAAATCCATGGTACGCCCACACCTTGAATACTGCGTACAGATGTGGTCCCCTCATCTCAAAAAAGATATACTGGCATTAGAAAAAGTTCAGAAAAGGGCAACTTCGGGGAAGGGGTTGGAATGCGGGAAGGGAAGGGATGGGAAGAGGCGGGGCAGGGGTGGGGCCTCATGGAAAGGGTGGAGTGGGGGCTGGGCTGGGGGAAATGAGGTGGGGGGTGTCAGTAATGCGGCCCTCGGGCCAATGCACTAGTCCTCATGTGGCCCTCGTGGTCATTTGAGTTTGAGACCCCTGCACTAGGAGGTATTTCATTACCTCCACAATCAAAAAACTTTCCAAACCTTCCCACACCACATGGATTTTAGCTAGTGGTACAAGGAATCTGCTTTTGCCAATCCCCACAATCTCTGCCATTTGGCCAGGTAGCATACTGGCCTTTGGGACCCCACTCTGCTTAACCAGAGAGATCTGGGGCCCTGTATCCCTCTGCCCCAAGCATTCCCTGCCATTAATCTGGACAACTTTAACATGCTCCATATCTGGTTCTGCAGAGGCTAATCGCACAAAACCAGTATGATAGGTTTCAATTGCTTGGGGGGGGGGGGGGGGGGGGTTCTGTGTTGAGGATACCAGAACTAACATGAGCTATTGGTTGTCTGCTTCCTCCTAGCACAGGGCATTTATTCCTTAGGTGATCAGTGGAATTACATTGATAGCACCTTTTGGGCTCTTCTGCTTTTACAGAAGATTTGGGATGGGAGTTACCAGTAGAGGGATGTTTTTGGGTAAGAAAATGTCTAGGCTCCCAACCCCCTTCTCTCTTCCCAGGGGCAAAATGGGATCCTCCCTTCCCACCGGTTTTAAACCCCTCTTCTGTGGCCTGCTCTCAATAGATGCCTCACTCTGTTCAAAGGCATCAGCTAAAAAAGCCGTCTCATCCACAGTTTTTACATTTTTATCCCATAGATACTGCTTTACATCAGCCTTACACATGCTCAAGAAATGCTCTTGAGCAACAAGATCAAGCATTCCTTCAAAACTTGCCACCTTTTTACCCCTCACCCATTTTCCCAACAAATCTTTCATTTTGTTTACGTATTCCTCATTACTCTTCCCAACAACCCTTTTAAGATTCCTAAATTTAATTCTATATGTTTTGGGGGTGTCACAAATATAAAGGGAAGGGTAACAACCTTCCTGTATACGTACTATAAAATCCCTCCTGGCCAGAGGCACAAAATCCTTTTACCTGTAAAGGGTTAAGAAGCTCAGGTAACCTGGCTGGCACCTGACCAAAAGGACCAATAAGGGGACAAGATACTTTCAAATCTGGGGGGGAGTTTTTGGTCTGTCTGTTGTGTGTGCTTGCTGGACATAGATCAAGGAAGCAAGCAATCCAACTCCATTAGAATTAGTAAGTACTAGCAAGCGAATGTGTTAGCTTATTTTTGTTTTGGCTTGTGATTTTCTCTGTGCTGAGAGGAAGGTGTATTCCTGGTTTTCTGTTTGTAACTTTAAAGTCTGGCCCAGAGGGAAATCCTCTGTGTTTTTGAATCTGATTGCCCTGTAAGATTATCTTCCATTCTAATTTTACAGAGGTGCTTCTTTTACCTTTTTTCTTTCTAATAAAGTACTGTTTGTTTTAAAATCTGATTGGGGTTTTTTGTGTGTCTGTGCTCATCTTGTTCATTCTCAAGCCTCCCCAGGAAAGGGGATATGGGGGCTTTGACGGAAATTAGGGGGGAGTAGGAACTCCAAGTGGTCCTTTCCCTGAGTTTGTCTAAATTGCTTGGTGGTAGCAGTGTTACCTAATCCAAGGTACAAGGGAGAATTTGTGCCTTGGGAAGTTTTTAACCTAAGCTGGTAGAAATAAGATTAGGGGGTCTTTCATGCAGGTCCCCACGTCTGTACCCTAGAGTTCAGAGTGGGGAGGGAACCCTGACAGGGGGTAATCTGAAAACTTTGCAAAACACTATCTTTAAATTTACAGTAGTCTAAAGCAGTGGTTCTCAAAGCTAGTCTGCCACTTGTTCGGGGAAAGCCCCTGGTGGGCCGGGCCGGTTTGTTTACTTGCTGTGTCTGTGGGTTTGGCCCCTCACAGCTCCCACTGGGGAAGCAGCGCGGGCCGAGGGAACCACGATCGGCCGAACCTGTGGACGTGGCAGGTAAACAAAAGCTGACTCGGCCTGCAGGTGCTTTCATTGACAAGCGGTGGACTGGCTTTGAGAACCACTGGTCTAAAGCATCTCCAATCGGTATTCCATTGAATACATTTTGAGCTTTACCAGTTAATTCTGCAATCAGGGTAGGAACTCTCTTATTACCAGGGAAAGCATCTATTACACACAGCTTTTCGAAGGTAGTCAGATATTCAGCAATAATGTCCTCCTCACTATATGCATGACATAAGTGCTCCCATTTGCAGATTTTAGGAGTGATGGCAGTTGGTGGTTCTGGTTCTGCTGCTCTAGCAGGTCCAGTTGTCGTTTTCTCTCTTTTGCTTCTACAGCTCTTCTGTGTGCACCCTCCTCTCTGACCCTGCCCTGGCCCAGCTGCCCCAAGACTGGGAAACTCCTCGCCGCCCCCGCTGTATCCTGGCACACCGCCCCGGCCGCTCCACCCAAGCCGCAGGCTGGGGCGGGGCCGGGAGGCCGCCCCCTGGGGCTGCCTGGCGGAACCGGTCGGCACCGCTACGCGAGGGGCGGGCTTTGCCCTGGCTCCTGAGATCTGGCTGTTCCTGAGCCAGACCAGCTCCCCGCGCGCGGTAGTCGCTGCTGTGACGTTTGTGGTTACTATGGGAATGCCGTTGCGTGCTGTATGATTGGCCGGCAGGGTGGAGGGACACGTCTGCCGCTCGGATTGGTCAGGAGGCCCGGCCTAGGCTTCCCCCGCCTGAGGGGCGGCGGCGGAGCCGGACAGGTGTTGAGGCCGGTGGATGAGCGCGGGCTGGGCCCGGGGAAAGGAGCTGGGTAGACGGTCGGGCAAGGGGCGGAGCCGGGAAAGGGGGCGGGGCGGGCCCTGCCCCCGCGCGCCGGCCTGACGTGGCGGTTCCCCTCCCGACACAGGGCGATGAAGGCGCTCATCCTGGTGGGCGGCTACGGCACCCGGCTGCGGCCGCTGACACTCAGCACCCCGAAGCCGCTGGTGGAGTTCTGCAACAAGCCTATGCTGCTGCAACCAGCTGGAGGCTCTGCGCCAGGTAGGGCCCGGGCCCCGAACCCCGCCCGCGTGCGGCTCCCAAGCCCCCGCCGCTGACGCGCTTTTCCTTTCCCCCGGCAGGCGGGCGTCGATCACGTGATCCTGGCTGTCAGCTACATGTCGGAGGTGCTGGAGGGGGCGATGCGGGAGCAGGAGCAGCGGGTGAGACCGGGCCGCGGGGAGCCATGTGGAAGGGTTGGAGGGCGGGGTGCGGCTATGTGGAAGGGGCGGAGGGTTGGGAGCATGGGGGGACAGGGGAAACCATCTGGGGAGGTGGGGGGTTGGGCAGAGCAGGGTGCCATCGGGGATATTTGGGGGGGCAGGAAATGGCCGTTAGTGCAGTGCATCCTCCTGACCCTGGATTCTTTTACCTTTCTCAGCTGGGCATTCGCATCTCCCTGTCCCATGAGAAGGAGCCATTGGGCACAGGTGAGTCTGTGCCCATCCCACATGCTCAGTGGGGCCCCCTTCAGGGTCAGCTGAGGGGCCCGACTACCTGCTCATGCGGTTTACAGGGATGGAGTGAGGCTTCTCATCCCAACGCCACCCGCTTGCATAAAACTGAAGCTAAACGGCTAGCTCAGCGCAGGGTGGAGCCAGTGCCTGCTGGCAGCTGTTGTATCCACTCTGGGGAGCAGTGGGTGGCCTTGCCCCCGCCAACTCTCTCTGAGCCATATTCCCTCCACAGCGGGGCCCCTGGCGCTGGCCCGGGAGCTGCTGACTGAGAGCTCGGAGCCTTTCTTCGTCCTTAATAGCGATGTGATCTGCGACTTCCCCTTCACAGACATGGTGCGCTTCCACAAGCACCACGGCAAGGAGGGCTCCATCGTGGTGAGTGCCCAGGGCTGACTCCTGGGGGTCGGAACAGGACTGGCTCCTGCCACCCCCTACTGACTTGGCGTACCAGGCTGCACTTGTTCCGGGGCTTTTAGGGGCACAGCCAGGAGTTCTGGAACCTGTGTAAAAATGGGGGGCCATGCCCCCTGCCCCTCCCACCCTAGCCTGGCTTGAAGCTGGAGCCGGGCTGGGATAAGAGCTGCCCGGGCCAGGATAAGAGCTGCCCGGGCTGCTGTGGGGAGTCCCAGGACCCTCCACCTGCCAAGAGCAGCCCCCAGCTTGTGTTCTCACCCTGGAGGTGCGCCACCCAGACCAGGTGGAGGGTCTGGGGTTCCCCACAGTTGCCCGGGCTCCCTGCGCAGCTATTACCATGGCCTGGCTCTGGCTTCTGGCCTGGCCAGGGGGCACGGCCTCAGGAGGAAGAGGAGGAGCAGGGGGCAGGGTTCCTTGGTGAAATGAGGGGGCTAAGGCTCACCTTGGCTCCCCACTGGGAAGAGGCTGGTGCTACTGGCAGGGGCAACGCTTTGTGGTGGGAGGACTGATCACATTATCAGTTCCCCAGGCATGAAGCACAGCCCTGCCACTGCCTCTATGACCCTCCCCCAGGGGCGGCTCCACCAATGTTTGGGGCTGGGTCTCTCCCCCTGCCCCGCCTGCCACCCCCACGTGCCTTCTGCGGAACATCCCCTGGCCCCGCCTGCCGCCCCCATGCGCCTCCCCCGAGTGTCCCTGTCTGTTCTGGGCAGCGGGCTGCTGCTCTGCGCTACGCTCCCTTGCTGGCAGCTGCCACAGCCGACTTACAAGGGAGCGGCACTGGGGGCAGGCTGAGACAGTTGCTGCACCGGAGGAGGCGCATGGCAGCCCCACTCCTCCCTCCTGGCAGGCAACTCTGGGGTGGGGGTGGGGGGCTTATCTTGGCTGGACCTCCTGAGCAGCAGCCTGCAGGAGCTTGGGTGAGTATTGGGCTGGGGAGGGGGTCCCTCCTCCCCCGGAGCTCACTGCTGACAGTGGGGAGAGGGTTGGAGGGAGTCCTCTCTGGCCCCCAGCCCCTGGGCAGCCTGCCTGCTGCACCCCAAACTCCTCATCCCTGGCCCAGCCCCATGCCCCTCCCACACCCCAACCCTCTGTCCCAGCCCAGAGCCTACACCCACCGCCCAAACCCCCTCCTGCACCCAGCACCCCAAACCTCCTCCTGCACTCGAACCTCCTGCCCGAGCCCAGACCCTGCCCCCAGCAGCCAAACTCCATCCTAGAGCCCACACTCCTCCCGCACCCAAACTTCTTCCCAGAGCCTTAGGCAGGTGTGTGTGGGGGGTGGGGGCAGACTTGGACCTGTTCTGGGCACCACCAAAAATTATACAAACCAGCAGCCCCTACCCCCCCCTCCGCCAGTTCTGGCCCCCCTGAGTACAGCTGGCAGAAATGGGACTACTGGCTGTGCAGTCCTGGCCAAGTCCTTTCCCTGTGCCTCAGTTTCCCTGCCTGTAAAAAGGGGAAACAGTCCTGGCCAATGTAGTGACTGGCCCACCTGGCCTTCCCTCAGTCATCCCACAGGGAGGTGCCTTGCGGTGACTTTGCCTTGCAGGTGACAAAGGTGGAGGAGCCCTCCAAGTACGGGGTGGTGGTGTGTGAAGCCGAGACAGGACGCATCCACCGCTTTGTGGAGAAACCCCAAGTGTTCGTCTCAAATAAGATAAATGCCGGCATGTACATCTTCAACCCCAGTCTCCTGCACAGGATCCAGGTAGGGAGCTGGTCACCTGTGGGCCCAGCCTTCAGAAGGGAGAGCAATGGCTGGGGGCGGGAGGGAGGGATGCATGTCTCCTGGTCCGCACCCCCTCCCTCCCCGGGTTTGTGTGCATATGTAGCAGAGGGCAGATGGAGGCTGAGTGTTGGGCTGGGGTTTTTCTAAAGACAGGAGGCTGTGGAAGGGGAGGGGTTCCCAGCAGTTGGGGCACTGAAACAGATCAGGTGGAGCCTGGGGGCATGGAAGCAGAGACCAGGCCCAGCCAGGAGCTCTCATGACCACCTGGAATCTCTAGGCTGCATGTAGGTTTAACAGCCAGGTGCTTGGAGGGCATTGTGGGAACTGGGAGGCTGTGCACTCCAGGTTAATGGGAGCACCAGGCTGGAGGAGATGCCCCTGACTGGGCGCTGTGTGTCTGTCTGCAGCTGCGGCCCACCTCCATAGAGAAGGAGATCTTCCCGGTGATGGCTCAGGATGGGGAACTCTATGCCATGGAGCTGCAGGGTAAGGGACCCTGCTGAGACCCCTTCCCAGCCCCAGAGTAAAAGAGACATCCATCTCCCCGCCCTCTGCTCTGCCTTGGGAAACAGTCCTGGCCCTCCCCCTCTCTGCCCCAGCACAAAGGAAACCTCCTGCCCCAAGTCTGTGTGCCTCTTGTGCCAGTGGCATCAAGTGGGTATATGAGCTGCCTCCTCTGGGCCAATCCAGGAGGATGGGGGGAATCTCCTGTGCTTGTTGTGGGGGCTTGACCTGGCCCTGTTGCCCTTCCTGTAGGCTGAGAGTGCTGCTCTGTCCCTACAGGCTTCTGGATGGACATCGGGCAGCCCAAGGACTTTCTGACGGGCATGTGCATGTTCCTGCAGTCGCTGAGGGTCCAGCACCCAGAGAGGCTGCATGCGGGCCCTGGCTTCGTGGGGAACGTGCTGGTGGTGAGTATCTGTGCTCTTCCGCCTAGCGGTGTGCTTGGGATGCTGCTTCCATCCTGACATGGGTGGGTGTAGACCCACCCACAGTGACACCCATGGTGGGCTTGCAGTACCCCGGTCACCCTGCTGCTCACCTCCCCCCCATTCCCCGGGAGCTGAGCTGGTTTGTGTGGCTTCTGATGGTAGGGCTCTGTAACTGGCCGTGGGCTTTGGCTTTACTGAGCTCTGCTGCAGTATGCTAGGAAATTCAGACCCAGGACACTAACTGGCACTGGCCTCTAACCTGTGCACCCCATGTGGGACCCCAGCAGGCCTGCTATGGCCAGCCCAGCCCGGTCTCTCATCCCACTGGGGCCCTCCCAGATGGGGAGTGTGGGCTGCCTGGGCCCTGTCTGAGGAAACTGAGACAGGGCCCTTGCTGTCCTGACACCAGCCTGAGCTAGTCCTGGCCAGGGGTCATCTAGGCTCAGGCTTTCCAGCCCAAGGAAAGGGGCTGGCTGTAATTCTCTTCCTTGGGCAGTGCCCGGGGCCAGCCCACAGGGAGGGAGTGAAAAAACAGAACAGAAGAATGGCCACACTGGGTCAGACCAAAGGTCCAGCTAGCCCAGTGTCCTGTCTTCTGACAAGGGCCAATGCCAGGTGCTTCAGGGGGGGTGAGCAGAAAAGGGCCATTATCAAGTGATCCATCCCTGGTGTCCAGTCCCAGCTTCCGGCAATCAGAGGCTAGGGACACCTGGTGCTTGGGTTGCATCTCTTGGCTAATAGCCACTGATGGACTGATCCTCCAAGAACTGATCGTATTCTTTTTTTGAACCCAGTTATAGTTTTGGCCTTGTCAGGGGATGTTGTGAATGAGTTTCCCAGGTTGACTGTGCATTGTGTGAAGAATATTTGTTTTAAACCTGCTGTCTTATTAATTTCATTGGGTGACCCCTGGTTCTTGTGTTATGTGAAGGGGTAAATAACACTTCCCTATTCACCTTTTCCACACCAGCCATGATTTTATAAACCTCCATCATATCATCCCTTGGGGTCTCTTTTGCAAGCTGATCAATCCCCGTCTTTTTAATCTCCGCTCCTATGGAAGCTGTTCCATACCCCTAATCATTTTTGTTGCCCTTCTCTGAACCTTTTCCAATTCTAATATATCTTTTTTGAGATGGGGCAACCAGAATACACACATTATTCAAAGTGTGGGCATACCATGGCTTCATATAGTGGCATTATAATATTTTCTGACTTATTATCTATCCCTTTCCTAATGATTCCCAACATTCTGTATGCTTTCTTGACTGCTGCTGCACATTGAGTGGATGTTTTCAGAGAACCATCCACAGTGACTCCAACATCTTTGAGTGGGAACAGCTAACATAGACCCCATTATTTTGCACGTATAGTTGGGATTAAGTTTTCCAATGTGCATTACTTCGCATTTATCAACATTTAATTTCATCTGCCATTTTGTTGCCCAGACACCCAGTTGTATGAGATCCCTTTGTAACTCTTCGCAGACTGCTTTGGACTTAAATAATTTTGCATCAGCTACAAACTTTGCCACCTCACTGTTTACCCCTTTTCCAGATCATTTACTAATCTATTGAACAGCACTGGTCCCAGTACAGATCCCTGGAGGACCCTGCTATTTACGTCTGCCCACTCTGAAAACTGATCATTAATTCATACTCTTTGTTTTCTGTTAACTAATTACTGATCAATGCGGACCTTCCCTCTTATTCCATGACAGCTTACTTTGCTTAAGAAAGCAAGTCCAAGTACACGTACACGATATCCACTGGATCACCCTTCTCCACATGTTTGTTGGCCCCCTCAAAGAATTCTAATAGATTGGTGAGGCATGATTTCCCTTTACAAAAGCCATGTTGACTCTTCCCCAACAAATCGTGTTCATCTATGTGTCTGAATTCTTCCTTTACTGTAGTTTCAATCAATTTACCAGATACCGAAGTCAGGCTTACCAGTTGCCTCTGGAGCATTTAAAAAAAAAAAAAAAAAAAAAAAAATTGGTATTACATTAGTTATCTGGTACGGAGGCTGATTTAAGTGATAGGTTACATACCACCATTTGTAGTTCTGCAATTTCATATTTGAGTTCCTTCAGAACTCCTGGGGAATAACATTTGGTCCTAGTGACTTATTACTGTTTAATTTATCACTTTGTTCCAAAACCTTCTCTATTGTCACCTCAATCTGGGACCATTCTTCAGATTTGTCACTTAAAAAGAATGACTCAGGTGAGGGGAATCTCCTTCACACCCTCTGCAGCGAACACTGATGCAAAGAATTAATTTTGTTCCCCATAATGGCCTTGTCTTCTTTGAGTGCCCCTTTGGCACCTTGATGGCCTAGTGGCCCCATTGTTTGGAAGGCTTCCTGATTCTGATGAGCCTAAAGGATTTTTTACTGGCAGTTCTTCTCTTTTGCTAATTGCTCTTCAAATTCTTTCTTCAGCTGTCTCATTCATTCATCTTCTTAAGCCCCTGGCATTGGCCACTGTTGACAGACAGGATATTGGGCTAAATGAAGTGTTGGTCTGATTCAGTATGGCCATTCTTATGTTAATTATACTTTTACACTTCACTTGCCGGAGGTTAGGCTCCTATTTTCCTCAGTAAGATGTGACTTGTAATTTATAAAGCCTGCCTTTTATCTCTCACCACCTCTTTTACTCTGCTGGTTCGTCATGTCGCATTTATTTTTGTTCCTCTTACTATTTTTTTTTTATTTGTGGTGTAGGTTTAAGCTTCTATTATGGTAGTTTAAAAAGTTTCCATGTAGTTTGCAGGCATTTCACTAATGTGACTGTTAGTTTTAATTTCTGTTTTAACTAGCTTCCTCATTTTTGTGTAGTTCCCCTTTTTTTAAGTTAAATGCTACTATGATGAGTTCCTTTGGTATTCCCTCCACCCCGCAGATGTTAAATTTAATTACATTATGGACGCTATCACCAAGCGGTTCAACTATATTTGCTTCTAATCTCTATCAGCATTTCATAATCACTGTCACTATTCTGGTCAGGTGGTCGGTAGTATATTTCCTACTGCTATACTCTTATAATTCAAGCATGGAATTTCTATCCACAGCAGTTCTGTGGTGCTGTTTGATTCATTTAAGATTTTTACAAGTTTCACTCTGTTTTTTCACACTCCCCCACTAGCACGACCTACTCGGTTGTTACAACATCTATAGCATGCTGGTTTTACCGTCTCCCATTGATTATAATCATTTAACACCAGGCACTCAAGTTCTCCCATCTTAGTATTTAGACTTCTTGCATTTGTATATAAGTGCATAAAAAAACTGGTCAGTGTTTAGTTGTCTGCCTTCATGTGATATAATTGAATGGGACTCTTTCATTTGACTGTTTCTGTTCAGTTCCTACTTGCATTTTATCAATTTTTGTCCTTGCCTCTTTACTAGGACATAGAGAATCCCCATTAATAGATCCTCCCCTAAGGGATGTCTGCCCAAACCATGCACTCCTCTGCACCTGTCAGCTTTCCCCCAGCCCTTAGATTAAAAACTCCTTTGCAACCTTTTTAATTTGACATGCCAGCAGTCTGGTTCTGTTTGGGTGCGGTGGAGCCCCTCCCTCCGGTATTGGCTCCTTCTTTCCCTAATAAACCTAAGCCCCTCTTCCTAACACCATTGTCTGATCCACGCAATGAGATCTGCCTGTCTGGCACTGCACATGGAATTGGAAGCATTTCAGTGTAATAGAGCACTTCCATTTTCCTGGACTCTAGCCTCTTACCTAGCAGCCTACATTTGGCCTCCAGGACCTCCCCTGCCTTGCCCAAGGCACTGGTACCTACATGTACCATGACCACTGGCCCCTCCCCAGCACTGCACATAAGTTTGTCTAGATGTCTTGAGAGCTGCACCTTTGCACTTGGCAGGTAATTCACCATGTGGTTCTCACAAACTGAGCTGGTTTTATAATAATTGAATCCCCCATTACTATTACCTGTCTCTTCCTAGTTAGTGGGGTCTCCCCCCTGGAAGGGTGTCCTCAGTGTGAGATGAGGGTCCCAATTAAGGGTTTATTGCCTTTTGCTCCAGCTTGATGTTCTTTACCTGAGACCTTCATCCTCCTCAGCAGCCCCGAGGCTGTCAGGCCAGGGGTGGGCCCGCTCTGCTGTGTCCCATAAAGTCTAGTCGTTGTAACGTTGTGTCTCCCTTAGCTCTGTCAGTTCAGCCACTCTAGTCTTTGAGGGCCAGGAGCTGCCTGCAGCCACGTGTCTATGAGGCAGGTAATCATCCATGCTGTATTCAGTGCAATAAACTGGAGAGACCCTGCTCTGCTCCTGGACTTGTACTCTTGCCTGCAGTATTTGTACTCTTGGAGCCTGTGGTGGGGGAAGGGATAGTTTCTTGGCCTAACTTTAGGGAATAGAAAGTATATCTGGCTCTCTCGCTCACTCTCTAACCTCCTCTCTCACTAGTCCGCTTGTTGCTTTGGAGCTGTCTTTTCAACCCTTGTCTACATGAGTAGCTCTGCCCGCTGGTTAACAGTTCACAGGTTAACAGTTAGGGATTGAAGCTCTCAGCTAGCCTCAGCACATGGCCCCCAACCAGCCCACACTATACATTTCAGTCAAACAGGCCCACAGCAAGCACATGCCGTACTCATCCCAAGGGTCGGGCAGAGCTCTGTGGAGTGCTACAAACCTGGGGTTTGCAGGCAGCCTCGCTGGCTGAGCAGGTCCCAGAAAGGTGAGGGCTGTGCTGTCACGGGGGTCCTGAGGAGGCCTCTGACCTACAGCACTTTGAGTATGGCTGAGCATTGCAGCTCCCCCCGAAGCAGTCTGCATGGGCTGAGTGAGGTGGGCTGGCCCCTTATGCAGGCACAGGCCATTGCAAGCAGCTGTAACAGCACTTCCTTTAGAGGGAATGTGGCTAGGGGCAGCTATCCCTCCCATGCAGGACTGTGCCAAGGCATGGTTCTGTAGGGACAGGATGACCCTGAGATTGCCTAGAGAGGAGCCTGGGGTAGAGACTCCCCTCTCTCTCTTGCCTGCCTGCAACAGAGCTCAGCAACTGACCTGAGAAGCAGGCCCTCGCTGGGCTACCAGGTCTGGTGTCTAAGTACTGGTAGGCTCAGCATTCGGGGAGGGGTGCTGGCAGGCTCTCATCTCTGTGGGGGAGCTATGGGGCCTCCTTCACCAAAGTGGGCTGGTATCTCCTAGCACAGGGCTGCCTTGAGCCAGGGAACTCCCTGCTGCTGGGTGAGGGTCCCCTATGCTGACAGAGAATGAGCCACGACTTGGGTCCATGACTTTCCTTGCTTACCCATCTGCTCTATTCTCAAAGGGCAGCTCCTCCAGCCAGCCATGCTAGGCCGTGGCCAGATACCCCTAGCACCATGAGGGCTGGAGCAGTAGGGATTGGTGCTAGGGCAGGTAGCTGCCCTTGTAGTGTAGGCCCACACCCACCTCGCTCTTCCTTTCCAGGACCCAAGCGCTCAGATTGGTGAGAACTGCACAATTGGCCCCAATGTCACCATTGGGGCTGGGGTGGTGGTGGAGGATGGGGTACGGATCAAGCGCTGTACCATCCTGAAAGGCTCCCGTATCCGCTCCCACTCCTGGCTAGAGTCCTGCATTGTTGGCTGGCTGTCGTCTGTGGGTCAGTGGGTGAGTTACCTGGCAGGCTGGCGCATGCCTGCAGCAGGGCCCAACACAGGGGGGCTGGCTGTGTGTTTATCATAGACACTTGCTGGTTAGTTGGCTACACATGGCTGCTGGTGCTCCCTGGTGAGTCATGGCTGTGACCATTTTCTTTTTGGGGGCACTGGAGGGGGCCATGCCTGGCTGGCTTGGGGGTGCTAAGGCACAGTCCCTTTCTGCAGAAGAACAGAGGTGACAGCTGGGGGCAAGGATACAAACTCCAGCTCTGGGGTGGAAGTCTGGCTTTGGGGCAGGCTTGAGTTAGAGAGACCAGATCCTAGTTCATCCCTCCTCCTTGAGCAGGCAAGGGAGGGGCTTGACAGCTTGAAAGGGCCAGGCTGCTCCCAGCCCAGGGAAAGGTTGGGGTGGGGCCTGTTGCTGCGCCTCGCTGCAGTGGTGGGCGTCCCATCTCTCCTCCAGCCTAGGGCTTGTTGTGGGGGGAGGGACCCAAGCAGGAGCCAGGAGAGGCAGCTCAGCGTTGGGTGAATGAAGCACTGGGCAAGTCCACCCATGTACCCACACTGTGGGAGACATGCTGCCTCTGGGGCAGGGCTGCTGCAACTATGCTACCACCCTGCCAGCTCGGCCTTTGGGGAAGCATGTGGTGGGGACTGGCTGACAGGCGGCCTGTCTCGGTTAGGTGCGGATGGAGAACGTGACAGTGCTGGGTGAGGACGTCATCGTCAATGATGAGCTCTATCTCAACGGGGCCAATGTGCTGCCGCACAAGTCCATCGCCGAGTCGGTGCCGGAACCACGCATCATCATGTAGCTGCTGGGCCAGGCCTGCTACTGAACTGTTAACACTTTGTTTCCTGGAGCAGAGCCCCACATGCAGGGGTGGGTACTGGAGCTGGCTCTGCTGGCACAGCATCTCTGCCAGGATGCCTAGGAGGGATTCACAGCAGGGAGCAGTACTAGGCCCTCATGGGCTGCGGTGCTCTGAGGAGCTAGGGGCTAATGGGGGTTTGTGGCCATGGGGCTGCTGTCAGGGGGGCAGCAGGGGGAAGAGCTTGATCCTGTAGCAGTAGAAAGTGTTCAGGGAAAGTAGGGGGCCACAGCTGCAACATGCCTGTGCTGGTAGGAGCCAGGTGTGCCGCTGAGGGCCAGGTATACAGGGCCCTAACCAATACAATTACACTGTCTAAAAGTGCTGAATGCCCGTGTGTCACCTTTGTGCCGTGGCTGGTTCTGTGGTCCCTGCCCACCCCATTTGAGTTGGGGCTGGCACAGCCCTACTTTCCATACCACTCCTGTGTGTCTGTATCCCCCTGAGGCAACTGGGGGCTTGCCCCCTGCCGAGACACAGCTGCTTCTAGATCCCCAACCCTTTCATTCCCATCTGCCACACACACAAGTTGCCACCACATAAAGAAGAATAATTTAATACTCCCATGCAGGGAAGTGACCCTGGCTGGGGCAGGTAACACAGCACCCAATGCACAGTACTGAGCAATCCCCCAGGACTGTTCACAAATCACACACCACTGCTAGTCCCACCCCACCTGCAGCAGAGCTCAAGCATTAGCCTCGCCACCAGCTGAGACCCAGGCCAAGGCTCCTGCACAAACCAGCAGGGATCCCCAACGCTGCTGCCAGCTAGCACATCCTCCAGCAGCTGCAGGGTGAGGTGCCACCTACTTCGCCCCCACCAGGCTGAAGCTGGGGGACTGCAGGCTTCCAGATCCCAGCCAATTACTGCCCAGCAGAGAACTCAGCCACCAGGCCTAGACCAAGCCAGCTGTGAACAGCCTCTGCTCTTTGTCTAGCTTAGCACAGAAGCAGTAGCTCTCCTCAGTCTGGCTGCCTGGTACCTAGAGCTGGGGCCAAAGCATGCCTCACCCCCAGCAAAGGGAAGCTGGTAGTGGCTCACACATGAACAAATGCTCCATAGCAAATGGCAACAGCAGCAGGACAGGCCCTGGGGGCAGCCAGGCTCCAGCAGGCTGTGGTGGTGAGTACATGCTGGCATTAGCCTCACCAGGGAAAGGCAGCGCCCCTCAGCCCTTACTGTATTAGGCCTCCCCACACCTGCTGAACGAGCCAAGCCCAGCCTTGGCTCAGACAGGGCAAGAGCAGCACCTCCACCATCTGCTGGTGACCCTCACACTCGTGAGCAAGGGGGCTGGGCCATGGAAGGGCCCACAACTAACCAGAGCTGGGCCACCCCCTACTGGAGGCTGAGGGAAAGGAGCCTCTGGAGCCTGCAGGACCAGCCCAGGCCTCCTGCTACGAGCTGACCGGCTTGATGAAGTCATCCACGCCTGTGATGGTGGCCTTGCAGAAAAAGCAGTCCTTGTTGTTCATCAGGTGCTGGTTGATGCATGCTCTGAAAAGACAAAGCTTGTACCATGAGGGAGTTGTGCCCAGCCTTGCACCCAGCACACCAAGGCAAAGCTCTTCCCTTGAGCAGTGGAGCCCATGGCTGCACCCCTGCTCTGTCACCCTACAGCGAGGTCTGGAGCCCAAGTGCGGTGAGGGATGGGGTCTGGCCCTCTCACTGGGGAGCCCCTCCAACCACATGCAAACATGTCCAAGAGCTTCCATGGAGCATGAGCCAGGTCTTTGGGCTCCAGACGCAGGCAGTCTTTGCCAGGGGAGGGGTTCAAGGGGAGCGGAGAAGCATTGCTCTCCCTGGCTCCTGTCCTGTGGGGCTGAGCAGACTCCCTTGTTCCTGGCCCCCAGTAGGGAGGGAAGGGGCAGAGGGCGGCCGCAGTTACTCACTTGCAGGACTTGTGGGAGCATGGCCTGAAGATGGCCGAGATGGGGTGTGCGTAGCAGATGGGGCACAGGTCCTCCTCACTGGTTGGCTGCAAAGACAATCACCCGGCCTGAAGTTAGCAGCTGAAGGCACCCACACACTCCCTAGGGCTCCCTCCTGCCAGATAGCAGCACTGGGGGTGCTGCACCAAGTGGCCTGAGCCCAGCACTCCTGTCCCTTGTAGCCCAGGCTGGCAGCTGCCCCGGGGTTGCTCAGGCTGGCAGCCTGTGCAGCACCCTGGGGCCATGTTCAGTTCAGCTAGCGTAGCAGGGATTTAATCCTGGAGAGACTCAGACTGCCTGGGGACTCCCAATCGCACCTCACACCCCAGGTTTGGCCAAGGGAGCCTCTGCCCTGAGGAGTTTTCCCAGCCAGCCCTCACCCCAACACGCCCACTATGCGGCAGGGCAGCAGCCCTGCACCCTGTGTGGCCATCTCCCAGTGGTTCCAGCTGCCAGGCACAGAGAAGTGGGTGCATTTAGCATTCAGCAGAGTACTGGGTACACAGCTAGCTGGGCTGTGCAGTGGCCAAGTCAGGCAGCATGTGCAGAGCCAGCCCCACAGCTGCCCAGGCTGAACCCTCCCAAGTCACCAGTCCTGAGCTGACATGACTGGTTCCCCCACCTCCACCCCACAAGGCTGCTGGTGTCTGGACTGGGCAGGGGCTGGATGGATGGGACTCACCAGTGTGGAGGCAGCTGCCTGCTTTGACTCTTCACTCAGGTGGTTCAGCATCTGCTCCACCTTGGCCAGCTCCTCCAGGCTGATGTAGTCGGTGTCTGCGGAGGGAAGGGCTGAAGTGAAAGGGAAGAGAGCACCAGAACTGGCCCCAAAGGGGAGGGTGGTACTTGTGGGGCACACAGCACAGCTCTGTGCCTGACTTCGTGCCAGGACACCCCACTGGCCCAGGTATGGTAAACTGCAGCCAAGTTGGCTGGACAGCACAGTGGCTCTGTGCAAGCTGCAGTGTCCCCCCCACAGGCAGAAACAGGACGAGCCGGAGGGGGTGTCCAGGATCCCGGCAGCATAGGAGACAAGCAGAGTGCTGGTCACGCCTCTCCCTCCCTGCAGGGCAAGGCCAGAGAGACGGGCACCTGTTCTCTTCCAGAAGCTGTGTCCATGCATTAGAGCCTGCCTGAAAGCCACTGGTGGGCAAGCAGCATTGACTGGGGTTTGGAGAGGGCACCGAGGGTCAGAGGGCCCGAAGGTGGCATCCAAGCAAGTAGGTTGGGCTGGGGGAGCTAGGGAGGACCAAGGTGGCAACAGGTCTAGGCCAGCAGGGATGTGAGGGGGCAGCTGCTGGTTCTGGGAGAGGCTGCAGTGTCAAGGCCCAGGGCAATGAAGGGGTGGTGTGGGGGGAGGGGGTACTCAAGCTGTGTGATGGGAGGCTGGGCAACCCTGACAAGACAAGAGAGGCTGGAGGTACACAGTGTTTGGGGGACCCTGCCATTTCCAAAGCAGGGAGGAAAAAGTCCTCAAAGATTGTTTATTTTCTGCTACCTAGCAGCATCTGCTCTCGCTGCAGCTCATGGAGCTGGATCAGCACGCTGTGGCCATGCCTTCTCTGCTCCCGCTTGCTGCCAGAGGAATATTCCCAAGCGGTAAAACTGGAACAGCGTTAACAAATATTCCAGAAATAATGACATTATGTACATTGGACCAAGGAAGACAATCCTATGGTAACAATTCCACTTAGTATCTAACCCTGGCTCCTGAGCCATCCAGGGTGGGGAGAACTGTGGGAGATGCTGCTAGCAGAAAGGAAATTATTGCTACAAATCTTCGATTCTCCACAGTTCTGGCTGTCTGGGAAGTAGCAACCAGATATAGGGAGGGTTATGAAACAAAAGTTTGATAGAAAAGTACCCCCCGCCCCTTTTGTGAACTTGCTCAAAAGTCTGTACTATATCTGAGCCACTGCCCGCAGCATCATTCTGCCATAGGAGCCTCTTCAGAAGACAGAAGGCCCACCCTGTGGAGCTTAATGAAGATGTTAGCTGTAGACCAGGGGTCTCACACACGCGGCCTGCAGGATTATTTCCTGCGCCCCGCCAAGCTCTCTGCGCCCCCCCCGGAGTTATTTCCTGTGGCATGCCAGACTCCCCTCCCCCTGCTTCCCCTCCCCCCAGCGCGCTGAGTCCCCGCTCCTCTGCCTACCTGCAGGCGCTTCCCGCTGCCAAACAGCTGTTTGGCAGCACTTAGCACTTTCTAGGAGGGAGGGAGGAGGAGCGGGGAGCCACGTGCTCAGGGGAGGAGGCGGAGAAGAGGTGGGGCAGGGATTTGGGGAAGGGGTTGGAATGGGGGCAGGGAAAGGGTGGGAACAGGTGGGGCAGGGCCTCATGGAAGGGGAGAAGTGGGGGCGGGGCCGGGGGCAGCATTGGGGGAGGGAGGGTCAGTGATGCGGCCTTCAGGCCAATGTACAATTTCTCATGTGGCCCTCGTGATTTGAGTTTGAGATCCCTGCTGTAGACCAAGTGGCCACTTTGTAAATTTCCAAAGCACTTGCTTATTTCTCCCATGAGGCTGCTAAGGATCTCATGGAGTGCACCTTGATCCCTTCTGGGACTGGAGCCTCTGAGGATTCAGGGTTCCACAATACATATGTGATCCACCTAACAATGGAGGACTTGGAAGCTCTGAGTCCCTGGCATTTCGAGTAGAAGGACACAAATTAGGAGTCCGATCTTCTTGTGGATTCTGCACAGTTGAGAGATTTTCAAAGCTCTTCTGACATTCCAGGTCTGCCACATCTTTGCCATTGGATGTTGTAGTTTTAGACAGAACAAAGGAAGCACAGCTTCTTGGGAAGTGTGAAAGGAGGAATTTACCTTAGCAAGAAAGGATGCTGGTGTCCTGAGCCCCACTTTGACCTCATGGAACACCCAGTAAGGCTCATGTATGGATAAGGCTGCCAGCTCCAACACTTGCCTGGCGGACATGACAGCTACTAAGAACCAGTCTTAATGGATAAATGAAAGGCCGACACTGGAGTCAGAAGCTCAAAGGGATGGCTGGCAGGGCGCTCAAAACTAGCAGTAGGTCCCATGCTGGGAAGACTGGCCTGACTGCTGGTCTGGCTAATTGGACTGCTAGAAGGAATCTGGCTACCTGTGGATGCTCTGCAAGGGGGCCAAGGGTCCTACAAATAGCACAATACTAAGAGCAGACGCCTGACATGAAAAGATATTTAGCTGAAGGTCTCTGTCTATGTCTTCCTGGAGAAAGTCCAGAATAGCTGGAATTCCAGGATTTCTGTGATTTGCATTGTGTTCTTGGTACCAGTTGTAGAATCTGGACCACAGAGAACAGGATATTTTTAGTATTGATACTGTCCTAGATGAAAGCAATGACTTAATGAATCCGGAAGATGGATCAAGGCCTTCTAGTGCTTCCCTGTCAATAGCCAGGCTGTTAGTTGAAGCTGTTTTGGGTCTGGCTGAAGAACAGGACCTTTTGAAAGGATGTCCAGTCTCCACGGAACCTGGAATCGGAGTCCCAGTTTCAGCTCTATCAGGTCTGAGAACCAAGGTCTCCTTGGCCAATGAGGAGTTATAAGCATTACCATTGCCTGCTCTCATTTTATTTTCTGAACCACCTTCCTCAGTAGCAGAAAAGGTGAAAACGTGTCAAGTAGGCCCTATGGCCAACTGTGCAATCAGGCATCTGTGCCCACGGCTCTGGGGTCTGCCTCACTTGTGAAGTATTTTGGCTTCTTTGCATTTGATGATTCACGAATGGGTTGGTTAAAGGGAGGCAGAATATATGAATGGTGAGTCCTGATTCAGAATCATCTGGAGTTGTTGACCCTGCACCTGGTAAGACCATCTGCCCTTTTGTGGTTCAGATCCACTTTGATGTGGATCACCCTGAGGAAAAGGCAGAACCGTTCCATCCATCTTACTGTTTCAATTGCTCACACAAGTAGTGCTGGATCCCTTGTTCCCCATTGGTTGTTTAAATATGCAAACATAGTCATAGTGTCTGATTGAACCAGGACGTGGTTCCCCCTTAGAGTGAGCTGGAATCTTTGCAGAGCTAGCTGAACAGCTCTCAGCTCTAGGAGGTATATGCTGTTAGCCTTTGTCTCCTAGCTCCAGAGGCCCTGGGCTGTTTGGGTCTTGAAGTGAGCTCCCCAGCCCTCCAGGCTGGCCTTGGTTGCAAGGACTAAAAGATCTGGAAGGCAGATGGGCATGCCTTTGCAGGCATTATCATGGGCTGACCACCATTATAAGGAGTTAAATACCTGTGTTGGAACCCGTACTTGATCTTTCATGTGTTCCGGGAAATGTTCCCACACCTTTAGTATGAAGGCTTGAAGAGGTCTGATACGTGATTGTGCCCATGGTGTGATCCCTATGCACAGTACCAGGAGTCCTAGCACAGCACAGTGCTATGGTAGGCTTACTACAGCTCTGGAGCAAGATGATAAATTTCTGGATTTTCTGAAACCTTTCTAATGATAGGTTTCAAAGTAGCAGCCGTGTTAGTCTGTATCCACAAAAAGAAAAGGAATACTTGTGGCACCTTAGAGACTGACAAATTTATCTGAGCATAAGCTTTCGTGAGCTACAGCTCACTTCATCGGATGCATGCAGTGGAAAATAAAGTGGGGAGATTTTATATACACAGCGAACATGAAACAATGGATGTTACCATACACACTGTAATGAGAGTGATCAGGTAAGATGAGCTATTTCCCCATGTTTATTTCCCCCCTCTACTGTTCCTCACATGTTCTTGTCAACTGCTGGAAATGGCCCACCTTGATTATCATTACAAAAGGTTTTTTTTCCTCTCCTGCTGGTAATAGCTCACCTTACCTGATCACTCTTGTTACAGTGTGTATGGTAACATCCATTGTTTCATGTTTTCTGTGTATATAAAATCTCCCCACTGTATTTTCCACTGCATGCATCCGATGAAGTGAGCTGTAGCTCACGAAAGCTTATGCTCAAATAAGTTTGTTAGTCTCTAAGGTGCCACAAGTACTCCTTTTCTGTCTAATGATGTTTGCTATCAAGGTGTCTATTTCTGCTCCCAGGTGGTTAGTCTGTTGGATGGAATCAGAGAACTTTTCTTGGCACTGATGATGAAGCAGTGCGCCTGGAGGAGATTCAACATCCAAGATGTGGTCCTCTGAACTGGTGACTGCGATGGAGTTCTGATTGGGATGTTGTCGAGAATAGGGTACAGGTGAGTTCTCTGCAACCTGAGTCTGGCTATTACCAACTTCTTTGTAAAACCCTGGGGACCAAAGACAGGCCAGCCAGGAGCATTCAATACTCAATGTTTCCTGCTGTAGGTGAACCTCAGAAGTCTGCAGTGGCACGATCAGATGGGGATATGGAGATATGCGTCTGCAAGAGGTACTAAAGTCAAGAAGTCCCTCTGGACAGGGAGGACACCGTACAGGCCAGGGTCTCCGTCAGAAACAGTGTTTTCTTCATCCACTTGTTCAGCCTTTTGAGGTTGAGAATGGCTCTGATACCTACCATGAGCTTCTGCACAATGAAGATGATGGAGTACAACCCAGCAAACCTTTTTCTGAGGGAACACTCTCTATCACGCCGATATCCAAAAGATGAGATATTTCATTCTGGATCAAATTGTGTTTTACAGGGTTGTTGAAACTAGGTGACTGGATGAAGAATGGATGGGGTGGAGCCCACTGTTTGAGGGACTATCCCTAGCTCACTATCGTCCTGGTCAACTTCTCTGTGGTTAAAGAAAACCATTCCTCTAGAAAATAGGAAATTCTGCCCCCTCGCTTCTCTCCTGGGCAGAGGCCTACATAATCTGTGTCATAAATTGGATTTTAGGGGAGCTGAGGTCCCTCTGGACTTTCCTTCTGGACTTTGATCCCACTGTTTTCCCTTGGGAAACCGGCTGTCCCTTCGTAGGTACCTCTGTGAGGACAATTAGCAAAAGGAGCATCTCTGTCTGAAGACCAGACTACATTCTATAGAGAGCATTTAGTGGGGAAGGGAAAGAACTTTTGGATTTTGTTGCATTGTCTGCCACCACTTATTCTGGCTTTTCTCCAAAGAGGGAGCCTCAAAACTTGGCCGACCACAGGACCTGCTTAGAGTACCCACCTTCCAGGGTCAGAGCCATAGGTGGTGCCTGGCAGCTTAGCTGGAAGCCATGGCTCGTGCTGACAATCTCATTGCATCCATTGCAGTGTCAGCTACCATCACTGTTGCTAGAAAGACATTCATTAAAATGGAGCCGAAGTCAGGGTGATCTCTCTCCTTAAGGGCTTTGTGATCTCCCAGCCAGGAGAGATACTCTTGCAAAGCAAGCAGCTGCTCCCAGGGATGCTCGGAAGGTGGCAGAGGAGGCTTCAAAGTCTTGTTTGAGAATGGCCTCCATCTTCCTATATGTGGGGTCCGTAGGGTAGAACGCCTCTTCTGAGGGGCTAATGGTATCCCTGGGGAGGGACGCTACAGCAGGGTCAGCCTTTGAAGTCCTTTGGGTCTGGAATGTTATGGAGCCTGAGGTCGCTCTTGTTAACGTGCTGGCCCTTGCCTGGCTTACCCCACTCACCCCCTGGAAGGAAGAATGAAGGGGTATCACCACCACTGGGGAGGGTTTTGAGGGAAGAAATTGACTCCGAGGCTCACTCTCAGGAGCTTGCTGAGGTTGGGTTTGAATCATGCAGATAACCTTGCTGCACATGGCTTGACATTTCTCCAGGAGAAAAAGCCTTTGCTGAGTTTTCCCCGCAGCCTGTTTGGAGTCAGCGCCAGACAGCTCGCCTTCCGCAGGGGGAGGAGTCGGAGGACTCGGACCTCCTGGATTTTATGTGCCTTTTCTTTCCCCTTTCAGATTTTTTATCTTTTTTGCAAACTTTGGGAGCATAGAAACTCTGCTGCAGCTTTGGGGAGGCCGCCTACGGCTTGTCTTCCTTAAGTCCTGGAGCCCTCTTGAGAGGTCTGGCTCTGAACCTGGGACGGGGAGGGGGAACTAGTCAGGCCCACCTGGACAGCTCGAGAGGGAGGGAGCTGATTAGAAGCCCTGCTTCTTTCCCCATGGTGCTAAGGACCCACTTTACAACTTGCAAGGAGGCAGAGGACACTCATGGCCCTGCAATCCTCCCCTCTTCTGCAAGAGGCCCCTGGGACTTATCCCCTCAGTTAAGCAGTCAGGGTTCTCCTTTCTTCTGGAGACTCTCCCTGTTCTGCACTGTGGTTCCTGGTCCATTTTCCCCTGTTGGACTCACAGCTGCCTTGGTAGGTAGGGACCCCACTGGCCTGCTCGACTCGTAGCCCCAGGACCTAACAGAATTAGGGATGGAAGGCTAGGTGCACGCTAGGCACAACTCATCATCTGCCAAGCCTGGGAAGGCTGCCTCACAAATCGAGCACTGCTTAGATTTGACTCAGTGCTCTCTTGGCTGCACGTGTAAGGGGCAGAAGAGCCAGCAGGGAAACACTGCAGCCAAGGCTCAGGGAGGGTTAAAACCCTGAGGGGTTAACCACCCACTTAGGAGGAGGAGGAATGCCCAGGAGGGAGAACCCTGCTCCCCACTGCCCAAAGAACAAGACAGAAAAGTTAAAATAGAAGGAGCAGGAGCAAAAGGAACAGCCACAGAGGCAGAGAATGCGGCAGCAAGTGGGAACATGGGGGGGCGTGACAAGAGCGTGTGGCGCCAAAATGCTGATTCACCTCTGTGCGCTGCAGAGAGATGAGAGTGGCCAAGATGTCCAGAGCTGGGGGAGATGCTGGGCTGCAGAACAATGCTACACAGAGCCCAGTCACTGTGCTAGAATTGCAGTGCCACGGGGAGGGGAGCAGAGCCTGAGCACTCAGTGTTCAGCTACACAGAGGGGCTTGGGCAGGGCATGCCCGCAGGTACTGGGATCCAGGTGGTGAGTGACTGAGCCAAGCACAGCATGCTCTGAGAAGCTAATTAGCAGCTCCTACCTGTGCATAAGGAGAGGTGCTCAGAGCCATGCATGAGCACATACCACCTGGCCACTGCATTTCTAGCACATCTTCCCTTTGCAGTACTAGGAGACAATACCTGGTACTGCTAGGCAGAGCTCAGAGAACACCCCCTCACTAAGCGGGCACACATCAGCTGCAGCCTACAGGGCCTTACTAGATGCCAGAGTTGCACTAACGTGCAAGTGGCCGGCTACCCAAGGCCATCTCCACATGCTGGCCACTGACCCACTGGCTGAGTGCCCACCCTGCTGTGGCACTAGGAGACAACTGTGGATTCACAACTGTAACGAGAGCAGTGCTCAGCCAGCTGTGGCAGAGAGCAGCAACACCGGCATCCTGAAGACCAACAGATCCAACCCCAGGCCAGCCAGCTAGTCTCCGCTCTTGCAGCAGGGCCAAACCCTTTCTCCTGGGGCAGGGTCTCTTGTCTCAGCAGAGGTGGGACGCTCCAGCCTACTGCCCGCTCCCAAGGTGTGTGCCTGCCCAGAGGGACCAGCAGTCCGGGCAGGGCAGGTGCTCGGAACAGCTCTGTGCTGGCAGAGTGGGGACTCCAGCCACTTCAAGGCACAGCCCGCCCCTCCCCCTTGCAGCACAGTGTTGTGGTACAGCCTTACTGCCGGGAGCAAAGGGGGCAGCCCAGCCCTGCCCTTCCCCAATGGGCACTGCAGCACCTGGGCTCTGAGCCATCCTCAGCTAGGTCACATGGAGCTCCAGCCAGAGGGCGCTGTGACTGCCCAGTGCCTCTTATGACTAAGGGGGATAGTCTGTCATATTTTTATGAAGCCTATGTGTGCCTCAGTTTCCCTCTTATTTTGCAAGTCTGCCCAGTGTGGGTGTGGGATAGGGGAGGGGACTGTTTGCTCTTGGGGCAGGCTGAAGGAATAGTATGAATGGCACTTAGCTGTCTGAGCTGGGATGTGTCACTTGGAAAAAACTGGCCCAAGGCTGACCCTGTATCAAGGGCAAATATGAGAAGACAAACGGCAAAGCCAGTCCCCAGGACATGGACACCTATTGACCAGCAGCCCGGAGGGAGCTGGATTCCCCGCCCTCAGGCCCCAGCCCGAGCACAAAGGCTGGGAAGTGTGAGGTGAGGGGATAGGAGCTGGCTGCTGGAAGGAGTCAGGATGCTTGCATGGGAACTGATCAAGGAGTCGGACGGAGACACAGCCTGAACCATGGGGTTCACGACAGCATGGTGGGCCCTGGCTACCCAGACGGAACTTGGGCTGGACATTACCAGTCAGTTCCCTGGGCTCCCCTCAGACTCCCCGATTCTGTAGCCAGGTGACTAGTAAATGGTCCCCTGGCTAGGAACAGACTCCTGGTGTCGTTGCAGATACTCTAGAGCACTGTGCCCTGGAGGGGACAGTACAAGCCTTCGGCAGGGGTCTGGTTGGGCTGGACTCGCTGCAGGGAGCCACCCAGACAACCAGCCATCATTGGTGCTGATGGCCCAGGGATGGAGGTCATGGGCCTGTCCCACTGGAATTATGTGGGGCCTTGGGGCCTGGCACACTAGAGGGAGCACTCCCAGGAGACTGGTGACAAGCTGGGGGGCACAGACCATGCCCTGCGACTGCATGACACCTCCACCCTGCCAGGGACCCACGGGCACTGTTGAGACGTGTTTTTAGTGCCCTGGGAGCTGCCCCTTCTCTGCCATCCCTTCATTTTGCTTCATTCCCTTGGCACTGAGAGAAGGCTGGAGGGGCTGTGGGCATGGCCGGGGGGTGGGCCTGGATCCTGGGGTAGGACAGGACAGCTGGCAAAGACTCTCTCTCTCTCCTCTCTTGCCGGAAGGTACCTGGGAAAAGCAGACTTTGAGGGGAAGCTCTGTGCCAGGGCCTGGGTGCACCCACATCGCTCCCTGGCACTGAGCTCTACCTTGGCTCACTGTCCTGCCCTGAGGTGTGTGCAGGGTGCAACCAGCTCTGGCCCCCTGCAGTACCCAAGGGGAGTCACTCAGCCCGTGGAGGAGCAGTGTCCTTCTTGGCCCATCCCCTGCTGGCTACAGGCTGCCGCGGGAATCTCTCCCTGCCAAGTTGAGTCTCTTACACAAATGGAGTGAAGACCAAGCTGTAAAAACCAACCCCGTGTTGTTCCCCAGGGTGGGGGATGGGGAGGGGAGGGGAGGGCCCCCCACCCCCCTACCCCAGAGCATGACCCCAGGGGCCAGTCTGCCTCTGAGGAGGACAGAGCTCCAGTTCCCAAAGCTGGCCCAGCCAGATGCCCCAAGGGGACACCCCCATGGCCCTCGCCTGGTGCAGTGCAGATACTTACAGGTGTGCAAGGAGAAATGTCTCTTGTCTGCAGAGGGAGGCATGGCTGCCAGAGCTGATGGCTCTGCATGGCCCAGCAGGTACTGGATGGAGCGGAGCTGGAAGCAGGGGTCTGCCAGGAGCACAGCTGTCGCCCGCTTGGCCCTGCAAACATACACACAAGGTCAGGCCTCTATTCCCCATGGAGAGCAAGGGCAGGGCACTGGGAATTGAATTGCAGCAGCCAGCTGCTTCCTAGACTCCAGGGAAGAGCTGTGCTAACCTGGAGCCCTGCACTGCAGGTCATTAGCCAGGGCTGACCCTCCCACCAGTACCATACCGGGCACTGGGACCAGACTTCTGCGGGGTGAGGACTCTGTGACAGCACAGGTTTGCCCTGGCATTGAGGCCAGCGCTTCCAAAACCCCAAAGCGACCGACAGCCTGGCTTGTCCTGCCAGGCGCTTGCCCCCCTTGGTCAGGGCGCTGCCAGCAGCAGAGCTCTCAGTTCCAGGAGCCAACAGCTGGGGCAGCTCCTCATGCAACCCATAGGCCAGGGAGCCAGGCAGGAGGGGGCAGCCTGTGAAGGACTGGCCACATCACCCCAGCACACTAGATAAAAACACTCCCTGCTCAGACAGAAATGGCTGCGGGCTCTTTGGAACGATCCGATCAAGCGCTGGCTGGAGGAAAGAGAGTAACTGCAGACAAGGAATCAGATCCCTTGGTACCCACTGGGGGCAGCCCTGCCCCTTTGCACAGGTGGCAGAGCCCCAGGTCTGTTGCTGGCTCTAGACCCTGCTGCACACTGACTTTAGCAGAGGCCAGGGCAGTGCAAGGTGCTAAACTACCAGGGCCCAGTGAACAGCCTGGGGAGCAGCAGGTGTTCAGCAGCTAGAAGGGGCAGTTACTTACCTATAACTGGAGGTTCTTTGAGTTGGGTGGTTCCTGTCTGTATTCCACTGAGGGCAACATGCATGCGCTGGACACCCGTAGCCGGAGCTTTCCAAAGTAATAGCATCCGTCGGACTGCACATGCCCCTTGCGTCGTCCCATGGGTTTGCCTGAAGGGTGGGGCGAACCGACCACATCTCCAGTTCCTTCTCCACTGCAGATCCACAGATCCACAGCAGAGGGGAAGGAGGGTGGGTTTGGAGTACAAGTAGGGACCACACATCTTGAAGAACCTCCAGTTACAGGTAAGTAACCTCCCCTTCTTCAGGCGTTGGTCCCCATTGTATTCCACGGAGGGGGAGTAACAAGCAGTACGTAGGGAGGAGGAGGGTGTGAGGTAGAAGACGAAACTGTGGAACGGAGGGCCGCCATGCCGAACAAGGTGTCCGTCACAGATCATAATGAGAAGAAAACGTGGGAACCGAACTCCATGCGGCTGCCTTACATGTATCTGTGAGGGGAATGTCATGGAGTGCGGCAGCAGCTCTCGTGGAATGGGCCCCTATCCCACCCGCTGTGGACCGTCCCGAAAATTGATAGAGCGTAATGCACCACTTCAAGAGTCTCTGCGGGGGAGACAGCCTGCTCTTTAATTCTCTATGCTATGGCAACAAATAGTCTAAGAGACTTCTGGAATGGCTTTGTCCTTTGCAGGTAAATGGCCAGGGCCCTACGAACATCAAGAGAATGGAGTCGTTGTTCTGCACTGGAGGCATGCAGTTTGGGGAAGAAAACGGGCAGGTGTATGGGTTGGTTTAGGTGGAAACGGGAAACCACCTTTGGTAGGAACTTCAGATGCAAGCGCAGGGAGACCTTGTCCTTATGCAATGTGGCCACCATAGCCCCCAGTTCACCACCCTCCTTGCTAAAGCAATGGAGACAAGGAAAGCGACCTTCATGGAGAGGTGAGACAGAGAGCAGGAGGCCAGAGGTTTGAAAGGAGTGTTCATTAACAAGTTGAGGTCCCACTAGGGAGCAATAGGCTGACTGGGCAGGTATTTACATAAAAGGCCCTTCCAGATGGGGCAGTCAAGGGATAGGTAAATATCAAATGCCCCTCCACTGGCGGGTGGAAGGCGCTAATGGCTGCTGCACGCACCCTCCTGGAATTGAGAGCAAGCCCCAATGTCTTTAAATAGAGGAAATAGTCTACGAGCAACGGGATGCCCACAGCTTCGGGGGCAAGGCCTTGTTCTTGTACCCTGGAAGTGAAATGTGCCCATTTAGCCTGAAGGCAGTATCTCATAGAGTCCTTCTGGCTTCTGGGAAGAAAGTTTTATACTGGCAACGAGCATTCTCATATTAACGGAGGTGTCCATCCAAAAACCAAGCTGTCAGGTGGAAGTCCGTGGATTGGCGTGCCTGAGTCTGCCATTGTATTGTTAGCAGTTCCATAAACGCCTGGACCAGGAGTGGAGGACGTTTCGACATGCGGAGAAGGGGAAACCAAAATTGACAGGGCCAGAACGGAGCAATCAGAATGACCCGTCACGCTCTCCCGCTGGAGTTTGTGGAGGATGCAAAGTAAGAGTGGGAAGGGGGAAATGGCATAGTTCAGCTGGTCTGACCAATCAACGACCGGAGTGTCGCCCAGTGAGTAGAAACCAAGTCGCCTTCTTGAGGAATATTGGGTTCACTTGGTGTTGGTGTGGGATGCAAAGAGGTCCCTGATTGGCGTCCCCCAAAGATGTCTGCAATTACTGTGTCGTGCAACTCCCATTCATGGCTGTTTGCAAAAGTTTCTGCTGAGAGCATCAGCAATCACATTCTGGGTGCCAGGCAGGTAGGCTGCCGAAAAAAGGATATGGTGTGCAATACACCATTTCCATAGGTGTACCATTTATGTACACAGCATTGGGGATCTCGTGCCCCCTTGTTTATGTAGTATACTGTGGTGGTGTTATCATCATGTCCTCGTCATGTTGGACAACAGTTAGCTGGTGAGAACATATGGCATACTTCGCACACCACCCAAAGTTCCAGTATGTTTACGTGCATCCTGGTCTCTCGCATGGTCCAAGTGTCTTGTGATCTCCCATGTGAGCACCCCAGTTTGTGAGGATGGAAGGAAGGGCATCCCAGAGCAGACTTGTAGTGGGTCTGTCCACCATCAAAGTGAAAAGGTGACCTCCAGTGGAAAGTTGAGTATGATGTCCATGATTTGGTGCATAGGGGAGTACACTCTTTGCAGCCATACTTGTAGACAGCGAAGGCACAGACGAGCAAAGGGCATGATGTATGTGCATACCGCAATGTGCCCTAGGTGGGAAAGGAAGGTCCTGGCTGAGACTGAAGGGTTGTTAGTCACTAGGGAAATCTGGTCCAGTAGGCTCTGGAACCTGTCCCTTAGCAGATAAGCACATGGAGGCCACGGTCATGCATGCTCCTATGAATTCCAGGGACCGTGTAGACTGCAAAGTTGCTTTTTCAACATTGACACTCACTCCTAGAGAGGAGTAGAAGAAGCTGGGACGTCAATTTTCGAGCTTCCTCTTTGGACTGCACTGCCAGCAGTCAGTCGACCAGGTAGGGGACGACAAGAACTCCTTGATGTCAGTCTTGATGAGGTAGATGAGCTGCTACCACAGAGAAAATCTTTGTGAAGACTTGTGGGGCAGTGGTAAGTCCAAACAGGAGTGTCACGGAGTCACCGGGGAGATGCTCTGGAACTACTCCATATGAAGCCAGTCAGGACTCTGGGGGAGCATGCCTCCTCTCCCTGAGCATACTGTCTCCAGTGCAAGAAGCTTACACAGCTTCCACCTTCCTGGGTCAGACCTCGGAGCATTCAGCATCCCTTTCCACACCGTGCGCTTCCCGCAGCGAGTCCGCCTAGGCGGGGCTCCCTGGGAAGCCAGAGGGCCCTGCAAGCCAACTCCGCAGTCAAATGTGACTCTCAGACAGCCGGTAAAACAGAAGGTTTATTAGTCAACAGGAACATAGTGTATGACAGAACTTGTTAGCACAGAAATCAGTGACTTTCAGCCAAGTCCATCTTGGGGGAGGGGAGCCCAGACCCAGGGCTCTGGCCCTCCCCCTGTGCCCCAAGCCAGCCGAGACTGACTCACTTCCAGCTGCCTGGCCCCTGCCCTGCCTGTTGCTCCTCCTCCGGCCTTAGGTTGCTTCCTGGGCCAAAAGTCACTGGTCCCATCCCTCTCCTGGGTCTCTGGTTACGAAGGGGCGGCCATGGCATCCATGCAGGCAGCTGGAGCAGCCCCCGCAAAAAGTCACACACCCTTATTCCCACCACCTAGACATTGGTGCAATACACAGGGAAACTGAGGCACACACAGCATTCATACAAAACAGTAAGACTCACATAGGCTCACATACAACACAGCAAGGGAAAATCCTCAGTACGTCACAAGGAGTACCCTGTATTGGAAGTGTCGAGGCCCCATCTTGAACCTCAGGAACTGTCTGCGAGTCGCCTATATGTCGATATGGAAGTAGCCATCCTGCTTATCAAAAGCCTTTTTCTACTGGGGGAATGATGGCTGCAAGTGTGACCATGTGGAATTTTGGCTTGTGAATGGAACAGTTGAGGTGTTGGAGATCCAAGATTGGTCTCCATCCCCCGTTCTTTTTGGGTACCAGGAAATAGTTGGGAGCAGAACCCTGTGCCGTGGAGGGGTATAGGGACTGGCTCCACTGCTCCTCTCCACAGGAGGGAGTCCATCTCTAGGATGCTATCATGAGAGTGATTCCTGAGAAGGGACTGAGGCGGGGTATGTGGAGGAGGCATCATCATGAACTTGATGGTATAGCCACGTCAAATGACATCCAGGAATCCCTGGTCCATTGTTATCGCTCTACTTGCGGGCAGAATTGGAGATGACCCCCAAAAGGGGTTGGTGGCAAGAGCATTGGTGCACAGAGTTGTTGATGGCTCTCTAGTCACACTCAGAAATATCTCTTTCGCGATGACCGAGTTGTGTTGTGCAGAGGTCTGCTTTGTCAGAACAGGCAGACAGGTTCTGCGGGCCTTAGGATATTTCTAATGAGGTTCGTAGGTTTGTTGGTGGGAGAAGTGGGGGGGTTCTGTAGTGCTGTGTAGGTGGCAGGCAATAACATTTTTTCTTTGATGCCAGTGTATGTATGCCTAAGGACTGTATGGTGGCGCCAGTGTCTTTCAGTGAGTGTAAGGAATCATCCATCTTCTAGTTGAAGAGGTGTGATTTGTCAAAGGGGAGGTCCTCAGTTGTATTCTGTACCTCTCTAGGGAAACCGGAGGAATGTATCCAGGATTCCCTCCTCATGACAATTCCAGTCGCCAGTACTCATGAGGATGTGTCCGCTGAATCAGCTGCAGCCTGGAGTATGGATCTGGTGACCAACTTGCCTTCCTGTAACACTGCTTGGAATTGGGAACGATCCTACTGAGGTAACTTATCTGCAAACTCCGCCCTCCGTCCATAGTTCATGAAGTCATATTTGGCCATCAGTGCCAAGCAGTCAGAGATCCAGAAGTGTAGTCCTGCTGAGACGACCTTTCGACCCATAAGGGCCAGTCTCTTGCCCTCCTGTCTGCCGGGGTGGAGCATGAGTGTTGCTGCTTGTCCCGCTCCGACGTGGCCTGGATCACCAAGGAGTTAGGTGGAGAGTGTGAAAACTCAGATCCCTTGGGGGGGGGGAAATAGTATCTTTTCTCAGCCTCCTTTGGAGTGGGGGTGCATGTGGCCAGGATATGCCACACCGTGCATGCCAGTTAAATAATGGTATAATTGATCCGGAAGGCCACCCTTCCCGGTACCGATGCGTGCAGAATGTCTCATAACTCTTACTGATTGTCCTGCACCTCTTCTAGTGTGATCTCAAGAGCACTGGCTATCCTCTGTAGTAGCTCTTGAAATGGATGATAGGCATCTGGCATCCGGGGATGGCGAAGGGAATCTCTCCGGGGTCAATCAGTACCGGGCTCATCGGTGCATCGTCTAACCCAGGTTCCGAATGCCTACTCAAAGGGTGGGGAGGTGAAATAGGAGCATCCTCCCATGCTGAACTGGATGGTTCCGAAAGTGAATATTGATGCCATGAGCTCCAATATAGCCAACCTGATTGATCCTGCTGCTATTGTGTTGGTGCCCAATGAGCTGGGTACTAGTGGCTCCTGAGCTATGAAAGGAGGGAACTACCATGGTGCCACCAGCACCCTCCAATAGTCATGTCTCTGGAATGGAAGTGGGGGACCATGCTGAACATCCGAATCCTCAGACTTGGAGGAACTGGAGTCTTGTACAAACGGTGGTGCCGACACAGTAAGGCCAGCAGGTGGTAGATCTAATGCAGGAGATGGGGCCCTCTGAACAGGTGAGTGCACCAGAACACTCAGAGACCTCACTCTTTCCAGGGCGAACAGATCATGAGGCCCAGGAGCACTTTCAAGTCTCCCCGGAGTTAATGGTATCCGGTCTATGGATGGAACTGGGACTGGTAAAGGGGTTTGTCTCAGAACCCATGATTCATGGGGCACTGGTGGAGCTGAAGCAGGAGGGGCACATGGGTCCAGAAGATGGTACAGATCTGGGAAATGGTGCAGCCTCTTGTCAGTCTTGTGAGCCTTGGAACATGTCACTTCTCCATAGCCGGAATTCATGGACAGTGCGGAGTCTTTCTTTGATTTGGAGGAAGACTTACTGCCATGCTTATGCACATACTTCCGAGGCTCATGGCTAGGTCCCGGCACGGGGTCTCTAGCACTGGCACCAGTGGAGCCGGACAGAGGCTCCACAGTAGAGGGGAGCAGTCAGATTGTTCAGGCTGATGTACAGGGGAGTTCCCCGGCCAGAGTCTGATTGTGGCCCCCCGGAGACCTCAAGGCAGAGGGCTCAGCCTTCCCGCATAAGGGCAGGGAAGGAGAGGCAGATACTGCACCTGGATGTGGGTTGGGCTTCCCCAAGCAGTACTCATTGCTGATGGAAAATGAGCGAGGCAAAGACAACAGACTGAATCCCAGCATCTTTGGCATAATCCAGTTTCCAGACCTGGGTGTTGCGGGGGTGGCAGGCCGGCAGATTGTTTGGCAGGAAACCGCCAAAGCCATGTCCCAAGTCTAGGATGACAAGATACCCTGTTTTTAAAGGGACAGTCCCATATTTAAGTTCTCCTGCCGGTGTCCTGACTTTTTCTTAAAAATAAGCAAATTGTCCCATAGTTTCTCCCCCCCCCCCCCAAAAAAAAAAAAAAAAAAAATCAGTATCAGCAAGTCCTGCTACTGGCTGGATCCCTGCTCACCAGTCACCCACCCACCGGCAGTGAGCGTGGGGATCCAGTGTCAACGATGGGGGTGGGTGTGCGAAGCTGGTAGCGGGGGAAAGGATGCAGCACACAGGGCCAGCCACTCCCCCTCCCGGTCAGTCAGCGCAGCCCCCCCACTGCATGCCAGCTCTCAGCGAGCAGGGCCCTGCCCCTCGCCCCATTTCCAGTCGGCACTGGCTGCTTGCTGCAGCGACCAGTGAATGCGGGCAGGCACCAGGCAGCAGTTGGTTACGTGTCACCTCTGCTGCCCACCCATCAGCCCTTTACATGCTCCCCCTCTCACTGTCCTCTCCCTGCTTTGCCCCTTCGCCTCCCAAGTCCTGCTGCTTTGTCATATCCCCCCGGCAGGGCGCATCCCACTCTCAGCGCTGTACGGGGAGCCAGCCCCCTGTCGGAGCGCTCAGCTCATTGACAGCCTGGCCAGCAGGCTCTTTTCTTCCCCCACTGCCTCTGGCTGGGCCAGCGCCCTGAGAAAGCCAAGGGGTGCTGGCCAGGAGCCGCCAAGCCCTGCATGTACCAAAGCCTCGCACAGAGCTGGCACGGGGAAACCTCTCCATCCCTCAGCCAAGCTCTGGAGTAGCAGGCAGGGGAAGCGATTTCCAGCCTGTTCACACCCCAACCCTGCAGGCTCCATAGCAACTCCGGGGCAGAGGCTTAGCACGCTCTTCACCCACACCCCTCACCCTGGGTCCTGCCCCCAGGGAACACAGGGCTGCTCCATCCCCTAGGCACCCTCCCCTGCTGAGCCCCCTCTCTGGCCAGGTTCACTGAAGCCCCTGCAGTCAGGTTTCCTGGGCCCTGGTGCACAACGCATCCTTAGGGCTTAACCCCTTCCTGCCCACGCTGTAGCCAGAAGCAGCTGGTCTACATCAGCAGCCTGGAGATGTTAGCTGCCTCTCGATACTGTCTGGGCGGGAAGGGACAAGCTGCTTACAGCGACATGGGGGGGGGGGGGTTAAGGGGGAGGAAAGAGATAAACTCTGCAAAGACATGGGGCAGGTCATCCTACTCCCCACCCCCATCCCACGTCTGGAAGCAGCTCCCGTTCCTTCTCTCCCACACAGTGCCAAAAGGCTGTTACTGGCCCTATTCGGGGGGGGGGGGGGGGAATGTGACTCTGCGTGCCCCCAATGTGTTGCCTTGGGAAGATGCAATGCCAGGTACCAGGAGAGGCGGGTCCATCCTGGGGGCCCATCCAGGCATGGAGGGCGGAGTGTGCCAGGCAGGTATTGCCAGGTCGGTTGGTTACCCCCCTACCCATGTGAGAGAGGGGTAAAGGAGAGAGAGTGTGTGTGTGTGTGTGTGAGACCCTCCCCGAGTGAACCCTAAAGCCTTAAAGATAAGTAAATAAAAATAATCCAACTACACAGTATTTTTTAATAGGGGCTCAGTCAACTTGATGTTAATTTGAACTTTGTACTGCATAGTTCCGTTTGATTGCCGTTGAACTTGCTTGAATACGAGTAATTTTACCAGTTGTCCCATATTCAGCATAGGGAAATACGATCACCCTACCCAAGTCCTTCATTTTACCAAGCTTCTAGGAACTAGAAAATTACTGCAAAAAACAAAATTCTAACTATGAACAAGAATAAAAATAGTTTTTCTGAAAAGTTTGGAAAATGCATCACCAAGGAGGAGAAGACAGCAGAAGCTCTGACTCGGATCATGGGGCGGTAAGAAGCAACTGGAGATGCAGTCAGTCCACCCCGCCCTTTATTGCCTCAGGCAAAACCATGAGGCAATGTAAGGGTGTATATATGGACTGATGGACACGCTACCTTGAAAAGCTCCAGGTACACGGCGCATGTGCATTACCCTCAGTGGAATACAACAGGGACCATCACTCGAAGATGATGAGCCCAGTGTAGTGACTAATGAGGAGACAGGGACACTGACTGCTGCGCTCCACTTACAGACATTGAGACCCTGGCCTCATGCCCTGTAGCAAGGGGCCAGAAGCACAGACGCAGCACCTCCAATGCTTCTGTCTGCACAGGGCCCCTCTTCCACTAGCTCACTAACCTAGTGATGGGTCCTGCAGACAATTCTACTGCCTCCTGCTGCCTCCTCCAGCTTTGGAAAGAGCTGAGACTGCAATGGCATTCGCAGCCTAGACAAGATGTGTGGCATCACAGCTGGCCGTCACCCATGAAAGCGAGGTCAGAGCCTTTGTTGGATCATATTAAAGAAGTTCTGTATTAAAATCACAAATGAGTTTGATTCCCCACAGTTTAAATTCCAGGGTATTACTAATTAAGAGGTCTCTTGGTTTTTGGTACTGTTTCTCTCCCTCTATGTGTGAAACTTGCAAGCTGCTAATTGTGTTAGTACATTTTAAGACAGAGTCTGTTCTCAAAGCAATTCAGAGAGAGAGAGACCCAAAGCAATACTCTAACAACAGAAACAGCACCCAGAGACTCCCCGCCCTTTTGTTGTATTAACAATTGTGATTAAAATAGAGATAGAGGATGTATGTGGATGGATGCTTGGTGTGGATAACAACAATGATCAGGGAGGTGCCAGCCTAAGAATCCAGTGTTCTTTGGCTGAAGAAGGCGTCAAGTGGAAATAACCAGAGGACCCCCAGAGGGCAGACTGGAATCCACCCAACAGCCTCAAGAATGGGAGAACCAAAGAACAAGATAACATCTAGCAGCACGGAGCCGTCAGGAATGTGCCATCTGCTGATTGATTCAGCAACAGCATGATGAAGCAATTCCCATAGACTGGCATAGGAAGAAATTCCTATAAAAATAGACTCTAAAAAGTGAGAACTTTGGGGTCTGATTCTGCAAACCAACTTCCAGGAGCAGGACCCTAAGCAGCAGGGAGACGGCTGTTCTGAAAGCCAGAGCTGGAGCTAGGAGAGGGCCCATGCCTCAGCACAGACCAGTGCAGGGCTGTTGGAACAGGGGGGAAGAACACACAGTGCAGGAGGCTCGTCTGTGGAGCAGTCACCAACAAGGTGATTCAAAGGCCAGGGCTCCCAGGAGCTGCTGGGAATTGCCAGACGCCTCTGCAGGGTCTGCATCCAGCCCAAGCTCTGCCTGAGGCACACTCAGACACGCAGCACACCGCTATGCTAATGAGGGAAAACAGCTACCAAGCCCCCGCTCTGTTCCGCTGTCCCTGGGGAGGGTGCAGCACGGAGGATATCCTGGTTGCTCCCTTGAGCCCAGCATGCAACAGAGAGTGGCCTGCACTCAGGAGCCGTGTCTGCCAGAGGACAGCAGTCCCTGCTGCTGGCAGCAGAGTGGGGACTGTTTCAAACCAGCACCAGAGACCTCACTCATCACATCAAAGGCACACGGAGCTAGATTGCATGCACCATACTGGAAACCTCCCCACCAGCTTTGTCTGGCATGTGGGCTTCACACACGACAGACACCTGGTGCTAGACGACTAGGCACAGTGCTGGGGTCTAGCCCCGAGTCCACCGCAGACAGAGATCTTGGGCAAGTCATGCCTCACCCCTGTGCCTCAGTTTCCCCCTAAGTGAACTGGTGGGGACACTGAATCCTCTCCCAGGGTGACAGCAGAGCACTGGACTAGCAGTGCCATTCTGTCCCTCACTCTGCCACTGACCTGCTGTGACCTTGGGCAAGTCCCTTCCTCTTGGAGTGTCAATCACACTGGGCACCCCGCAGCAAGGAGCAGTGGCCTCTGGGAATTAGCAAGCACCAAGCATTGCCTGGGCCCCAGGACCAGCAACGGAGACTCCTCCAGGCAGCTTGCCGCTCTGCTCCCTGCCCCTTCCCTTTGGAAATAAAATCTCCCGCTGCAGCTGCTGCAATCGCCCAGTGCTTCGGAGCCAGCTCGCAACAGCCTTTGCAGGGCTGTGCTGCCCACTAGTGGTATGATGGGGGAACAACACACCATTCAGAAATTTCCTCCTTCCTCCACCCCCACCCCCTGCTACGCGGACCAATCGGCTTGCCCCTGCCAGCCAGGCTCCGCCCCCGTGCTTGCTGGCTGCTGGTAAATAGCGGCCCCAGCAGTGGGCGGGCGTGACTCCACCAGCACTCCGGGAAGGGCTCTGCCAGGCCACAACCCAGCTCCCGCTCACTGCTCGGTTGCTCCGCAGCTGGGCTCCTGGCTGGGGTGTGCCACAGGGCTCAGCCAGGAGGCGAGCAGGACTCATGGAAACTTTGGGCTCCAGGGACCCCAGCTCAGAGACAGGGACTGATGTTCTCAGGAGGTGCAAGCAGCTCTGAAGCCAGTCCCTGGCCTGCATCTGCCCCTCTGCCAGGACCCATGGGAGGCTGCCCTAAGCCCCAGTGAAGCAGGACGGAGCTAGGCTGTTTTTCTTTAATTCTTTTTAAACCTTGGACCCTTCCTTGGGACTCATCTCCTGCCTGTGTGTCCTGGACTGTCAAAGAATTGCCTGGTGATCAAGAACACCCCATCAATAGCTCTCTTTGCTGAGCAGTACTCCCTGGCGAGCTGATGCTGCAGCGTGCTCACTCTAACGCTGCCTGGCAAGCCTTTGCTCAGGCCAGACTTAACCTGGCATAGCACCTCTCCATGCTGCTGGGCGCTCAGCAGGACCCTACGGCCACATGATGAACACACAGGCATTGGCCCACACTCTCTGGAAATGCCTGGGAAAGCTGCTAGTGATCCTAGAGCTGTGTGTTCAAGGCAACTTCTTAAACACGTCAGCCATCCCCCACAGATGCCCCCATGTTTGCATATGCACCTCGGACCTTCTGAGCTGTGCCAAGCAAGGTCTCCAGCAGGTGCCAGTTGCATTGCCTCCCACAGCTACCACCTTGGATCTCAGCCACAATGTCCTCTTCCAGCTTCACAACCATTGGCTGGCAGCCCTGCCACGCCTCCAGGCCCTCCGCATCAATCACAATCGCATCACAGACCTCTTGCCACAGGCGTTCCACAATGCCACAGACCTGAGACACCTGGACATGTCCTCCAATTACCTGCATGCCGTTGAGAAGCACTACTTCGAAGCACTGGTGCACCTAGAGGAGCTCCTGCTCTACAACAACTGGATTGTACAGGTAGATGAACAAGCCTTCCTCAGGCTAAGCAGCTTGCAGAAGGTCTACCTAGGTTGGAATAACCTAACCCAATTCCCCTTCAGCTCCATGCAGGGGCTTAGCCACCCTAACCTGATGACCCTGGACCTCTCCACCAATAACCTGAGCAGAATTCCCCATTGAGGAGGTCACAGCCTTGCCTGTGTACATCAGAAATGGCTTGTATCTCCACAACAATCCAGTGCGGTGTGACTGCTCACTCTACCAGATGTTCAAGCAGTGGCAGCAGCGGCACCTCAGCTCGGTGCAGGATTTCCTAGAGGAACACACATGTATGGCGTTTGACAACATGACACGATCCTTAGTCAGGTTCCTCAAGTACAACAAGATCTTTGAGAACTGCTCCATGAGCCAGGGCTCCCCTGGCGCCTCAGACATGCATGCCACAGTGCTCGTAGGAGAGACTCTGCTAATCAACTGCAACACGAGCATGCCTGACACATCTGTCACCTACATGTGGATCTCACCCCAACACGAGCCCATCATGCACCCTGGCAATGGCAATCGCACACTTGAAGTTTATCACAACGGGAGCCTGAAGATCATCGCAGCCAAGCCATGGCACTCTGGGGTGTATGTGTGCATGGCTATCTGCAAGCACCACCAGCTCAACAAGACACACGAGGTCAATGTGACCATCCATTACCCCATGCTGGATGGGGAGTCCTTCAGTACCGGCCTCACAACCCTCCTTGGGTGCATAGTGAGCCTCGTGCTAGTCCTCATGTACCTGTACCTCACTCAGTGCTACTGCTTCCAGTGCTGCAAGAAAGCCGTTGTTCCTAGCCCTCCCCAGGAATGCAGTGCTCAATCCTCCATCCTGAGCACCACCCCCCCAGCCCCAGCTGGGCCCAGCCGGGCCCAGCCGGAAGATCAGCACCAGCAAGCACGTGGTGTTCCTTTAGCCCATCAAGGAAGCGCACAATGGTAAGATCAGGCTGGCTGCCAGCGAGGAAGACACCAAGAATCCCAAGCTCCTGCAGCTCAAGTCAGACTCAGAATCCATTAGTTCCATCTTCTCAGATACTCCCATCACGTCCTAGGAAGTAGGCGGGCTGGGGACCAGAAATGGGGGGCAGTCTCCCAGGAGACAAAATTGGTGTGTGTGGGGTTGCTAGCAGTCACTGCTGGGGAGGGAGAAAGGGGCACCATGCGGAGATGCAATCTGCCGTGCAGAAGAGCTGCGTTTTCTTATATTTGTTACTCCTAGAGGGAGGATTATGATGCATCCTTATCAGGCTCCAGCTACTTCCAGGCTCCACTGTCACATTGTAAAACAACCCAGGAGGGAGAGAAGATCAAAATAGCCCCCAAGACTGCAGTCTGATGGCCTCAACCTCTCCTCTTCGTTGTGGTTAAAGGCAGGCAGGTCACCCAAAAACAAAGCTAGCTTTTATGAGATCAAATGCTCTTTGAAGGATCACAAGTGACTGCATCCTGTTCTGCACCACCCAGACAATATGGTATAGCAGAGGGTTCTCCTCACTTTAGATTGTTGGCAATGGAACAGGGACAATTTCCTCCAAGTGCTGTCCAGTGGCTGATTCAAGAGAAGCCCATTGGGTAGCTCCTAGCTCTCCTGAGCAGCCAGTCTGGCTAGGACTGTAGCTTTGACCTTCAGGATGATGCACATTGGCTAATTAACATCCTTACAGATCTGTCTTTCTAGAACACCCTAGCAATGGCACAAGACTGGGCGATCCCTTCTGCCTCCTCCCTCTCCCGCTCGCCCCCATTCATGTGTCCAACACTGGGCACAGGGAAACATGCATGGCTGAGCCCTCCACTTCCAGCCAGCCCTGGACTTCCTTGAATAGTGCACTGCAGAGTTCAGCACTATCCTGGGCAAGGCTGAGCCTGACTTGACCACTTGCCCTCTGGGCATGTGCGGAGAGCACCGTAAATGCTGGAGACTGTCAGCTAGACTTTTGCTTGACCTAGCTTAGAGAGTTGTTTGCTTTAATTACAAAGCCACATGGCCAGCCCAGTGTACTGGGCTTCTTTCTTGTGAGAGCTCCCCTCCAGCCTGTAGTCTCCAATAGCACTGGGGCACCTGCATTACTACACTAGAATTCTGCTAGCTCAGGACAGTAGCAGCAGCAAACAAGCCAGTACGGGCTATATGCCCTATAGGCCTAAAGAAGGAGAGTAGCATGCTCCATCCCCCAGAGCACAGGGGTAAGGAGGACATTCTCCTGGCACAGGCTGATGCTGCCTACTATGTACAACTAACCCACTGCCAGCTCCTTCAACCAGCTGGCCCTAGATTTAGGTAAGTGCTGCCTAGTTTGTGTGTGGTCCTAATGAGGATGGGAATTTCACTCCGATCTTCATTAGACAAAGCCATTCAGCAAAGTAAACAATGCAATTACTCCCCTCCTCTGCTACACACAAGCAGCTGTAAGTAGTTGAGTTCAGGAATGTAATAGATGATGATTGTGCATAGTGTGATACTAATGACCCAACCCTGCACTGCTCCATGCTCCCCCTGTAACAGAGAAGGAGCAGTTCCTACACACACCATCTCCTCCCTGGGTGCTCTCTCCTTGAGCAGGGCAGACCTGCTGCTAGGCTGTTTAGGTAACAACCCAACAGTGTATCCAGGATTGGGACTAAAACCATCTCTCACTTTCTTGCACCATAAATTCTCTAGTTACACTGGAATAAAAAAATGCCTATTTTTTTTAATTCAACTCAGTCCAAGAGTCTCTTTGCCCTTGTATGGGGCCTGGAATGGAGTCCACCTCAGCCTGTCCCCACCACCCCTGGTATCTGTCAGCAGGACAGACCTCTCCACCCAGAACCACTGCCCAAGTCCTGTCCTAACAGAGGGGACTGGCATTCCTTCTGCCCCTGCACAGGGGGCCAGGACATCGCTCCCTGACAGCAGCCTCAACATCTGGCTAAGTGCTGCCATCAGACGAGATTTAGGTTTGCCTCCAAGCGGCAAGGGTGTCAGTGGGCAATGCCAGAGCTGTTCAAAGGGAGCCTGCTGCACAAGCAGCACACAGACAGGTGCCAGCCAGGTTAACAGAGCATGGTTCTGCAGAGCAAGCAGGAGCAGGGGCACCAGGTGAATGGGAACACTGCTGCACTGGCCAGTCCTAGGAGGTTGCATGGAGAGTTATGCAGAGCAGGAACAGCCTTCTCCACAGCAGGCTCCAGCAGGCTGTCTCTCCATGGACTTTGATGGCACACCCAGGCATGCAGTGAGCTGCATTAAATGCCCATGCAGAGGTGCCACAGGCTTACACAGCTAACAGGACGTGAACCAAGCCTGTGCTGGATGCAGGCAGCGTGGGGCTGCAGGCGCAGGAGCCGGTGCTGGCCTGCCCAGCATATGCCCAGCCACCCAGCTGAGAGAAGCAGCAGCACATCCCGCAGAGTAACCCAGTGAGGGCCAGCCTGGCCCTGGGGAGAAGCTAATGGAGCTGTGGCTGGAAGCTCCCACTGTCCCAGAAAGCCCCACACACAGTGCTGGCTCACAACTCTGCTCCCTCGCTAGCCATGGGATCTGGCTCTGAACTCTGCAGGCAGGCAGGAGCAGCACAGCCACTGGGGGTGGGGTGGCATGGGGCGGGGGAGAGCTCTGGGTCATGTGCATGGTGGGGGAGAGGGATCCCTCACATACAGCCCCCAGGTTGGCAGTTTCTAACAGTCTCTCCCCCCCTCAATTGAACACAAGCACCCAGAACTCAGGCAGCTCTGCACCACTCACACCCCACCCTTGCCGGCAGGTGCTGGGCAGCCGCACAGCAGTTGGGCTGGGGCTCAGTGGCTCCCGGATCTCAGTCCAGCTCCGCGAGGGCCTGGATTCGCAGTGAGTGGAGTCAGCCACTCTCTGCAGAGCTGGGAGAGTCCCTGAGGCAGAAGCATATAGGGGGTAAGGGGCAGAAGTACACACTGCAGCCCCCTTCATCTGGGAGTGGGGATACAGCCTCTGAGCTGCCAACCCCAGTTCTCAAACACCCTCCACCTCTGCAGGAGAGGAGCTCCTACATCGCAGAGCCTAGGGAACCTGCCAGGGCAGAGGGGCTGTGCCAGAGGCCCATTAGGGCAGCCCAAGCCTGTGTCCTGGTTCACAGCCCCTGCTGGGATTCAGGACCCAAGGAGGCTGTGGAGGGCCCAGAGGACAGTGCTGAGGAAGCAAGGCCAGCTGGATGGATCTCTCCCCAGGAGCAGGGGGCAGCAGGGGTGTCTATATCCCCCAGAGCCCTGCTGATGGGAAGCAGCGGCAGCTCTTGGGGGGGCGGGAAGCCAACACCAAACCTGTCTCAGCACATCCTGGGAGCTGGGGACTCCCCACCTGGACCTTTCTGTCCCTGGCACCAAGGCCTCCCTGCTGAGGGGGCTGCGGAGCAGAGGCCTCCTGTGAGGGGAGCAGAGGCCTGGGAATGCCCCCCAGCTCCAGCCCCAGGAGAGCAGTGCTCGCACCCCCCCAGGGAGCAACAAACACAATCCAACCACTTGACTCTCCTCAATGCCCCAATCCCCCCACAACATCACTGAGCCCCTTGCCCCAACGCCCCCCACCCCATCCCTCCACAATACCTCCAACCCCCTTCAACACCACCCGGAGCCCCCCGCCCCATCTCCCACAATGCCCCTCACGCCATCCTCCCACAATACCGCCATCCCCCTTCAACACTAACCTGAGCCCCCTGCCCCATCCATCCCGCCATCCTCCAACACCACCCTAAGTCCCCCACTCCCCCCATATTCCCCCACAATACCCCATCCCCCCACACCAACTCCACCCTGTGCCCCCTGCCCCATCACTCCACAACACCCCAACATCCGCAGCACCCCTTCCCTTCCTCAACACTCCTAGCACCCCATCCCTCTTCAACACCCCAAGCCTACGACTCCCCAATACCCCTCACTCCCCTTCAATATCACCCTGTGCCCCTATCCCTCCACAACACCCCCAATACCCCCAGCACCCAATCCCTCTTCAACATCACCCCATGCTCCCTGCCCCATCCCTCCCCCCAACACCCCATGCCCCCATCCTTCCACAACGCACAACTCCCTTGCCCCGTACCCACGCATGCACGGCCTTGGGACTGACACACTTGAGCAGGCCCCACAGCGTGCTGGCTCCCCATGCCCCACCCACCACAGTTTGTGGGCCACAGGGCCAGTTACACTCCAGCTTCTACCAGCTGCAGAGCGCTCTGGCACCTGGCTGCCACCCCTCCACCAAGGGCAGGCCACCCCTATCCCCAAGTCCTGCCTGTCTATGGTGCTTCCCAAGTGGCATGCTAACCCGGAGCCCAGCCCCCTCATGCTGGGGAAGTGTGTCCCAGGGGACTCACTCCGGAGTTCACATTCACAGCCTGCCATGTCAACAAGCCTCGTCCCTTGCTGGGTGTGAAACGCCCTGTCCTGCTCTGGACCCCAGACGCCTTCTGGGAGCTGTGTCCAAGACATGACAAGCTACACACGCCTGAACGCCTGCTTCCCGCAACCAAGGGCCCTGTCTGGTCTCATTAGCGCTCTGCTGCTCCTGGCTGACAGGCTCGTCCCAGCACACACAGCTGGCCGGAGATGTGCACACACGGACACTGCATGAAAGACAGCCACGGTGCCAGCGGCTCTCAGTGCCAGCACGCACAGCAGGGGCAATGGTCAAATGTGGGCATACAGCACAAATCCTCAGGAGAGCTAGGGGGCCTCACCTCCACTCCAGCCACAGCTGGGGAAAGGGGCAGTCCCAGCCGCAGCACGTGGGCAGGGAGCGCAGAGGTTGTGCTGTCCCTGGGGCTCTCATTTTTGGCGGAGGGGATTTTCACTGACCCCAGCACCCAGGAAGCCTTTCCACCCCCGTGCATTTGAGGTGCCCAGACATAACTCCTGCTCTGAGTGTCTGGCAGGGGATGCTGCAGGGGCCTGGAGGGGTGTAGACAGCAAGGCTGGGTTCACGCCTGCAACCCAGACTACTGCAGTCAGCTCCCAGACTACTGCACTGGGCAACACAGCGTGGGGAGGAGGTGACCAGCCCTCTGTGGAGAAAGAAGTGGTTTGGGACTATTTAGAAAAGCTGGATGTGCACAAGTCCATGGGGCCGGATGCGTTGCATCCGAGAGTACTAAAGGAGTTGGCGGATGTGATTGTAGAGCCATTGGCCATTATCTTTGAAAACTCATGGCGATTGGGGGAGGTCCCAGATGACTGGAAAAAGGCTAATGTAGTGCCCATCCTTAAAAAAGGGAAGGAGGAGGATCCTGGGAACTACAGGCCAGTCAGCCTCACCTCAGTCCCTGGAAAAATCATGAAGCAGGTCCTCAAGGAATCAATTCTGAAGCACTTAGAGGAGAGGAAAGTGATCAGGAACAGTCTGCATGGATTCACCAAGGGCAAGTCATGCCTGACTAATCTAATTGCCTTCTATGACGAGATAACTGGCTCTGTAGATGAAGGGAAAGTGGTGGACGTGTTGTTCCTTGACTTTAGCAAAGCTTTTGACACTGTCTCCCGCAGTATTCTTGCCAGCAAGTTAAAGAAGTATGGGCTGGATGAATGGACTATAAGGTGGATAGAAAGCTGGCTAGATTGTCGGGCTCAACGGGTAGTGATCAATGGCTCCATGTCTAGTTGGCAGCTGGTATCAAGTTGAGTGCCCCAAGGGTCGGTCCTGGGGCCGGTTTTGTTCAATATCTTCATAAATGATCTGGAGGATGGTGTGGATTGCACCCTCAGCAAGTTTGCAGATGACACTAAACTGGGAGGAGAGGTAGATACGCTGGAGGGTAGGGATAGGATACAGGGGGACCTAGACAAATTGGAGGATTGGGCCAAAAGAAATCTGATGAGGTTCAACAAGGACAAGTGCAGAGTCCTGCACTTAGGAAGGAAGAATCCCATGCACTGCTACAGACTAGGGACCAAATGGCTAGGCAGCAGTTCTGCAGAAAAGGACCTAGGGGTTACAGTGGATGAGAAGCTGGATATGAGTCAACAGTGTGCCCTTGTTGCCAAGAAGGCCAATGGATTTTGGGATGTATAAGTAGGGGCATTGCCAGCAGATTGAGGGACGTGATCGTTCCCCTCTATTCGACATTGGTGAGGCCTCATCTGGAGTACTGTGTCCAGTTTTGGGCCCCGCACTACAAGAAGGATGTGGAAAAATTGGAAAGAGTCTAGCGGAGGGCAACAAAAATGATTAGGGGACTGAAACACATGACTTATGAGGAGAGGCTGAGGGAACTGGGGATGTTTAGTCTTCAGAAGAGAAGAATGAGGGGGGATTTGATAGCTGCTTTCAACTACCTGAAAGGGGGTTCCAAAGAGGATGGCTCTAGACTGTTCTCAGTGGTAGCAGATGACGGAACAAGGAGTAATGGTCTCAAGTTGCAGTGGGGAGATTTAGGTTGGATATTAGGAAAAACTTTTTCACTAAGAGGGTGGTGAAACACTGGAATGCATTACCTAGGGAGGTGGTGGAATCTCCTTCCCTAGAAGTTTTTAAGGTCAGGCTTGACAAAGCCCTGGCTGGGATGATTTAGTCAGGGATCAGTCCTGCTTTGAGCAGGGGGCTGGACTAGATGACCTCCTGAGGTCCCTTCTAACCCTGATATTCTATGATTCTATGGACCTTCGTGGAGCTTTGCGCAGGAATCAGCCGGGTACTGACGTTGGGAAGCATCTTGCACAGCGCTCAGCCGCTTCCCCAGCAGTCTATTCGGCCTCACCCCAGCAGCCCAATGGAACGGATGGAGACACTGAAGCAGAGACTTGGCTAACTGCAGTGACTCCATGGCAGAGCCAGGAACTGAACCTAGCGCCGTCCCCCCACAGCCATCCTGTTTGCTCCAGGGAAGGTCACAGACCAATGGCAGCAACCAGACTCCAGAAGAGGGGTATGTGTGTGGGGGGGAATCTCTGCTAGGATTCCTTCCCCACTGGTTTCTAAACTCGGCACCTCCCATCGACACTGAGAACACCCATGCACCAGACAGCACGGCATGGCTCAGGAGCTCCCGCACCTCCAACCACAGCAGACGCAGGGAGACCCGGGATGCAGCCAGGCCTCGCTCTGACCACCGACTCATTTTATGGTCGCTCTGGGTCTGTTGACACAGTAGCTGTGGCTGGCCTGTGCCAGCTGACTCAGGCTGCAGGGCTATAAAACTGCAGTGTAGACATTCAGACTTGGGCTGGAGCCCAGGCTATGGGACCCTCCCCCAGCGGGGTCCCAGAGCCCAGGCTCCAGCCTAAGCCCGCACGTCTACACCACCGTTTTACAGCCCTGCAGCCTGAGCCCCAATCAGGTGTAGACAGATCCTCTGTTTTCTCGTGGGAAGGCAGTGGGCAGCTAGGGGATGGACACAGCATACGGCAGGAAGTCAGGCTGCAAGAAGGGAGCAGCAACATGAGGGGTACATGTATGCTGGGGTCAGCTGCCCCTTGCTCACAGCTGTACCACATTAGCTACCTCCCTGCAACGAGCTATTATGCATGGACCCCGCACTGGGCCCTCATCTAAGAGATGGGCCATGCCATGACCAAGTGTAGGAAGCTCTGGTCTGAGCAGGGCCAGACACCCTGAGAGCTTGGCTTGAGGCAAGCCAGCTGCGTGCCCGTGCACCATCACACAGAAAGGTCTAAGGCCGGGGCTAAGTCGTTCCCAGGGCACCGGGGCGCAGGCTAGCCTCAGCCTCCATCCCCTCCTGGAAACAATCCCAGGGCACGAGATGGGCAGCCAGAGAACGATGGCACAGGACCACATGCAGCCAGGGGACGAATGCTCGGGAGGAGCTGAGGGTAGCCCTGAGGCAGGGCATGGTCCAGGAGGAGCTGTCTCTAGCGCCATGGACCAAGGCAGGGGCTGAGCTCACGCTGGTCCCTGCTGCCATGCTCAGTACAATGGCCAGCACAGCCCAGCATTGAGAGCCAAGTCCTGGCAGAAAGGCTCTTACTCTACGTCAGTCAGACATGGTGCCCACCTGGGTCCAGCACGAGGGGTGAGAGGATTGGCCAGGGCAGCCAGGAGAGGAGACTAGGGGAGCCAGGGTCCCACAGCAGATGCCCTCCCGCTACTCCCAGCACAGTACCCAGACGGCATGTCTTAGTCCTGACTGTTCTGTCGGGGGGGGAGGGGGAAGAGGGGTGCTTTGCAGTTCTGTGGGGTGGAGAGGACTCACCCTGTCTCCTGCCCAACAAGGCTTTGCTCCAGTTTGTGCTTTCCCTGTGCTCTGGTCTCCCCACTGCTGCTGAACGTCTCTTTGGAGGAGCAGAGAACTGAGGTGGGAGCCCCCGGAGCCAATGCGAGGAGACCGCTCCCTCCCAAGCAGTGGAGTTAAATGGGTGAGAAGAGCCCAGACAAGAATCCCTCCCTCTCTCAAGTAATGAGATTTCACTGTCTGCCCCCACCCCCAGCTGGCTGGGCAGAGCAGGGCCAGGCCAGCCATGGAAGAAACAAGGAGACCAAGGCTATTTCAATCACGCATACCCCTTCAGGCCAGCCTCCCCCATCACAGGCCCCTTGCATTACTGCTGGGTGCATCACCTTTAACCCTCTGACCAGGCGCTGCCCTCAGTGTAAGGAGGCTTGCATCCCTGCAAGATTCCAGTGGGACCCAAACTCCCTCGCGCCTGTCTCAGGGAGCCTGGCCTGGTGGGATGCAGGGCTGTGCCCTGAGAAGGAGCCACCTGATCAGGGCCCTGCCTGGAATGCTCGGCATTTCGGGTCCTAGCTGCTAGATCACTATGGTACATTGGGAGCTGCCACCCCTGACCATGCTCAGGGACAGCACACACGCCCACTGAGCTACTGCTGCTGTGTGGGCTGGATCCATGACACAAAGGGCTGTGCCCCATTCTGCCTGTCCTTGGGCAGACACCACAGCCAGGGCTGTGTACAGCAGTGCAGGGTATCAAACTTGCCCTGAGTCCATGCAAAATTCTGCCAGGCCTGCACTTGCCAGCAAACCGCCAACACAGCCTGGATACCTGCTCCTGCCACTCACTTGTCCCAGGTTGGGAGAGAGAGGCCCTGAGCCAGCTCCTCTGAGTCCTGCACAGCTCAGCTGGCCAAGTGGCTCTGCACCCACTCAGTTAGTAGGATGCCAGCACAGCACAGAGGAGCAGAGAGTGGGACACAGGCACTGGGGCTAATGCAACTCCCAGTGTCAGTAGGTGTTGGGCACCACTCATTTCCCCAGCTCGACAGGGCCTTTGGCTGAGTCATGTGGGTCCTGATCTTCACCAAGCACTTACTGCTCTTGCTACACACCACCAAAGCAAAGGCAGCTGGGTTGCTGGAGGGAGACTACCCCTGACTGGCATTTAGAGAGCACTTGCCACTCTCCCACGAGTCGGTAACCTCAGCACCACCAGGGACTACAGCCAGGCTAGAGCAGTCACCCCAACACCAAGGGAGCAGCCCAGCTCCTGGCAGCCAGCTAGCCCATTTGCAGAGCCCTGGCAGGCCTGGCACCCACAGCACATTACCTCAGGCTGGGGCCAGGCTAGTTTTAGGGGTCTGGGCAATGGGGCTTTTACTCCACAGCCTATTCTGAGATGTGCCTTGTGCACTATGATTATCCAGGTGGGCTCCCCATCCTATAAGGGATGAATCTGTAATTATGGTTGCGTTGTGGGTGGGTGGAAGAAAAGGAACTCCTTCTCACAGCTCATCTGGTTTCATCCACCATATGAGAGAGGCTCTGACTTTTGGTGGGACTGTTACCCTGTCATTCATGTTGTCCTTGTCCAGTGTGTAAACAGACTGAAGCCAGGCCCACAGGCAACAAAGATGGAGTCTGACGAACGATGTCACACATGTACATGTCACCATGCAGCCTAGTAGGGAAAGGCAGATCCTGATTGTGGCAAGAGATAAGAGGGTGACTTGGTTTATCAGACCGTTCACAGCCTGAACTCTGTCTATAGGCAGGTAGGCTTCTCCTGAGGATGTCTCTAGGGTCGCTCCCATGAAATCTATAGTCACAGTCAAAGTGAGAATTTCTTTGTTTACACAGATCCCCAGTGATCGCAGAAGGTGGAGCAACAGGGTAGCCAACCAGGCCGCCTGGCTTGAGCTTCCCATTAGTAGCCAATTGTTCATATACATGAAAACAGTGCAGCCATTGTATCTCATCTGGGCTGCCACCATTGAGAAGACTCTTGCAAAGACCCTAAGTGCTGTTGTTAGCCCAAATGTGAGTGCTCTGAACTGGCAGTGCTCTTGCCTTACCTTGAATCTGAGAAACCTTCTGTGGGATTAGTGAAAATCCACATGAAAGTAAGGATCTTTCATGTTGCGGGCCACGAACTGCAGGAGGGAATTACAGATGCCAATGTTGCCATGCAAAATTTTGATTTGTGAATAAAGACATTTAGGTGGCATAGATCAAGAATTGGTCTCTATCCTCCATTTTGGGGGGAACTCAAATATGGGGAGTAGAACTCCTTCCCTTGATGTTGGGGTGGCACCCGCTCTTCCGTCTATCTCTGAAAGAGGAAGATCCCACCTCCTGATGAAGGTGTTGAGAGTGGTCCCTGCGAAGAGGCGGGGAAGGGGGTTTGTGGTGGGAAGGTGAGAGAAACTCAACTGCTGGCATATACAATTAAAAGGTTGTAGAGGATTTTTTTAAACTAAGGGCTGGGGGAAAGCTTACTGGTGTAGAGGAGAACATGGTTTGGGCAGAGCCATCCCTTAGTGATTTAATTTATTAAAGGGGAGGGATTCTATATCCTAGTAAAGAGGGTAGGAAAAAAGTAGTAAAGTACAGGTAGGAGCTAGTGAGGAACAGCCAGATGAAACAGTGTCCCATTTAAATATAACACATGAAGGCAAGCAATTGAATATTGACAAAATATACAAGTGCTTATACAGAAATGCTACAAGTCTGAATACTAAGATGGGTGAACTACAGTACTTGGCATTACAAAAGGATACTGATGTAACAGGCATCACAGAAACTTGGTGGAATGAGGATAGTCAATGGGACATGGTAATATCAAGGTATGATATATACAAGAATGAGAGTAGGTTGTGCTGGTGGGAGAGTGGCACTGTATGTGAAAGAAAGTCACAAAAGCAAAAATTGAAACAATATGGGATTTCAACTATCCTCATATTGACTGGGTAAACTTTACTTGCAGAGAGAAAATTTCAAGACACCATCAATGACTGCTTCTTGGAGCAACTAGTCCTGGAACCCAGAAGGGGAGAGGCAATTCTTCATTTCGTCCTAAATGGAACACAGGATCTGGTCCAAGAGGTAACTATAGCTGAACTCTCCCACGAGTAATAGTGACCCCATGTAATTAAAATTTAACATCCCTGTAGAGGGGATAATACCAGAAAACTCAAACACGGTAACATTTAAATTTAAAAAGGGGAACCACATAAAAATGAGGACATTTGTTGAATGGGAATTAAAAGGAGTTGTCATAAGGGTTATACAGGTAGCATGGGACTATTTAAAACACCACAATAGAGGCAAAGACTAAAAGACTAAGAGGACGAAAAGAATGCCACCATGGCTAAACAGCCTAGTAATGGAGGCCAGGTAAAAAGGCAACCTTTAAAATTTGGAATTCAAAACCTAGTGAGGAAAATAGGAAGGAGCACAAACTCCGATAAGTTAAATGTAAGAAGGCAGGCCAAGAAAAAAAATCTGAGAAGTAATTTGCTAAAGACGCAAAAACAGTAAGAATTTTTTTAAGTGCATCAGAAGAACTTGAAGCTAGACAAATTCAGACTGGAAACAGGGCATGCATTTTTAACAGTGAGAGCAATTAACCACTGGGACAATGTACCAAGGGTCATGGTGGATTCTCCATCACCAGTGATTTTTAAATCAAGATTGGATTTTTTTAAAAAAAATTTGCTCTAGGAATATTGTGGGGTAGTTCTCTGGCCTGTGTTATACCGGAGGTCAGACTAGATCTCAAATTGTCTGTTCTGGCCTTGTAGTCTATGAATCTATCTAAAAGCAGGAAGCCTGCCAAACAGGGCAATGGGGCCACTAAATGACAAAGGTGTTAAAGGAGCACTCAAGGAAGACAAGGCCATTGCAAAAAAGCTAAATAAATTCTTTGCCTTTGGTGTCACTGTGGAGGATGTGGGAGAGATAACCCCATCAGCACTATTCTTTTTGGGAGACAAATCTGAAGTACTATCCCTGTCACTAGAACAGGTTTTAGAACAAACTGATAAATTAAACAGTAATAAATCACCAGGACCAGATGGGATTCACCCAAGAGTTTTAAATGAACTCAAATATGAAATTACAGAACTAACTGTGGTATGTAACCTATCACTTGAACCAATTACTGGAAGGTAGCTAATGTAATGCTGATTTTTAAAAAGACTCCAGAGGCAATCCTGGCAATTACAGGCCAGCAAGCCTAACTTCTGTACCTGGCACATTGGTAGAAACGATAATAAAGAACATAATTATCAGACACGTAGATGAACATGATTTTTTGGGGAAGAGTCAACATGACTTTTTTAAAGGGAAATCATGCCTCATCAATCTAGTAGAATTCTTTGTGTGTGTCAATAAGCATGCAAATAAGGGTGATCCAGTGGATATAGTGCATCTTCAGAAAGCCTTTGACAAAAACCCTCACCAAAGTCACTTAAGGAAACTGAGCAATAACGGGATAACCGGGAAGGTCCCCTCATCGATCAGTAACTGGTTAAAAAACAGGAAACAAAGGATAGGAATAAATGGTCAGTTTTCACAATGGACAGAGGTAAACAGTGGGGTCCCCCAGGTATCTATACTGGACCTGTCCTGCTCAACATATTCATTAGTGAACTGGAAAAGGGAGTGAACAGTGAAGTCCCAAAGTTTGCAGATGGTACAAAATTACTCAGGATAGTCAAGCTGACTGAACAGTTATAAAGGGATCTCACAAAACTGGGTAAGAAAATGGCAGATGAAATTCAGTGTTGATAATTGCAAAGTAATGCACACTGGAAAAAATAATCCCAACTACACATATATAATGATGGGCTCTAAATTAGCTATTACCACTCAAGAAAGATCTTGGGAGTCATCATGGATAGCTCTCTGAAAACTTCAGCTCAAAGTGCAGCAGCAGTCAAACAGGATAACAGAATGCTAGAAACTATTAGGAAAAGTATAGAAAACCAGAAAATATCATAAAGCCACTATATAAAAACATGGCACGCCCACACCTGGAATAATGTTCTGGTTGCCCCATCTCAAAAAAGATGTAATGGAACTGGAAAAGGTTCAGAGAAGGGCAACGGAACAGCTTCCATACAAGGAGAGACTAAAAAGATTAGCGCTATTCAGCTTAGAAAGAAGATGACTAAGGGGTGATATGATAGAATGGTGCGGAAAAAGTAAAAAGAGAAGTGTTATTTACCCTTTCCCACAATACTAAAAACCAGGGGTCACCCAATTAAATGAACAGGCAGCAAGTTTAATACAAACAAGAGGAAGTACTTTTTCACACAATGCACAAATTAACCTGTGGAACTCATTGCTATGGAATGTTGTAAAAGCCAAAAGTATGACTGGGTTCAAAAGAGATCTAGATAAATTCAGGGAGGATAGGTCCATTAATGGCTATTAGCCAAGGTGGTCAGGGATGTAACCCCTTATTTAGGGGAAAATAAGTGTCTGTCAGAAGCAAGAAAGAGAATACAGGGGTGGCTCTCTCCAAAATTGCCTTGCTCTGTTCACTCCCCCTAAAGCTCTGTTACTACCCTCAGTTGGAGACAGGACACTGGGCATGGCATCAATACTGGTGTGCGGTCCTTGAGCATTCCATCCAAAGAAACCCTTAGCTAGCGGGTGGGGCTGAGCAGTGGCCGTAGAGGTGGAAGAAGCCATGTACTAGGGTCTCAAAACTCTTTGTTTGCATGGTGACTCATAAGGGCACTAGTGCTGAAAGGTCTATGGGGGAAAGTCTGGGCCTGTAAGTTTGCTTGTGGTGTCTTCTCTTTGGGGATGAGGTGTAAATACCTAGGAAGCAGAGGATTGTCTTTGAGTCCTTAAAAGAGCCTACCGACCTCTCATTGAAGAGGTTAGACTTGTCAAAGGGAAGGTCCTGAATGGTATGCTGAACCTTCCCGGGGAACCCCCAGAAATGCAGCCACAATTCATGCCTCATGACTACAGCTGTGGTGATGGCTCTCCACTGCCTCTTGGAGTGATGTCTTAGCCACCAATCTGCCTTCATCAATGAGGGCTTGGAACTGAGCCCTGTCTTCCTAAGGAAGTTTGTCTCTGAATTCCAGAAATTTAGAATAATTTACAAAGTCATACTTTGTTAATACCTGGTAGTTAGCAACACTGAATTGGAGAGTAGCTGATGAAAATATTTTCCTCCCAAGAGGTCAAGATATTTAGCACCCTTGTCAGTTGGGGTAGTCTTGGGGTGCTGTGCTCTGGACCTCCCTGTAGCTGCCTGCAACACTCAGGAGTTGGCCACTGTAAATAAATCTCTGCCCCTTTAGCTGCCATGAAATATCATTTTTCAGTCCTCTTTGGGGTAGGGACACAGGAGGCAGGGATGTGCCACACAGACCTGGTGGGTTCCAAAATGGTCTCATTCACTGGGAGGACCACCCTTCAGAGGGCTGAAGGATGTTCAATAGACTATGCTGTGTATCCTGGACCTCCTCCAGATATATCTAAAGCTCGCTTGCTGCCCTCTGTAACAGCTCCTGGTACTGCCTGTGATTGTTGGAGAGGCAAGGGGAGGATGGAGCTATTACCATATCCAGTGGGGAAGCTGACACCCCCCAGCCTCCTGTGTCCCTCCTATGGGTTCTGTCTGGGCTCATTTCCCTCATGGGGAGGCTCATCTGGAGCACTGGATTTGCACAATGAAAAGGTAGGGTCCTGCTCTACCAGCAGTGCCATCTGTAGCAGTGGGAGAAGGCTCCAGCTTGTAGACGTAGAAGGGGAAGACTCTTTTCTTTGATGTGGGGTTTTTGAGGGTAGAGATGTCTCTAAGTTCAACTGAGCCACATAGAAGAGGAGACTGTGGATAGGGCAGAGCAAAAATATCCTGTGAGATAAAGGCTTCAGTCCCTTATGGTATTTGGGGAGCCCTAGGGAGGGGACTATCAGATCTGGGGTGTCCAGTGATCTGGTGCTAAGAGGATCCCACACAGAGTGAGGTCCAGTATGGCGCTCCAGACCAGGCGGTATCGATCTTTTGATCTGTGGGACGAAACCAGGACTGATACCATTGGATCCTTCTTCCTTCACACCTTGGACAGAAGATTTGTGTGGGCCTAATTCCTTAGGACCCTCAAATGAGGACTCACCTGAATCTGACCGTGAAGGGGAGGGATGCTTTCTCTTAGAAGCAGATCTGGACAGGGACCTGTCCTTATGCTTATATTCATGTCCCCTACTCTTGGGAGAGGGTTTCTTAAGATTAAGTGTTTTGGCCTCTACTCTGGAGCTCATGCTCAGAGGGGTGTTGCTCACAGTCTGAGGCTGGTATATGGGGAGTCTCCCTAGCCTGGATCCAAATAGAGCCGTGTGACGTTACTGACTTGAACTGGGACCGTACAGAACATTGTTGCAACCAAGGTCCTGTAGTGGCACCAAATCTTGTACAAAGGGGGTCAAATAAGGTGTCTAAGACAAGGTAATTGTTTGCTGGTTATGATTATGCTATCTGCATGCATGTATCATTTTTGTATTTGTTATAAGTATTGGCTCTATACTGTCTGTATTTCAAACTTGTGCTATGCTTCTGAGTGACACCCCAGACCAGTTGGTATCAGCTCTGCCTAGCCTGCTTGATGGCCCAGTAAGGACCATCAGCTATACAACTGACCCATTGAGAGAAGGCAGATACACCTTGTGACTCAGCAAGGTGTGCAGGGACATGCCTATGGACAGAACGCTTGAGGTTTTCCCAGGCCATGTGATGGACAGCTTGTCTTTGGAACAAAAAGCAGAGACCACATGGCAAGAGAATATAAAAAGCTGCTGCAGCTCCTCCATCTTGTCTTCAATCCTGCTTCTTACCTCTGGAGGGACTTTGCTACACTGAAGCTTTGAACTGTGGATGTACTCCAGAGACTTGATTTGAACCTGCAGTTTATTCTATCATTGCTGCAAGCCTGAACCAAGAACTTTGCCATTACTGTATGTAATTGATTCCATTTAACCAATTCTAGCTCTCATCTATATTTCTTTCCTTTTATGAATAAACCTTTAGATTTTAGATTCTAAAGGATTGGCAACAGCGTGATTTGTGGGTAAGATCTGATTTGTATATTGACCTGGGTCTGGGGCTTGGTCTTTTGGGATCGAGAGAACCTTTTTTTCTTTTACTGGGGTATTGGTTTTCATAATGAGTGGCTCTGGTGGTGATACTGGGAAACTGGAGTGTCTAAGGGAATTGCTTGTGTGACTTGTGGTTAGCCAGTGGGGTAAAACCAAAGTCTTCTCTGTCTGGATGGTTTGGTTTCCCTTGCTGTGCACAGAAACCCCAGACTGGTGCAAGCAAAGGCCAGGGAGCTAGGGTGCAGCTGTGGAGTCGCCTCTGCAATCCACCTCCTGGGCAGGGCAGGGCAAGATACTGCAGCTCAGCAAGCAGCGTGTCTGGCTAAGTCCTGCAGGGGGCACTGAGTGATCTGCTGCACCGCCCAAGTCCCCTGAAATGCTGTGCCACAGAGACCCCCAGCTGGGGCCAGTGCTGGGCGCACCAACAGCCCTGCCACCTGGAGGGGCAAGGGGACCTGTTCACCCCCCTTCCAGGATTCCCATGGCAGAGCTGCCAGGCAGGTACCCCCAGCCCATCTCCATGCTGGGATGGCACCGCCATGCCCAGAGACACCCCTAGGGGCACTGCTCTATTTCTCAGGGAACTTGCGTAAGGGACATAGTATAACTTGTGTCCCATCCCATAGGTGCCAGAAATCCAGCCAGAGTCAGGAACAAGAGTCCAGGGGAATGAGAAAACCAGCGACCCCAGCCTGCCTGCAGGTGGGGTGAGCGCCCAGACCCACGGTCTCTGGGCAGCCCAGTTGCAGGGGGAAGGAAGGAGGGGGTGGAGGTGCAAGCACCCACGGCCAGGTGTCTGGGCAGCTTGTGGTGACCCACACAGCACTGAGGAGGCGGCTCTCCTGGCCCTGTGCTGGCTCCTGCCAGTGTCACTACACAAGCTGTACCTCCTGCCAGTGCTATTCCTCTCAGCTCACTCCAAGGGCTGCTCAGTAGAACATCGGCTCAGTTACTCAGCAGACACAGGCATGAGACTGCCACAGTTTCAGCAGCTTGGACCAACACTTGGGGCTGTTCTGCCTCCTGGCCCCCACACTGCAAGTCCATATGTGTCTAATACAGGGGTCGGCAACCTATTGCACACATGCCAAAGACGGCATGCAAGCCAATTTTTAATGGCACACGGCTGCCTGCCAGGTCCCAGCTGTCGGCCCCACTCAGAGCAGGGCCAGCGGCCGGGACCCCGGCAGGTAGCAGCGTGCCATTAAAAATCCTGCCCACCCTGGCCCACTCTTCTCCGCCCCCCGCGGGGGGAGGGTGAAGAAGCTTGGTCCAGGGCTGCTGCTGCAGGGCAGGCAAGCTCCCCCTCCCCCGCCTCTTCCCCCAGCATGCTGGGTTCCTGCCCCTCCTCCTCTCCTTCCCTTGCCACTGATCTGCTGATGGCCCTTGCGAGGGAGGGGGAGAAGCTGAGCCGCAGGGCGCTTGCTGCTCCAGGGAGGAGGCAGAGAAGAGGTGGGGGGGGGGGGGGGGAGGTGGAATCAGGGCATATCCCCTCCATCCCCCTGCGGTGAACTACTCTGGGCAGGGGGCTGGGAGCACCCCCACGACCCTAGCCCATACCCCCAGCCCTCTGCCCTGACCCCTGCACCCCCCTCACATACACCCAGCCCTGACTCCAGCCCCCCTCACACATACCCAGTCCCCCATACCCCATGCCCTGACTCCTGCACCCCCCTCACATGCCCCCAGGCCTCTGCCCTGACTCCAGCCCCCCACACACATACTCAGCCCCCCCACACCCCATGTCCTGACTCTTGCACCCCCCACATTCCCACCCTCACCCTGAGCACTAAACGGGAGCTCCTGCACACACCCCCACATTCCCACCTGCACCCCTTGCACCAAATGGGAGCTGCCCAGGTAAGCACTCCACATCCAAACCTCCTGCACCAACCCAAGCCCCCTCCCTCATTCTAGCTCTTGGCCAGGCCCTACACCCCAACCCCCAGCCTGCTCCTTCACCCCCAGCCCTGTGCTCAGTGCACTCCCACCCTCAGCTCAGTGCAGGGAGAGAGGAAGAGAATGGGCTAGAACTAGGGAGAAGGTAGGTACCCACTCTGTGTGGCTGGCAGCGGGCTGAGTGGCAACAGGCTGAGCCGTGCAGCCCACTGCTGGTCTGGGGTCCCGGTCGCTGGCCTCGCTCAGCCTGATGCCAGTATGGGGTCCCGTCCGCTGGCCCCGCTCAGCCCTCTGCCGGCCCGGGGGTCTGGCTGCCGGCCCGGGGGTCTGGCTGCCGGCCCCTTGCCAGCCAGGGTCCCAGCCGCAGGTCCCGCTCAGCCTGCTGCCGGCCTAGGTGAACGGAACCCCAGGCTGGCAGCGGGCTGAGCGGGCCGGCAGCGTAAGATCACCATTTTAATTTAATTTTAAATGAAGCTTCTTAAACATTTTGAAAACCTTGTTTACTTTACATATGACAATAGTTTAGTTATATAATATATAGACTTATAGCGAGACATCTTCTAAAAAACGTTAAAATGTATTACTGGCACGCGAAACCTTAAATTAAAAAGTGAATAAACGAAGACTCGGCACACCACTTCTGAAAGGTTGCCAACCCCTGGTCTAGGACCTGGCTCCAAATCAGCCCATGGGACCCTTGCCCGTGCCTCTCCCCATGCCATTGCTGCCCAGCACCCCAGCTCTGCACCATGCTGCCCATGGCATTGAGTCTGAGCTCTGGGACAGACTCATGGCGGCCAGCAGCACGCCAAGGTGGGAACAGCAGGAGATGGTGTTGCCCAGGATGGGGGCCCTGAAGCACAACACCCAGCTGCCCTGTGCCAGCTGGAGGAAAAGCAGGAGCTATCAACATGTGCGAATGGCAACTGCTGTCATGCCAGCCAGGCCTATTCCAGATCCTGGAAGCAGCTCTGCCTAGTGTGGGGAAGGGCACAGGGCCTGGCACCGGAAGCCATGCTGGAGAGACAGATACATGCCAGGGCACTCAGCTTCTCAGCCCTTGATTCAGAGTTAAGGGGAGGGTGCGGGTCAGCTAGCCCACTACTGCACGACAGGCACAGACGCTGCTGGCACTCAGCATTGCAAACCAGTGCAGCAGAGAATCTCTGCAACAGTCTCACTCCACATGGAGCAGCCACCCCTCCAGCTGGGCAGAGCAGGACTCCTTTGGGCCAGGCAACAGAAGTCATATGGTCTATCCCAGGTGGTGCACTGGCCCCTGCTGGACACCAGGGAATGGCTTCCCACCAGCACAGGCAGCTGTTGGAGACCCGGGTTCAGGGACTCATTGCGATCACTGGAGTCCCTGATCTCTGCCCCTTGGTGCCAGCTCCCTGCCTCCAGCCCCATCCCTTGCCAGGCTGCCACGGAGGGAAAGGAAACAAAGCACCAGCCTGTGTCCCATTCCCTCTGCTGTCCCACTATGGGAGAGGGTCCGAGCTGGCAGGGCAGTCAGGTGTGGTGGGGCCCTTCCCTAAAGCTGCTCCAAGAGGGATTACATTTAATCCCTTCTCCATGGCCCTGCTGCAGCCAGCTCTGCTTCTCAATTGTTCTCATTAGTACATGTCTGTGATAGTGAAAACAGATCAACAATAACTAGAACCAAGTCCAAGGCAGGGGCGCACAGAGCAGGGCTCCCCACAGCTCTACTGACAAATCCCAGCCTGGCTCTGTAGTCTCTGCTATCCTAGCCTGGGCTTCCCCCAACACAGCTGCCAGTGCCCCTCAATCCAACTTTTAGCCCCCCACTACTCTTCTATTCCGCCGAGCAGCAAAATACTGGTGCTGAACTTGACATCCAGGAAGGATTACATGGGGCCAAACTCAGCTTCCCTAGTGATTTCAATCAAACTGGAATCCAGGTCTCCAAAGTGCTAAATGTGGCCTGCCCAGCCAAAGCAGAGGGGTGAAGCACTGGGACTCGTGCCCCACGCCAAACAAACCCCCAGTTCTCTTTGCAGAGAATGCTCCCCACATTAGAACACCAGTAGTTAGATCCATACCTTTCTGCCTTTCCCCTCTGGGAAGCATTGGGAAGTCATGCGGTAACAACCACCCAGTGAGGGCTGTATAATGAGCAGTAGGACAGGGTGTGATAGGAGAGCTGTGACTCACCACAATTAACATGGGCATAACCAGAGGTATTAAATACTGCAATGCTTCTCTCGAGCCCATTCTGTCCAGCCCTGAAATAGGACGATGTGCAGTGCAAGTCCTCTCATCAGCTCCGCCTGAGAAATGCTCCTCTCTTGGCTCCAGGGGCTCGCCCCACCAAAGGTCTGTAATGAGATGCCTTGTCGCCTCCTGCCCCATGGCAATGTGTTGCTGGGGTAACTGGACTGCTCTCTGATGCTACACTCAGACACCAGCTGAGTCTGCCTGGCTCCGGGAACCCTCCTGTCAGGCATCTTCTGAACTCTCCTCTCACTTGGCCACTGCACCACCCCCAGCTCAGGGCAATTCAGTCATGGGAGCGGGGTCCAGGCCCCTGTACTCCAAGAGGAGCCAAAACATGAGCCAGAGTGCAACAGCGGCCCATCGAGCATTCCAGCCGGGGCTGCAACCACCTGAGCTCTGAAACAGGAGAGTGCCAGCCCAGGAATCTCCCCCGCAGACAGGAGAGCGCAGGGTTTTATGGATCAAACAACAGGCAAACAAAATCACGCAGCGATGGAAGAGAACTATAAGGTCCCTCTGGGCCTGGCCAGGAGTAGCCTAGCCATAAATGCCCCAAGCAACAGGGCTCCAATCCCAGCCCTGGGGGAGATGTTTTCCTGACTAAACAAGCCACAATGCAAGGAACTTTCCCTGATATTTTCAGGAGCACAGGAATTGCCAGATGGGATCAGAGCTGAGGTCCATGCAGCCCAATCTCCTGTCTGCAACAGTACCCAGCCCCAGGTGCTTCAGAGGAAGGTGTAAGAACCCACAGCAGCAGACTGGGAACAATCTACTCCAAAGACAGTCTCATCCAGATCTCTAATAGCTGAGGACTACTTAAACCCTGCTATAGGAGGGTTACCTCCCTTCCATTACTCTCATTAGCGCTCACTATGACAGTTCTGGATATTTTGCTTACCTGTATCAATGTCTAATTCTCTACCGAACCTTTCCAAGTTCTTGGCCTCAACAACTTCCAGTGGCAGAGAGTTCCACAGATCAGTTACACATTGTGTGAACAAGTGTTTCCTTTGATCAGGTTTTGAATTGAATTGAACTGACTCGAATGTCCCCTTGTTCACGCACTAGCTTCCATGGACAAGAGATGTTCTGGATGTCCCTCAGACTAGTCAGTATTTGATAGACTATCATGTCTCCTCTCTAAGATAACAATCCCCATCTTCTCAAACGCTCCTCATAGAGTTTCTCCAGGCCCTGGGTCTTTCCCATTGTCCTTCTCTGGGCCCCTCTAATTCTGCGCTATCCTTTCAGAGACAGGGTGCCCAGTGCTGTACAGGATCCAGATGAGGCCACACCAGAATTAGAATGTTCTCTGCCACATTCCTTATGCAGCTGAACACACCTTGCTCTTCTGACCACAGCTGCCCATTGAGCAGAGGTCTCCATGGCACTGTCTCTAATGGCACCCAGCTCCCATCCCCGAGCTGACAGTTAAGTCAGGCTTGCTGGGAGTAATCCCCTCCAGTATATGTTACTTTGCATTCAGCACACTGAGTATAGTTTGCCACTGGGCTGCCCGTTCCCGTGGATTGTTTCGGTCCCTCCGGACTTGACTAACAAAGAACTGGGCCATCTCCAAGTTTAGCCACCCCACTGCACTCCCCTCATGGTTCCCACTGGTAGACAGCCCCTTCTGTAACCAATACCCCTTTGGGGATTTCCCTGATTGCACCTTGCTAGCCCAACTCCCCACCCCTGCAGAGACAACCCCTGGCCCCTACCAGCTGGCTGAGGAGCACTGTGCCATAGCTAATGGAGCAAGTTTGTCTGTTCTGCCCTCAACTCGCTCCCTCCTTCTGGGGCACAGAGGAGAATGAACACAGCGTTCCAGGTATGCAGTCAGTCTTACGGCAGAGAGCTGCTGCCTCTATGCAAGGACACCTCGGGGGGTGGATTACAGTCACTGCGTTTTGCTCACTGCCCTGCCGCATGCCAATCTCCTGTCATCTGCTGGCCACTGCCCCCAAGGGCATCTAGACACTCCTGCTCCAACGATGAGGTTTAACTCAGATGTGCACTGTTCGGGGGCTGGGGGGGGTGCTTGCCTCACTGCTTGGAATCTGATGCCTGCCCTTCAAGCATTAGCGGTGTCCATGGCCGGGATTGCTGCTCCCCTTTCTTTCTGACAACCAGCGAGGAGGAGAAAGAGGGGGTCTGAGAAGGGGCCTGCCGAGGTTCCACAGCTTGGGAGCCTTGCTGATTTCCACGTCAGAACTGCTTGTTTCACATAAGGACAGAGATGGGATTTATCAAGTGGCAGCCCATAGCCTTGCTGGCTGTCGAGACTCGAGCTGGGATCTCATGTGTCCCCTTCTAGAGGCCCCGCTGGGCCCCTGCTTACTCCTAATACCACGCTCTTCATGCTGCCCTCCCAGAGTTAGCATGGGTCTGATTGCAGGCACAAACGAAAGCCTTTGCCCCTCCCTCTGGCTGTCAGGTCCAGCAACCTGAGCAGGGGCAGGAGCTGCAGAGGCTGGGGCAGGGAGGTGATCCCGGAGCTCACTCCAGTGCCGAGCCCTTTCCAAGGACAGAGCTGCCAGCAACAACAAGCAGTTCTGTGAAGTCTGTGGGAGAGCGAAGCCTGTTCGCATTTGCAAAGCAGAAAAGGCCACCAATTAGTGACCTTGTGCTGAACACTTGGCACAGTCATGGTCAGGGCTGTGTGACTGGTGCAGGGACCGCAGGATATAGGATATTAAATGCATTTGTGTACATCTCTGAGTCCTTGAAAGAAGGATCAGAGCAAGTCTGGCTGCAGGGCTGAGTGGCCCAGCCAGATGGGGCTCCGCTCTCTGCAAAGCCTGGGACTAACCTGTTCCACATGCACAGAGGGAAAGCGGGATGCGCAGGATGGGGATCAGAGGCTCCCAGCAGGGGACGAGGCAGAGCAGGAGGCAGAAGGTGTTCGGGGAGAATGCACGTGCATTTACAGACAAATGCAAGTGGATCTTAGCTACCTCACCTGGACATGGGCTGAGCTCTTGGCAGGAAGCACACACACACCCAGAACCTGCAGGACATGCATTCACCCTGTACCATGGCCCCTGGGCATTTTGAGACAAGAAGTGGGAGAGGGTGTCCTGCCTGCCAGGACCACGCTGCTCCCCTTCCCTGGACAGGGCTTGTCCATGCTGTTGGCCTCATGGATATGGCCGTGAGCACAGCAGTGTGCTAGGGCACAGCGCAGCCTGAAAGGGGGCAACAACTATGGCAGACGACACTCAACCACCTGGCCAGTGAAATCACTCATGGATTTGCCAGCACCTTCCCCACAGTAAGCTCCATGCATGGTGATTTCAGGGGGCACCTAGTTTAGAGGCCCCTTTGCTCACAGGGTGCTACACTGGACTACAGGCATGTGTGTCATTTCCTTATACCACAGGGACACAAGGACAGCAAGGATTCGACCCCTTCCCTTCCTGACACGGGGCAGGAGCAGGACACTGGGAGCTGCTGCCAGCTACGTCTGGGATCTCCATAGCTCCCAGGTATCCCTCCAGCCCCTGCCTACCTCACACACAGCCAATACAAACCCTCTTCCACCCAGAACACCTCTGGGAGAGCTGGCCCTGCCTCGCAGCAGTGCTGGCCAGGATGGGGCCTGGAGAGAAGGGGCCATGCCAGGACCCGTGGCTGATGCGAGGCAAGGCAAGTGCCAGGCCCCCGCCTGCCCAGGTGAGCTCAATCTACATGCACCCAGTGCTGGCACAACATGCCACCAGGCAGTAATCTTACTGTCACCTCTCTGGAGGCCTCTGCACAGGGTTTGAACCTGTCCCCCATTCCTGCGACCAATGTGGGAGCTGAACGTATGCAAGGCACATGGTGAGTGAGTCCCCGGGCCTGGCAGCACACACGGAGCCTAGAAGGGCACCTCACCACCCTGGCACTAAGCAGCCGTCACCCCAGAGCCAACTGAGGGAGGCAGAAGGTTGCATATAGAAAAGTTGAGAGTCGCATGGCGCCACCCTGCCATTTCCTATAGTAACAGCACATCAAGGCTTTGGGATCCCGGAAGGCAGTGCTGTTCTCCTGACTCACCTAGGCTCCTTCTCAGCAGCACACAGGGCTGAGTCTCCTGCCAGGACACCCTAAGAGCAGCCAGCTTAGAAGGGCAGGTAGCGCAGTGGGTAGGGGACTAACCTGGGATGCAGGAGACCAGAGTTCCATTCCCTACTCTGCAACTGGCTCCCTGGTTTCACCAAGTCTGTCTGGCCATCAGCTGCCAGCTGTAGAGCGGGGATAGGAGCCCTGCCCTGCCCCAGAGGGGAGCTGGAGTGGCCCCCAGACACTATGGAGATGAGGGCCACGTAAGTATCTTACACAGCTGGCACTAGAGGTGTGCACATGTGGGTGCAGCCCTGCCTGAGGGCTAAACTGCCACCAGTAAGAAGAAAGGCAACACCCCAGACAGCAGCACGGTGGAGGTGAGGCACCAGCAGGCTGGGCAGGTGTCCGCTCACAGCTGCCATGGGACGCAGACCAATATGAAAGGGAGTGGGGCATACAGAGCAGTGGGGGCGCTGCGGCAGGAGGACAGCAGAGCTAGTTCTGTGCTCAAGGGAGCACGCCTGCCCCCTCCACGGCTAGACAGGCCTAGGAAATGGAAGTGGTCCCAGCTGAGCCGAGGCAGGGCAGAGCAGCAGTTGGGCCAGTACATAGGAAGTTAAGTGAACTTGGTGTCCAACCCACCTTGTGGGGCAGATACGTGGACCCTAGTGACCAGCACACACCTGGCGGGGATTCCCATCCCCAAGCTCTGAAGGGCTGAGTCCATCCCCAGCTACACCATAGCACAGCCTCTCGGCGACACTGCCTCTCGCAGGAGGAGTCACTCACCCTTGGAAGTCAGTGTCCATGAGGAGTCGGACCAGAATCCCTGTCACAGCCACAAGGATTGGATAATGATCCACGCTCTCTAGCCCTGGGGGACAGAGCAGAGCCAGAGCAATGACCATGGCTGGGAAGGCCAGGCCATACCCCACCCCCGCCCGGCTCTTTACCCTCAGCCTGGCAGCTGTACTTCTCTTTGCAGCGGCCCACCTCAGCTACACCCACGGCCGAACTAGGGGAGCCCTGGGCCAGAGGCACGACCTCCTCCTCCCCCAAACCACATAAGCACCTTTCACATGGCCTTGGTCGCAGGCATCTCCCCATGGCCAGCACTGACTTGACTTCTCCAAAGCTTCAGGAAAGAGGGGCTCCCTGCCACCCTGGGGCTGATGCCCTGCCCTGGTGTGCTACAGGGGGGCTGACTGGAGCTCCCCCTAGCAGCCTTCCCACGGGGAGTGTAGCTGAGCTGTGCCTCAAGGGAAGAGGAGACATTGATGAGATAATCATTCTCCGAAGAGACACAGGCTGACTTAGCAGCGCCACGTGGCCCAAGGGCTCTGCTAGCAGCATGATTGTTAATCTGCTGGCTATGCTTCAGCCATCCCCTGGCAATGCAAGCAGGGAGATGGCCTGTGGTGCAGGGACAGCAGGTGGCTGCTAGCACAGCACTGTCCTTCCCCAAACCTGGCCACACAGCTCAAGGACATACTCAGCAATGCGTAACTAGACAAGGACTTCTGCTTGTGCCAGGGAAGGGCATGCAGGGAGATCAGCCTCCATTCTACAGGCACCTCCCATCCGAGATCCCAGCCCCCTTTCCAGTTCCCTAGAGTGCCCACTTAAGGGCAACTCCTCGCCCAGAGCAGGCGTGGAACATGGCAGCAGTTTAACAGCTGCTCAGAGTTTGGTGCCTAGAGACCCCAGAGGCCAGAACCTGAGGGGAAGTGAGGGAAGCGGAGAGACTTGCGGCAGGACAGAGGGTCTCATGGAAAGAGCCAGGGAACCGGGAGTGAGCACAATGGTCAGGACCCCTGTTTACATCTCTTAGAGCCTGCCCTGCAAGCATTTTAGCACTACCGGTGGTTGGGGTGGCAGGTCACCCTTCTGTTGGACTCAGAAAAAGAATGCCCCTTGCTATATCCCCAGCCCACAGGATTCCCGGCCCTGAAGTTCCTGGCCACATGGCCCAGCACCCAGTGACAGCCCCAGAAGATCACAGACCGGGCCTATCTCTGCAAAGCACACACATAGCCACATTGCTCCGCTGGCGAGGGGGAGCACCTGAATCCCCTGGGCCCTCTATGCAGCCACCAGAGAGTTCCTGATGGGCAAGGAGGCAGCCAGACTCTAGGAAGACGGATGAAGAAGTTTGAGGCACAAGTGGTGTTCTTGTCCATCCTCCCTATGGAAGGAAAAGGCCCGGGTAGAGACCGTTGAATCATGCAAGTCAATGAATGGCTATGCAGATGGTGTCGGAGAGAAGGCTTTGGATTCTTTCACCATTGGATAGTGTTCCAAGAAGGAGGAGTGCTAGGCAGAGATGGGCTCCACCTAACGAAGAGAGGGAAGAGCATCTTGGCAAGCAGGCTAGCTAACCTAGTGAGGAGGGCTTTAAACTAGATTCACTGGGGGAAGGAGACCAAAGCCCTGAGGTAAGTGGGGAAGTGGGATACCGGGAGGAAGCAAGAGCAGGAGAGCGCAAGAGGGGAGGGCTCCTGCCTCATACTGAGAAAGCGGGATGATCAGCGAGTTATCTCAAGTGCCTATACACAAATGCAAGAAGCCTGGGAAACAAGCAGGGAGAACTGGAAGTCCTGGCACAGTCAAGGAATTATGATGTGATTGGAATAACAGAGACTTGGTGGGATAACTCACATGACTGGAGTACTGTCATGGATGGATATAAACTGTTCAGGAAGGACAGGCAGAGCAGAAAAGGTAGGAGAGTTGCATTGTATGTAAGAGAGCAGTATGACTGCTCAGAGCTCCGGTATGAAACTGCAAAAAAACCTGTCTCTGGTTTAAGTTTAGAAGTGTGAGCAACAAGGGTGATGTCGTGGTGGGAGTCTGCTATAGACCACCAGATCAGGGGGATGAGGTGGACGAGGCTTTCTTCTGGCAACTAACGCAAGTCACTAGATGGCAGGCCCTGGTTCTCATGGGACACTTCAATCACCCTGATATCTGCTGGGAGAGCAATACAGTGGTGCACAGACAATCCAGGAAGTTTTTGGAAAGGGTAGGGGACAATTTCCTGGTGCAAGTGCTGGAGGAACCAACTAGGGGCAGAGCTCTTCTTGACCTGCTGCTCACAAACTGGGAAGAATTCGTAGGGGAAGCAAAAATGGATGGGAACCTGGGAAGCAGTGACCATGAAATGGTCGAGTTCAGGATCCTGACACAAGGAAGAAAGGAGAGCAGCAGAATACGGACCCTGGACTTCAGAAAAGCAGACTTTGACTCCCTCAGGGAACAGATGGGCAGGATCCCCTGGGAGAATAACATGAGGGGGAAAGGAGTCCAGGAGACCTGGCTGTATTTTAAAGAATCCTTATTGAGGTTACAGGAACAAACCATCCCAATGCGTAGAAAGAATAGTAAATATGGCAGGCGACCAGCTTGCCTTAACAGTGAAATCCTTGCTGATCTTAAACACAAAAAAGAAGCTTACAAGAAGTGGAAGATTGGACAAATGACCAGGGAAAAGTATAAAAATATTGCTCGGGCATGCAGGAGTGAAATCAGGAGGGCCAAATCACACCTGGAGTTGCAGCTAGCAAAAGATGTTAAGAGTAACAAGAAGGGTTTCTTCAGGTATGTTAGCAACAAGAAGAAAGTCAAGGGAAGTGTGGGCCCCTTACTGAATGAGGGAGGCAACCTAGTGACAGAGGATGTGGAAAAAGCTAATGTACTCAATGCTTTTTTTGCCTCTGTCTTCACGAACAAGGTCAGCTCCCAGACTGCTGCACTGGGCAGCACAGCATGGGGAGGAGGTGACCAGCCCTCTGTGGAGAAAGAAGTGGTTCGGGACTATTTAGAAAAGCTGGACGAGCGCAAGCCCATGGGGCCGGATGTGCTGCATCCGAGAGTGCTAAAGAAGTTTGCGGATGTGATTGCAGAGCCATTGGCCATTATCTTTGAAAACTCATGGTGATTGGGGGAGGTTCCAGACGACTGGAAAAAGGCTAATGTAGTGCCCATCTTCAAAAAAGGGAAGAAGGAGGATCCTGGGAACTACAGGCCAGTCAGCCTCACCTCAGTACCTGGAAAAATCATGGAGCAGGTCCTCAAGGAATCAATTCTGAAGCACTTAGAGGAGGAACAGTCAGCATGGATTCACCAAGGGCAAGTCACGCCTGACTAATCTAATTGCCTTCTATGATGACATAACTCGCTCTGTGGATGAGGGGAAAGCAGTGGACGTGTTATTCCTTGACTTTAGCAAAGCTTTTGATATGGTCCCCCACAGTATTCTTGTCAGCAAGTTAAAGAAGTATGGGCTGAATGAATGGACTATAAGGTGGATAGAAAGCTGGCTAGATTGTCAGGCTCAGCGGGTAGTGATCAATTATTCCATGTCTAGTTGACAGCCAGTATCCAGTAGAGTTTCCCAAGGATCGGTGCTGGGGCCGGTTTTGTCAATATCTTCATTAATGATCTGGAGGATGGCATGGACTGCACCCTCAGCAAGTTTGCAGATGACACTAAACTGGGAGGAGAGGTAGATACGCTGGAGGGTAGGGATAGGATACAGAGGGACCTAGACAAATTAGCGGTTTGGGCCACAAGAAATTTGATGAGGTTCAACAAGGACAAGTGCAGAGTCCTGCACTTAGGACGGAAGAATCCCATGCACTGCTACAGACTAGGGACCGAATGGCTAGGCAGCAGTTCTGCAGAAAAGGACCTAGGGGTTACAGTGGATGAGAAGCTGGATATGAGTCAGAAGTGTGCCCTTGTTGCCAAGAAGGCTAATGGCATTTTGGGCTGTAAAAGTAGGGGCACTGCCAGCAGATCAAGGCACGTGATCGTTCCCCTCTATTCGACATTGGTGAGGCTTCATCTGGAGTACTGTGTCCGGTTTTGGGCCCCACACTACATGAAGGACGTGGAAAAATTGGAAAGAGTCTAGCGGAGGGCAACAAAAATGATTAGGGGACTGGAGCACATGACTTATGAGGAGAGGCTGAGGGAACTGGGATTGTTTAGTCTGCAGAAGAGAAGAATGAGGGGGGATTTGATAGCTGCTTTCAACTACCTGAAAGGGGGTTCCAAAGAGGATGGATCTAGACTGTTCTCAGTGGTAGCAAATGACGAAACAAGGAGTAGTTGTCTCAAGTTGCAGTGGGGGAGATTTAGGTTGGATATTAGGAAAAACTTTTTCACTTGGAGGGTGGTGAAGCACTGGAATGTGTTACCTAGGGAGGTGGTGGAATCTCCTTCCTTTGAGGTTTTTAAGGTCAGGCTTGACAAAGCCCTGGCTGGGATGGTTTAGTTGGGGATTGGTCCTGCTTTGAGCAGGGGGTTGGACTAGATGACCTCCTGAGGTCCCTTCCAACCCTGATATTCTATGATTCTAAAGGTGACTTACCTGGCAGCCGGAGGTTCACCACTCTGTCGAACAGGTTCCGCTCGGCTGTCACGCGATTCAGCACCTGGTTCAACAGCTGTGCGGGGACAGGAGAGATGTCAGGAGAGACTGTTCCTATCTCCCGGACAGGGCGCCTGCCTGAGCAGGATGGAGCAGCCCCTTTCCAGCCGTCAGCCCCAGCCCCAAGTGGGTGCATTGCCCTCAGAGAGCACACCCGCCCCATGCAGGGCCTTCCCAGGAGATCGCCCCTCTTCTGCTAGCTGCTCCTGAACCTCCCACCAGCTGGACAAGAGGCATCTGGCTGAGCACGTCCCATGGATTGCTAAGGATCCACACCACAGAGCACGATAACAGAGCAGACTGCAGCCCTCCCATCCCTACCAGGGCAATGCCTGGGGGAACTGCAGCTCCCAGCATGCAGCATTCCATTAGGAGTAGACAGCGCAGCTGCACTGCATGAGATGGCAGCAGCACTGCAACACTCCCTCTGTGGGAACATGCTGACTCCCAGCAGGCTACACACATCAGCAGTGCGTGCAGTGCTGGTAGCCCGTGGTGGGCAATGGGCCATAACCTGCAGCAATAAGAGGCTGAACATGTGGGCAGTCACACCGGCTGCATTCCAGGCTGCCGTCAGTCTGGAGGAAGCTCTCACCAAGGAGAAGCTACAGTCACAGGCCACATCACGGCCAATGGCAGAATTGATCAGAGTGGGCCAACCAAGAGCCAGCTATGAGCAGGGCTGGGTGCAGGCACTTGCTGGCTAACAGCTGCCAATGGCCCAAGGAGCTCTCTGCTGAGCCCAGGACCTAGGAGGACTAGGACTGCTGGTCTCCAAACACAGCAAGGAAACAGCTAAGGCCCAGGAGGCTGCTGGGCAATCACATACAGTAACTCCTCACTTAAAGTCATCCCAGTCAACATTGTTTTGTTGCTGATCAATTAGGGAACAAGCTCGTTTAAAGTTGGGCAATGCTCCCTTATAACACTGTTTGGCAGCTGCCTGCTTTCTCCACTGCTTGCAGAAAGAGCAGCCCATTGGAGCTAGCTGGTGGGAGCTTGGAACCAGGGTGGACCGGCAGCCCCCGCATCAGCTCCTCTAAGTTCCCTGTGTGGGGGTAGCCGCCCTGCAGGCTATCAATTGCCGGGCAGTTCAGCTGTCCCTTCCCCCTCTGCCTTGGAGCTGCTCTTGCCCTCTGCCTTGGAGCTGCTCCCTGGAGCCTCCTGCTTGCTGGGCGGGGCAGGGAGAAGAGGGGTGCTAATGTCAGGGTGTCCCCCGCTCCTTTACCCCATCAGGCCATCTCCACAGAGCAGGAGGGGACACGACAGGGCTCAGAACGGAGGGAGCTTACTGGCAGCAGCAGCTTTTTCAACTTGCTGATCTACTTAAAAAGGCAGCGTATTTAGAGTGGGGTCAGTGTACTTAAAGGGGCAATGTGCATCTCTCTCTCTCGCTCACACAGGGTGGGTGTCTCTGTCTGCTATGCTGTCTCCCCTCCCTCCATTCCTGCTGCCTTGTAGAGTGTGAGGCTACATTAACAATGTGTTAACCCTTGAGGGCTCAGCCAAATGCTAGTTCATCATTTATCAGTAAGCCATTTCTTGGGAAATATCCCAAACTCTTCCACCCTCTGACTTCACCACCTCAACCAAGTTTCACAATCATCATTGCTGTGTACAGTATTAAATTTTTTAAAACTTAATAGTGTGTGTGTATATACATTATATATATAAAAAAATATATAGTCTTTTGTCTGGTGAAAAAAATTTCCCTGGAACCTAACCCTGCCTATTTACATTAATTCTTAAGGGGAAATTGGATTCACTTAAAGTATTATTTTTCAGGAACATAACTACAATGTTAAGTGAGGAGTTAGTGTACATCGAAGCTCCACCCAGATGAGCAGCAGGCTTCTGCCCCACCTGGCAGTGAAACTGAATGTTGTTAAGCTCCAGGGTGAACCCCCCACTTGGACAGCTGAGGCTCTGGGCGTGCCCTTTCCAGCACACAGCCCACCTCAGCTCACTTGGCACGCTTGCTCTGCCGCCATCATGGCTACTCTTCTTTCAGCTGAAAGCAAATCCCTGGTGCAGTCAAGCAGGACCAGCTCCAGCAGGACCCCCATGGCGCAGGGCACATCTGGTACCAGCACCACATGGGCACCCAGTGCTCCCTGTCCGCAGCAGGGTGAGCCATGAGAGCAGACTGGCCCACTCTCGCTCTCCCCCTTCCCCGCACACCCCAGCCCTCACTCTGCCCTACCTGCATCTGTATAACCCCCTTCACTGGCCGTGTCCTCTCTCAAGGCAGCGAGGCCCCACCCTGGCTACACATCATCTGACCCTGCCAACACACCCCCTTGTTGTGGTCTATCCTGGGACACAGGCATGGCACCACAGCAACCTGGGGAAAGCTGCTGGTGGTGCTCCCCTCTCCTGTACTGCACTCCTTCTGTAGCCCCCCATTACAGCCCTGAGCATGCAGGAAGCAAGGGGCATGCCACTGCGCTCTGGTGGGTGGCTGGGCTCAGAGCTGTGCTGCCAGCTCAGCTGGCCAAGGTGGGCTCCAGGAAGCTTGTGCCAAGTCACTCCTGGCACAGTGTCCCCTGCCTGGAGCCCTGGCCAGACGACAAGGTCCAAACCAACCTCTCCGAGTGGAAAGACAGAAGGGAGCCTTAGGACCTAGCACAGGCGAGGGAACATCACCTCGCAATTCCAGCCAATGACTGGTGGCTGGCCAGAGCAGAGCTCTGGGAAAGAGACGTCCAGTCTCGATTTACAGACTCCCAGGACAGAGAATCCCTCCGGCCCAGGCACATTGCTCTGAGGGGCTAGGGCCTCACTTGGACAGCTGGGGTCATGCTTCATTTGACCTTTGCCAAATTCAGCTCCCTGTCCTGGCTCGTGCTCTGTCTTTGGCTACTGGATGTCAGAGGCCTCTGCTCGCAGCCACATTCTCCCTATGGAGGGACTCAACCTGGGGTCAATCACCTCTTACTCCTCATTTCAATAAGCTGCTAGTGCAGCTGCTCTTCACACCAAAGGGGACTCGTAAAACCAAGCATTATGTCAGTTCAAGGCTGCGTGCGGACATGCACTGCAGATAGGTAGTTGCTAAACTGATTTTAGCTTTACTAGCTTTAGCCACAGTGCTGTGGTTGGCAACAGAGGTGCCAAGGTGGGAATAGCAATGGCTCAGAATTAAGGAGCAAGGACAGAGCTGGAGAGGGGGAAATCCCAGGATAGCAACAGCAGGGGGCTGCAGGTCAGTCGCCAGGGGCACTGGCAGAGCTGAGAAGGGGTGGAAGCTAGAGACTGCAACAGCAGAGGGCTGTTGATTAGGATTGAAGGGCATTGGCACAGCAAGAGTGGGTGCCCAGGTCTGGAATACCCACCCTAACTTTATTTCAGGTTCCAAGTAAGGCCAGCTCTCCCCTCCCCTGCTTCCCTTGAGTTCACAACAAACAGATGAATGCATCTCCTCTCTCTCAGGGCTTTGTACAACTGCCATCTCCGCAGGATCTGAGCAGCTGCCATGTGAAAGCCACTGGCATGGGGAGGTCCTTAGTGTGCAGTCTGGAGCATGCATCTCTTCCCCCTCATGGGGCTGCAGGGAGTTCTGCCTGGGATGGGTTTCTGTGGGGTGGGGGCTGATGAGGTGCCTGCTGGAAAAGCTTAACCACATAGGAGGGCTTGGCAGCACCAAGAGTCAGCCAGATTTCTCCCACAATAGCTGCTCGCTGGTGCGTCAGCCTGAGACACTGACGCTGGATCCCCTGGGTTGGTAGTTTTAATAGGGGCACCCGGGAAGGCCCTCAGCAGGGGGTGCTCTCGCCTGCTCCACCGGCTCCCAGCATGGGGATGTACCTGGGCAAGTCTCCTGAGCAGCAGCTCCGAGGAGGGGCGACTCCAGTCGAGGAAAATCTCGGGGGCCAGCGTGACAGTCATTTCCAGCACTCTGAGCAGGCTTACTGACAGGTCAAAGCAGGTCGCGCACACCTTCAGCTGGCGGCTGTCCACAAAGTTCCTCTCCAGGCGCTCTGCCGCCTGCTGGATCTGCCCGGGCACAGGGCACAGCTCAGTACAGGGCCTTGCAAGGAACAGAGGCCTCCACCCGCTCATGCGCCCATCAGGGCTGTGCTGCTGGACTCTGCAAGCAGGCCGCCCTGGCCTGGCTCCCAGAGCCCACCCCTGCATAGCCTGCTGGGGTCCCCGCTAGGTGCCGTCCAGCCAAGCCCCAGCACTCACCTCCTGGATCATGCCAACGAACTCCGAGAAGGCCCAGTTGAGCTGGTTGAGAACGCTGTTGAGGAAGCTGGGTGCCATGTCACAGTCACTGCGCAGCAGATCGGCCATATGCTGCTGCAGCAAGGTGGAAGGGCACGGCTCTAGGACCAAAGGGCAGCAGAGTCAAGGGCAGACCCAGCACTGGGGCAGTGGGCAGCCTGGGATGCCCAGCTCAGGGAGGCGGGCAGCTGGGGAAGGCATAGGCCTGGTGCCATGCAGCACTTTAAGGCCAGGAGGGAGACTGAGAGTGAAGCAGAGAGCCCCTTGTGCCCGGCTGCTGGACAGTGAGTAGAGATGGCAGGTGCCCTGCAAGGCTAGGTCCACACACTATTCAGAGCACAGAGCTTGCCCGTGGGCTGCCAGCACTGCCCTGCATAAGCTGGGCTACAGCTGTGCACAGTCGTAGCTCTCCCTCCCTCCCTTCCTCCCAGGGGAACAGCAGCCCTGAGCTAACCAAGCCTCTAGTGCTCAGCTTGAGAAAGCCCCAGACCAGTTCAGTAGTAATCTCTCCTGATGCCAGCATCACAGTCATTGCCCCGTGCCTACACACCCGCCCCCTCATGTGGGCCCTGGCCTGCCCGGCTGCGCTCTGAAGGCCAGTGAGGAAGGTGCTTCCTCCCTGAGATGGGGCAGAGCCCTTCCCCAGGGCTGCGGTCCTGGAGCCCAGGCAGGCCATTTCTCAGCACTCCCACTATCGCTCCCCGGCTCAGCCCTCTTGGCGTTGGCAACCCCTGGCACAAACACACTGGGGCCCAATGCGGCTCAGCCAGCCAGGGGTCTTTAACAGTGTCCCTCCCTGGCACAGATGGGGCTCGGGCCTGGGCACTGCCCAGCAGGAGAGGCAAAGGGAGGGGATGGGACACTGGGCCAGGATAGACACTGCATCGCAGCCCCTAGTCACTGCCACAGCTGCAGGTCCCAGCACTGAGCCATGCCTGCCACAGCAGGGGAGCTGCCATGTTCCTGTGTGTGGGGCAGAGCCCCAGTGGGGAAAGCAGACAGCAGCAGCTCCCTACAGCTGCAGCGCAGTGCCCCCGCGTGTCCTGCTGAGCGGAGCCATCCCGGTCTCAACAGCCAGAGCCCCGCTACCAGGAGGAACCGACTGGCGCCAACAGCGGCCCTAGGACTGGCCCAGACAATGAGCAGCAGGGCCTGCAGCTTCCTGGCCCTTGCCCTCCCCGTCGCAGCAGGGAACCCGCATGCTGCAGACCAGGGCACTCTGCCCTGCCCTCCTGAGGGATGGAGGGGTGCCTGGCCCGGCAGCGCACTGCTCCTCTGAACGCTCCCTCCTGCCTATAGCAAGGGCCAAAATGCCCGGGTCTAAGGGACGTGGGCCTGGTTCCCAGGGCCACCAGGCCGGAAGGGAGCAGGGGCTGTGCCTTTGTGGACAGCCTGCGCCTTTGTGGACAGCCTGCATGGACTTCCAACGCAGCAGGAGGCTCAAGCTGCTTGCGGGGTGCCTCTGGCAGTGGGACCTGGTTCTCCGGGGCAGGGGAGCAGCACTTCCCTCAAGCCACCCCTCAGACACAGCCCGCGCAATGGGCACTGCATTGGAATCAGCCCCTTGTCCCCCTGCCCCGCCCAGGCAGGGGCAGGGCCCAGGGGCACCTCTGCGGAACATGCTCCCTTGCAATTAGAGCAGCTTTCATTATTGGTTCAGGGGCTGCACAGACCAGCAGTGCCAGGAGCCAGGCCCATCCCTCTGCCCGCTCAGAGCTTTCCCAATCAGATGCAGGGGCACCCAGGAGCAGAGCCACACCACCGCTGCCCCTGGGGGTGCGGCAAGCATGCCACACAGCTGCCAGCATGGGACACTGGACTGTTACCATGGCGCTCTCTAGCCCGCAGGCCAAGGCAGAGGCTGGCGCGGCTCATACCCTGGATCTGCCAGCTCTGTCCACCCCCCAGTCGCAGCAACTCCCTCCCCCCTGCCACACACACACACACACACCCCTCTCTCAGGCAGGAGGCAGCCACCCTGCTCAATGAGCCAGGAAGCCACCACCATGGCAATGGCAGCCCTAGGTGAGTGGCCCCGCTCTACACAGCTGCAGCAGGGGCTCAGGGCACTGCCATGAGCTGCCCCATCTCCCTGGCACAGAGCCGAGATGCAGGCCGAGGAGCCCCTCCCCTGCCAGGGCTCCCACCAGGACTGGAGAGGGTCGGGGGCAGGCCAGGGGCACACCAGGAGGGGAAGCACCAGGGGACGAAGAGCTACTGCACCACCACACAAGACAGGGCCGAGCAAACAGCAAACTTACGCTGGAGGCTAGCAACAGACAGCTCTCCTGGGCCCCCGAGAGAGAGAGACAAGACAGCAGCATTACAGAAGGGCAAAGCGCAGTGCAGCCTGGGTGCACAGTGCAGCACCTATGGCTGCAGGGCCCTACGCCCACACCCAGAGCTGTGCGCCAGCCGCTGAGCTGGCATCACCAGAGCTCTCCACTGGAGGAGAGCGAGGCCCAGCAGCTTGTACGCGCACACACTCCCCCCCCAGAGCCCAGCTGCACGTGCATACACACACCCCAAGACCCTGCGGCTTGTGCACGCACGCGCACACACACACACACACGTACCCTTGCCCCCAAGGCCCAGTGGCCCTCACACAGCTCCACGTAGGGAGCAGAGCTCCAGGGGCTGATGAACAAAGGGGATAGACAAAAGGGAGGTCACAGAAAGGAGGATACCACCATCACTCCTCTATTAACCAGCACCCAGTATGGGCATGCCAGGTGCCTGGGTGGCCATGCGATATTTGGATTCGTTTGCTGTTCTGTGGTCTCCACTTCCACTAGTGCAGCTGGTTTGCCCAGGGCTTGCGTGGAGATGGGGTGCTTGGGAACAGCAAGGCCTGCTCACAGAACTTGCTGGCTCCCCAGACCACCTATTGCCCCAGCGAACAGACCAAGACTGGCCCTTTCAACACCTGGCTGGCTGGAGCCAGGGGGACACGGCCCCAGTCACTGCTGCAGCAAAGCCGGCTGCGGCCAGCTGCTCTGGTACCCACTGCTGTCCGCAAGCAAGGCCCCAGGCAGGGCCTGATCCCCAGGCCACGACAGCACGGGAGTGCAATGGTACAAGGGCACCAGGGCAGTGGGGGATGGAGAAGGGAACAGGCCCCCCTCAGGCTGCGGCCATTGTATGCTCCCTGGAGCTCCAAGAAGCCTCTGCTCACGCCTCCTCCATCACCTGCTGAAGAGCCCCTGGCTCAGCGTTTGCACACTGCTGGGGCTGTTCCCAGCAGCACCGGCTGGGCCTGCTGGACACATCCCTGGTTCCCCAACAACAGGGCCCCGCTAGATCCCGGTGCCAGACCCCGCGACCCATACCACCCTCAATGCCGCAAGCGCCCCAGCACCAAACCCCGGCCCCCCATACCGCCCTCAATGCTGCGAGTGCCCCACCCTTCCCTCTGAGATCATACCAGTCCCCACCCTTCCTTCCATTAATGCCGCGAGCGCCTCGCGCCAGACCCCACCCTTCCCACTCCACAGCTGCGAGCACCCCAGCGCCATACCCCCGCCTCCCCTGAAAATGTTGTGAGCACCCCAGTGCCAGACACTGCTCCCCCCAGTGCCATGAGTGCCCCGGCACCAGACCCTGCCCCCACCCCACTCACTCTGCAGGCTGGGGAGATTGGCATCCTCGGGCTTGGTTTTCAGCAGGTGCGGAAGCCGCGTGTACCTGTATCCAAACCCACAGCCCTGCGGGGAGGGAGACAACGGCAGGGTTAGGACAGGGCTCCCTAGGCCTCCACGGCAGAGCGCTGAGCTGTGCCAGGCAGGCTGAAGGGGACATTGCAGGTGCTGCCCAGCCTGCCAGGGAGAGGGCTGAGACCTCTCACCTGCAGCTGAGTGACGGCCCCAGAGGCATGGGCCCAGGCAGCTGGCAGCAACAGGCAGTGGGACCTTACCCGCCACAGCCGAACGAGGATCCAGTTGGTCTGCGCCCAAGGCCGCTGCTCGTAGGGAGCCAGCAGGTTCCTCATCATGGATATTCGCCTGCCAGACAGAAGGGACAGGTTGACAGCCAGGAACATAAGGAGGGCAGGGTGGCACATTCGGGGCTCCTAGAGGGCAGGCGAAGTATAATGGCACCAATGTCTGCAGGGCCAGCACCAGCGGCACACCCAGGGGAGGGGTGGGGCCAGCACCTGGGGGAGGGGTTAAAGTTAAGCTATTTCTTCCCTTCCCGAGCTAGTCTGCAGCTGATCTACCCCAGCAGCCATAATCACTGCTACTGCCCTTGGCCCAGCCTGCTCCAGCCCAGGGACCTCTCAGCCCTGCAGCCCTCCCCCACATTGTCCTGACACCCACTCTTCCACTCCCAGCTCCTTTGCCCCAGCTCCCCACGGCAGTTCAGGGTGCGGGTCGGGACTTACTGCTCCTCCGGGATCCTCTCCACAGCCCGCAGCGAGTGTGGGTAGCAGACATAGCTGGCCAGCGCCTGCATCAGTGAGTCCCGGATGTCTGGGGGCAGACGAGAGGGGCCAGGCTGACACAGCAGGGCCAGGCCTGTGGCTGAGCCGTGCAGGGAGCCAGGGAAGGGACTCGTCCCCAGCAGGAGGGACAAGTGGCATTTTAAATGGTACAATCCAGGGGCTGGCTCGGGCCCTATTAACACACAGGCAACGGGTCCCCTCCTGCCGGCTCACTCCGCCCTGTGCCCTCCCAGGCCCTGCCAGGCCAGGGGCCAGGCTTGGAGCCTGCTCAGGCCTTCTCCAGTCACAGGGTAACTGCCTAGTCCCTGCTCATCTCTGCCCATCACCTGCACAACGGGGAGGTCGTGGATTCCCCTACCCCACGCAGCTGGAAAATGCATGGCCTCTGAGAAACGGCCTGTCTGCTCCCAGCCAAGACTGCAGGGATGGCACTGAGCCCTCCAGGCAGCTGCTATGGGTTTGCCATCAACAGACGAGCATGCCCAGGAGAATCCACCCCATGCCAGTAGCTAGGACACTCTGCCCTCCTTCCTCTTCCCCCACTAATGCAATTATCTTAGCAATTGCTAGGAAAGCCACCACAGGGTGCCCAGCAGCCCTGACACAGCCAGCAGCCCTGACACAGCCTGGTCCCTTTGCTGCTCTCCAGCAGCCCCTTGCTGCCACAGGCAGGGTCTGGCAGCAAGATGGGGGCTGGTCACTGCCTGTGCCCTCACCCCCAACAGGCAGAACAGTCACCAGTTACCCCAAGAGAGCAGCCTCACCAGTGCCAACAATCCTGGAGTCAGCAAAGTGCTTGGCCAGGATGGCAGCAAGACGCGTCAGAGTCTCTTCATAGCCTGCAAGGAAAGAGATTGAGCAGGTGGAGAGGCGTCAGTCCATCAGCAGTTACAGGGGCCCTGGGCACAGTCCCACACCCTCAGGCGGTCGCGGGAACCACTCCTGCTGTGAAGCTGGGCGGCAGAGTTTGTTCCTATGTAATATAACTAGGTCTCACCCATGTGGTGCAACGATAACCATGGGAACAGTAACTGACAGGGCATCTCTGCCTGAGATGCAGAGAGCCTGACATCATTGCTCTGAGAGGGGTGTTCTGAGTCACCCTCCCTGGACGTAGCAGCTGCCAGGTGCCTGGAGAATCCCACAAAAGGCCAGCCATGAAAATAACCAACGGCTCCAAGTCTTAGCTGCGTGTATGGGGACGAGGGGTGCTGGACATAGGGAAGCCCCAGCACAGCAAGGAAGGACAGGACTGCGGCTCTGGATGCTCAGGATAGCACATCTAAGCCCAACTGCTCCTTCAAGCTGGGAATACAAAGGGTATGGCTCCTGCAGCGGGCTCATCCCATGTGCTCAGCCCATGTTAGGAGCAATGTAACATCGTGCCATACGCTGCAAGAAAACATTGCCAGGGTGGACCCTCACTGGGGACACTGGACACTGCTATTCTCTGCCTCAGGGTTTGAACCCTTCAGGAGCAGGGCTCTGGCTCCATGGCACGCCAGGCAGGGCTGGACAAGAGGAGCCAGCAGGTCTGTGAGTCTCTTCAATCACCTGCACACACAGGGCCGTTTTGGATTAGCACTTTGGTAGCTGCGGGCCAGCCGGGTCTGGCGCTGCACACGCTGACAGAGCCCAGGCCTCAGACCTTCTCGCTCCCCAAGTCGGCACACCCCATGTCCTGGGGGGATGCCCACACTGGCCCCATGATGCCTCTCACTGGGAGAGAAGCAGTGTATCACCCACCTGCCCACCCACCCTCCTTCCCACCTCAAAGAGCAAGCGGATTTTCACTCAAACCCACCAAAACAAGGGGAGGGATAGCTCAGTGGTTTGAGCATTGGCCTGCTAAACCCAGGGTTGTGAGTTCAATCCTTGAGGGGGCCATTTAGGGATCTGGGGCAAAAATTGGGGATTGGTCCTGCTTTGAGCAGGGGGTTGGACTAGATGACCTCCTGAGGTCCCTTCCAACCCTGATATTCTATGATTCTATGAACACTACACCAAACGGCCTCCTCCCTGACACAGGAGCACAGAGCAAGTTGGGCACTGGAGCGAGCATGGCCAGCCTGGCTCTCAGACCCAAGGGACTCAGCAGGGAGACTAGCATTGCCATTGGCTATGCAAAGAGCCAGGAGTAGCCCAGCAAGGAAAGCCAGACACTGCAGAGGATCGCACAGGGCAGGGACACAGAGGGTCGGAACACCCTGATCGGGGAGCTGACCCATCTCTCAGTGACTGCCTGGGTCTTGGCTTGCATTGGGCCTTCAGATCTGCTCCCCACACCCTGACTGCTAGCACCTCCCCAATCCGCCAGCCAGCCCGGCATGGGGCTAACCCCACAGAAGCAGAGGGGAGGGCAGAACTGGGGAAGGACCTAAACCTGAAGGGGATCAGGGCAGGAAGGAGTCACAAATCACGCAGGGCCCCAGCTACATAGCGACTCCAGATGCAGAATCTGCCACAGACTCTCAGCTCCACTGGAGCAGAAGATGGCTTAGATAGCAAAGGCCTGGTGGCTGGGAAGGGAGCAGGAACTGCCTATTCCACACCTTAGGTGTTGGCTCTGAAACCCAGTGACGACAGCTTTGCTGTTCGCCATTTCACTGCTGATAGTTTTAACAGAAACACCCCAGCTCGTGCTTGTCACCCCCACCCTTGTCAGGGAGTGAAGAGGACAGACATCCCTTCTGTGCTCCAAACCCAGCGACTGCCATTAACCCACTGTGCCAAAAGTCGTCTGCGAAAGTCTCCAGCCCCCCCCAGCCACCACTGTGGCAAGCTAGACACCCACAGGTCGAACTCCACACCACACTGCAGGAGCAGGGACAGCGGCAGCATACAATAAAGGCAACACAAGGGCCAAAGACTGCCTGGGCTCCTGGCTGCCTGCAGGTCCCCACGTGCCGCAGGCTGAGAGCTAGCAGGTGACCAAGCCCAGGAAATCCCAAAGGGCCCCTTTGAAACCTCCGTCTAACTCAATAAGCTGCCCTCCCTCCCCGAGGAAATGGCCAGCACTCAGTGCAGAGATAAGCACACGGCAGGGGAAGCAGCCCCAATGTCTCGTGGGAGCTCACAGCCAGGGCGCAGCTTTGTCCTGCCCAGCACCAAGCTCAGCCCAGCATAAGTCAGCAGTGACGACAGCACAAGCCCCCTCCTCACCGGGGAGCTCCTCCATGCTATGGACAGGGCTGAAGTAGTTCTTCAGCGCGCTGTAGCTGTTCATGGCCACACTGAGGTAGAACTCCGGCATGAAGGCGAAGAGTGAGCCCGTCCTGTCCCCGTGCTCAATGGTGCGGATGCACACTTGCAGCAGCCAGTATATGTCCTGCATCTTCTCCTGCCGGGGAGAACACAGCCACGAAAGAGTCAGCTTCCACCCCAGGCATGCCAGAAAAGGATCTAGGCAACATACCAAAGTGATCGTTGCTGTGGGCACGAAGGATAAGAGGCTGAGAACTCAGTGGAGAGCCCCAGGACCATACCATGCGGATAGCCAGGGGCAGCTCAACCTGAAGCGGCTTTGAACAGAGGATGGAAGCTAAGCGCGAAAGAAGAAAGCAGAGTGCTGTCATCTTGGACTCCAACTCAGACAACACCTGGATGGATCTGTGAAACTTCTAGCAAGCTGGATCGCCCTCAGATTGGTCTGGTCAGCCATAAGCGGATTCAGCAGGCACCTGACTAGACCTTTTATGCATACACCTTGACGCAGTGGATCAACAGCTGCCTAGACAATAACTATAATAATAAATGTTAATGGGAAAAGGTCCAAAGGGGACACAAAAGGACTGGGTTTGGTCAAGCAAAAAGGCCTACCGGTATAACTCAAGGACTGGGTTAGGATCATGCCTGGCAAACAAAAGAGGAATGGGACCATAAATTAGTAACCCAAAACCGGTGTCGAGAATTAGGCCCAATGGTAAAGAAAATAATGAGGCGAGGAGCTGTTTTGTCCATTAAAAAAAAAGCTGCCGAACAACAAATGCTAGCTAGGAGATGGGCTGTGAGCGCCAAAAGCAGCGAGCCGTCACCCTCACAATCTCTAGGGCCTCCAGGAGCCACCACTGGACCTTTACTGTCCTAACTCTGAAAAGTGTTCTGACCAGCCTGGGCCAGAGAAAGGGAGCCAAAACACATCCCTGCCTGTAACAGGGTGCTGGCCAGGAGGTCCTGAGCCAGGCCCCTGTTAACCCAGCTCCAATTAAGAAGTATTAATTGGGTCTGGCTGAGTATGCCATACCTAATTACTAGAAGAGAACCACCTGCGGACTTTATTAGCCGAGGACTATATAAGGCTGGCAGGAAGGAAGTGAAGGGGGGGAAGAGAAAGGAAAGGAAGGAGCCAAAGGCTGTACATCCCTGCTGGCTGGAGAAGCTAGCTGTCCCCCAGGTTGCTGGTTTGGAGCAGACTGTAAACAGAAGGTGGTGGGAGCTGACACTGAAAATAAAAAGCACTGGTGATTGCACTCAGAAGGGGTCTCTGGCTGATTTGTTGCGAGAGCAAGCAAAGGCCTCAGTACACTGCCTCCACCAGTTCCAGCTAAACCCCAATCACGCCCTGGGATGAAGATATTGATGCCTGCTATCACACACCTCTCTTCCCCTCCTCCCCCCTGCTTTACGTTTTCCTAGCCCTCTTTTTCCTTCTGTCTAAGGACCATATGCTCTGCAACACTGCTGTAAGCCTGTAACCAAAAACGCAGCTAAAAGCAATGCCCTGAACAGACCTGCGCTGGGACAAGTTGCCAGGTGCAGAAGTGGCTGATCAGACCACATGCACCCTCGTTGCTGGAGAAACCCGGGTTCAGCAAGTCAGAGCCAGCCCCAGAGGCAGAAGCTGCATTTTCTCTTTGTGGTTTCTTCCCCTTTTCATGTGCTTGGCTCGCTCTCTTTTGTAGGAAAAAGGGATTGAACTTTAACAGCAGTGGCAGCTCCAGCCCATTCCAACTCATGGCTTCTCTTTTCCTCAAAGAGAACAGCTAGAACCATCTTTACTTCTACCTCAGTCTCAGACGGGGGGAGGGGGTGGAGGTTCCTGCCAAAGGCTCTACAGCTCAAAGGGGGAGAGAGTGAGGGTAGGAGAAGAAATAGTGTTACAATGGAAGCCCCACTTAACTTCATATTTCCAGTACTTTAATTGGGTTTCCTTCTTTTTCTAGATCTTTACTGAAATGCTGCCTGGTTTGTAATGGTGCATTTGCCATGGTATTAGCAGGCCGAGGCGTCTGCTCACCCAGGCCAAAACCAACATTAAGAGTTTTAAACAGGAACAGTGGCAGGGTCACATTAACCCGTGGGACTCTCTGGGCCCGTGTAGTCCATCAAAATCAATACGACAAGCCCCACAGCTCAGAATTTCACAGGGGTCAGGCTGAACTGCTGCCCACCCTCCCCCAGGCTCCTCCTACCACACACTTCTCTCACCTTGGAGTAGATGGTGACGTTGATCCAGGCTAGCCGGCGACTCAGGTGGTTGAGTTTCTCTGAGAAAACCTTCTGGCTTTTCACCAGCTCCTCGTAGATGTCCCTCCTCTGAAAGAAGCACAGCGGGTGTGAAGAGTCCCTCCCTGACCAGACAGGCACGGTCCAGAGCAGAATGGACAGGACACAAGAGGTCCCCCCTTCTATGGTTCGCAAGGGAGGACAGGCAAGAGCCAGAGGGGCCGGAGTCCAGCCAAGAGGCATCCATGTGAACGCTGGGGGAGTGGAAGCCAGAAGCAGAGCGATTCCCAGGTGGGATCGATCGCTGCCCTGACCAGCAAGAACCCCAGGACCAGGAACCTTGGCCAGGTATTAGCCCCTAGGTGTCCAAGTGCTTTCAAATCACCTGCTGTAAGAGGCAGCCTTTGGTAGGACTCATCAGATGGAGTTACCCTCCACCTGCAGGAGCCCTGAGCCAGAAACCGTTCTGGGCATTTCCTGTCTGGTTTCTTGGTGGCACCACCTGTCAGGTGTCCTTCCACTAAGCCCCAGTACTGCATACGGCGGTGCCCAGACCCAAAGCGGGTGGGGTGTCTATGCCACGGGCTGGGTTTGGAGGGTTATTTTATTCAATACTCTTGGGGATAGAAACTCTACACCCTGTAACAGACCAGTCTGGTCCACCTGTCCCATGAGGCAGGCTCCTCAGCCTGTGAACCCCAGAGGTAAATGGAGAGCAACACCCGTGCTTTTGTTCCCCCTGGCCTGCTGCTGGGGCCTGCACTCTAGAGAAGCAGCAACTGAACCGCACAGAGCACGTGCTCCTCCTCCCTGCCAGCCTCCTCGCAACCCCTGGCTTGAGCTATCCTCCGGCAGAGATGGCAGAGCCCTTTGCCCCAGGGCTCTGCAAAGACTACAAAGATGGAAGCTGTGGGGGCTACTGGAGGGACTCCTTACCCTCTTTGGACATCGGCTAATCTTCTCCTCTGTGTCCTTCAGTGCCAAGGCATATTCGTTCACATCATCAGACACACCCACCATCTGAAAGACAAGTGGGGAATGGTGATGCCAGCACAGAGCTTTTCCAGCATGGTCAAGAGCAGCCTGACCCCAGAGAGCAGCAAACTGGCCAGCATCGCAACACTCCTGTCCCCTGGCTGGGCTGCTCTCTGTAGGTCAGGGGGTCGGAAGGCTGGAGCTGCAGTGATTTGCTCTCACTGCAGATACAGGAGCAATTCCTCCTCACCAAAACCAGCCACTTGCTCAAACATAGCAAAGGCTAAAGGACGAAAAGCAAGACCTATGCTAGCTTGTAACCCCCTATGCTATGCTAGCAGTGAGCCCTTCTCTGTCCTGGATTGAACTGGGTGGACTGAGCAGAGACGTCCAGATCCCAACGTGCCCTGGGCTGCTCAGGTGAACAGCCATCTGGCCCAGCATCCCTGTGCTCTAGGCCCCAGCATGCTGCTGTTACTCAGCTCCCACTCTCCAGGAAAGGAATTCAGCCCTACCCCTAACCTGTGTGTACAGCCACAACAGCAGGGGGAAAGAGGTGGGGGGCTGGAGATCAGGGACTAAGCTGCAATCTCCAGTGACACCGAAGCGTAACAAATGCAGTTTGGGACAGGATCTGCAGTCTCTGCTTGAGACATGGGGTCCCCTCCTGCCAGAGCCATCACCCCAGGATGAGTGGAACAACAAAAGAAACAGGGCTGTGCCACAGACAGATATGCACACTGGCCAAGGTGGCCCTCTCTCTCTGGTGGCTCTCGATAGGCACAAGGGAGCTGGCTCATTGCAAGGACCCACGGGTGCTGGCCCGAGTGTGGGGCAGCACGACAAGGGCTGTGACCTCCTCCCCTATGGGTTCTGCTCACCTTACCAAGCTGCTGGTGGACGCTGAGGTTGTACATCATCACTATTCCATCCAGGATCTCCAGAAGGGAGTTCTCAGTGATTGATTGCTCCGGCTCCTCAGGGGGTCTCCCCAGTAACAGACCCTCATTTCCATGGCTGCCTTCTACTGCAACCCAGCCCCAAGACAGAAGAGAATTCTCAGCAGTGTCGCTGGCAGTACGAGGCCTGCACGCCTCCTAACCAATGCATCACTCCCAGTGTGCAGTGTTCTCAGGGACCATGACCACTGCACAGCTCCTTCCCACCCCATGCCCTTCCCCAGCCATTGTTCCCTCTGTACGAGCCTGGGGGGGGACTCACACAAAGGGGCTGAGCTGGCTTTCAGAGGGTTAGCAGTGCTCCTGTCTGACGTGCTACTGCAGTCCGGCCCTGCGCACAGTCCCTATCCTCCCCAGGCCAGGGAGGGAAGCACCTGGCAAACACACATTGAGCAGAACGGTGTGAGCCTCCAAACCTTCCCACTGCATGCTGGGAAAGGGCTGGGCACAACTGGGGCATTCTGGGCACTGCCAGGCAAATGAGCAAAACCCAGCAGCCTCTGCCAAAATCAGAGTGAGGCAAAGATCATCAAGGATGGGCAGGGCAGGGATCTCAGACCCAGGTTCTGTGTTATGAACCACTAGTCCGCAATGCCAAGTGCCACTGCCTGCAGATTTGGGCACCACCACCTCGGCTCTTACCTGCCCCCATGTGAGCCCCCAGCCCCACTGCCTGGCCTGCTCCTGCCCATGCACTGCAGCAGCCGGGGCTGTGTCCTCAGCCACTGGGCTCGCCTCCTCACCTTTGGGTAGGCAACTGGACTGACTGATTTTTAAAGAAAATGCAGGCGCTTTGATAACCTGCTTCAGGAGAGACTGCCCGCGCAGGGATCAGCGCTGCCGTGACAGCACACAGATGCACTCCCGGCTCTCCCACAGCTCCTGTGAGCAGGGCCATGCCCAGGTCATTGCCAGCCCCCAGCACCTCCAGGCTTTGAGCATCACACACTGAGCTCACTGGCTAAACGACAACTCCTCAATCAGACAGCGAGCAATTGTTGTGGCCCTTTCTCAGCTAGGCTCAGGACTGATCCATTCCCTGGGGACTGGCTGGGCCTTTTCCTTTGCCTGCTTCTCCCACCCCTACCTGACACCTTGACAAGCATGCAGTGGGAACTACTCACTGTCATCCTCTGTCCGCTGCTCCACACTCAGCGTGCGTGCTTTCATCTTCTCCAGGGTGCCCAGGGGCCGCCGCGGGTTCATCAGGCTGACAGCCGCTGTACTGAGGAAGCGGTTGGCACGGCCCAGGGTGGGTGAGCTGAGCCAACTGGGCCTGGCAAGGGCACCACCAATGGCCAGTGCTGCAACTGGGCGCTGAGACACAGAAGGTCAGAAATGTGAGCAGCTCCATTCGTTAGGCTGCCCACTGACTCCGAGCCCTCTATCTCCAAGGGTCACAACTGTGCCAGCCCAGAGCTTCCCTGGCTTCCTAGGGCTAATATGACAGACCCCAGCTTGCTCCCTCCCTCCCTGCCACAGCTGGGCTGGCTGTGCAGGACCAAGAGGACGCAGCACCCCATTCTGGCCAGACAGGGAGCAGAGCTGTGCAGAGATGGGAACGCCTTTACAGGTACTTCTCTGATGGCAGCAGCACTTGAACACTGGACACCGGAAGCCACCAGGCTCACTCAGCAGTCCCCTCTCTTCCCCATCATGTGGCTTCTCTAGCCGCTGCTGGGGGCACAGGCCTACGGGACCCACCTGGGCTGTGGAGGTTGCGGACTCCTCATCTTCGTCCAGGTCGTCCATGGTCACAGCCTGCAGCTCCGCAGGGTCAATCAGGATATTTGCTTTCAAAGCCAGGTCATCTGTGTGAAAGGAGCCATGGGATCAGGATTCACTGTGGGCCCACTCCCTTGGAGCACGGAATGGCACATGGCCAGCCCCAGGGAGTGGAGGGGGAAGACACTGACGCTGTCCCGGTGAAGTCACAGTTCTCTGGTCCCTTTGCTCTCCTCACCCCTGCCCTCTCACATGTGAGCCTACGCTCTTCTCCACTACTCCCTAGCTGGCCTAGCACAGTCCAAGTCTGCTACACCAGAAGCAGGACTGGTGCTGCCGTCACACATCCCTGGCACAACCTCACAATGGCAACTCTGCATAACTGGAAACAGCCCTGGCTCTGCCCATTGCAGCACCCCCGTGAGAGGCCATGGGCAGGCTCCAGGGCACTCCTGGGAGATGGAGCAGTGCCTCCAGCTGGGGCACACACCAGGGCACTGTTCTGCCCCATCTAACCTGGGTAAGATCCTGTCCATTACTGCAGCGCTGCCTGCACAGCGAGATCCCAGCGCCCCCATTCCAGCTCCCCGGGTGGCACCTGTGCCCCACACTGTACAGACAGCCATGGGAAAGCCAGACAGCTAAACCAAGGTAATAGTACTGCCAGCCTGGCACTCAGGCCCAGCCTCTATTTGACCTAACCCGAGCCTCAACTTGGGAATGGTCAGAAGAGTGTACTGAGGCAGTGAGAGTGCTAAAGGAAAACCTGGCCAGTGCTGGCCTCCCCGGATGGGGAGAAATTCTTTTATCTGTATCCTTTGGTATCGGACACTACCATTGGTTGTGCATTAACACAGGAGTATGGAGCAAAGGACCGACCTGTGGCCTTTGCCTCTCGACTTTTGAGTGCTGTGGAATTGAAGTATGGATGGTGTGAAAAGGTGCTGTTGTGCTCCTACTGGAGGGTAGGGAAATTTAAATACCTTACGGGAACACAGAAAGTAATAGTCCGATCTCATCATGACCCCCAGCGGCTGTTAAACATGCACTCTATCTTACAGGGACAAGTGAGTGGGCAGCATATTGCTAAATGGTTGCTGGCTCTACAGGCAGAAAACATTAAAGCAGAGGTGTTAAAGGAACCCATAGTCTGGGTAGCTGGATTACATCTGGCTGGCACCCCACACCAATGTGAAGCCAGCCCAGGTAAAACCCAACATCAGGTGTTTCGGGCGGCTAACCCCAATCAGGTAAAGGAAGGGACACTGGTATGGTTTTTGGATGGAAGTTGTAGGTATCAAGGGGGACGGAAAACTGCAAGCTTAGCTGTTGTGGGAATCAGAGGCAATGAGACAGTCAGCACCATTGGTTTCTCACTAGAAGCAAAGTCAGCTCAGGAGGCAGAACTGGCAGCCTTGCTAACAGCTTTAAATGAAGTGGATCCCAAATTTGAGCCAGAATGTTGGGTGGTGGTAGATTCAGATTATGTACTTCGTGGTGCCACATTAATGCTGAGATGGTGGGCAGATAATCATTTCAGGGCAACAGACGGCTCCACAATCAAGCATGCTACCTGGTGGAAGCGAGTGGAGGAGCTGAGTCACTGTTTTACACGGATCAATGTGGTAAAGGTAAAGGCACACAAGAAAACAGGACCCCTAAGCAAAGGAAATAATCTGGCTGATGTAGAGGCCAAGCAGGCTGCAAGAGAGGCACCCCCATGGCCCTGGGAGCCAGAAGAGAGTGTGCCTGTAGCAGTGATAACAAGAAGCGGGGTGGATACAGATCGGGGAGGGCGAATTCGAGAGTTGCAGGAATCTGACCCAGGACTGGAAGGCATCATGAAACTTAGGGACAGGCATGTGCCAAAGGTGGAACTAATGGAAGGGATTTGGTGTGTCTTAACAATTGAGGGACCGGTAATGTTGTGCCCTCAGGGAAGTCGGACGGCTTTCTTAAGCTGGGTGCATGGAAGCTTGACAGGGGGACACCCCGGGTTTGAGGAGGCACTGGGAACTTTAAAAAGGTTGTGCTGGTGGCCAGGAATGGCAGCTGATTTAAAATCACATCTGGAACGTTGTTTGGACTGTGCCAGGCACAGCCCACCTCACAAGGTGCTGAGGGGAGAATTAATGAGACAAACCCCAAGGGGACCATGGGAAAGAGTACAGATTGATTACACAGGACCCCTACCACCAGATCACAGGAAAAACCGATTCATGTTGGTGGTAGTGGATGCTTTCAGCCGGTGGGTGGAAGCTTTCCCCACAAAGTATCAAACTGCCCGGGTAACTGCTACAATACTGGTAAATGAGGTATTCACTCGCTGGGGGTTCCCAAAGGTGATTGACTCAGACCAAGGAGCTGCTTTTCAGTCAGATCTGTTAGGGGAGCTATCAGCCCTCACTGGAATCACACAGTTGTTCCATATTGCTTATCACCCCCAGGCTGCGGGGCAGGTGGAACGCATGAACCGCACCGTTAAAAGTGAGCTAAGAAAGGGAGTGGAAATCGGAGGAAAAAACTGGTCACAGTTACTGCCCTTTGTCTTAATGAGAATAAGGGCCCGAGAATCAAAGGGCACAGGATTTTCTCCATATGAAGCTCTCATGGGAAGGCCTATGGAACGGTGGGAAAATCTACTTACCCCAGTACCTGGGGAAGTCACAACACACGGCTTAACACAAGAATGGATTTTAACTTCAATCGAACATGTAAAACAAGTACAGCAGGCGGTGGCCTGGCGAGACGAGCAAGGAGCAGCAAGAGTCAAAGCATGGTATGACCTGCCTGGGGAGCGTAATCTACCCATGGTGGGAGATCTAGTGATGTACAAGATTCCAGGTCAACACCATCCATTCCCAGCTCCTAAATGGAAGGGCCCCTATCTTGTCCTTGACCAATTAGGGCCCAGTCTGCTATTACTGGGTACAGAGAGTGGAGGACGGGAGTGGGTTCACTGCACGCAAATAAAAAGGTACAAACAGGGGATTGGGAAAGGGGACGTGTAAATTTTGTTGTGTGTGTATTACAGGTTAATTCAAAAAGGAGAAAAGGATGAAAATTCCCTGGCCCTGGATGAAACAATTACTAGTGCTAATCACAATTGTCACATTTACAAATTCTATTCAGATCCACGATGTGAAGTGTCAAAAGGAGGAAACACATGGACGGCTACACATGCAAACTGTGGTAATAAAGCTAATGAAGACTATGAGAATCTCCCCATAGAAAGATATACCACTAATACTCCAACAGGAATTTGGCAGTGTCGGTATATGGTTTATGGATTAGATGGGGGAATCCCAACCAGGTGGAGAACATCAAATTTAACAGGAAATATCGCATGGTACTCCCTGGGTGCTGCCATGATTAACGATAGTGGAAAACACAGTTACCCAGCTATGTGGTTTGTTACAGAGGGTCCAAAGAATATAACCCTCTGGTCTCCTGGAGCAAATGAACCCTCTTGGGAAAATAGGGCCCCACATTTAGGGTGTGATGTTACCATATGTAACCACAATGGTACTTCCATGGAAGATAATCCCCGAAGGTGTGATTGTTATGTACATATTACATTAGGCGTAAAATCCCCTTTGGGACGCTGGGTGTACGATGAGTTAACCATTTTACAGAACGTAACCCTACAGGAGATATGGATGCCAAGTTGGAAGAATCCAAATTTAAAGTGGCCACAGCCTGGAGCCAAGAATATTCCCCGACGAGCAAATGTCTGGGAGCCATTGTGGGAGCAGGTGCAGCCAGCACTTTTTAACGTGTCCTTTCACTCTATTACATGGGTGGTACGCCCCAAGGAATGGTGGGTGGACCAAATCCATCCTAATTGTAGTATGTACATAAAAGGATTGAAACAACAATTCAATGCATGGGTGAGGGGACACACCTGGAATCGTCGTCGGAAAAGGGGACTGTGGGCAGCTGGGAACACTATGCTGCGTACATGGAATCTGGGGGACGAGTGGGTAACCAAACAATTAGTAAGCCAAAATGTGAAATTTCAACAACAAATTAATGAATTAATGGCACAGCAACTATCAGCAGTTGCCACAGGGTGGAGGACAGCAGTAGAGGTAAACTTGCAGTTAACTCATTGGGCAGGGGACCTGGTGACATGGGTAGAGGATGGCTTCAGAAGACTAACATGGGGAGAAGTGTGCGTAGGTATTCAAAATGCTCAGTTAATAATGTTAATGGATATTATGAGAGATGCTTGGTCAGAACAATGGCCTTCAGTATTAAATCAGGAGGCTAGCCCATATTTATCCACAATTGCAAAAACATACCCATCTACCTGGAAAATAACATCCCCGACCTGTGGGGACAGTTCTTGTGTAATTGTTACTATGATACCCTGGGAAGGAAATGTAAATAAGGTGGTTCCCTTGAACCCTATGGGAGTAAGTAGGGAAGGGGGAGCACGTTGGGAGCCACTAGGGAATGGGGGAGGGGGGGTGGAATGGGGTAAATTGGACTGTCATCACATTAAGCAGTTGTATATCCAGAGGAGGAATATGGATGTGCCCCTCTCCTATGACTATGGAGGAGCAGGATCGATGGCCTATTGCAAAGGGGGGGGCATTTAGGGGTAATGTATATTGTCCTGCTTTGAGCAGGGGGTTGGACTAGATGACCTCCAGAGGTCCCTTCCAACCCTGATATTCTATGATTCTATGGGGTACGGTGTATTCTGTTGGGAATGTATGCAATCCTGCAATATAACACTAGGAGGCAAAATCCTTCCAGTGTATGACAAAATTATGAACTTCTATACACTGCCACCTGGACTATGGTGCACCAATGGATCAGTGGACTTAATCGTTGTAAACAATCGAACCAGCACCTACTACCCCATACCGTACCAAGTAGTTGAATTGATTTGGACAATACCAAATTTCACTGTGGATATTCAACGGACACACAATATGGACAAAAGTACACAAAGATTACAAGAGCAACTTGCTGCAAGTGCCAACAGTTGGACACACTTACAATACACACTACAGGATGGCGCTGACAAAATTTTAACCTTATCAAAGGAGGAGAAGCAGTGTTTTTGGTGGTGGCCAGGATGTTGGACCATACTGCAGTGGTCAGGACTCTCGGTGTTGCTGTGGATTATCATAGCAGCTTGTGTATTGTTAACTATATGCATGTTACATTGCATATGGAAACAATCAAGGGGGGCACAACCCTCTAGAGAACAGCCACTAATTATAACCTATAAGTAATGTAGTAAGCCCCCCCCAAGTGTACTAGACAACCCGGACCCAACCTTCTCGGGCCCACTATACTGGGAAGTCTGGAACACTAATTGGAATAGGTGTAGTATGCCCGTACGAGAGAAGGTGCAGGGCATGGTACTACACAAGGGGCAGTGGGACAGATGGAGCATCGACACCTTCCACCTTGATGCCTGGCCCTATCAGGAAATGTGTCGCCATATGTCCTATGCTTTTCCAGGGATACCTGGGCAGGAGGATCCCAAAAGAAAAAAAAAAAAAGGAGTGGAGTGTTAGGATATAGATATTCAGGCCTGTCTGTAAAGGCCTGTACTTTAAGAATTTAGGTGTATTCTTATCACTTGGCTAGTTAGAGGTATAAAAGAAAGAATCAAAATCACTGTCTGCCAGTGTAAGGTCCTTCTCTTACTGTGACAGTCTGAGGCCCTGTTCTTAGGCTAAGGCCTTTGGCTAAGCGACAGAGGCAGCCATAAGCTGGGAAGCGACCAGTCACATCCTCACATTCCAAACTAGTCACATTGAAAGAAGGTGCTATTGGGCTGTTAGGAATACAATCCTGTCCTGATAGTGCCTATCGCCTCCAGAGAAAGGGAAGTGCCTAGAAGATGTAAAAGGAAATTGAGGTTGATAGTTTTCTGTCTGGTAAAAACTCACTTATCTATAGACACAGCTGGGAAACTCTTACGTCTTTATAGATGTAGTTGTGAAATCCTCACTTCTGTATTGTTTTGTCATTATAGTTCCCACTTTGCTATTGTTTATTGGCATGGTCTCTGTCTGGTTCTGTGATTGTTTCTGTCTGCTGTATAATTAATTTTGCTGGGTGTAAACTAATTAAGGTGGTGGGATATAATTGGTTAGCTAATCATGTTACAATATGTTAGGATTGGTTAGTTAAATTTCAGTAGAATGATTGGTTAAGGTATAGCTAAGACTATTATTATATAAATTAGGGGCAAACAGGAAGTAAGTTGGGATTCGAAAATAAGGAAAAAGGAACTTGTATTTAAGCTTGCTGGAAGTTCACCCCAATAAACATCGAATTGTTTGCACCTTCGGACTTCGGGTATTGTTGCTCTCTGTTCATGCGAGAAGGACCAGGGAAGTGGGAGAGTGAAGGAATAAGCTCTCTAACAGCACCTGTGCCCCACACTGTACAGACAGCCATGGGAAAGCCAGACAGCTAAACCAAGGTAATAGTACTGCCAGCCTGGCACTCAGGTAAGGCCACGCTGTGGGTCCACATCCCTCCGCTGCTGCCCAGATTTCACAGCAGGGCAATGCCCACCACTGCTGAGCATGAAGTGAACTGTCCCTTGGCACGGTAAGCACCCTCGTGCTGACAGGGTAAGTGCCAGGGGTGCTCAGGCATCATTGGTGATGGGGCTAGAGTCCAGACCTCCACCAGCAAGCCCTTTCTCCCTCCACTGGCTCCAGTGCCCTTCCCCTCCTCCCCAATCCTGGAATCCCCTGCTCTCCCCTTTGAGTCCCCCTCCATCTTCCCTTCCCCAGAGTCTCCCTCACCCCTCCTTCAGGTTCTCCCTACACTCTAATGGCTCCCACCCCCTTCCATCCTTCAGTCTGTTAGCCACCAGTCCCTCTAACGTGGACATGGCCCCCTTCACGGGGCTACTGTTGTCCCCCCTCCCCCTGCCCCCAAACCTCTCTAGCAATCAATCCTCACATCAACCCCTTACAAGGAAGGGCACCATTTAAAATAACGCAGTAGGGAAGGGAAGCATGCAAGGCAGCTAGAGCCAAATGACACAGCAGACTCCTCCTAAGTGCCTAGATTCCCAGGCCACTAGGGACCATTTTGCTCACCTAGTCTGACCCCTGGTAGAGCACAGGCCAGAGACCAGCCCCACAAGCATTCCTGCAGCAGAGCTTTTAGAGAAACAGCCAATCCAGAGTTAAAAATTGTTAGAGATGATGGAGAATCCACCATGCCCCTGGGTAAGTTGTTCCAATAGTTAATTATCCTCACTGTTAAAAATGTAGGCCTGATTCCCAGTCTGAATTTGTCTAACTTCAGCTTCCAGCCATTGGATTGTGTTAGACCTTTCTCTGCTAGACTGCAGAGCCTATTGTTAAATATTTGTTCCCCATGCAAGTACTGATAGACTGTGATCAAGTCAACCTTTAACCTTCTCTCTGTTAAGTTAAATAGATTGAGCTCCTGGAGTCTCCCACTAGAAGGCAGGTTTTCCAATCCTTTCATCATTCTTGTGACTCTTCTCTGACCTCTCTCCAATTTATCCACATCCTTCTTGAATTGTGGACACCAGAACTGGACTCAGGATTCCAGCAGTGGTTGCCCAGTGCCAAATCCAGAGGTAAAATAACCTCTCTATTCCTACTGAGATTCCCATTTATGCATCCCAGGATCTCATTAGCTTTTTTCGCCACAGAGTCAGACTGGGAGCTCCTGTTCACCTGATTATCCACCACGACCAGCAAAGATTTTTCAGAGTCACTGCTTCCCAGAAGAGTGTCCCCCAGTCTGTACATACAGCCTACATTCTTTGTTCTCAGACACATACATTTACATTGAGCCATATTAAAACACATCTTGTTTGCCTGAGCCGTTTATCAAGCAATCCAGACTGCTCTGTACCGGTGACCTGTCCTCTTCATTATTTACCACTCCCCCAATTTTTGTGTTATGTGCAAAAGTATTAATAATGATTTTATGTCTTCTTCCATGTCATTGATAAAAATGTTAAATAGCATAGGGCCAAGAACAGACCCTTGTAGGATCCCACTGGAAACACACTGGGTCAACGATGGTTCCCCATTTGCATTTATATTTTGAGACCTATCAGTTAGCTAGTTTTTACATCCATTTAAGGTGTGCCATGCTAATTTTATATCATTCTAATTTTTTTTAAAATTAAAATGACTTATGGTACCAAGTCAAACATCTTACTGAAGTATATTACACCAACACTAGTAAATTTATCAACCAAACTCAATCTCATCAAAGAGAGAGATTTTACATGCCTTAAACTCATATTGATTTGTATTAATTATATTACCCTCCTTTAATTCTTTATTAACTGAGTCCTGTATCAGCTGCTCCAGTCTCTTGCCAGGGATTGATGTCAGATTGACAGGCCCACAATTAGTCAGGTCATTCCATTTATCCTTTTTGAAAATTGGCACATTAGCTTTCTTTCACTCTTCTAGAACTTCCCCAGTGCTCCAAGACTTAACTGAAAATCAACATTAATGGTCCAGCAAGCTTCTCACCCAGCTCTTTTAAACTCTTGAATGCAAGTTATTTGGACCCACTGATTTGCAAATGTCTGTTTATGTATCCCGGGATCTATTTAACATCCTCCCAAGATACCAGTGGAATAGAAAGTGTTCTCATCACCATATGAGACTGCATCATCTGTTTTTTCCCGAATACAGATCAGAAACATTTATTGAACACGTGTGCCTTTTCTGCATTATTATTGATGATAATCTGTGCAACAGACAGCCCTCTCCTTGTAGTCAGAACGCCAGCCCTTCCCTCCCCACGTGCCCACAAACCAACCCCTTCCCACTGCAGTTAAAGGACAAGGAGATGCCCATTACTCCCTAAACTACCACAAACTGCATTGCCCTCAACCTCCTCCTTGCCCTTCCCCCCGATTTAGACCAAGGTCTCTGAAGAGCAGGACTCCACACCATGCCAGTAAAGCGAAGCAATCCGACCCAGCACTCACCTTTCAGAGTCTTCTTGAGATGAGACAGGAGTCCACCGAGTCGCTGCAGGTCAAAGTAATCCACCTTCCCGTTATAGAAGAGCTGAGGAGGAACATATGCCTCTGGCGGAAAGGGGACAAAGATTTATGGTGAGTGTCCCAGGCTGTGGCCCAGCTAACATGAAAAGACACAGAGCACGGAGCACTGGCGCCAGCCTGGGGAGCCAGACAGCCCTGCAGATTTTACTCTGGCAGATTTTACTGCCCTGCAGATTTTACTCTGATTTTAGTCCACTCTGGCAGAGGTGGTTTCCAGAGCGGAGCACACACCACACGAGAACAGAGACAGGGCACTCAGAGCCCTGACTGGCCACACACTGCTCCCCCACAGCTGCCTTGTCCTCGAAAGCCTGCTCACTGCACGAGCAGGGCAGGTCTCCACCCAGTTCCTAGCAACACACTCCAGCCACTGAGCCACACAGTGAGGTACACCTGACCAATTCCAGGCTGGACAGAGCTCGGCGGTGGGGCTAAGGCTGGAATAGCAGGAGGTGGCAGGCCAGGACTGAGGGGGAATAGATGATGCTGGGATAGTGTGTGTAAGAGTAGCTAGCACAGGCCCCGCTGGCCAGATAGTGCTGTTCATCCTGCACTTCAGGGCTCTGACAAGCCCATCCACTCCCGTCAGAGGGCTGGTCTGTGTGGGGAACCTGAATGGCAGAGCTATGGAAGCATGTCCTCAGAGGGACCATTCTGAAACAGTGAGCGTGCATGGCAGTTACCTGGCTGGAGCACTATCCCGCATTAGCGATGCTGGTTGCCTTCCCGGTGCTGCCAAGCCCCAAGTGCAGTGGTACAGTTCGGTATGCCATACCAGTAGGATATTTATAGCTGGTATTGTGTACCAGAAAGACACAGGAGGAACCCACTCTCAGCCCCGCCCCCTGCCCTTCCATGGAACTGCGTCTCCTCCATCTGTATAGCAGCCCTGCCAGAGGACAGGGCTGGGGGTGGTACAGCTGCCAGAGGAGCTGCCAGCATTCCGCTCCTTTCCCTGCTGGCCCCCAGCCCTGCCCCCCACCCCGCCCTGTCCTGTCCTCTGGCAGAGCTGCTGTACAGACCCCAGGCAGGACGACTCAGGAGACGCAGCTGCATGGAAGGGCTGGGGGCAGTACAGCAGCCATGCTGGAGGAGCTGCCAGTGGGGGGCTGCCCAGCAGACCCACGTTCTTCTGCTCCTTTCACCACTGCGGTTCCGGAGAGCCCTGATCCCCCGGGAATCACAGCGGCGAAAGGAAAACACTGGCAGCTCCTCCGGCACGGCTGTACCACCCTCAGCCCTTCCACGCAGGTGCATCTCCTGAGTCCTCCTGCCTGGGGTCTGTACAGCAGAAGTCTCCGGCGCAGCGGGAGGAGAACAGAGCCCCCCCCCCAGGTAACATGGGATGGATGTGGATCATGGGGAGGGGATGGGGATAGCATGGGGGTCCTGGGCTGGGGGTGGGGCAGGGAGGAGTCACATGGGTCCTGTGGGGCGGTCACGTGTCCCTCCCATAAGTGCAGCATACCAGCAAGAAATGATTTCTACTTGCACCACTGCCCAAGTGTAAAGGTTCCCAGGCTGCAGGGTCATGAAAGGTCACTGCTCCTGAACCAAGCTCAAGCGTCCAGCCTCCTGGAGAATGGCAAATAGGCGCCATCCCGTTCCCACCCCCAGTGTAGTGGGGCCTCCACGACAACGCCGCCCTGCTGCTGACTGCTGGAGGATGGAGAGGCCTTACCCTCACTGCTCAGGGCTGCAGGAGCCTTGGCCTTGTGCCCGTCCCAGTAGCAGCGCAAGGTAGAGATGAGTCGATGCAGGAAGCAGACCATGTATTCTGGCGGGCACAGTACAGTCAGGTTCTGGAGGGGGCGGCAGAGAGGACAGTGAGGGAGGGTCACACTTGGCAGTCCCTTCTGGGACTTTCTGCTCCCAGCCCCACTCTGTGCACTCCGCTGTCTTGCAGACCGCATGGAGCACTGGCCGCAGAGCCCAGCCCCAGCACACAGCGCCTCCTCAGAAGGCAACAGCCTCTCACACAGTGCCCTTCCCCATGGCATCGCAAAATCGAGTGCTGGGCCAGCCTGCTGGCCTGAAGGCACGCTAGCAAACGTTTCAACGCCAGCTGGGCACTCTCAGTGGCAGAGAAGGCAAGCTGCTAAATAACGTAACTATGCAGTGGGGAAGGGCACAAATACCTAGCACAGAGCTAGCTGTGACCACTAGCATCACGGAGACCTTCAACAGCAGCAAGTGAAGCAGGCTGCCAGTTGGGGTTCCCTGGCGCCAGGGCTGTACTGGCTTGTTCCCAAATCTCCCACCACTGCAATAGCTGTGGAGCAGCTCCACCACCAACGGCAGCGAGAAAGCACTAACCCTAGCACCCCGGCTAGTCACTGACATCTTGTCCCCGGAGATGCTCTGAACAGGGTTAAGCACCAGTGCTCCATCTACACTAGTGTCCCCCACAGCTACTGTAGTGGGACTGCACTGCGGCCAGTGCAGCCATGAGTTCGGAGGGGAAGGCTGGGGCAGACACAGGCTGTGTCCCAGGATGACTATTCCTCCTGGGTGCTGAGCCTATGAGGGTATCACAAACAAACTCTTGCAGGAACCAGTCAGCTTTGTATCACTGACAGCAGCACAAGTCCCTTCACTGCCCTCGAGTGGGTCCAGTCTGGGAAGTTGAGGACAGTGGCAGCATCACAGCAGGGCCATGAGCACCTCCAGCTATCACCATGCTGTCTGCCTTCCGACAGCACCACCCCAACAGACCCAACATGCCCCTAACAGCGTGTTGCTCTCACTGCCTGGGTGAGGGCAGGGTCATATTCTCCCTGTGAGGTGCTAGCAATGGGGTCCCTAAAGGGATGAGAGCCTTGGCTGGGAGAGGGGTTAAAACATTTGGCTTCTCCCTCCCTGCTGCCTGCCTCAACCCCAGCACCTGTCCCTCCCCAGTGCACGCTGTGTGCACAAGCCACACTCCTGAGGACAGCACGCCCGGCTGCTACAGGGGGAAGAGCTGAGTCCCCTGGGTTCTATCCCCTGGACAGTCACTGCGCAAATCCTTCCCTGTGCCAGGAGGGCCCAGTGCAGCCACGCAGCCAGCTCACACTGGTGCAGGGCAGGGCTGCCCAGTCCAGAGGTACTAGAGAAGAACAATGGCCCATTGCAGCAGTGCTGGCGCTACAACTTACCCCTCGGTTGCTGGCATTTTCCTGAAGGAACCTGCGGAATTTGTTCAGGAAGATGTATCTGGAGGCTTCCCCCTGCCAGGAGAAAGAGCAGGCATGGTGCTTACCCAGCTGTGAGAATCCCCTGTGCTCTCCTCTCTGCTTTGGGACTCCGGCTCACCTGGCCCAAAATTCACCCCCAGAAGCTCCTTGAGAATCAAATGCCACACAGGCCTTGGCATGACCCTCTGCACAAGGGCCAGTTTCACCTCTGGGGACATTTCAAGTCTTCCCGTGTTAGTTTGCATGCCCAGTGCACTCCACTTCTCCCTCCCAGCTCCCCTTCTGGCCTGCACCGAGGCAGACCAAGCTATTCCCACTGTAGACATGCATCCCACACCATTGGCATGCATAGCAATGTCCTGAGAACAACACTTGGTCTCTCCTCTCGGAGCCAGTGACCTATGGACAGCCATGTTCTGTTGCCATTTGGACAGCGATTTAACCAGCACCGCTAAGTAACCTGGGAGTGAGTCTTAGCAGGGCCAGTGCCCACCCCACCTTCCTGCCAATATCAGCACCTCCTGATGTAAGCGTGGGTTTGTCAGTAGGACCCTGCTGGGATCTGCCAGTGTGCCCAGTTAGTGTGAACACAGTATGCAGTGCACATGCACAGGGGCTTTAATAGGCCACATACCGACAGGGTGTGGGCCAACATTTCACTAGAATCCCAAAGAGGAAGGAAATTCAGAGCGAGGGAGGAGCTGAAGAGCTCTGGTTTCTGTGTTGGACACCAAGGGCCAAAGCAGGTGACTCTCAGAAAGAGCAAATGCAGTTCAGAGATCCTCCCCTCCCCCTTAACACAGAGTCCAGGGCACAAGGAGCAATGCAGCCTGCCTGCACAGATCAACACAGAGAGCTGCCCTCTCCAAGGCAGCCTTTCCACATTCAAGACTGGGGGGTGCTTGGTACTGCATGGCAGAGGTGTGGCACCCTGGCTCAAAACCAGGTGCCCACATAGCCCTGGGGAAAGGCTGAGCAGCTCTGCCTTGAAAGCCCTGCAGTCCATGGATGCCACATCAGAGGGGCTCACGAGGTGTTTCCATTCTACTTACCCCTCCTCGGTCTTTGTTGCTCAGAAGCAGCTTCAGGATCTGAACCTGGAGTTCCTCCACCACTGAGAAAGGGACACACAAGTCAGCCATCAGAGGAAGTGCCCTGAGAGTTCAGAGCCTATTCACCCCCATACCATGGGCAGAGATTGCCTGAGACTGCTCCCCAGCAGTCAGGAAGGCATGCTCAGGCCAGCATGGCACCGCGTCCATGGCTGCTGGGCCCTCTCGGCCTGGCCCCCAGCTCCCACTGCGCAGCCATGGGAACGCTGAGCAGCTCGGCACACATGGGCCCGCAACTGGCTCCTGGCTGCCAAGGGCACTTGAAGGCAGCTCAGATACCTGTCCTGTGACAGTGTGAGTGCATTTCACCACACAGCTCTACAAGGCGCTGGTCCCCCAGCAGCAACCCCCTCACAGACCTTCAATGCGTTTTTTGAGCCGCTGGCAGCCTCTGTCGTATGCCCGGCGGCGCAGCCTCTCCTCGGCACTCTCCTCCTTTACCTCCTTGCTCTCTTTGCCCTGGGGTGAGGGGGTGGGAATTGGTTGACAATTAACCCCAGCCCAGGACCAGCACACCAAGCCCAGCACCACAGAGGGACAGCGGCCCTTCCCCACCAGGGAGAGCGACTGGCCTGACAACTGGCTGCCAAGCTAGGAGCCCTCCCCGCAGTGTCACAGGTCCCTCAGGGGACATGGGAACCAGAAAGGAGCCACACTGCCCAGAGCGACTCCCCTGCCGCAGCGCCAGACCTCTGAGGGGTGGAGAGCAACTAGACAATCCCGCAGAATTGCAACGGCAACTTGGGAAGGAAGCCCTGCCCCCTACCCTCCTGCAAGGCATACCTGCCCCCACCACGCAGCAGCACGCAACCCAGGTCAGACTGTGATGGATGGCAGTGGAGGGGCTGGGAGCTCTTGGCGCACAGAGGACGCAGCACAGATCTGCCAGTTCTTGTGTGAGCACAGCCTGGGGGTTTCCCCTGCCTACCCAGCCAGTGGGCTGCACCCCAAAGTGTCAAGGGGTCAGCGAGCGAACAGGGCTGCCACCCCCTGCAGTCCTCTCCAACGTTCTTCAGACACTGAACTAGGTGCCTACAAGCAGCTGCCAGCCCCACAGCTCAGTGCTGCTGAGTCACACTGGGCTGGGAGAAGGAAGCAGTAGTTGCCTTGTTAGAGCCCTGTTTTTAGTGCCTTGTCCCCCAGAGTGACCCAGCTCTGTCTTCCCCCCGGTGCCCACGAAACACCAGTCCTTCCCCAGGAGCCCCCAAGCCTCATCTCCCCCTGCACCCACTCCCAGGAACAGCCCCGAACCCAACCCCCCGCCCCCAACCCCTCACAGTACAAGATCCCTCAGTTCAACCCCAACCCCCGACGCACACCTTCCTAAAAGCAATTCTCCATTCCCCAAACCAATTAAAGTCAGTCACTCAAGCCACCCCCCACCCCTGAAACCAACCAAAGTGGGAAGCAAGAAGGGGAGCCCCTAAGCCCTATTGGGAGCTCCATCTCCTGGGAGCCTCAGCTGCCCCTCCCCACTGAAGGCTCCAGGGCTCAGCTCCTGCTCTCTCCCTCCCCCCTTCCTGTCACTGGAGCTACAGCTTGAAGGCTGCTTTGCTCCTTTGCCCCGCCTGGGAACAAAATAAGGAGCTATCAGGGAGTTTTTCAACACACCCCTCCACTCCCTAGCCTCGGAGTGTCCCACTACACCAGCCTCGGCCCCTCCCAGGTGCCCCACGCACAACAGTAGTTAATCTCTCTCTCTCCAGCTCAAGGTGCTTTTGACACATCATCCACATATCAGACTCATCCAAGCCCACCCCACTTCACCCCAGCAGACAGACACCCCACCCAGCTTGTCCCCAGCAGCCAGCAGCTCAGTCACTGTGAGCTATTTTAACCTCCATAGAGAACGCCCTGCCAGCATCCCGCTGGGGCTCCTGTTCAAGCGCCTCTGTCGATCGCAGCTGCACGCCAGGAGAGAGAGGCAGCTCTCGGAGCTAACAGCCCCCAGTCCCTACATGGAAGCCAGTCAGCAACCAGTGCAACTCCTTGGCACAGGGTCACAGCAAGGTACTCACTGCCCTTCACCCCAGAGACAGCAGGGGCTAGTGAGCAGTGCTGGACCTTCCTGCCCAAACCTCCCCCTCCTCCTGCCCATCACTCAGGCCTGTAACCAAGTCGCTCGCTGACTCCACCCTCTCACTGGACTCAGCATTCAGGCAGTGTCCAAGCCCTGATGCTTCCTCTCCACCCTCAGCTACACCCAGGGTATTGCTCCTTGGTGCTGCCACCTCCTCCTGGCTGGCTCTGGCACCTCACTCCCCTGGGCTCCACGCAGAGCAGGCAGCTCAGTCACCTTTCCAGCTCACTGCTCTGCCCCCTCAGCCCTTCTGAACCCTGCACGCCTCATTCACCTCTGCATCCGACACAGCACACCACATCCCCAGCAGTGTACAGGGGCATCAACCTGCCTCCACCCACCAACATCCCCAGACTTCATTACCCATCTGTCAGCTCCTCCCACGCCTCACAGAGACCCCAGAAGAGCCCAGCCAGCCACTGCTTTTACCCCCTAAAAACCGCACCTTCCGTGTCTCCATCCCGCTGTGGTGCTGCAAGAACCGGCCTGGGGGTGCCACTCAGTAGGGGTTGTGCTGTGACTCACCCTCGCTCCCCTCCCCCCAACCTGGTTAGATCTTTCAAACAAAGGCCCAACTACAAACTGGACCATCCCTACCATGCCCAAGTGACTCAGGCAACTCTCCAGCCCCAGCGCCTGGCTCATCTGTGCCTGGCAGACTGAGCTCTCCAGACAGGGACCGTGTCTGTACAGCGCTGGCACAATGGGCCCCAGAAGGGCCCTGAGGTGCTGCCAGAACATAACTGTCAATAACAGTTGAACAACCTGGGACCCAGAAACTGGGTTCTATCCCCCAGGTCTGCCATGCTGTCACTAGGCCAGTCCCTGGCTCTGTCAAATGGGAGGATACCAACCTTTGGTGTCAAGTGCTCTGATCCATGGAGGAGGATGGCTACCCATCATTCTGACTCTGCACCCTTGGACACCACACTCCAGCAGTCTGGTCTGGAGGGGACAGAGGTCCCCACATAGAAAGAAATGGCCACAACCTCCTGATAAAACACAGCTGAAAACCCATCCCAGTCGGCATAGCTACCTGGCTACCTAATCCAGCCTCAAAGCACAAGCGTGTCCCAGAAGGAAGCAGCTATGCCTTTCCCAGCCTGCCACCATCACGCCTGGCATGTTATTGCACACCTCTTTGGTGAAGCGGTTTGGCCACCAGGTGGTGGGGATGAGCTCCTGCAGGCCAGCCTCCTCCACACGCAGGGGGCTCTTGATATAGAAGAACACCACCGAGCGGAGCACGTCGAAGCTGTGCAGGAGTTAAGGGACAAGCCCAGCAGCTCAGCTGGGAGCACACACAGGAGGTCAGCCATACAAAGAGCCACAGGGGAGGGAAAAGAAACCCCACCGCTAAGATGGGGCTAGAGGTTAGGCACCTTTCCAAACAAACTCTTGAATCCATCTTCATGGGGTGCTTGGAAACTGGGGGGATCCCACCAAAACGAACAGGCTGGGTGCCTGGGGGGGCTGATTGCTGTGAAAGCTGCTTTCGTGAATTCTCTGTTGTTTCACTCCAGGAGTCAGCCAAGGGATATGGAGTGAGGGATTTGCACAGAGAAGCAGGGCACAGAACAGGAGAAAGAACCCAACAGGATGCAGCACAGTCTAGAGAGCTCCCCTCCCTTCTTCAAAAGGGAGGTTCCATGGAGAATGGTACCAGCCATTCCTGCAGATACAAGAGGCCCCCAGAACATGGGGCACCCAGGGAGAGAAAACTGACTGCATCTTCTAGGGGGTATGTCGGAATGGGAGTAAATGCAAAGGATACAGGACATTATTGAGCAGATATTTCCTGGACTTCTCGTGCTTCAGGACTGCAATGGTGAGCCGGAGGTAGTGGATCTGGGGAGAGAGGTAGAACAGAGTCAACAGGAAAAGCTATATCCCAGGGAAGCGACCAGGGTTCAGTTACCAATACAAGTACAGCCGGAACAAAGAGCTGCCATGTTTCAAGTCAGCAATTCAAGAGACTGACTGAGCTCTCTGAGTCTATTTGGCTTAACAGAGACACGGTTCAGGGATGACTTGGGAAACAAATATTTAACAATATGTTCTTCATTCTAGCCACGAAAGGTAAGATCTAGTGACTGGAAGTTGAAGCTAGATAAATTCAGACCGGAAATAAAGAGTAAATTTTTAACAGTGAGGGTAATTAACCATTGGAACAATTTACCAAGGGCTGTGCTGGATTTTCCATCACTGGCAATTTTTGAATCAAAAGGGGAAGTTACTTAACTGTAACAGGAGGTTTTTTGAGATGGATGGTCCCTGTCTGTATTCCACTGAGGGCAATGCGCATCTCGAACCCCCAGTTACAAGTAGCCTCCCATTCTTCAAGTATTGGTCCCTATTGTATTCAACTGAGGGGGATTAACAAGCAGTATGTAGGTAGGAGGAGGGTGCAAGGAAGATGATGGAATTGTGGAATGGAGGGCCGCCATGCCGAAAGAGGCATCCGTTGCAGAATCATGTACTATGGCAGACAGAGAAGAAAAGGTGGGTACCAAACTCCACATGACTCCCTTACATATATCTGTGATGGGGCATGTCTTGGAGCGCTGCAGCACTAATGCCTGCACTCTTGTGAAATGGGCCCCATCCCACCCGCTGGGGACCATCCCGATAATTGATAACAGAGCGTAATGCACCCTGAGACCCACTTCGAGAGTCTCTGGCACGACACAGCCTCCTCTTCAATTCTCTCTGATATGGCAACAAATAGTCTGGGAGACTTCTGGAATGGCTTTGTCCTTCGCAGGTAAATGGCCAGGGCCCTACGTAAATCGAGGGAGCGGAGTCGTCATTCTGCACTGGAGGTGTGTGGTTTGGTTGAGGTGGAAATGGAAAACCAGCTTTGGTAGGAACCTGAAATGCAGGCACAGTGAGACCTTGTCCTTATGGAATGTGCTGAAAGTGGGATTTGCCAGCATAGCCCCGCACCCCAGTTCATTAACCCTCCTTGCAGAGATAATGGTGATCAAAAAGACAACTTCCATAAAATGAAGAGAAAGGGAGCAGGAGGCCAAAGGTTCAAAGAGGAAGTTCATTAATGATGGGAGGACTAAACTGAGGAGCAACGGCCTGGATGGGTGGGTATTTGCATACAAGGCCCTTCCAGAACCTGGCAGTTAAGGGGTGGGTGAAGACAGAATGTCCATCCATGGGAGGGTAGAAGGCACTAATGGCTGCTACATGCATTTTGATGGAGTTGAGAATGAGCATCGAGGTCTTTAGAGAGAGCAGATAGTCTAATAGCATGAGGATGCCCATAGCCTCTGGGGCAAGACCTCTATGTTGGGCCCAGGTAATGAAACGAGCCCATTTGGCCTGATAGGACTGCCTTGTGGACTCCTTTCTGCTATTGGACAGAATTTCTCAGACCGCCTGCAAGCATTTCTGTGTTACCGGAGACGTCCATCCAAATACCATGCTGTCAGGTGGAGTGCCCTCGGATCAGGGTGTCTGAGTCTGCAGTTGTGTTGTGAGAGTAGTTGCAGGAACATTGGGAGTGGGAGTGATGGACACTTTGACATGCAGAGAAGACGAGGAAACCAGAACTGGTGAGGCCAATATGGGGTGATCAGGATGACCATCACCCACTCCCGTCTGAGACTGTGTAGAATGCGTGGCAGGAGCAACAATGGAAGGAAGGCATAGTTGATCTGGTCTGACCAGTTGATGATCAGGGTGTGCTCCTACAAGTGGGTGCCGAGTCCTCCCCTCGAACAATACTGAATGCACTTGGTATTGGTGTGAGATGCAAAGAGGTCTCTGACGGGTTCCCCAGTGGCCAAAGATGTCTGTGACTATCACATTGTATAAACTCCCATTTGTGTTCAGTCGCAAAGTTCCTGCTGAGAGCATCGGCAAGTACATTCTGGGTTCCTGGTAGATAGCCTGCCAACAGGAGGATATGATGTGAAATGCATCATTTCCAGAGGCTTCCACACACAGTGCTGGGGACTGTGCACCTCCTTGCTTGTTTATGTAGTAAACCTCAGTGGCGTTGTCTGATATAAGAAGAACAGATAGCTGTTAAGGACACGTGGGATGCCTTGTGTACCATACAAAGTTCCAAGATGTTGATGTGCACCCTGGTTTCCTGAACAGTCCAAGTGCCTTGCGTCATGTGGTATCCCATGTGGGCACCCCAGCCTTCGAGCGACACATCTGTTATAATTGTAACGCTTGGCAAGGACAGAAGAAAGAGCATTCTGGAGCAAACATGGAATGGGTTTGTCCACCATCAGAGGGAAGAGAGCACTTCCAGTGGAACTGTGAGGGTGGTATCCCTGGACTGGCGCATGGGGGAGTAGACTCCCTGTAGCCAGAGCTGGAGACAGCGGAACCACAGATGAGTGAAGGGAATGACATATGTGTACACTGCCATCTGACGGAGGAGGGAAAGGCAAGTTCTGGCTGATATCGAAGGGCTGGAGGTCACTAAGGTGATCAGGTTCAGTAAGCCCAGGAACCTGTCTTTAGGCAGATAAGCACATGCGGAGGTCACATCGATGCGTGATCCTATGAATTCTAGGGATTGTTGATTTTTCGATGTGGATGCTCACTTCTAGGGAGGAGAAGCTGGGACACTGATGCTCTAGTTTCTGTTCTGAACCTCCCCGTCAGCAGCCAATTGTCTAGGTAAGGGAAGACAAGGATTCCTCATGGTCAGAGGTAAGCTGCTAACACAGAGAAAACCTTTCTGAAGACTCAGGAGGAAATGATAAGTCCAAATGGGCGAACTCTATATCGAAAGTGCCAAGGACCCACCATGAACCTCAGGAATTGTCTGTGGGTTGCGTGTATGTCAATATGGAAGTAGGCATCCTGCATATCGAGAGTCATAAACCACATTCCCTCATTAGAAAAAGATATGATTGCCAAAAGCATGACCATGCGGAACTTTGGTTTCCAAATGTATCCGTTGAGGCATCGGAGATCCAAGATTGGTCTCCATCCTCCCGTCTTCCTGGGTACAAAGAAATAGTTGGAGTAGAACCCTGTGTCTTGGAGGGGCGTAGGGACTGGCTCCACAGCTCCTCTTTGCAGGAGGGAGTCCACCTCTACAGCAAGAAAACTACCATGAGAATGATCCTTGGAGCAGGAGCGGGGTAGGGGAAGTGGGGTGGTAGCATCATAACTTGATAGTGTAGCTGCACCAAAAGACATTCAGAACCCACCTATCCATTGTAATCCCGCTCCACACTGGCAGAAAGAGTTTGAGACTGCCCCCAAAAGGAGTGACTGGCAAGGCCAATGCGTGCAATGTGGCTGATGGGTCTCTGGTCATAATCAGAAATATTGTTTACATGCAGACTGAGTGTGTTGTAAGGAGAAGTGCATTGTCAGAACAGATGGATGAGGTCTGGGGACCTTAGGGCATTTCTGTGGAGGTTTGTAGGCCTGTTGGTGGTAGAATTGGGGAGTTCTGTAACATTGTGTGGCGGTGGGCAATAAGGCTTTCACTTTGATGCTGACGTGTAAATGTCTAATGATCACAAGGTGGCTTTAGAATCTTTCTGCGAGTGCAAGGAGTCATCCATCTTTTGATTGAACAGGTGTGATTCATCAAAAGGGACATCTTTGATCGTGTTCTGCACTTCTCTAGGGAAACCTGAGGAGTGGAACCAGGATTCCCTCCTCATGACGATTCCAGTTGCCAAAATGCACGAGGACGTGTCTGCTGAATCAACCATGACCTGAAGTATGGACTTAGCTACCAACCTGCCTTCCTCTAGACTAGCTCAGTGTGATGGGAATTGGTCACAGAGATCCCCTTGGGACTGTCACCTGAGATGTTGAAATTACCTCTGAGCCCATTTTCCCAGCCAGCTTGGGACTCTAGAACCCTGGCTCGTTGAATCAGACATGCTAGCCTGCTACAACACAAACCCAGGGTCTGGGCCATGCCCCCAAAACTGCAGACTTTAACTAAAAACAGCTCAGCAGGTTACCGGTCTCCAGCACCCAGACACCCAGCTTCCAACGGGATCCAAACCCCAAATAAATCCATTTTGCTCTATATAAAGCTTATACAGAGTAAATTCATAATTGTCCACCCTCTATAACACTGATAGAGAGATATGCACAGCTGTTTGCTCCCCCAGGTATTAATCATTTACTCTGGGCTTACTAATAAACAAAAGTGATTTTATTAAGTATAAAAAGTAGGATTTAAGTGGTTTCAAGTAATAATAGCCAGGACAAAGTAAGTCACAAAGCAAAATAAAACAAAAACACACAAGTCTAAGCCTAATACATTAAGAAACTGATTACAGGTAATATCTCACCCTCAAAGATGTTCCAATAAGCTTCTTTCACAGAATAAACTCCTTCCTAGTATGGGCCCAATCCTTTCCCCTGGTCCAGTCTTTGTTAGATCCAGCAGACATCTCAGGTGGTAAGCAGGGTTTTTTTTCCATGACTGGCAGCCCCTTTTGTCCTGCTCCACCCCCTTTTATAGCTTTGGCACAAGGCGGAAATCTTTTGTCTGTGATTGTCCCCACCCCCACCTCATCAATGGAAAAGTACAAGGATTAAGATGGATTGCAGCATCATGTGTCTCCATTCTTCCTGGGTTGCCCCACACGTACACAGGAAGGTTTGCAGGTAAATTAACCATTTACAACCAATTGTCTAGGTCAATGGGAGCCATCAAGATTCTAAACCACCATTAATGGCCCACACTTTGCATAATTACAATAGGACCTCAGTTATACTTCATATTTCTAGTTTCAGATACAAGAATGATACATGGATACAAATAGGAGGAATATATTAAGTAGTTTATAACCTTTGTTATACCTTACAAGAGACTTTTGCATAAAGCATATTCCAGTTACATCATATTCACATATTTCCATATAACATATGGAGTGCAACATCACACTTGGAATTTAGCATGATCCTGTGCTCATGGCCATATCCATGCTTGGGCCACTCCATAGGCGCATTCAGCCAACAGCATGGACAAGCCCCTGTCCAGAGAAAGGAGCAGCACAGCCCTGGCAGGCAAAACACCCTCTCCCCCTTCTACTCAATGAAGGACAGGATGGAATGGATTACCTAGGGAGATGGTAGAATCTCCATCCTTAGAGGTTTTTAAGGCCCAGCTCGACAAAGCTCTGGCTGGGATGATTTAGTTGGTGTTGGTCCTGCTTTGAGCAGGGGGTTGGACTAGATGACCTCCTGAAGTCTCTTCCAACCCTAATCTTCCATGTGTCTATGGTGATACAGGAGAATCCTCCCATGCCGAACAAGACAGTTCCTAAGGCAAATATGGGGGCCACAAGCCCCAGTATGGCCAACCTGGTTAATCCTGGGTACCACCACTGCAACATCAGGGAGTCGGGTACCAGTGGCCCCTGGACTGAGGTAAGCGAGGGAATTGTCACAGTGCCATCTGTAGCCAATGATTTTATTTGATTTTGTGCTGTGTGATGTTAGGATTATAGAAGTATAAGATTGATCAGTAGTTAGAAGGGATAAATATGTATTAGGTATCTAAGTAAGGAGGGCTGAAATGCAAGGCCTACAGGTGGAGGCCTGTAAGACTTTAGCATAGCCATTTTAGGCCTTAGAGTTAAGAAATGCTTGACATAAGTGACCAAAGGGTAACCCGATGCCATAAAATTACAGGAATAGATGTGCCAAGAGGTGATATTGTGAAAAATTAGCCTTAAGAGTAATTTTAGATCACAAAATGCTCTAGAGGCACATTTTTTCCCTTAATCACAGGATACAGGTTGTGCATCAATGTTAATAAGAATAAAGGGAACTATATACAACCTACAGAAAATGGGGTACGATATTCTGAGGGGGACACAATATAAATAAGGAAAAAGAGGGTTGACACTTTCATGCACATGCGCAGGGTATGAGATATAGTCAGAATCACATCATAAAAGAGGGTGTCCAGATTGGGAAAAATTGAGCTCCCTATGAGAAAACTCCAGCAGGAATCATCCCTCTACTGATGCTCAATCAATGAGAAACCCACCAGACCCTAACACTGTCTAGGAGGATGTGAGTAGGACTGCAGCTATAATTTGTGCATGGGTATATTTAGGATTTATATATGCTTGGATAGCCATAACTTTGCTGGTAACTATAAAAAAAACTGATAAAAGATATCGGACATTGTTCTTGTGCCTGTACGGGTTACTTTCCTTGGTCTTCATATATTCCTAGAAGCTCTAGATCTAAAACAAGTGGCAGAGGTAACTCTGTTGAACTTGAGCCACCAGAACAGAACCAACAGTGGTGTCATACATCACTAAATTTACTTTGAATAACATAAAAGGCTACACGTCGAAACCATCTGATAGTCATGCTTTCAGAACAGAAGCAGCAGGCCATGCGTAATGTCCAGATCCTCAGACTCGGAGGGAGAATCAGAATCTCACACCAACAGTAGTGCCAAAGGAGCTAACAGAATGGGGTGTGTTACATGACCACTGCCAGAAGGTGGCAGATCCGATGCACAGGATGGAGCTCCCTTGGTAGAGTACCAGAGAGTGTAGAGATGTCATCCTTTCCAGGGTGAACAGTTCATGAGGCCCAGGAGCATCTCCAAGTCTCCCCAGAGTCAGGAGTACCAGGTCTATGGATGGGACTGGAGCTGGTAACAGGCCTTGTCTCAGGATCAGCATCACTGGACATCACTGGAACCGATGCCAGGGTGTGGGGGGTCTATAACTGGCACCGGTGGATCTGGCGAACAATGCAGTCTTTGGTCGGTCTTGTGGGCCTTGGAGCACAGTGCTCCCCCTTGGCCGGAACTCATGGATGGCAGGGTCTTTCTTAGATCTGGAGGGAGATTTACTGCCATACTTATGTGCATGCTTCCATGATTCACGGCTAGGCCCCACTGCGGAGTCAGTAATATTAGTACCAGTGACGTTGGATTGGGGTTCCATGGTAAGAAGTACACTCATGGATTATTCAGGCGGGTGTATGACGGGGGGAAGGATGTTGGGGGGCTTGTTCCCCAGCCAGGATCCAACTGCGGCCCTGTGGCAACCTCCATGAGGTGCTTAAGGCAAAGGGCTCTGCCTTCCCATGTGCGGCAGGGAAGGAGAGACCGATCCTACACCTGGCCATGGTGTGGGCATCTCCCAAACAGTACAGACAGTGTTGGTGCTCATCATTCAGGGAGAACAAACAAGGGTAGGAAGTGCAGACTTTGAATCATGGCCTCTCAGTCATAATCCAGTACCCAGACCCGGGTGCTGGGTGGGGAGGATCGTTTGGCAGCAGAGTCCAAAGTGGCGTCCCAAAAGAAAATTACTACCGAAAACCATGGAAGATCCTGACTTTGTTCAGTACCCAGATGCAGATGCTGGGGGTGGGGGGGTGCGCGGGATTGGGCAGAAAACCACTGGAGCGGCATCCCCCATCCTTAGCCCTACAAAACTTTGAGAAACAAAACTACTACAGGTTTCAGAGTAGCAGCCGTGTTAGTCTGTATCCGCAAAAAGAAAAGGAGTACTTGTGGCACCTTAGAGACTAACAAATTTATTTGAGCATAAGCTTTTGTGAACTACAGCTCACTTCATCAGATGCATGCAGTGGAAAATACAGTGGGGAGATTTTATACACAAAGAGAACATGAAACAATGAATGCTACCATACACACTGTAATGAGAGTGATCAGGTAAGGTGAGCTATTACCAGCAGGAGAGAAGAAAAAAAAAAAAAATCCTTTTGTAGTGATAATCAAGGTGGGCCATTTCCAGCAGTTGACAAGAACGTGTGAGGAACGGGGGGAAATAAATATGGGGAAATAGTTTTACTTTGTGTAATGACACATCCACTCCCCGTCTTTATTCAAGCCTAAATTAATGGTGTCCAGTTTGCAAATTAATTCCAATTTAGCAGTCTCTCATTGGAGTCTGTTTTTGAAGGTTTTTTGTTGAAGAATTGCCACTTTTAGGTCTGTAATCGAGTGACCAGAGAGATCGAAGTGTTCTCCAACTGGTTTTTGAATGTTATTGACGTCCGATTGTCCGTCATTCTTGACGTCCGATTTGTGTCCATTTATTTTTTTACGTAGAGACTGTCCGGTTTGGCCAATGTACATGGCAGAGGGGCATTGCTGGCACATGATGGCATACATCACATTGGTAGATGTGCAGGTGAACTAGTCTCTGATAGTGTGGCTGATGTGATTAGGCCCTATGATGGTGTCCCCTGAATAGATATGTGGACACAGTTGGCAACGGGCTTTGTTGCAAGGATAGGTTCCTGGGTTAGTGTTTTTGTTGTGTGGCGTGTGGTTGCTGGTGAGTATTTGCTTCAGGTTGGGGGGCTGTCTGTAAGCAAGGACTGGCCTGTCTCCCAAAATCTGTGAGAGTGAGAGATCATCCTTCAGGATAGGTTGTAGATTGCTGATGATGCGTTGGAGAGGTTTGAGTTGGGGCCTGAAGGTGACGGCTAGTGGCTTTCTGTTACTTTCTATGTTGGGCCTGTCCTGTAGTAGGCGACTTCTGGGTATTCTTCTGGCTCTGTCAATCTGTTTCTTTACTTCAGCAGGTGGGTATTGTAGTTGTAACAACGCTTGATAGAAATCTTGTAGTTGTTTGTCTCTGTCTGAGGGGTTGGAGCAAATGCGGTTGTATCAAAGAGTTTGGCTGTAGACAATGGATCATGTGGTGTGGTCTGGATGAAAGCTGAAGGCATGTAGGTAAGTATAGTGATCAGTAGGTTTTCGGTATAGGGTGGTGTTTATGTGACCATCGCTTATTAGCACTGTAGTGTCCAGGAAGTGGATCTCTCGTGTGGACTGGTCCAGGCTGAGGTTGATAGTGGGATGGAAATTGTTGAAATCATGGTGGAATTCCTCCAAGGTCTTCTTCTCCATGGTCCAGATGATGAAGATGGCATCAATGTAGCGCAAGCAGAGTAGGGGGCATTAGGGGACGAGAGCTGAGGAAGCGTTGTTCTAAGTCAGCCATAAAAATGTTGGCATACTGTGCGGCCATGCAGGTACCCATAGCAGTGCCGCTGATTTGAAGGTATACATTGTCCTCAAATGTGAAATAGTTATGGGTGAGGACAAAGTCACAAAGTTCAGCCACCAGGTTTGCCGTGACATTATCGGGGATAGTGTTCCTGACGGCTTGTAGTCCATCTTTGTGTGGAATGTTGGTGTAGAGCACTTCTACATCCACAGTGGCCAGGATGGTGTTTTTAGGAAGATCACCGATGCATTGTAGTTTCCTCAGGAAGTCGGTGGTGTCTCGAAGACAGCTGGGAGTGCTGGTAGCGTAGGACCTGAGGAGGGAGTCTATATAACCAGACAATCCTGCTGTCAGGCTGCCAATGCCTGAGATGATGGGGCGCCCAGGATTTCCAGGTTTATGGATCTTGGGTAGCAGATAGAATACCCCTGGTCGGGGTTCTAGGGGTGTGTCTTTGTGGATTTGTTCTTGTGCTTTTTTAGGGAGTTTCTTGAGCAGATGGTGTTGTTTCTTTTGGTAACCCTCAATGGGATCAGAGGGCAATGGCTTGTAGAATGTGGTGTTGGAGAGCTGCCTAGCAGCCTCTTGTTCATATTCCGAACTATTCATGACGACAGCACCTCCTTTGTCAGCCTTTTTTATTATGATGTCAAAGTTGTTTCTGAGGCTGTGGATGGCATTGTGTTCCGCATGGCTGAGGTTACGGGGCAAGTGATGCTGCTTTTCCACAATTTCAGCCCGTGCACGTCGGCGGAAGCACTCTATGTAGAAGTCCAGTCTGTTGTTTCGACCTTCAGGAGGAGTCCACCCAGAATCCTTCTTTTTGTAGTGTTGGTAAGAAGGTCTCTGTGGTTTCGTATGTTGTTCAGAGATGTGTTGGAAATATTCCTTGAGTCGGAGACGTCGAAAATAGGATTCTATGTCACCACAGAACTGTATCATGTTTGTGGGGGGTGGAGGGGCAGAAGGAGAGGCCCCGAGATAGCCCAGCAGAAGAATCTGTCCTAAGAGTATAGCTGGATAGATTAACATTATTGCTGGGTGGGTTAAGGGAACCACTGTTGTGGCCCCTTGTGGCATGTAGTAGTTTAGTTAGTTTTGTGTCCTTTTTCTTTTGTAGAGAAGCAAAGTGTGTGTTGTAAATGGCTTGTCTAGTTTTTGTAAAGTCCAGCCACGAGGAAGTTTGTGTGGAAGGTTGGTTTTTTATGAGAGTATCCAGTTTTGAGAGCTCATTCCTAATCTTTCCCTGTTTGCTGTATAGGATGTTGATCACAACCTTAAAATTCCTAAATAAAGAATAAAAACAATTTTCTAGGAAATGCGTCACCAAGGATGAGAAGACAGCAGAGACTCCAACTCAGACTATGCGGCAGTAAGAAGAAACTGAAGATGCAGTCAGTCTACCCCGCCCTTTATTGCCTTGGGCAAAACCACGAGGCAACACAGAGACACATGCGTGAACTGACAGACACTACCACTTTGAAAAGTTCTGGCTCCGGGAGCACACGTATTACCCTCAATGGAATACAGTAGGGACCATCACTCAAATGGTTTAGATGCTTTTCTGCGTTACGTGTCATTTTGGGGCAGGTCTCTAGCCCATGTTATACAGGAAGTCAGCCTAGACGAGCACAGTGGTCCCTTCTGGTGCAGAAATCTATCTGTGACTCCAGACTACTCCTGCGTTGGGACACCTGAAGCCAGGGAAGGATGAATCCTTGGCTAGTCATTGTTCTCAGACACTCTCAGGTACCACTCACCTGTAAGCCCAGGTCTGGGATGATGGGAGAGAACCTGTAAGCCCGCAGCAGGGACATCAGCAGCTGCTTGAGGCATTCATGCACCTCATAATCCTAAGAGTAAGAGAAAGAGAAACACTCAACAGAAATCGACATCTGGGGGGATGTGGAGAGGGCTGGAAGGTGTCTGTTCTTTTCAGAAATGACCCATCAGGACCACAAGAGGCCCCCCCACCACTTGCCACTGCTGCAGTCCAGCACTCTGCCTCTACAGCAGCATCAGCAGTAGAGAGCAACAGCTGTCAAATACCAATCACCAGAGTGAGCACTGAGACAAACCATCTCCTAGATAAAATGTGGCCCAGGTTCTGTTGGCGTAGAGCCCAGAAAGCCAATGCAGATCCCTGGGTCTATACCAGACCAAAAGGAGAACCTGCTCCTCTAGGTACCTCTCAGGCCTTCATCCTGCCAGGGATTCTGATTTCACTCCTGGAGGACAGCAATAAGAGAGAGGGAGAGAGAGGGAGGCAAGGGACAATCTGTCACCTGAGCTATGGGCCAGCAAGTCTCCAGAACACGCTTGGGGAGATTTCACTGCAGCATCTGACCCACGGTGCTGAGGGCTAGTAGCAGCCATCTGCTAACCAGGTGCAACCACAGAGGTGGGCAATACCCTGGAACTCCTGCAAGCCTGACCCCAGCTACCCAAAAGATTCTCTTCCCTACAGCTCCTGGAGCAGGTAGATTAGCCGCCAGGAGCAGGTAGATTAGCCGCCCTCAGTCTCTGGAAAAATCATGGAGCAGGTCCTCAAAGAATCAATCCTGAAGCACTTACATGAGAGGAAAGTGATTAGGAACAGTCAGCATGGATTCACCAAGGGAAGGTCATGCCTGACTAATCTAATCGCCTTTTATGATGAGATTACTGGTTCTGTGGATGAAGGGAAAGCAGTGGATGTATTGTTTCTTGACTTTAGCAAAGCTTTTGACACGGTCTCCCACAGTATTCTTGTCAGCAAGTTAAGGAAGTATGGGCTGGATGAATGCACTATAAGGTGGGTAGAAAGCTGGCTACATTGTCAGGCTCAACGGGTAGTGATCAATGGCTCCATGTCTAGTTGGCAGCCGGTGTCAAGTGGAGTGCCCCAGGGGTCGGTCCTGGGGCCGGTTTTGTTCAATATCTTCATAAATGATCTGGAGGATGGTGTGGATTGCACTCTCAGCAAATTTGCGGATGATACTAAACTGGGAGGAGTGGTAGATACGCTGGAGGGGAGGGATAGGATACAGAAGGACCTAGACAAATTGGAGGATTGGGCCAAAAGAAATCTGATGAGGTTCAATAAGGATAAGTGCAGGGTCCTGCACTTAGGATGGAAGAATCCAATGCACCGCTACAGACTAGGGACCGAATGGCTAGGCAGCAGTTCTGCGGAAAAGGACCTAGGGGTGACAGTGGACGAGATGCTGGATATGAGTCAGCAGTGTGCCCTTGTTGCCAAGAAGGCCAATAGCATTTTGGGATGTATAAGTAGGGGCATAGCGAGCAGATCGAGGGATGTGATCGTTCCCCTCTATTCGACAATGGTGAGGCCTCATCTGGAGTACTGTGTCCAGTTTTGGGCCCCACAGTACAAGAAGGATGTGGATAAATTGGAGAGAGTCCAGCGAAGGGCAACAAAAATGATTAGGGGTCTAGAGCACATGACTTATGAGGAGAGGCTGAGGGAGCTGGGATTGTTTAGTCTGCAGAAGAGAAGAATGAGGGGGGATTTGATAGCTGCTTTCAACTACCTGAAAGGGGGTTCCAAAGAGGATGGCTCTAGACTGTTCTCAATGGTAGCAGATGACAGAACGAGGAGTAATGGTCTCAAGTTGCAATGGGGGAGGTTTAGATTGGATATTAGGAAAAACTTTTTCACTAAGAGGGTGGTGAAACACTGGAATGCGTTACCTAGGGAGGTGGTAGAATCTCCTTCCGTAGAGGTTTTTAAGGTCAGGCTTGACAAAGCCCTGGCTGGGATGATTTAACTGGGAATTGGTCCTGCTTCGAGCAGGGGGTTGGACTAGATGACCTTCTGGGGTCCCTTCCAACTCTGATATTCTATGATTCTATGATTCAGGCTGCTTCTGCCAGTTTTGGGTTTAGACCCCCCAGGGTACTCGCAGAAGGGGGTTCCCAGGAGATGCCTGCCAAAGCCCAGCTCTGACACTTCCCAGGAAGGGGCACAACCTCCTGGCCTCGCTGAGCCTGGGGCAGAGGATGGGTTGTATTTCTTTAACCCTACTAAGAGGGCAATGGTGCAACACTAGTTGCCACTGCAGCCAATACAATGTCATGGTCTCTAACATTTCCCAGGTAGCCCCTGGCTGCTCCACTGAAAAGAACTTTATAATTACAGAAGTATTACTAAATAGTGGTTATTTTCAAAGAGTTTTAATCAAGAGTAAGAGTTTTACTGTCACACAAGCAGGAAGTTAAATAAATTAACATCAGAGTTTATTTACAGTTAGGGAAGCTAGAAAAGTCTGATTCAAAAATCGCTTTTCAGAGATCAGTGTTAGGATATAGATGTTCAGGCCTGTCTGTAAAGGCCTGTACTTTAAGAATTTAGGTGTATTCTTATCACTTGGCTAGTTATAGAGGTACAAAAGAGAATCAAAATCACTGTCTGCCGGTGTAAGGGCCTTTTCTTACTGTGACAGTCTGAGGCCCTGTTCTTAGGCTAAGGCCTTTGGCTAAGCAACAGAGGCAGCCATAAGCTGGGACGCGACCAGTCACATCCTCACATTCCAAACTAGTCACATTGAAAGAAGGTGCTATTGGGCTGTTAAGAATACAATCCTGTCCTGATAGTGCCTATCGCCTCCAGAGAAAGGGAAGTGCCTAGAAAATGTAAAAGGAAACTTAGTTTGATAGCATCCTGTCTGGCAAGAACTCACTTATCAATAGCTGGGATGTGAAATCCTCACTTCTGTACTGTTTTGTCATTATAGTTCCCACTTCGCTATTGTTTGTCTGTATAATCTCTGTCTGGTTCTGTGACTGTTACTGTCTGCTGTATAATTAATTTTGCTGGGTGTAAACTAATTAAGGTGGTGGGATATAATTGGGTACATAATCATGTTACAATATGTTAGGATTGGTTAGTTAAATTTCAGGAACGTGATTGGTTAAGATATAGCAAAGCAGAAGTCAAGCTTTATTATATAGTCTGCAGTCAATCAGGAAGTAGGGGGGTGGGGGTGGGCATGCGGGTGGAGGAAATGGGAACAGGGAATGGGGATAAGGAAATTGGAATCATGTTTTGCTAAAAGGGGAAATGGGAACAGGGAATGGGGCTGGGGAAATTGGAATCATGTTTGGCTAAGGGCAGGAATGGGAACAGGGACACAGGTGTAAGGCTCTGTGGTGTCAGAGCTGGGAAGGAGGATACTAAGGAAGGAAACTGGAATCATGCTTGCTGGAAGTTCACCCCAATAAACATCAAATTGTTTGCACCTTTGGACTTCGGGTATTGTTGCTCTCTGTTCATGCGAGAAGGACCAGGGAAGTGAGTGGGTGAAGGAATAAGCCCCCTAACAATCAGGAATACCGAACTCCTTCCTCCTCCCTTCCCAGCTCCCCAGTAGCAGCTCGGCCTTTCCCTCTCCACAAGGGACAGTTGTTAACACTGAAAGGACCTGGTCACTGGGTTCTGGGTGGGAGCAGAAGCTCACTATGACCAGCAATTTCTAATTATAAATCTAGTTCTTCCCAGCCCCCTCCCTGCAGTCACTGCAGCCAGGGCCTGGCATGCCAAGAAGAGCCAGTGCCAGGGCACCAGATGCTGGTACTGCATTCTTAAGGGAGTGCAGCTGGCAGGCAAAGCTGCTTTGGGAGATGGTGGCAAGAAACCAACTCAGCTGTTAAGCCATGCCACTGCAGGGTGCACCCAACCGAGATCCTGACACCTGCCCATTGTCACAGAGAACCAAGGGGATGCAGAGTGAAAGAGGGGGAAGTGCCTGAGCAACTCACCTCCATGAGAAGCCACATGAGATCCAGTAGCTGCTGGATGAGAGGATGTGCTTCCACAGCCCCTCCCCGCTCCAGAATGCTCAGCAGGAAGTGCATGAGCACATCATCTACCAGGTACACTTTGCACTGCAAACAAAAAGCCTGTGGTCAGCAGCTCTAGCCAGCAGCAGCACCACACAGCAGCAGAGAATGGGTTCTCAGCACTACATGGAGGGTCTAGGCCCAGGTGGAAAGCTGTAGACTTGCTGGGAGCCAGCGTCAGGTAGGAACGGTGACTTACTGCTGCCCATGGGATGTTCCTGTTACTGCAGACTGAAGATGACACATCTGGCAGCAATGCCCGGCTCGGTGCTAGGAACAGCCCAACCCACTCCAGGAGTGCACGGAAACCGTACCGTTTCTGACAAGTGCCAGGCAAAAATGGGCCACAGTAGATGTGAAAGCAAGAAAGCAGAGCCCATGAAGAGCCTGACTGCCAAACTCAGGGTACAAAGGGTTCCAAAAGAGTGCGTCCTGCAGCCCACTAACCCCCTGCAATGCAGCGCCAATCTCACCCCTACCACCACCACTCTGCAATTTACTGACCAAACAGAAAGCACACACCCTGGTTTAAACAAAGCCTCCGCACTTGCTCTGCAACATCACTCCCTCAGTCAGGCTGCAAGGGGAGCTGCCACCCCATGGGAGAGGGGCTATTCGCGACTTGGGACTACCTGACAACTCTAGGCTTGTGAATTCTCCAATACTGGAGCATGTCACCCCTTCTGCCTGAGCAGGAAGCTGTGAAAACCAAGGAGGAGTTGTGGGTCCCCCTCCCTGCAAGCACAGTGGGGGAGCACACGCACGTCCAGCAGCCAGCACTCACCATGAGAGGTGCAAAGTGGTTAAAGATGTGTGTCAGGGTGATCAGCACTGTGGGCTCTCCTTGTAGCTGCCACGTCGACGTGTCCTTCTCCACCAACTTCCCCTCCTGCAACACCAATCCCAGGAGACATAAGGCTCTGAGCAACCTCAATCCTGCCTGCAGCTCCATCTTCAGACGCATGCATGCTGGAGAGAGAGGGCAGCACTCCCTGCCTCTGCAGAGAGGACAGCAGTACAGGAGATGTCCCTGAAGGATGCCCAAAGGCATGCACATCCCCCCGCCACACAAGGCTTTCACCAGGGACGCCATTATAGAACTCAGCATCCCAAACGCCACAGTGCCTGAAACAGCCTTTTCAGGGCAGGGAGCTCTAGCTCAGCCAGGCCTGACATCAGATGTCAGGCAAACCCCCTTCCATAAACCTGCATCCCCAGAACAGTCTGACAGTGCACGTGGTTAGAAACTGAAAGGCATGTTACTGCGCTGCTATATGAAATCCCCACCCCATTCATTTTCTCCATACCCCCCTACCCCTGAAGTGCATTTTCCCTCCTCTCCCACCATCCACATTCAGATGAGGCGAGAGAGAGGCCTGCAGGCCTGAGGCTCAACTCCCAGCACCGGAAGGAATTTTTTTACAGACAGCTGTGGGGGTGCCAGGAGTGCTCGGATCCCACCAGGCAGTACTGGCTCAGCGGCTGCATCTCTAGGTGCTGCCTGGTACAGCTGGGCGCCAGGCCCACAGTTATGTTTGTTGCACCCTCTGTCGCACTCTGTCACTCAGCTGTTGGGGAAGGGAACAATCAGGAGGCAGTGGGTGGAATACAGGCATAGGGATGTATATGAGTTCATTACGTCTCAGATGCTAGGACAAGAGAGGACACAAGAATTTACAGGGGTGGTGATGAGAGAGCACTAGCTTTTCCTGTCATGCCATGGGATATGCTCAGCTCTTTGAGATACTGCATGTGTGGATCCCGTGTGCCCAGCACAGGAGCTCAGAATGTTTTCACCAGCAGCGTCCAAGGAGGGTGGTACACACACCCTGCATGGCCTCATCCCCACTCCCCTGAGGTCATTAAGGGCACAGCAACCCCAGTTGCCACTCGGTTCCCTCTAACCATCTCAGGCAGGAAGTGGGAACAACTGTGTCACTCCTTAGTAATCTTGTTACGTGGTCATTAGGCCAGCAGTTGGTAGTTAATTCTAAGTAATAGTTTGGTCGCAAATAGCATGCTTCTGTTTCAGTTAGCTTGTCAACAGTAGGGTTAAAAAAGCAGCGGCTTATGGAGTAGCAGAGGCGTCATTCCTCTGACCATTGCCAGCAGCAGCGATGAAGTAAGGGTGGCATGGTATTCCCAGCCTTACTTGTGTGCTGTTGCTGGCGCCGTGGCAGCACTGCCTTCAGAGCTGGGTGCCAGGCTAGCAGCCATCCCTCCCCGGCCACCCAGCTCTGACTGCAGCAGAGAAGTAAGGATAGCAATACCGCAAACCCCTTCCCCGTCCCCCATCACCTTACAACCCCCTTTTGGGTCAAGACCTCCAGTTTGAGAAATGCTGAGAAAGGGGCTTTCCACATGTATATTTTGCCATTTTTAAATACATATTCATGGTTTGTTACAACACTGTGAAATTTAAGATTCAAATATCTGAAACCGTGAAATTCAAGATTTTTAAAATGCTATGACAGTGAAATTTACCAAAATGGACCACGAATTTCGTAGGGTCCTACCTATAGTAGAGAGCAGCATATCTGTAGTCAGTGCTCCTGCATCAGCCTGGATGAACTGCATTAATGACACTTTCAGCTGTGGCCCCTGGCCACACTATCGCTCAGCTCCATTGCTTCTCTGTCTAGCTCTCCCACAGAACCTGACAGCTCCCTGCCGCAACATGCTGGGAAATGGTGAAAGGCACTACAGAGCTCCGGGGAATCATGTGAGAAGTCACACCCTAACAGCCCTTTGGGAAAAATCACTGAAGGAGCTGTGGTGCAGGCCCTAACCACCCGAGAACCAACCTGCTGCTAAACTGCCTGGCTGAACTAGGACAGCGGGGGGGGATGGGTTAGACTTAGGATGACAGAAGCGGGGGCACGAGTAGGGAGGGGAGATGGGCTAGGCTGCCATGCTTTGGAGTGAACTAGGATAGTCGGAAATGGGGGATGAGCTAAGCCACCATGCATTGCGGTGAACAAGGATTGGGGGGGGGATGGGCTAAGCCACGATGTGCAGGGGTGAACTGGAACTTTAACACACACCAGCACATGCCCTGGTTAAGCTGCACATTTCACAGAGCAGTTTAGACAAGAGTTTAGAATATGATTAGTGCTCTTTTCCTTCTCCCTACGTGCAGGGCAGAATAGCCTTAGATACCATAAGGCACTGTCGCTACAGAAACCAAGAGTACCCAAGATGCAGACTGAGTCGAGCACCCACAGATCCAGAGATTCCAAGGGTAGAGGGACCACTGTGCTCATCTAGTCTGATCTCCTGTGTAACCCAGGCCAAAAACGTGCCCCACAATAATTCCTAGAGCAGAGCTTTTAGAAAACTATCTAGCCTAGATTGTAAAATTGTCAGTGATGGAGAATCCACCACAACCCTTGGTACGTTGTTCCAATGATTGGTTACCCTCGCTGTTAAAATTTACACCTTATTTCCAGTCGGAATTTCTCTAGCTTCAGCTTCCAGCCATTGGCTCATGTTAGACCTTTTTCTGCTAGATTGAGGAATCCATTATCCAATATTTGCTCTCCAGCTGCTACTTATACCCTGTAATCAAGTCTGAATGGACCGATCTATTTGAGTCTCACTATAAGGCAGGTTTTCCAATCCTTTAATCATTCTTGGGGCTCTTCTCTGACCCCTCTCCAATTTATCAACATCCTTCTTGAATTGTGGACACCAGAACTGGACTCAGGATTCCCACAGTGGTCACACCAGTGCCAAATCCAGAGATAAAATAACCTCTCTGCTCCTACTGGAGATTCACCCATTTATGCATCCAAGAATCACATTACCCCTTCTGGCTGCAGCATCGCACTGGGAATTCATGTTCAGCTGATTATTCACCATGACCCCCAAATCTTTTGCAATATCACTGCTTCCCTGAATAGTCCCCTGTCCTGTAAGCTTGACCTCCCCCTGCTTTGCAGAGAGTGCAGCACTTGTATCCAGCACTGGTCAAGCCAGAGCACACCAAGAAACTCCCCCTTCTGACCTACATTCTTGGCTCCCAGCTGTATACTTTTACACTTATCTGGGTCAGAACACAGTGTTTGCTTGCACCCAGTTTACCAAGCCATCCAGTTGACTCTGTGCCAGTGACCTGTTGCGACAAAATGGGAATTGTCCATAACATTGTATGGATGATGTGTATGCCAGGGACTTACCTGACTAGAGCTTGCTAGCCAGTGGGTGCAGAAGGGTTAAAATGCTCCTGGGATGAAGCAGAAGACGTGAAGTTTTTGGAATACCTGTCTGGGGTGGGATGAATGGGCCATTAAAGACAGTATGAAAGCAACCCATCTCAATGGAGGGTCCAAAAGACAAAAGGGAACGCCACTGGCCAGGCCATTCACACCTAGTAACCACCAACCAGAAGGAAGATTTCCCCCTCCACACACACCTCTCTGCTGGGAAGCAGAGAGTTGCAAAACAATGGGGAAAGGTGGCAGGGAGCTATGTTAAGAGCTGGCCTTTGGAGAGACAAACAGCTCTCACCTGGAACAACTGCAAGGTCTGAGGCTTTTTTCTGCAGCCACATTAGGAGAGCAGCAGCCATGAGCCAAGAAGCAGAAAGTCACATCTTCACATTTCATCTAAATTACATTAAAACAATGAAATATCGGGCTGTTAAGAAGGCGATCCTGTCCTAATAGTACCAACCACCACCAGATAAAGAAACAGATTTTCAGATGCTTAAAGAAAACTGTTTGATAGTTGCGATTATTAAATCTATACTTCTATTGTTTGGCCTTTATAGTCCCTGCTTCTCTATTGTTTATCTGTAAGGTTTCTGTCTGGTTCTTTGATTTTTTTTCCTGTCTGTTGCATAATTAATTTTACAAGATTTAAATCAATTAAGGTGGTGGGGTATGATTGGGTAAAGAATTATTTTGCAATATTAGGATTGGTCAAAGAATTATCTTGTAATATTTAAGTAAAATGATTGGTTAAGCTACAGCTAAGCAGGACTCAAATTTCACAATATAAACTGGGGTTCAAAAGGAAGTTCTTGGGAACCAACTCCAGGACACAGCCCAAGATCAGAGCTGCCAACATCCTGCAAGCTATATCATGCAGAAGCTGGAGTCCCCAGATGACCTGATCCTGACTGGCCACCAGGAAAAGTTCATGTGCCTTATTAGGAGCGTTGAGCATTGTATTCTTAGCGTGTGCATTCTGTTCTGGTGATTGTTAATATATAGAGGTTAAGAATATTACTCTGTAAGGTTCTTTCACCGGTAAAAGGTCCCATAAGCCCACAGAAGGTTACATCCTGAGCCCTAGGAACAGGGTATGGGTGGGTGCCTTAATTAAGAGGGTTATGCCTTGAGCCCTAGGAACAGGGTAAATGAGGGTGCCCTAGAGTGTGTGGGTGACATGACAAACAAAACAGAAATAAAAGACAGAGACAACATACATTCTGTGGGCAGCTTGACTGTGTAGAGACCTAGCTTTCAGCCATATGGACTGTCCGAACGTTGGTTTCCCTCTACTGGCATCAGAACTTTCATATTCTGTAGGCCAGATGACTACTAAAGCGTTACCTTGTTTTTGAAAAGGTTGTCTAGTGTCTCTGCAAATACCTACGGCGAGCACTGCTATTGCTGGGGGCAGACAGCTCAATTTCAGAGTTGTGGACCTGCCCTGTTGAACTGTGTGGACCATTGATGTTTGGCACATTAAAGGGTCACTCCAGGCTGGGGCACAGACCAAACCCTGTGAATCTGACGTACCTGTCCTCTTCATTATTTACTACTCCCCCAATCTGCCTGCACTTCCTATCCCAACAGGTTCTAACTGAGCAAGTTTCTAAACTAGGTGAGATAGGAAAGATTTGTGGTGTGCTTTCAATCATGACCGGGGCTAGATCCAAGTCTTGCCCTCCATGGGAAAGCAGAAGGCCAAGCCCACCAAGTGATAAAGCAAGTGTTTCCAGCCTGGGTAATGATGAGGCAGCCTCATAAGAAGCAGTCTCTAGCTACCCTCAGCAACAGTTATTTTCATCTCCCTCTCTTGCCTGATGCTGGATGCCAGGGATGAGACTACAGATTCCCTAAGATGTGTCCAAACTGCTGCCATAAGGGGCATGTCAAAAATTGGACTAGTGGATTTGGATCCTGGGATCGAGTGAGAGTTAAATATGCAAACCAGTTTCACATAGTTGCAAAAATAAATTCTGTGGTTATGACTACACAAGCTATAAATTCTAGTCTCCCTTAGTGGATAGCATTGATGGGAACTCTCGCTGCTGAAAGCTGTGATACAAGAAATATTTTGTTGGTGAGAGACAACCTTTTGAGCTTCACAGAGCTTCTTTAAGTCTGGAAAAGGTAACCAGAGTATCACAACTAAATACAAACTGGGACAGATTGTTAAAGCATAAGAGATTAACACACTGCAAGAAACTATTTAAAATGAACAGGGCAATTAACAACCTTGCAGTCATGGGAAAAAGGAGGATTACAAGGTTACAAACTGTTGTAATAAGCCATAAAGCCAGGCTCATTGGTGAGCCCATAATTTTTAGGCCATGTCTATGCTACACAAGATACAATGGCATAAAGCCACCGCAGTTAGTGTATTGTTTGTGCATGTACATACTTGGTTCCTTGTGTCAGCGCTAAGCATACTCACCAGGAGTGTTGTGTCAAGGCACAATGTGATGCACCATGGGCAGGTATCCCAGTGTGCAATCCACTGCTGTCTAGCGGTGTCTTTTGGGAAGTTTTGGCAATGCATACTGGGGCAGAAAAGAGTCGTGCAGGGATGACTGCAAACAAGGGGTTAACTTCGCAGCTTGCAACTGTCTCCACCACATAATGTCATCTATATCCCAAAATTTTTGCATTTGTTTTAAAAATCCCATGAACCTATGCAGCCCTCCTCGCTGTCCGCCATCTGACAGCAGTGTGGAGTCTGCCCAACTCTGCACTATTGTCATAAGCATTGCACGTACAGGATGCACTATCCTCTGGCATTTCCAGAGCCACAAAACCACCAAATCAGTGGAGAACATGCTGATTTCTTGGAGGATGGACTGCCAATTCAAGGTGGTAGGTGGAGTTCACAGAGGAGCCGCAGATGATGGAGCGCTGTTTCTGGGCCCAAGGAATGAGCACTGCCTGATGGGATATCACCACCATGCAGGCTTGGGATGACAACGAGTGGCTGGAGAGCATTGAAAGGTGCTACCTGGCCCTGCTGTTTGGGTGTCTCTTAGGAACTGCATGCTGCTTCATGCACATTTTATTAATTTTGCAGCACTTGCTGCACATTTGATTATTACAGTATTTGTCACTGATCCGACAAGTTGTGTCCCACTGTACAGTAACAAGTGGGTGCTTTCAGAACTGCTAGGCAGGCTGTTAGCATATGTTGTGAACTAATGAAGATGAATTATTTTCCAGACAGGATTTTATTCAGTCAGAAACCCAGGGCAAAGAAATCTGTACCATTTAAAACCAAATACACTAAAAACTTAATAAATTAATGGAACAAAACTTAAGGGGAAAGAACACTGAGGTCCATTTTACCCACACCTACAGCAACCGAGGCTCTCACAGATCAGTGCATATGAAACTGAGGTTGTCCTTAATGTCCCTCGGGGTGGAGTGGTAGGGTAGGGATGCAGCCCCTTATGCCTTGTGGAACATTGGGGGATATCAGGAGGTGCTGCAGTGGAGTTCTCCATTGACTGCAAAGTGAGACGAGCCTTGGATTGATGAACCTGTAGGTCCACAAAAGTCTGCAGCACCTGTGTTTGCTGCCAGAAAAGCCCACTGCATCCTGGTTCATCTCCTTCTCCTTTTCCTGCTGGGACTCCTGGGCCTCTCTTTCCTTCTCCAGGCTGTCTGCAGTGTTCACCCTCCAGGTCCTGTGCTCACACTCTGATGCAGCGATGGCTTGCAGGATCTCACTGAACATGCCATCCCGGATCCTCCTTTCCCCTCAACTGGCACAGGTGTCCCACAGGTGTGGAGCGGGAAACCCGCAAGGCCACAACGGCAGCAGAGGCAGATAACCCACACAAGTACCACTGTTGATATAGTCCCAATTGGAAGTGAATGTTAGATTCAGAACTCCCTTCTCTTGTTCCCCTAAAGCTTTAAACAAGACGTGTTTGTGCTTACTGACACTTCTGCTTTGGAATGCTTCTGCATGACCCCCCACTCAGCACCAAACAAGGTGAGTACGGCCCACCAGGGTGAGCGAAATGCGGAGGAAACTGCTTGGCTCCATGAAATCGAGTACAGGGCAATGGCACTGAATATTGGCAGTTTTCCAGACACAGTAGTGATTTTAGCCGATCTCTCACTCCTGAGGCTAAAAAAAAGGTACACAGAGCACAGCTCCTGTTGGCATCACGAAGCCACCCAGACCCGGACAGAATCACACAAGATTAGGGTTGGAAGAGACCTCAGGAGGCCATCTAGTCCAACCCCCTACTCAAAGCAGGGCCAACCCAACTAAATCATCCCAGCCAGGGCTTTGTCAAGCCAGGCCTTAAAAACCTCTAAGGATAGAGATTCTACCACCTCCCTAGGTAACTCATTCCACTGCTTCACCACCCTCCTAGTGAAATAGTTTTCCCTGATATCCAACCTAGACCTCCCCCACTGCAACTTGAGATCATTGCTCTTTGTTCTGTCATCTCCCACCATTGAGAACAGCCTAGCTCCATCCTCTTTGGAATCCCCTTTCATGTAGTTGAAGGGTGCTATCAAATCCCCCCTCATTCTTCTCTTCTGCAGACAAAATAAGCCCAGTTCCCTCAGCCTCTCCTCATAAGTCATGTGCTCCAGCCCCCTAATCATTTTCGTTGCCCTCCGCTGGACTCTCTCCAATTTTTCCACATCCTTTCTGTAGTAGGGGGCTCAAAATTGGACGCAACACTCCAGATGTGGCCTCACCAATGCCAAATAGAGGGGAATAATCACTTCCCTCAATCTGCTGGCAATAATCCTACTAATGCAGCCCAATATGCTGTTAGCCTTCTTGGTAACAAGGGCACGCTGTTGACTCATATCCAGCTTCTCGTCCACTGTAATCCCCAGGTCCTTTTCTGCAGAACCGCCGCTTAGCCAGTCGGTCCCCAGCCTGTAGCAGTGCATGGGATTCTTCCATCCTAAGTGCAGGACTCTGCACTTGCCCTTGTTGAACCTCATCAGATTTCTTTTGGCCCAATCCTCCAATTTGTCTAGGTCACTCTGGACCCTATCCCTACTCTCCAGCATATCTACCTGCCCCCCAAAGCTTAATTACACCCTCAGCAAGTTTGCGGAGGACATCCATCCCATCATCCAGATCATTAAATGAAGATGTTGAACAAAACCGGCCCCAGGACCAACCCCTGGGGCACTCTGCTTGATATCGGCTGCCAACTAGACATCAAGCCATTGATCACTACCCGTTGAGTGATCTAGGCAGCTTTCTATCCACCTTAGAGTCCATTCATCCAATCCATACTTCTTTAACTTCTTGGCAAGAATACTGTGGGAGACCGTATCAAAAGCTTTGCTAAAGTCAAGGTATATCACATCCACCACTTTCCCCATATCCACAGGGCCAGTTATCTCATCAGAGAAGGCAATCAGGTTGGTCAGGCATGACCTGCCCTTGGTGAATCCATGTTGATTGTTCCTGATCACTTTCCTCTCCTCCAAGTGCTTCAAAATGGATTCCTTTAGGACCTGCTCCATGATTTTTCCAGGGACTGACGTGAGGCTGACCAGTCTGTAGTTCCCCAGATTCTTCTTCTTCCCTTTTTAAAACATGGGCACTATATTTGCCTTTTTCCAATAGTCCAGGACCTCCCCCGATCGCCACCAGTTTTCAAAGATAATGGCCAATGGCTCTGCAATCACATCCGCCAACTCCCTCAGGTGCACTGCATCCGGCCTCATGGACTTGTGCATGTCCAGCTTTTCTAAATAGTCCTTAACCTGTTCTTTCACCACTGAGGGCTGCTCACCTCCTTCCCATACTGTGCTGCCCAGTGCAGTAGCCTGGGAGCTGACCTGGTCTGTGAAGACTGAGGCAAATAAAGCATTGAGTACCTCAGCTTTTTCCACATCATCTGTCACTAGGTTGCCTCCCCCATTCAGTAAGGGTCCCACACTTTCCCTGACCTTTTTCATGTTGCTAAAATACCTGTAGAAACCCTTCTTGTTACCCTTCACATCCCTTGCTAGCTGCAACTCCAATTGTGCTTTGGCCTTCCTGATTATATCCCTGCATGCTCTAGCAATATTTTTATGCTCCTCCTTAGTCATCTATCCAAGTTTCCACTTCTTGTAAGATCCCTTTTTGTGTTTAAGCTCACTGAAGATTTCTCTATTAAGCCAAGCTGGTCACCTGCCATATTTGCTATTCTTTCTGCACATCGGGATGGTTTGTTCCTGCCCCCTAAATAAGGCTACTTTAAAATACAGCCATCTCTCCTGGACTCCTTGCCCCCACATATTAGCCTCCCAGGGGATCCTGCCCATCAGTTCCCTGAGGGAGTCATTCTGCTTTTCTGAAGTCCAGGGCCCATATTCTGCTGCTCTCCTTTCTTCCTTTTGTCAGGATCCTGAACTCTACCATCTCATGGTCACTGCTGCCCAGGTTGCCACCCACTTCTACTTCCCCTACCAAATCTTCCCTGTTTGTGAGCAGCAGGTCAAGAGGAGCACAGCCCCTAGTAGGTTCCTCTAGCACTTGTACCAGAAAGTTGTCCCCAACACTGTCCAAAAACTTCCTGGATTGTCTGTGCACCGCTGTATTGCTCTCCCAGCAGATGTCAGGGTGATAGAAGTCCCCCATGAGAACCAGGGCCTGTGATTTGAAAACTTCTGTTAGTTGTCTGAAGAAAGCCTCGTCTACCTCATCCTCCTGATCTGGTGGTCTGTAACAGATGCCCACCACGACATCATCCTTGTTGCTCTCGCCTCTAAACTTAACCCAAAGACTCTCAACAGGCTTTTCTCCAGCTTCATACTAGAGCTCTGAGCAATCATACTGCTCTCTTACAGACAGTGCAACTCCTCTACCTTCTCTCCTCTACCTGTCCTTCCTGAACAGTTTAGACCCATCCATGACAGTGCTCCAGTCATGTGAGTTACCCCACCAAGTCTCTTATTCCAGTCACATCATAGTTCCTTGACTGTGCCAGTACTTCCAATTCTTCCTGCTTGTTTCCCAGGCTTCTTGCATTCGTGTACAGGGACCTAACATAACTAGCCGATTGCCCTACTTTCTCAATATGAATCAGGAGGCCTCCCCTGTTGCACCCTCCTCCTTGTGTTTCCTCCCAGTATCCCGCTTCCCCACATACCTGAGAGCTTAGGTCTCCATCCCCCGGCAAACCTAGTTTAAAGCCCTCCTCACCAGGCTAGCAAGCCTGCCTGCAAAGATGCTCTTCCCTCTCTTCATTAGGTGGATGCCATCTCTTCCTAGCAATCCTCCTTCCTAGAACAACATGCCATGGTCGAAGAATCTAAAGCCCTCTCTCTGTTACCACCTGTGTAACCATGTATTTACTTCCACAATTTCATGGTCCCTACCTGGGTCTTTTCCTTCAACAGCAAGGACTGACGAGAAACGACTTGCACCTCAAACTCCTTTATCCTTCGTCCCAGAGCCACGTAGTCTGCAGTGACCCACTCAAGGTCATTCTTGGCAGTATCACTGGTGCCCACATGGAGAAGTAGGAAGGAGCAGCGGCCCGAGGGCTTGATCAGTCCGGGCAGACACTCCATCACATCCTGAATTCTGGCTCCAAGCAAGCAGCACATTTCAAGTTTCCCAGTCTGGACGGCAGATGGATGACTCCGTCCCCTTAGGAGGGAGTACCTGACCACCACCACCCGTCTCCTGCTCTTGGAAGTGGTGGTATGCTGCTAGCCTATGCACTACAATGGTGCCTGCTGAAGTTATTGCTGAGTGCAGTGGGAAAGTGTCCTACTGAGGAGGAAGTAATAAGGCTGTCATCCCGAGAAACCTTTGGGATAGGATTGCAGAGAGCCTCCATGGCAGTTTCACCAAGATCTCTCAGGAAGATTCAAGGAACATCCCTGTCTACATAACTGCTTCGCATGCCCTCCCCCATACTCACCTCCCCTGCCTTGCTTAACTCTAGAGGGCACTGAAAAGCAGATAATAATGCTACATCTTTGTTGCACCACGATCTCCTCTTGTACAAGTAAATTAATGAAAAGTTGATAGTTGTGTCCTGTTAAGATAGGAGCAACATCAGTATACCATTGTAATGGGAAATACAATGACACTATGTGACAGGGTTGGGCCAGATGGCTACAGGAGAGTAATAGAAGGCAGATATATTAGCCCCAGGTTAAGTAGGTCCCTTTTCACTGGGTAAGGTAACAGGGAAGGTTCCAGAACAATCAGGAACCTTCTGGAGACAATTAAGACAGACAGGCTGATTAGAATACCTGCAGCCAAACAAGAAACTGTTAGAATCAATTAAGGCAAGCTAATCAGGGCACCTGGGTTTAAAAAGGACCTCACCTCAGTTTGTGGTGTCCGTGTAAGGAGCTGGGAGCAAGAGGCACTAGGAGCTGAGAGTGAGAAAGCATACTGTTGGAGGACTGAGGAGTACCAAGCATTATCAGACACCAGGAGGAAGGTCCTATGTGAGGATAAAGAAGGTGTTGGGAGGAGGCCATGGGGAAGTAGCCCAGGGAGTTGTAGCTGTCGCACAGCTGTTCCAGGAGGCACTCCAGACAGCTGCATTCCACAGGGCCCTGGGCTGGAACCCAGAGTAGAGGGCGGGCCCGGGGTTCCCCCCAAACCTCCCAACTCCTGGTCAGACACCAGGAGGGGGGGACCCGGACTGTGAGTTCACGAAAACGGCCAAACTAAGGGCAGCCGTAAAGCTCCAAGGAGAGCAAATCCGCCAATAAGTGCAAGACCCACCAAGGTAGAGGAGGAACTTTGTCACAACACTTACCTGAAGTTACTTCCCCTACATCGGGCTCACCCATGCTCGAAAGCTGGGACTGCAGTGGAATCTCAAACAGGTCCTGGCATAGCTGGACCCCCCCAGTTGCATGTTTTCCACCCTCTTCTTCCTCCACCTCCTCACTGTTCACGCCAGGAGCCTATGGCTCAGGCTCCTTGGAGGTATCCCTGGTAGTCTGTGGGGTGGTGATGGGGTCTCCGCATAGTATGGCATGTGGCTCTTTATAAAAGCAGCAGGTCTGCAGCTTGGCAATGGATTGGCTGTTGGCCTCCCTGGCCTTCTGATACACCTGTTGCAGTTCTTACACTTTCACACAGCATGGTGCTGGTCCCTGTCATACCCCTTCTCCTGCATCCTCCATACAATCTGCTCATGGATGTCCAGGTTCCTATTACTGGTCCGTAGCTGTGCCTGCAGAGCCTCTTCTCCCCACAGGCCCAGGAGATCCAATAGCTCGTCTACTCCAATCCAGAGTGTCTGGAGCACGTAACCGGCATGGTGAGCTAGGCAGTTGCACACAATAGAGAGCTGCTCGGTGTGCTTGTCAAGCCAGATAATCAAGAAAAGACATTTCAAAAATTCACAGGGCTTTAAAGAGGTGGTGGGGAGCCTTCCAGTCTCTGTGACCCCTGGGCAGTGGAGTTCACAATCGTGATCAGAGCGGTCAGTGTCTGGCATTGTGGGAGAGCTGCTGGAGGACTGTTAGTGTAGACATAAGTAACGCAGTGTCTACATTCATGCTGCAGCCACCTCCATACACCAACCATGGCTCAGTGCCCCTTGGGGAAGTGGTGGTGCTGTGTTGCTGTAACAGGGTGCTTACATCAGTAGGACACATGCTTAAGTGTAGACACATGCACAACTAGGTCAACACAAGGCAGCTTAAAAGACCCAACTTTGCATGTAGACTAGGACTTCAAGTCCAGCAGAGTAATGAACTTATGTTCCCAGGCTCATTTTTTGAAGGTGTTGTGCAGGTTTCCTTTAAGGATGAGGACTGAGAGGTCAGACATGGAGAGATCACTTTGGGAAAGGCATTCCCCACAAGTGCCAGGGTGTTTTGGTCTTAACATTTTTCTGTGTGAGTTTGCCCACACTGGTGTTGTGGGGGCATTTGATGCATGGGATGAGGTATACCCCAGGTGTGATAGACATATGTAGGACCCATGGATCCTAAAAAGTGTTATGGTGGTACTGATCATCTTAACAGTGGAGCTATGTCTGTAGGTTTTGCATCCAGTTGTTCTGCCAGAGTTTGGTGCCTCTGAGTTGATGGGTCCTGGTCTGTGGGGAGCTTGCTTCTGATACTGCAGAGGTATTAATTGCCCATTTTGTTTAAAATGGTTTCTTGCAACGTGTTAACCCCTTATGTTTAATCTGTTCCACCTTGTATTTAGCTGCGACACTGAGGACCTTTCCCAGACCCGAAGAAGTCCTCCGTGCAGTTCTAGAACTTCTCTCTTCCACCAACAGAAACTGGTCCAGTAAAAGATATGACCTCACTCACCTAGTCTCTCTAATATCCTGGGACCAACACAGCTACAACACCACTGCAAATAAAAAATATTTTAACAAGCTAGAGGTGACTTATTGCAACCCTTGAGTGATAGGCAATTAGGAGTCACCAAGTCGCAGGAGCCCCCCACAAGCATGTACCCCTGAAGGTAGGGAGCTATCCTCAGAGTTTTAAGAGCTTTTAAAGGGGCAAACAGAGGGAAGGCAGCAGCACAAATTTCCTAGATCTTAGCCTCACTAACCCGATGATGCCAACTTACCAACACGTCTATCCCAATGTGAATAACATTCTTCAGGTAGCCCAACAGCTTGTGAGCTTTCACCAGGTCCACACTGGGCGGGTCCTGCAGGGGGCGATATCCCTCCACCGGATAAGTGCTGGAGTGTTAAGAAAAGTCTACTAGCCAGAATGCAACAGAAGACCTGCACCATTGGCTCTGCAAGGAGACTGCCATGCATGTGCTGTATTATACAGTCCATATATTCTCTGGTCAGAACTTGAGGCCACCCCATGCTTTCCAGTCTGTGTGCCAAGCAGGGAACTAGGGTGACCAGACAGCAAGTATGAAAAATTGGGACGGGGGTGGGTGGGTAATAGGAGCCTATATAAGAAAAACACCCAAAAATTGGGACGGTCCCTATAAAATCAGGACATCTGGTCACCCTACAGGGAACAGACATTCCAAGAGGCCACAAGGAAGTACAAGTATTTCAGACTTTGCTCACTAAAGTACCTCTGGGATCATCAGGCCCGAGAGCCACGCAGCTATGGGCTGCCATTCCCAACCCTCCCACCAACACGTGAGGCACTTTTGCCATGCCAGAAGATACATTAGAGTGCCCTCAGCCCGGAGGGGAGGATGGGAAGGGCCGGTAGCAAAGGGGACCCACACTCCTGGCCCCCTTGGGACTTCTACACTTTGAGTAAGATACAGTGAAGGGATCTTGGCACTCAAGAGCAGTCAGCCCACAGTTGAGGCAGCATTAGACCCACTTCACTTCAGAGCAAGTGGAACACCCCCAGTACAGGAGAAGGCACTTCGTACTGCCCACCCTGCTTAGCTTCCGGCCCAAGGGATGGCGAAGAGCACATCTGAGCAGGACAAGTGAGGGCAGGATCGTGGATTGCAGAGTTTGGCCTGTGCACTCAGCACCCCTCACCCAGAATGGTCTAGGTACCGGTTGTTCTTCCCCCAGGCTTATTGTGAAAGGATATCGGAGTGGGCGGCTGCCAAAGTTAAAAGCGACTGATTCTTTGAAGGAGAGGCTGATAGCGGGGAAGTATGCCATGCCAGCTCCCCTGGTGATGTTATCGAAAGCTGTTCCCAGAGATACACCATTCCTGAAAGAAGAGACAGCCCCACTGGGGTTTAACCAGCCTGGAAGAGGTTAGTGGTTCATCCACCTCAGAGACCATGTTTGGAGGAGGAGGCAACAGACCACGGGCTTCTCTTATTTACTATGATCACACAGCGAAGGGCAGATGTGCACTGGCAGATTCGGAAATCAGCACCAAGGACCCATGAATCCACACCAGACGTGTGCTCCAGAATCCCATTCAGAAAATGTGTCTCTAGCCCTTTTAATGCTGAGGTAACCCTGAAAACATGAATGGAGTGTGAAGCAATAATGGTATCCAAGACACCACAGATAACACGCAGAGGGTGTGATTTTCCCTGTTCCTCTATGTCAGTGCCCCACGGATCTCAGATTCCTCAGCCACAGCATTCAACTTCAGCTGTGGAATTCACCTGTGCTGTATCAGGCTACCCACATCCTGTTTCCTGTCCCCCTGCCTGGCTGGGACCTGTCTGCAGCTGCCTCTTGGGCCCCAGTGTATGCTCCCTGCACAGATCTATGGTGCCAGGCAATGGGGGTCAGAGAGGTAGAACTGGAGCCAGGCAACCAGAAGTGCAGCTGGAGCAGCCAGGCAGCTGCAGATGAGCTGCTGATGCTGGCTACAAAGTGCCCCCTCTCCAACACAGATTGGCAGGGCTGGGCATAATCAGTGCTGCCAAGGCCCCTGCAGTCAGCAAGCACAACAAGAACCCAGCATCAAAATCAAGCAAGTTATGCTGAAGAGGATTTTCTCCAGAGCCATGGCTGTGGACCTGGGAATGTGAGGGATACCACAGACAGACCATGTTACCAGTGCTATGGAATTCAGTCCCATTGTGCTACAGAGTGCTTGTGCCATGCCACCAGCATAAAGCTCACAGGACAGCTCACATGTGGCAGGGGCCTGGCCTGGGACAGGCATTGCAGGGTAAAACTTTGCTAACCTGTTTAGCAAGGAATACTGAAACGGACACACCTGGGTGAAGGACGTTCCCTCCAGTAGGGGTCCTGAACCTACCCGGACTCCAGCAGGGCCTGGTCTGCAGATGCTGGGCACCCACAGCGCCCCTGAACTCTCAACAGCAGCCCCTCCATAGGCTTTACTTTTCAGGACCAGAAAGTGCCCTGCGCTTGGCTCACCAGGTCCAGCAGCAATGTGTTCCCATGGTGCCACTGCCAGGTGTTACAGTGGCAGTTCCCAGCAGGAGGAAGCAAACCCTGGTGCCAATGTTACCAATGGTTTCAGAGTAACAGCCATGTTAGTCTGTATTGGCAAAAAAAGAAAAGGAGTACTTGTGGCACCTTAGAGACTAACTAATTTGAGCATAAGCTTTTGTGAGCTACAGCTCACTTCATCGGATGCATAAAGTGGAAAATACAGTGAGGAGATTTATATACACACAGACCATGAAAAAATGGGTGTTTATCATACACATTGTAAGTAGAGTGATCACTTAAGATGAGCTATTACCAGCAGGAGAGTGGGGTGGGGGGAGAAAAAACCTTTTGAAGTGATAATCAAGGTGGGCCATTTCCAGCACATTTCCAGGAGTTAACAAGAACGTCTGAGGAACAGTGGAGGAGGGGGAGGAATAAACAAGGGGAAATAGTTTTCCTTTGTATAATGACTCAACCACTCCCAGTCTCTATTCAAGCCTAAGTTAATTGTATCCAATTTGCAAATTAATTCCAATTCAGCAGTCTCTCGTTGGAGCGAAATAGGGGAAAAGCAGCATCACTTGCCCCATAACCTCAGCCGTGCAGAACACAATGCCATCCACAGCCTCAGAAACAACTCTGACATCATAATCAAAAACGCTGACAAAGGAGGTGCTGTCGTCATCATGAATAGGTCGGAATATGAACAAGAGGCTGCTCAGCAGCTCTCCAACACCACTTTCTACAAGCCATTGCCCTCTGATCCCACTGAGGGTTACCAAAAGAAACGACACCATCTGCTCAAGAAACTCCCTGAAAAAGCACAAGAACAAATTCACACAGACACACCCCTGGAACCACGACCACGGGTATTCTATCTGCTACCCAAGATCCATAAACCTGGAAATCCTGGGCGCCCCATCATCTCAGGCATTGCCACCCTGACAGGAGGATTGTCTGGCTATGTAGACTCCCTCCTCAGGCCCTACGCTACCAGCACTCCCAGCTATCTTCGAGACACCACTGACTTCTTGAGGAAACTACAATCCATCGGTGATCTTCCTGAAAACACCATCCTGGCCACTATGGATGTAGAAGCCCTCTACACCAACATTCCACACAAAGATGGACTACACATCTACCAATGTGATATATGCCATCATGTGCCAGCAATGCCCCTCTGCCATGTACATTGGTCAAACTGGACAGTCTCTACGTAACAGAATAAATGGACACAAATCAGATGTCAAGAATTATAACATTCATAAACCAGTCGGAGAACACTTCAATCTCTCTGGTCACTCGATTTCTGACCTAAAAGTGACTATTCTTCAACAAAAAAACTTCAGAAACAGACTCCAACGAGAGACTGCTGAATTAGAATTAATTTGCAAATTGGATACAATTAACTTAGGCTTGAATAGAGATTGGGAGTGGTTGAGTCATTATACAAAGGAAAACTATTTCCCCTTGTTTATTCCTCCCCCTCCTCCACTGTTCCTCAGACGTTCTTGTTAACTCCTGGAAATGTGCTGGAAATGGCCCACCTTGGTTATCACTTCAAAAGGTTTTTTCTCCCCCCACCCCACTCTCCTGCTGGTAATAGCTCATCTTAAGTGATCACTTTCCTTACAATGTGTATGATAAACACCCATTTTTTCATGGTCTGTGTGTATATAAATCTCCTCACTGTATTTTCCACTTTATGCATCCGATGAAGTGAGCTGTAGCTCACAAAAGCTTATGCTCAAATAAATTGGTTAGTCTCTAAGGTGCCACAAGTACTCCTTTTCTTAATGTTACCAATGTAATTAGGAGGGAGGGGCCATAAGCTCTTCCCATTCCAACCGGGAAGTTAAGGGCTTGTCTACACAGCCCCCCATGTGGGCTACAGGTGTGCAAACCGCAGCAGGCACTGAAGTGCTGTGATGTAACTGCACTGGACACTGCTGACATGAACTTAGCCCTGCCATGAGTGCAGGAGACTGGACTAGATGACCTCTCGAGGTCCCTTCCAGTCCTGTGCTTTCATGATTCTATTTCACATTAACATAGTCTTGTGTGCAGAGCAAACTAGGCACCTTGTACTTCATGCCGGCAGCATCCACACAGCAGCTACAGCGCAGCACTGTGGTGCACACTGCAGTTCACACACCTGCAGTCTGTTCTACTCCACAGCCTTAGAGCATCTTCTCCACAAAGCACCTGCATTCAGTCCTTGCTGCGCATCAGAAACGCCCACCACTTGCTGGACTCCCCTCCTCTGGCCGGCACCCAGCAGCAACTTGCTCCACACCAGAGATTCTCATGCCCTGGAGAGAATACTGCCACGCTCCACTGGGCCTGCTGTGCCAATCAACCAGCTGTCTTAGAGCCAAGCCCAGCAACCCCCAACTTGCCCTGGCCCCGGAGAAAAAGGGGGGTGAGTGTTCTGCCCACCTGCCAGCAGGTGCCTCACAGGAACAGGAGTGCAGGCTGTTACACCGTAAGCGCCCCAGAAGAGGGAGCTCATCTACCCTCCATTACACAGCTGCCTGGGCTTGAGTTTAAAGGTGACCTTTGAAGGATTTTTTTTTTTTTTAAATGAGGTTATCTATTGGAAAGCAGCAAAAAAGGCCGAAAGGCAGCCTGCAAGGGTTCCCCCACCAACATCCCTCCCCCAGGCTGGACGGCTTGGGGGGGTCTGGGTGGTGTATTTGGAGCTCTCACCCTTTAATCAGAGGGCTGGGGATAGACTCTTTAACAAAGAGTTACTGAAGATTAATGCTGCTGTAAACTGAACAGCTGTTTGACAGTCTGACTCAACTTTCACTCTCCGGCCTCACACACTGTTATTTTATTTGCTCTCCAACCCCAGAGTCTTCCAGGCTAGACATGAACAGAATTTCTTACGGAAAACACAAGCAGAAAAAAGCATTTCTGAAGATACCTTTCAGGCTCTCTGTAGCCACCAGAGAGTGCAAAGAATAAGCCCCATTCGGAGTCTGCTTTGCAGCTCCCTTTAACAGCTAATTCCAGCGCTCTCCTACGTCTAGTTCTCTAGCTTTGTACCAGCCTTTTAGAAGTTTAAAACCAACATCTGACGCAGACTTGCCCTTTCCATTAGCACAGCCCTTCTGCTCACCACTTTGCATGCCTGCAGCAGCTCTGCATCCGTCACACAGCTACTGCTGCAGCGGACTCCAAAGCAGCATCTCTCCCATTCATTTAGTGGAATGGGGCAGGGGAAGTTTTCACAAGTGCAATATTGCAATGGTGCAGAACTCCATGCAGTGCCACAGACACCTGACCCAGAACCCTGAGAACCTGAGTGATTCCCCACCACGTCTAGCCTGCCTGGTGGCACTGCCCCCCTCCTAGGGGCACAGCCTGAATCCCTGGGCTGCTTTAACTACAAGGTTAAGCTGGCTCCCACACACACACAAACCTCTGACCTACATATGACAGAGCTTAAGTGAGCTGTAGCTCACGAAAGCTTATGCTCAAATAAATGTGTTAGTCTCCAAGGTGCCACAAGTACTCCTTTTCTTTTTGCGGAGACTAACACGGCTGCTACTCTGAAACCCGGTCCAGCTAGCTCATCTGGGGCTATAGGCTAAAGCCCAGGTACTGCTTTCACTTGGGCTTGTAACCCACCCAGTTTGCAGTACGGAAGCAGGTTCATGCCAATGGTACTCCAATACCTTCCCAAAATTCCTCATGTGCCAAGGACAGACAAGTTCTCCCATGACTCACTGCAAAACTATCATAGCATCTCAGCTTACTGCACTGCTAAGAACCATAAGAACCCCAGTAGTCCTAGCAACACATTTGGAGGAGTGCAGCACCAGTGTTCCCTCTAATTTTTCCCCCACGCATGTGCAGAATGAATGATGTGTCACACATCACCTCCATATTGGTGCACATAACAAAATTCATGTGGTGGGGGTGGGGCTGAGGGGTTCAGAGTGTAGGGGCTCTGGCTGGGGTTTCAGGCTTTGGGGTGAGGCCAAGGATGAGGGGCTTGGGGTGCAGGACAGGCTGCCCCAGGGCTACAGTGGGGAAAGAGGACTTCCCCGAGCTCTCTCCCCACAGCAGCATGTGGGCTGGGGAGAATAGGCGCCTCTCCACCAGTCACGGCAGGCCTGGGGCTGGGGCCAGCGGGGAGGGGCGCCTCTCCCCCAGCCGTGGCAGGCCCGGGGCTGGGTTGCAGCCAGCAGGGAGGGGCGCCTCTCCCTCAGCCACGGCAGGCCCAGGGCCAGGGTCAGCAGGGAGGGGGAGCCTCTTCCCTGGCTGCAGCAGGCCTGGGGCTGGGGGAGAAGCATCTCTCCCTGCCACCGCCCTGAGAGGTGCTTAATAGGCTGCTGTGCGGCTGCGCAGCTTAGAGGTAACTTAGGTGTGGACCCAATAACTTGACCAGGTCTTCACAGTGTGGCTCCTCACATTGGAGGGGGAGGGATAGCTCAGTGGTTTGAGCATTGGCCTGCTAAAGGCCAGGGTTGTGAGTTCAATCCTTGAGGGGGCCATTTAGGGATTTGGGGCAAAAATTGGGGATTGGTCCTGCTTTGAGCAAGGGGTTGGACTAGATGACCTCCTGAGGTCCCTTCCAACCCTGATATTCTATGATCTGGGCTAGGTTAACCCAAGCACCATTCACCTGTGTTAGCTCTGCACCAAAGATAGAGCCTTTAAGTCATGCTCAGAAGTAAACCATTTGGGTTCCATGACGATTAGGAGTATAAGTACCCTATCAATCTGCTACTTTGGCCAAGGGTTCAGCCATGGGAGTACAATATTCCTGGTGATTGCCAGGAGAAGCTCATCCAAGGCCTGGCAGCATCTGCTGAGAATAGAGGAAAGAGGAACATTTACACTAAGCAGGGCTAGTCAATGCAACAGGGGGCCCTGCAAAGATGCTTACAGGCAGAAAGCAATGGTCCCCTCATCCAGGTCTATCAGACAGCTGACGATGTCTCCTGCCGCCCAGGACTGCACAAAGAGAAGGAAAAGGTTTAGAGGCTTATCCAGGTGTTCGACCAGCTTCCCACTGGATATTCCCAAACCAGAGCAGGACCAGATACCTATCCCAGACTCTTGGACTGGGAAGAAAAGAGCTGGCCAAAACATGGGTTTTCTGGTTCATGGGAAATTTTGCATTTTTGCAATTTGGTTTCATTACGAAAAGGAATGAATCCAAATTTTTCTAAGTGTTCCATGAACCAGAAATCCCCGCCCCGGCAATTCATTTCAGTAACACTGACACATTTCCAAAACAAACACTAGTGTCAGTTTAGGGAGCCCGCTGGCCATGAGTCTGGAAGCCCTGGGGGTCCCTGGCCCAGGGTAGTCCACATAGCAGTGCTCTCACAGATCCCGAGAGAGTGTCTCAGGGCTTCCCAGCTCCTGGTTTCTCAGCAGGCACTTTGGGAAGCCCTGTAAGTCTGGGCTCAATCCAAGGTTCTCAGGAGCTTCCAGGCTGCCCTAGAGCCAGACACCATGGAAAACAGGGGTCCCTCGCCTCAGGGCAGTCTGTACAGTGGGACACTCTGCCTCCCAGAGCTGGTGGGGGAACACCTAGCTCCTAGGCACTGTGTCTCAGCAGCCCCCCAGAAAAGCTTGTGTCAACATCACTTGCAGAAAGCGAAGCTGGCAAGAGCCTTCCAAAGACAAAAACACACCCAAGCACTTGTGGGTGAACACTTTTCGAAAGTGATCACTCTATATCCAACCTCTGAGTCTTCATCCTCAAACAAGCCTGCACAATTCCTTCAAAAGACAAGCCTGGGAGCTTAAATTCATAACTTTGCTAGGCTCTAAAAATCACGGACTGAATAGACACACTGGATTTATGGCTTATTACAATAATCTATAACCCACTACCAACCTCCCCCAGCTGCTTCTCATGCCCTTCCTTTCCTCCCTATGAATGGTGGGCTGTTAACGGGTCACTTCACCTTGATTGGTCCCTTGAAATGTGTTAACTACTTCAACAATCTGTTCCACCTTGTATTTAGCTGTGGCACTTGGTGTACATTTCAGAGACCTGAGAAGCTTGTCTCAGTCCCCAACAGAAATTGGTCAATAAGAGATTACCTCACCCACCTTATCTCCCTAAGGCTGAGCCCTGCAGGCAGGCACAGCCAGGAGCATTCATTCTGACATTCCTGACTGAAATCAGAAGTTTTCAGTTTTGCAAAGAGAGCAATTTCGGTTGTTTTCCAACAAACCTTTTTTGGTCAGGTCTAGAGAGAAAAGCACGGGACATCTCCTTCCCACAAAAGCTCACACAGCATCGTCAGCCACCTCTGCACAGTTGTGCACACAACACTCAGAGGCTCTCCTAGTTGGCCATTACTAGGTTTACATGTAGGACCGTGGCTGTGTCAGACCCACAAACCCAGCAGAATTAGCCACAGGGCAGCAGCATCGTTTAACAAGGAGCAAACCAAATGGTGCCCTCCTGAGAACAATAGCAGTACCAAGCTGGGGTTCATTCCCATGAGCAGCTGCTCAGTGAACTGAACTAGATGGCCAAGCAGCTGGGTCCGAATACGTAGGTGCTGTAAGGGTGCAGTGTGCTACCAGGAGCATAGATCAGTGATCATCAGGCTGTCTGCATCCTCGAGCTCACCTGGGGCTGGCCCCTTGTTTCGCCAAACCACTCACGAGTGTTTTACAAAGTCCAGGAAAGAGACTTGTCAGATACAGGGAGCAAACGGAGCCACCTACTTCCTTCCCTTTTAAAGGGAACATGGCTCTGCTAGCTCTTCTCTTCCCCTGCCCAAAGGAAAGAATAGCTCTTCCCCAGCTGGCATTCACAATGATGGGGTTCAGTGTGGTTTGAGAGCAGCACTGCCTCTCTGGGCTCTGCTGACTGCTGCACACCCTCCTGCAGAGCCAGCTCCTCTCAACACCTCCATGTCACTGCCGATACCAATTAAGGCTTCTGCAGAACTCATCACTGCAGCTGGGGAATGCTAGACCATGCAGTCATAGTGCTCCACTAGCAACCTAACCTGTGACCTGGTGGAAAGGCCCAAAAGCAAAGGAGAGCTCCCTCTTGGCAGCCACTGAGCGCAGGCACTTACTTTACCGTAGTTGGTGGTGGTGACATTCCACTTGCGCACCCTGTTTCCATCATATGCATATGAATCCGGAGTGTCTCCAACCCCCTCCTGCACAGAGAAGAGACCAAGAATAGAGTCAAGCTGACTGGGCACAAGAAGCCCAGCTCAAGCACCTCACACCCAGACATCAGGAATCATAACGTTCAAAAACCGGTAGGAGAACACTTCAACCTCTCTGGCCACTCAGTAAAAGATTTAAGGGTGGTAATTTTGCAACAGAAAAGCTTCAAAAACAGACTCCAACGAGAAACTGCTGAGCTTGAATTAATATGCAAAGTAGATACCATTAACTTGGGTTTGAATAGAGACTGGGAGTGGCTGGGTCATTACTCATATTGAATCTATTTCCCCATGTTAAATATCCTCACACCTTGTCAACTGTCTAAATGGACCATCTTGATTATCACTACAAAAGTTTTTCTCCTGCTTATAATAGCGCATCTTAATTAATTAGCCTCTTACAGTTGTACGGTAACTTCCACCTTCTCTGTGTATGTGTGTGTGTATATATATATACACGGTCTCCCACAGTATTCTTGTCAGCAAGTAAAGAAGTATGGGCTGGATGAATGCACTATAAGGTGGGTAGAAAGTTGGCTAGATTGTCGGGCTCAACGGGTAGTGATCAATGGCTCCAGGTCTAGTTGGCAGCTGGTGTCAAGTGGAGTGCCCCAGGGGTCGGTCCTGGGGCCGGTTTTGTTCAATATCTTCCTAAATGATCTAGAGGATGGTGTGGATTGCACTCTCAGCAAATTTGCGGATGATACTAAACTGGGAGGAGTGGTAGATACGCTGGAGGGCAGGGATAGGATACAGAGGGACCTAGACAAATTGGAGGATTGGGCCAAAAGAAATCTGATGAGGTTCAATAAGGAGAAGTGCAGGGTCCTGCACTTAGGACGGAAGAACCCAATGCACAGCTACAGACTAGGGACCGAATGGCTAGGCAGCAGTTCTGCAGAAAAGGACCTAGGGATTACAATGGATGAGAAGCTGGATACGAGTCAGCAGTGTGCCCTTGTTGCCAAGAAGGCCAATGGCATTTTGGGATGTATAAGTAGGGGCATAGCGAGCAGATCGAGGGACGTGATCGTTCCCCTCTATTCGACATTGGTGAGGCCTCATCTGCAGTACTGTGTCCAGTTTTGGGCCCCACACTACAAGAAGGATGTGAGTAAATTGGAGAGAGTCCAGCGAAGGGCAACAAAAATGATTAGGGGTCTGGAACACATGACTTATGAGGAGAGGCTGAGGGAACTGGGGTTGTTTAGTCTGCAGAAGAGAAGAATGAGGGGGGATTTGATAGCTGCTTTCAACTACCTGAGAGGTGGTTCCAGAGAGGATGGTTCTAGACTATTCTCAGTGGTAGAAGAGGACAGGACAAGGAGTAATGGTCTCAAGTTGCAGTGGGGGAGGTTTAGGTTGGATATTAGGAAAAACTTTTTCACTAGGAGGGTGGTGAAACACTGGAATGCGTTACCTAGGGAGGTGGTAGAATCTCCTTCCTTAGAAGTTTTTAAGGTCAGGCTTGACAAAGCCCTGGCTGGGATGATTTGATTGGGGATTGGTCCTGCTTTGAGCAGGGGGTTGGACTAGATGACCTCCTGAGGTCCCTTCCAACCCTGATATTCTATGATTCTCTCTCTCTCTATATATATATAGTGACAAAGTTCCTCCTCTACCTTGGTGGGTCTTGCGCTTATTGGCGGATTTGCTCGCCTTGGAGCTTCACGGCAGCCCTGAGCTTGGCCGTTTTTCTGAACCCACAGTCGAGGTCGACTCCTCCTGTGTCTGACCAGGAGTTGGGAGGTTTGGGGGGAACCCAGGCCCGCCCTCTACTCCGGGTTCCAGCCCAGGGCCCTGTGGAATGCAGCTGTCTGGAGTGCCTCCTGGAACAGCTGTGCGACAGCTACAACTCCCTGGCCTACTTCCCCATGGCCTCCTCCCAACACCTTCTTTATTCTCACCATAGGACCTTCCTTCTGTGTCTGATAATGCTTGTACTCCTCAGTCCTCCAACAGTCCGCGTTCTCACTCTCAGCTCCTAGTGCCTCTTGCTCCCAGCTCCTCACATGTGCACCACAAATGTGAAATCCTTTTTAAACCCGGGTGCCCTGATTAGTCTGCCTTAATTAATTCTAACAGCTTCTTGATTGGCTGCAGGTGTTCTAATCAGCCTGTCTGTCTTAATTGTCTCCAGAAGGTTCCTGATTGTTCTGGAACCTTCCCTGTTATATTACCAGGGAAAAGGGACCTACTTAACCTGGGGCTAATATATCTGCCTTCTATTACTCTCCTGTAGCCATCTGACCCGACCCTGTCACTATATATCTTCTTGCTATATGTTCCATTCTATGCATCTGATGAAGTGGGCTGTAGCTCATGAAAGCTTATGTTCTAATAAATTTGTTAGTCTCTAAGGTGCCACAAGTACTCCTGTTCTCTTCACACCCAGAGGGGCAGCCACTGCAATGGAAGCGAAGCCACAAGGTAGAGAAAATGGGCTTTCTGGCGCTCAGCAGCATGCGCACTCTGCTATGGGCAGGAGGACAGCATTGGACCATAATTCTAGTAGTTCACACACACAGCCCCCAGATCTATGGTCACCTGTAATCCTCCCACGGCAGCAGCAGATTGCCCTCTGCACTCCCACAGCGCCTGCAAAGATCCTGTTACTCAGCGGCACTTTCACTCCCACTTCCTATGCCTTTTTACAGACCACCGCCCCACTGACCTTCAGCCCAAACAAAAGAATAGGAGCAAACCATACACCCAACACTCTAGCCAGTGAGACACCACCAGCTGCTCCCTGTCCCCCCTGCCTTGCCAATCACACATCAATATTCAAGGACACACTGAAAACAGGCAGGCCAGACTCCAAGTGAAACAAACAGCCCCCAAATGCCTGGCAAGAGTTTACCAGGCTCTGCTTATGCCAGCCTGAGAAGCCATGTAGCACCTATTGGCAAGAACCATGTTGAGGCCCAGATGCCATGAATGTTCCCATCAGCCCTGTATATCATGCTAACAGGGTGCCAGAGGAAAGAGCAGAAGGGAGAGCCTATGTAATCTGAGATGCAGCATTTGCTGTCCCCAGTTGTGTATCCAGCATGAGCACATAACACACAAGGGATTTGGAGGGCATCTGCACTGTACCCTAGTCTGCAACTGCAGCAGAAATAGCTTTTATGAGGTCTATTATTTCATGAAGATCTGACATTTACAGTGTGCACATGTGCTGGGAAGCAACTTTAGCGCACCAAGACAACAGAACACGCCCCCCACCTCGGCATGCAGGCCAGGAACAGGCTGCAGAGCTGTGCAGTTACAGTACCTCCTGATTAAACCTGCAGTTGAGAGTGCACCAGCCAATCTGCATGAGCCCTTGGGAGGAGATGAGCACCTCGTAGATCCATTTCCCTGGAAGAGAGGGGAGAGGAGCAGGGATGACAGAGCCAGACAGCACAAACTAAGAACTCAGTGCAGCAGAACAGCACGCAGAGACACTGCCATTGCAGGAGAGGATGTGATGTCCAGGGGACCTTAAGGTCAAGCCCAATCCCCTCTGCCAACTCCTCCCATTTGGTATCAGACAATGGTTTGCCTCCCTTCCATCCCCACAGACCGAGTGGAAGGATTGGGGTTTTAACAGCTTGAGGAGGCTGCAGCATATCAAACACCCTTGCCTCTCCAGCTGGGTAACCTGCAACTCCCTTCTGTCATGGCAGGCTCTCCAGCCACACCATCCGCTCACTGCACTTACCTTTATACACACAGGTCGTGGCCCTGATGGAGCCAAAGTTGCTATGGCCAATCACCTGAATGGAGGAACAAACAAAGGAGATTTGTACAGCTGAGGCAGGCCCACAGATTCCCCCAGCCCAGGCCCCACTACTGACACTTCCCACTGCATGCAGCCCAAGTCACAGGGGACACTTTTCCATTGTAAGTCAGGGAGACAGTTGCTATCAAAGGCAACATATCAATTGCCAGGATCCCAGGGTCTTCAGCAGCAAACAGTCTGGAGCTACCTGGATTGCATACATCCCATAATGCATGGTGTTTGCAAATACATTAGGAGCTTAGTAGGAGCTCAGCAGGACCACCAGGGCCCAGCAGCAATAGCCAAGTAGATATAGTTTGTTGCAGATGCTGCTGAGAGTACAAGGAGGAGCAGGGGAGATGTCTGGATCCTAGATAAGCCATGTGAAGCTAGGATGAAGTCACAGGTTCAGTATAGCCAGCCTGGAGACCAGGACTAGGGAGTACTTACTTCGGTTCCCACCCGGTTCTTTCCCGACACAGAGGAATGACAACCCATGCTCTAAGGTGCTCCTGATTTCAGGGCAGACAAGGAGGTGGGGGTTCAGGGAGTGACAGGCAATTTACACACACATCAGTTTGACAACACACTCTAGATCCAGGGGAGGAGAGAGATGGGGTGGTGGCAAGCAAAGCAAGAAGGACCAAGGAGGAAGAACAAAGAGAGACTGAGACAGAGGTGTAAGCACGGGGCAAGGGACGCAAGGAGACAGTGAGGGGTAGGATTGCTGGGGCAGGTGGAGAATCAGCTAGATCCCAGCAGACTGGGCCACTTTGCTCTTTCAGTGAGTGTGCTGGGGGAGAAAAGGCTGCAGTAAGTGGAGGCAGCAGGGCTCAATGGGGGGCAGTGGGTTCAGTGAGTGGCAGGAAGCAGGGTTTATGGCCAATGGGATAGAGCAAGTGAAAGAGAAGAGAACAAGTCAGTGCAGTGATGGGGACTCCCACAGCACCATGGCAGGAGCAGAGGAAATAGGTGCTGGAAGTGAGCCAGGGAGCAAGAATGGACAACAGGCTATTGAAGGGAAGGATGAGGGAACTGCCTGGCCCCTGCTGCCCAGAGACCTCTGGTTACTCAAAGGCCCTGCATACTGCCTTTCATTTTTGTTTGATGCTTCACTGACTTAACCTGCAGCGCCTGGGTATCACAGAATACAGGCTAAGTGCAATGCAACCTCGAGGTGACTTAAAAAAACCCAACTGAGAACCACCCCAGAATCTCAAACCTCTGGACAACAGACTATGCAATAAAACCAGAGCAGGAGCAGCTTGCCTGAAATACAGTTTGAAGGCACTGCTAGAACTCCTCCTCTTGGAGAATCTGTTTCACTCAGGAGTATTACAGCCTCCCAGAGCGTCATTTAACAACACTCACCAAAATGGCGGCAGGGGGATTTGCTTTGAAGAACATGTTGCAAGAGGACAACACAGGCCTGAAGACAGACCTTTAAATCCCCACGGGCCATTCTACACACACTGTGCCCCTTGTCACACTCACCCCAAGTAGGTCATCATCAACCAGGAGGAGTCCCTCAAAACCACTGGTGTGGTCCAACACCACAGTAGAGGGACCAAGTCGCCCCTCTAATACCTGATCTGAAATGAGAGGTGCATGAAAGCCAGTCAGAGCAGCAGAGAAAGCCACGTGGCACTTGCAGTAAAAGTGTTTTGTGGACACCATGGTATAGACTAGAGAAGAACACCTGGATTCTGCAGCTGAGGAGGAGCAGTAGAACAGAGTTATTAGTATCAGATTATCAGCACTTCCAGGAGGCAGCGGGGAAGGGGGCTTAGGATGAAACTTAAACGGAAGTTCTCAAAGCAATGCATGATGTTTTAGCCATGCAGCACCCAAGTCACATGCCCAGTCTCATATAGCACCTGGAAAATTTACCCCAACAGTTTCAGTGGCTTCAAAACAGTCTGAAGGCCATCAAAGCTGAACTCCAAACCAAACATTAGACCAAACATTCCCATCTAGTGGTAGCAGGACACTTGCACAGTAGATATGGGCTCGTGACTAGATACATGAAGAGGCAAAGCATCACCTCTTATGGGCTGTGCTTTAATGACTGGGCGAGGGAACAAATGCCTCGGACCATGGCAGGTAAAAGCGTGGGGCTGAGGAAATTCAACAACAGCAGGGGAATGCATCAGAAGAATAAGCCACAGACTATCAACAAGCCTGCTTATTCCACTGGAGAATGGGACACTCCAGCTATTCTGCAATGTGAAGCCTCAGCAGCAAGGGCTTGCTATATCATTGCTAAGGAGATATATCCAACACACCTGCCCAAACAAGAGTTCACTGCATAATGAGTTTATCCATTCTTTGGAGCAAGCACCCACTATCCATCTGGAAACATGGTTGTTACAACTAAGAACTGATCTGTTGCAGGGTTAGCTCACAAGTGCTTAGAATGCAGGAGTTAAAGAGAGGATGAATCAGAACATAGGAAAGCAAGAACCAAGCTCATTTAGGAATCTGTCTCCCATGAGACTGATTTTTCTCCCAATAAGGCAGACAAGGAAGCTCCAAAAGGACCAGACACCCAATATCTCCTACCTCGACTGTCCTCTGCACCACTGTCCTCTGCCAGCAATTTGTCTAGGTGCTCCTGTAGGTTCTGGAATGTCAGTGGCTTCCTGGGAATAAAGAAGAGAGCCCTTCAGAACTCTGTGTCACCCAGGTTTAATGAGTTCACACCTTGGGTGGCTTGTAAGCCAGAGCTGCCTGACTGTCCCCACCATTATCCTTTGCTGCTCTTTGTAGTAAAGCTCACAGTAAGAAGTTCCACTTTTCTGTGTTACATATCATTAACCCAGGAACTTGAGGCAGACAGGCATGCTAGGATCAAAGGCTGAGATATGTGAATAAGAACAGTGTTTGCAGAGAGATAAGCTAAATTACCAAAGGCCCTCAACTCTTGGTGCTGATCATCAGCTGAGGTCAGAGGCAATCCTATGCGGAGTACTGTGAAACTGGCCAACTGCATTACTATTACCACAGTGCCTAGAGCCCCATTCATGGTCCAGGACCCCATTGTGTTAGGTGCTGTACAAACAGAGCAAAAAGGACAGTCCCTGCCCCAAAGAGCTGACAATCTAAATATAAAATGAGAGACGATGTAGACAGATGGGGATGCTCAAGGAAACAATGAGACAGTATTAATGAGATAGCTTTGCGGATGTTTAAGGGGAGCTCAGCCCAAGCACAGTACAGTCCACTACCAGAGAGCACAGCAGCCTAGAAGGACTGCTTCAATATGGCAAGTTCCATTAGCCAAGAGCTCTCTTTGTCTGCACCTGAGTTGAGGTGATAATGTACTGGGATCAGACTACAGTCTTCTACTTCTCAGCTCAAGTCCAGGGAGGCAGAGAGGAGAAAACCAAACAGAAGCCAGTTTGTTGGATCAATCACCCTTTCCTGCTCTGTCAGCCCTATGTCCTTAAGGCTCCAGTCAGCAGACAAAAGAATTGGAGTTCTGAAAACTGACACGCTAGTGCAAATGGAATATTCCAAGGCATGCTGGCTGGAAAGTGTGTGGCAAAGTAACATGAGACAGTCCTCTCTCCTCCCCCCATAACCTCAGCTTACCAACAGCCAAGAGGGCCCAACGTTATTTTTAGAGGTGATGACAGATCAGATGTGAGCTTTGAATCTAAGCATAGTGGGAGGAATGTGACCCCCGGCGCCTTTTAAACACAGCCAGCCAGAAAGAGGAACATTTCACCAGAGGGGCTCCACACCATTCCAACTGCAACTGTACCCACCCCGAGCCTACAGGCTTCCAGTGGTAAAGCTTAACACAAGAGTTACACAGCAAGAGGCCCCAGGATTCTGACCCACCGAATGTGAAGCAGAATTGAAAGTATACAAAGAATTTCAGTGCCACAGCTTGGTGTCTAGCTTTACTTTTGCCCTGCACAAGCAGTTTCCTTCAGAGGACACCTAATAATAAAGATACCAAGTATCAGAGAGGTAGCTGTGTTAGTCTGTATCCACAAAAACAACAAGGAGTCTGATGGCACCTTAAAAACTAACAGTGACTTCTGGGTACCCATTCCGCTCTGTCAATCTGTTTCCTCACTTCCCCAGGTGAGTATAGTAGTTTTAAAGGGACAGGGAGTGGCTGGCTCACTACAAAAGCAATTTTCCCTCTCTTGGTATTGACACCTCCTCATCAATTATTGGGAGCGGACCACATCCACCCTGACTAAATTGGCCTTCCACATTGATTCTCCACTTGTAAGTTAACTCCCTTCTCTTCATGTGCCAATAGATATTTATGCCTGTATTTGTAATTTTCACTCCATTCACCTGAAGTGGGTTTTTTACCCACGAAACCGTATGCCCAAATAAATCTGTTCGTCTGGTGCCACCAGACTCCTGGTTGTTTTTGTGGATACAGACTAACACGGCTACCCCTCTGATACTTGGTACCATGCAAGGCACTGAATTTAGCTGTATGAAATGGAAATCCATCAACTTCATGAAAAAAACTCAGATACAGACAGATATCATCTTCCTCTCCAAGTGCAAACAGATGGACATCATACAAAATGGACTGAAGGTAAAAAATCCATTGCAATGGACATACTACATTGACTATGGTGAGAGATTATGCCACACACTCTCAAAGAAACTGAGGAACCACCTGATCAGCATCCTGTACAGCAAACAGAAGATCAAGAATGAGCTCCCAAAACTAGAAACTCTCATACAAAACCAACCTTCCACACAAACTTCCACATGGCTGGACTTTACAAAAACAAGCCATTTACAACACATACTTCATAGAATCATAGAATATCAGGGTTGGAAGGGACTTCAGGAGGTCATCTAGTCCAACCCTCTGCTCAAAGCAGAACCAATCCCCAATTTTTGCCCCAGATCCCTAAATGGCTGCCTCAAGGATTGAACTCACAACTCTCCCCCACTTCTCAACAGAGGAAAAAGGACAGTAAACTACCTAAACTCCTACATGCCACAGGGAGCTACAACAGTGGTACTCTTAACTCACCCAACAATATTGTTAATCTATCCAACCACACACATAGCCCAGCAGAAGAGTCTGTCCTATCTCGGGGACTCTCTTGCTGCCCCACGCACATGATACAGTTCTGCAGTGATCTGGAAGCCTACTTTTGCCATCTCCGACTCAAGGAATATTTTCAACACACCACTGAATAGAGCAGTGACCTACAAGAATTCTCCTACCAACACTACAAGAAGAAGAATTCTGCGTGGACTTTGCCTGACAGTCAAAATGGAAGACTGGACTTTTACACAGACTGCTTCCGCAGACGTGCACACGCTGAAATTGTGAACAAACAGCATCACTTGCCCCATAACCTCAGCTGTACAGAACGCAACGTCATCCACAGCCTCAGAAACAACTCTGACATTATAATCAAAAGGGCTGACAAAGGAGATGCTGTCGTCATCATGAATAAGTCGGATTATGAACAGGAGGCTGCCAGGCAACTCTCCAACACCAACTTCTACAGGCCACTATCCTCCATTCCCACCAAGGAGTACCAAAAGAAACTACACCATCTGCTCAAGAAACTCCCTGCTACAGCACGGGAACAAATCTACAGACACACCCCTAGAGCCCCGACCACGGGTATTCTATCTGCTACCCAAGATCCATAAACCTAGAAATCCTGGACAACCCATTATCTCAGGCATTGGCACTCTTACAGCAGGATTATCTGGCCATGTGGACTCCTCAGACCGTACACTACCAGCACTCCTAGCTATCTTCTAGACACCACTGACTTCCTGAGGAAACTACAATGCATTGGTGATCTTCCTGAAAACAACATCCTGGCCACCATGGATGTAGAAGTTCTACACACCAATATTCCACACAAGGATGGACTACAAGATGTCAGGAACAGTATCCGTGATGAGGTCATGGCACACCTGGTGGCTGAACTTTGTGACTTTGTCCTCACCCACAACCATTTCAGATTTGGGGACAACTTATACCTTCAAGTCAGCGGCACTGCTATGGGTACCCGCATGGTCCCACAGTATGCCAACATTTTTATGGCTGACTTAGAACAATGCTTCCTTGGATCTTGTCCCCAAGCGCCCCTCCTCTGCTTATGGTACATTGATGACATCTTCATCATATGGACCCACGGGAAGGAGGCCCTTGAAGAATTCCACCTGGATTTCAACAATTTCCACCCCACTATCAACCTCAGCCTGGACCAGTCCACACAAGCGATCCAATTCCTGGACACTACCGTGCAAGTAAGTGATGGTCACATAAATACCACCTTATACCAAAAACCTACTGACCGCTATACTTACCTACATGCCTCCAGCTTCCTTCCAAGACATATCACACGGTCCATTGTCTACAGCCAAGTCCTAAGATACAACCACATTTGCTCCAATCCCTCAGACAGAGACAAACACCTACAAGATCTCTATCAAGCATTCTTAAAACTGTAATACCCACCTGCTGAAGTGAAGAAACAGACTGACAGAGTGAGATGGGTACCCAGAAGTCACCTACTACAGGACAGGCCCAACAAGGAAAATAACAGAACACCAGTGGCCATCACGTACAGTCCCCAGCTAAAACCTCTCCAGAGCATTATCAATGATCTACATCCTAGCCTGCAAAACGATCCCCCACTCTCACAGGCCTTGGGAGGCAGGCCCATCCTCACTTACAGACAGCCCCCAACCTGAAGCAAATACTCATCAGCAACTACACATCACACCACATAAACACTAACCCAAGAACCAATCCCTGTAACAAACCCTGTTGCCTTCTCTGTCTCCATATCTACTCTAGCGACACCGTCACAGGACCCAACACCACCAACCATGCCATCAGAGGCTCATTCACCTGCATATCTACAAATGTGATATATGCCATCATGTGCCAGCAATGCCCCTCTACCATGTACATTGGCCAAACCAGACAGTTATAGAACTGATCAATGAAATTGTTTTTAATTGTTCACTTTACTGATATAACTTCATAAATAAAGTTTTATGAATGAAACGACATTCATTCATAAAACCAAGTACCCCAATAACTGGCTTACTGAGTTTCACTTTCAATCCAATTGCTGCTTAAATCGCTGAAACTTACACTGTTTCAACAGTTTAGAAGTGTGAGCAACAAGGCTGATGTCGTGGTGGGAGTCTGCTATAGACCACTGGACCAGGGGGATGAGGTGGACGAGGCTTTCTTCCAGTAACTCACAGAAGTTACTAGATCACAGGCCCTGGTTCTCATGGGACACTTCAATCACCCTGATATCTGCTGGGAGAGCAATACAGTGGTGCACAGGCAAACCAGGAAGTTTTTGGAAAATGTAGGGGACAATTTCCTGGTGCAAGTGCTGGAGGAACCAACTAGGGGCAGAGCTCTTCTTGACCTGCTGCTCACAAACCGGGAAGAATTAGTAGGGGAAGCTAAAGTGGATGGGAACCTGGGAGGCAGTGACCATGAGATGGTCGAATTCAGGATCCTGACACAGGGAAGAAAGAAGAGCAGCAGAATACGGACCCTGGACTTCAGAAAAGCAGACTTTGACTCCCTCAGGGAACTGATGGGCAGGATCCCCTGGGAGAATAACATGAGGGGGAAAGGAGTCCAGGAGACCTGGCTGTATTTTAAAGAATCCTTATTGAGGTTACAGGGGCAAACCATCCCGATGTGTAGAAAGAATAGTAAATATGGCAGGCAACCAGCTTGGCTTAACAGTGAAATCCTTGCTGATCTTAAACACAAAAAAGAAGCTTACAAGAAGTGGAAGATTGGACAAATGACCAGGGAAGAGTATAAAAATATTGCTCGGGGATGCAGGAGTGAAATCAGGAAGGCCAAATCACACCTGGAGTTGCAGCTAGCAAGAGATGTTAAGAGTAACAAGAAGGGTTTCTTCAGGTATGTTAGCAACAAGAAGAAAGTCAAGGAAAGTGTGGGCCCCTTACTGAATGAGGGAGGCAACCTAGCGACAGAGGATGTGGAAAAAGCTAATGTACTCAATGCTTTTTTTGCCTCTGTCTTCACGAACAAGGTCAGCTCCCAGACTACTGCACTGGGCAGCACAGCATGGGGAGGAAGTGAAGAAGTGGTTCGGGACTATTTAGAAAAGCTGGACGTGCACAAGTCCATGGGGCCAGATGCGCTGCGTTCAAGAGCGCTAAAAGAGTTGGCGGATGTGATTGCAGAGCCATTGGCCATGATCTTTGAAAACTCATGGCAATCCGGGGAAGTCCCAGACGACTGGAAAAAGGCTAATGTAGTGCCCATCTTTAAAAAAGGGAAGAAGGAGGATCCTGGGAACTACAGGTCAGTCAGCCTCACCTCAGTCCCTGGAAAAATCATGGAGCAGGTCCTCAAGGAATCAATTCTGAAGCACTTTGAGAAGAGGAAAGTGATCAGGAACAGTCAGCAAGGATTCACCAAGGGCAAGTCATGCCTGACTAATCTAATTGCCTTCTATGAAGAGATAACTGGCTCTGTGGATGAGGGGAAAGCGGTGGACGTGTTGTTCCTTGACTATAGCAAAGCTTTTGACACAGTCTCCCACAGTATTCTTGTCAGCAAGTATGGGCTGGATGAATGGACTATAAGGTGGATAGAAAGTTGGCTAGATTGTCGGGCTCAACCGGTAGTGATCAATGGCTCCATGTCTAGTTGGCAGCTGGTATCAAGTTGAGTGCCCCAAGGGTCGGTCCTCGGGCCGGTTTTGTTCAATATCTTCATAAATGATCTGGAGAATGGTGTGGATTGCACCCTCAGCAAGTCTGCAGATGACACTAAACTGGGAGGAGTGGTAGATACGGTGGAGGGTAGGGATAGGATACAGAGGGACCTAGACAAATTAGAGGATTGGGCCAAAAGAAATCTGATGAGGTTCAATAAGGAGAAGTGCAGAGTCCTGCACTTAGGACGGAAGAATCCCATGCACCGCTACAGACTAGGGACCGAATGGCTCGGCAGCAGTTCTGCAGAAAAGGACCTAGGGGTTACAGTGGACGAGAAGCTGGATATGAGTCAACAGTGTGCCCTTGTTGCCAAGAAGGCCAATGGCATTTTGGGATGTATACGTAGGGGCATTGCCAGCAGATCAAGGGACGTGATCGTTCCCCTCTATTCGACATTGGTGAGGCCTCATCTGGAGTACTGTGTCCAGTTTTGGGCCCCACACTACAAGAAGGATGTGGAAAAATTGGAAAACATCCAGCGGAGGGCAACAAAAATGATTAGGGGACTCGAACACATGACTTATGAGGAGAGGCTGAGGGAACTGGGATTGTTTAGTCTGCGGAAGAGAAGAATGAGGGGGGATTGAATAGCTGCTTTCAACTACCTGAAAGGGGGTTCCAAAGAGGATGGATCTAGACTGTTCTCAGTGGTAGCTGATGACAGAACAAGGAGTAATGGTCTCAGGTTGCAGTGGGGGAGGTTTAGGTTGGATATTAAGAAAAACTTTTTCACTAGGAGGGTGGTGAAACACTGGAATGCGTTACCTAGGGAGGTGGTGGAATCTCCTTCCTTAGACAGTTTTAAGGTCAGGCTTGACAAAGCCCTGGCTGGGATGATTTAGTTGGGGATTGGTCCTGCTTTGAGCAGGGGGTTGGACTAGATGACCTCCTGAGGTCCCTTCCAACCCTGATATTCTATGATTATAACTTCTGCTCACTGTTTGCCATTCCTTACACTTGTCCACATTGTAATTCAAACTCCATTTTAACTTGTCCCAAACTCTATTTTTAAATGCTCACTCCATTTTGTAAAAGCTTGCTGCAACCTTCATTTTTGCAAAACCCTGCTGTAATCTTATTAGTTTAGTTTAGATGTGTGAATGAGGTATCCATGGATGATGGAATCAACCTCCAGCCCCAGCCTGTCCTGATGAAATAAAGTGTAAACACCAACGGCTGAAGATGCAGACAACAGCCCTGACAAAGCAAGAAGAGTCCACCCTAAAAAGAAAAGAACAAAAATACAACTGAAGAAACATCAAAGCCAGGTCCTAGGCTGAAAGTCATGTCTGCAATTGATGGGTGATCGATCACACCGAACCCAAAGGCAGTGTGACACAGTAAGAGCTATAGACTCTGGATTCAAACTAAAGCCTGCAAAAAAGGACGGATGAGATCTAAGATTTTGGAGGGTAACATTCTGCTGCCAACATGGAAGGGCATCGGTGGCATGCCCAACAGAGACCCAGCTCTTCCTTGTGCCCCGGCTTTCCTGGCCAGTTAGCCGCCACAAGCTACAAACCCAAGCTACAATTCAGGACTGGTAACTATACAGCAGCTGCAGAACATTTTTTTTTTTTTGGGGGGGGGGGGGGGGGGGGTGTTTAGATATTAGTTTATTGGTCATAAATCAAATTGTGTTATAATAAACGTGACATTTCGTCTTGGCCCCTGAAACGATCCTGTGTAGTTTTGTCCGTGTAACACAGTCTCTACATAAAAGGATAAATTGGACACAAATCAGACATCAGAATGGTAACATACAAAAGCCAGTAGGAGAAACACTTCAACCTCCTGACACTCAACAACAGATTTAAAAGTAGCCATTCTTCAAACAAAAAAAACTCCAAAAACAGACTTCAAAGAGAAACGGCAGAGCTACAATTCATTGCAAACTTTACACCATCAATTTGGGCTTGAATAGGGACTTGGAGTGTTTGGCTCACTGTAAAAGCAATTTTCCCTCTCTTGGTATTGACACCTCCTCCTCAATTATTGGGAGTGGACCACATCCACCCTGACTAAATTGGCCATCAACATTGGTTCTCCACTTGTAAGATAATCCATTCTCTTCATGTGCCAATATATATTTAGCCTGTATCTGTAATTTTCACTCCATTCACCTGAAGAAGTGGGTTTTTACCCACGAAAGCTTATGCCCAAATAAGTTCTGTTAGTCTTAAGGTGCGCCACCAGACTCCTCATTGTTTTAGTAATAACGAGGTCAGCATCCAGTGCTCCAAAGACTGAGACAACAGAAGGGACATTACTGTCATGGAAGTGTCACTGTATTATATATGACAATAGCAGCATTTGTGTTTAGTTTACAGGGCAATGACTGCCCAATTTTCACAAATGCTACACAACATTTCTGCAGCACTTGTCACTGCATAAGCAAACTGAGCAACATGTGTTATGACTGATCAGGTAGATGCATAGCTGGCCCTAAGTACATGCCAATCACTACATTTACTGTACATCTCCAGCAAGTGAGGCCTACAATTACATGTGCACAATTCTATACAGTCAGGCAAATTGTGAGAAGCCATGAAAGAGAGACTTCTGCAATACAATGCACTTCCACTGCTTGTTTTTCCCTAATGCCAGGATCACAGCAGAGGCTTTTGGTACCGGCTGAACTCTGGAAATGGTCTCCCGGTCAGACCTGTCATGACATGTTAGGAGGAAGGCAGGGCAGCTTCACCTCGCCATGTAAGAGTTAGAGGCAACCAGTACCTGTAAGCAGTTGCAGGCTGGATCCCATCAGCACTGGGGGAAGACGCGGTGCAGATAGTCATCAGCAGCTTGCTGTTCACTATCCCTGTAGTGAACAGCAAAGAAAGATAAGCAATGGGAAGTCAGGAAGATCACCCCAGAAATATCAACTTCACTTCCTTTGCTATGGGCGAGGTCTCCAACTCGTGGGGAAACAGTGGGGTGTAGGTCTCCAAGTCACCCTACTGTGCAGCAGAAAAGGCAGCTTCAGAAAGACATTAGCCTGCTGACCATCTTTAGTAAGGGCATCGGAAGTTCTCTTCGCAAGTCATGGACTTCACAGCAAGGGCCCATGTCGATCTGAGCAGCCTCACCACCATGAGGAGAGGACATAGTGCCCCATCTATTCTCTTGCAGCTACATTCTGTGGTAAACTGGAATTTCTGTACACTCAGAATAGGAGGTTTTACCGAATTCAGTAGGAAAGTGAGCAATCTAATCAGTTGTAACTCCTGATGTCATGTTCATATTTTATTTAATGCTGCCCCTATGTTTTCAGCTTTTACTCCTTTCTGTACTGCAACAGAAGTACAGTGTACAAATTGCTGGGAGGGGAGGGGGCTGGCAACTGCAGTTCCCCCAGTCTAATCAAATCCCTTGCCAATCTCCCTGGAACGCTGAGTTTCAGCTCTTCCTTTAGAGACAAGCTGTCCTCACACCTTCCATTTCCTTCCCAAATCTCCCTAGGGGAACAGGAGTGGAAAGATCTGAAGCCATCCCTAATGAAAGCCCACTCAGCTGAAGCCACAGACTAACCAGCATTGCCAAGAACCAGCAGTGAAACTGACTTAAGGACACTTTCTTTCTAGAGGAAGATGGAAATGAAGTGTGCCTGGCTCACTTACAATCCCATGGCCCTCCTTGGGCCCACTCAGGCCTTGTCTACATGGAACTTTTGTGCATGGTAGCAGAGTCCACACAGCAAGTTAGCACATAGCAAACTAATTTGTGCTGTACATTCACAGCCCAGCTTGTCGCACATTAACTTGCCATACAGACAAGACCTTATACTCTACTTCACCCAAGGAAAATCATCTGCATGACACTGGCACAGCTTCTTACTTCAAGGCCTCTGATCTGCCACCCAGAAACACTGGACTTATAAATGGAAGACTAGTTCCTGGTGGACATTTAAGGTGTCCCTGAAAAAGGTTCAGATGCAAACTGTAATCCCTGCAGCTTCGAAGTACTGCACAAGCAGCTCCCCAAGTCAGAAGGGGTGAAGACAAGGAGTCTCAGGCATCACGCTTTTGCCTGAGGTAGAGGAGCTGCATGCAGAGGAAAACCACTGTAGCAAGGGAGTCTTGGACAGAGACAAGAGGGAGAAGCCCTTAGAACAGCGAGAAAGGCCCCTCCCACAGGAGACAGAACCCCTCTGGGCTCTTAGGAAGAGTTTAAGTCTTGTCTGCCCTGGAGTCTTGCCCAACTGCAGCCCCCATTGCAGCTGTACTGGGGCAACAAGCAAGTTCACTGCCCTTGGCACCAGGACAGCTTGTCCCTGCCCAAAAGTGGGGTAAGATGCCCCAGTGCAAATTGCAGCTACTCGTGTCACACTGGGGGGTTGGCAGTGGTATGGCAGCACTAAAGGGTGGAAGTGGGGAAAATCCTCAGTGTCAACTAGAAACTGCTAACTGGCTCTTGCAAAGAACTCAGCCGAGGAAACAGGTGTGCCAGCCTACCCCTACATCTACACACTATGCAAGGGCACGTACCTGTGAGCTTGGGCTTCTCAGACTCAGTGCTCAGCCTGTAGTTCCTCCGGGAAAAGGCAGTCCCAGCACCTCTCGACGTCATTCTTCACGGCTGTATGAACCACCACGGAGGCTGAAGCTGAAACAGGAAGGCACACCAGTCTGTCATTAGGAGCAAGGAGACTTGGTGAGAAAGGTCCCTCCCTTAGCTCTTGCCCATCATTATGAACCAGAGGCAAGCACAGAACGTCACTTAGGTTTCCCTGGCTTTAGAAGTGCCCAACACGGCACTGAACATGTACGTGATGATGTCAGACAATTAACAGGGTCCCTGCCCCAAGAGCTTGCCATCCAACCAGGGAAGTTAACTGGAATAGGCTGCCAGCCCCACTCACAGTCTCAACTGAGGGCTGGGAGAGGTGGAGACAAGGCAATCATAACACATTGTAATTCAGCCATTCCCAGCACCTGACCCCAGGTCATGTGACTCAGTGCCTACTTGCATCAGACAGTGCCTTCCACCCCATGGCTCTACAGCCACCGAAGAGCTTAGGCTGCCCCACACCTAGAGCCACTACACAGAAACGGGCAGCAGCAGTACATCAGTGCCAGCATAGACACGCCTTATTCAATGAAGGGCTCAGGGACAGCCATGTGGTACAAATACCAACCTAGCAGTCCTCACACTCATCCTGACAATACCTCACATGCCCACGGATATAGGAATAGACTGACACCTCATTCTTCTATTTGACAGTTTGTACAAGAGGGAACTGCCTTGGTCAGCGATGGGGAAGGAGAGAGAGGCCTGAACCGACAAAGCAGAACCACATTGCTTACAAAGCAGAGGAGCCATAGAGCATCCAAGGGGTTTTTACAGGGACAGCAACTAATTTGGCTGGAAGTGAATGAGCTACTGGTGAAGCAGTTTGCAAGGTGAAAACCTAGCATTAGCCTGAATATTTCTGATTGTTCCCAATATTACTAGAACTCAGAGTACTACCTCAGAGCCACCCCCAGGTACCCAAGTTCTCAGCTGGAGCAGATCACTGGCAGAAAGTACAGTTCTCTAGACATCATCCATGTTGTTTAAAGGCTGCTGCCAAGGACAGCAGATGTGTCAGTTGCCAGCTGTGTTCTGGCTCACAAGTGCTGTGCATCTACTGTTTGTGAGCAAGCACTCTACTGAAAATCACTACAATCCTCCCACAAGTCCTTTGGAGAACAACTGTCTGATCAACTTCAGTGTGTTCCCTGCTCTGAAGAAAAAGAGCAGACAGGAAGCAGGCAGTGCAAAGCGAGTGCCTGAGCCTAGTGGAAACAGCACCAAGCAAGGTGCAGGGTGGAGACTAGGGCAGCTCAGAGGAAAAATGGAGACCCAAGCCAACAATTTAAGTACTGCAGGAAGCCCATTGGTGGGAGGTCAGTTGGGACTGCTAGGCCAACAGGCAGCAAAGGGAGAAACAAGGGACTGTAGAGAAAAAACAGGATTTCGTCCAATTCCACCAGAGCAACGCAGCAATCCCTATTGCACAGTTGCCCTGGACTGCAGTGATGGTGGGGCACTCTCTCACCTCTCCAGTGGAGTGTAATGAAAACAAAATGATGGCAACAACTCAAAGTTAGAATGTACTAAACCCGCAGAATAGCTTTCATCTGAGAGCTGGACAAGAACTGAACAATGAAAGCAACACACCACACAGAATTCACCAACGATCTTGATAACCTGGAGAAAGTCTGATAAACAGACTGAAATTCAATTAGGACAAATGCAAAATACTCCACTTTGGAAGGAATAATCACCTGCGCAAATACAAAATGGTAAATGACTGCTTAGGAAGAAGTACTGAAGGAAAGGAGGGGGTGGTTATAGCAGATCACAGACTAAATAGGCATCAACAGTGTAATACTGTTGCAAAAAAATTGATAATCATTCTGGGATGTTGTGAGGATGTGAGAATTTTTCTGTAATTTTTATGGATCTTTGTGTGCCTCGGTTTCTTCCTATATGTAGCAGTGATACCCAATGGGTGGGAAATGACTGTTTTGCTCTCAAGGCAGGCTAAGTGATTCAGGTACAGCATGAATGTTGCCTACCTGTCTGAGACTAAAGGAGTCATTGGAAAAGCCTGGAAGAGAGAAAACAATGGCAAACCAGTCACCAGGACACTGACATCTAGCAATCAACAACTCAGAGGAGATAGTTTCCTACTGAGAGGTGGGGAAATCTGAGTAACATCCCCCAGCTTGAGAACAAAGGCTGGGAGATGTGAGGTAGTGGGGAAATAGGAGCTGGCTGCTGGAAGGAGTTGGGACTCTCACCTGGGAACTGACCAAGGAGGTCAGACGGAGAGAGACTCAGCTTGTCTGGGCTCTGACTAAACAGAATGGACTTGGGCTATGCTTTAACTTTCAGTCCTCTGGGCTCCTCTAAAGACTTCCTAAACTGGGCTCCAGTTGACTAATAAACCTGACTATTTTGACAATGGTGCTGAAGTGTCACTGCAAATGTTTGGAGAGGCACATTAATCCCTAAAGAGTGTACAAGTCTCTACCAGGGTCCATCTCATCTGGACTAGCTGAACAGAGCTCACAGGGTGAGGCAGGAGTGCTGGAGCAGCAGAAGTTCAGTCTAAAGAGGCCAATCCTGTGCAGGATGAGTGAGGCCCTAGGGGGTCCAGCACACTGAAGAGGTTCCTCCTAGAGCAGGGGTGGGCAAATGTTTTGGCCCGAGGGCCACATCTGGGAACAGAAATTGTATGGCGGGCAATGAATGCTCAGAAAATTGGGATTGGGGTGGTGGAGGGGGTGCAGGCTCTAGCTGGGGGTGTGGGCTCTGGGGTAGAGCCAGAAATGAGGACTTCAGAGTGCGGGAGGGGGCCTTGAGCTGGGGTGGGGAAGTGGGGTGTGGGGAAGAGTGAGGGCTCTGGGGTGGGGCTGGGAATGTGCGGTTTGGGGTGCAGGAGGGTGCTCCGGGCTCGGATCAAGGGGTTCAGAGGGTGGGAGGGGGATCAGGGATGGGGCAGGGGGTTGGGGCGTGGGGAGAGGGTAGTGCAGGCTCCGGGAGGCACTTACCTCAAGCAGCTCCCGGAAGCAATGGCATGTCCCTTCTCCGGCTCCGACGCGGAGGTGCAGCCAGATGGCTCTGCACACTGCCCCGTCCATAGGCATCACCCCTGCAGCTCCCATTGGAGCACCGGAATGGGGCCATGCCACAGCCTCCAGGAGCCATGTGGAGCGGCCCCTGATCCTGCGCTCCGGCTTGCGCACCAGCATGGGGCCATGCGGCTGCTTCCAGGAGCCGTGTGGAGTGGCACCCAACCCTGCTCCCCAGTTGGAGAGCCGGAGGGCGGCCATGCTGTGGCTTCCCAGAGCTGTGTGGAGCAGCCCCCAACTCCTCAGCTGGAGTGCTGGAGCAGGGCAAGCCCCAGACCCCACTCCCCAGCACGAGCTAGAGGGCCAGCTTAAAACAGCTGGCGGGACGTAGCTTGCCCACCCCGTCCTACAGACTGTCCCAAAGCTGGGACATAGCACCAATCCTATGGATTCGTGACAGATGTATTAATAGGAGTGTTGTAAACAAAACACAAGAAATAATTCTTCCACTCCACTCTGCGCTGACAAGGCCTCAACTGAAGTATTGTGTCCAGTTCTGGGCACCACACTTCAAGGAAGATATGGACAAATTGGAGAAAGCCCAGAGGAAAGCAACAATAATGATCAATGGTCTAGAAAACATGACCTATGAAGGGAGGTTGAAAAAAACTGGGTTTGTTTAGTCTGGAGAAGAGAAGACTGAGCGAGAACATGACAACAGTCTTCAAGTACATAAAAGGTTGTCATAAAAAGGAGAGTGGTAATTTGTTCTCCTTAGCCACTGAGGATAGGGAAAGAAGCAATGGGCTTAAATTGCAACAACGGAGGTTTAGGTTGGACATTAGGAAAAACTTCCTAATTGTCAAGGTAGCTCAACGCTGGAACAAATTGCCTAGGGAGGTTGTGGAATATCTGTCAGTGGGGTTTTTTAAGAAGACATTAGACATCTGTCAGGGATGGTCCAGGAGATAATACTGAGCCCTACCTCAGTGCAGGGGACTGAACTAGACTTATCAAGATCCCTTCCAGTTCTACAGTTCTATGATTTACCCTTAAAGCTAGTTGCTATGCTGCATGTGCAGTTTTAAAAGTTGCTTGGGAATTGTCAACAAGCATGACACTTTACTTTATCTTCAGAAGAAATAGCTGTGAAAACCAGGTAAGGGCGGGTTAATAGAATACCTTGAGGTGTATTATACGATAGGGAACTCAGTTTACCCTTCTCAAAACTGTACTTATTTTAACCTGCCAAAACACTTTAAAACAGCTAAAAAAACCCAGCAGAACAGGCACTACTGTATAGCACTTTGGATTTTCTAAAGAATTTTGACAGATTCCCCAACAAGTGTATTAAGGAAAAATGATATCAAGTGCGAAAGGTAAAGCACTGCCACTGCAATTAATTTAACAACCGCTTAAGGCAAAAGGAAACAAAGCACAGGGATAAAGGGCCAATTCTCAGTATGGAAAGACTAGAAGCTGGAGATTTATGGATTAGTGCTTGAGCTGGTGAGGTCCAAGATATTTGATAACTATCTGGGAGAGGATATGGAGTAGTTTGTAGCCATCTACCAAAAGCACATGTTGATTTTGGTTAGTATATACTAAGAAAACCAGGAGTGACACAAAGGCCACCAAACAGAATTAGTAGCACAAGAGAAGATGAAGTTCAGTGAAGGCAAGTAAAAGGTTATGATGCACATAGGAAACAAACAAGTTCTGTAAAATCTGTAAATTCTGAAAGAAATCGGTGACTAGTGGAGACATCTGTTCAGTACACAACAGCATTCACAATACAGTAAATGTTTAGGCTCTTTTAAGAAATAAAGTATAATGATGCCCAAAGGAGTGTGTCCTTACCACAGCCTCTCTCACTACTATACCCCCCTCTTCTAGTGATCTCCACCATGTGAGGAATGATCAGCCTGTCTTACCTCTATTTTGTCCCTCACTTCATCAACTAGATGATCAGAGCAGGCAATTCTGAGATCAGCCCACTCTACTGTCCCTATTGCCACTTCTAATAGCCATAAACAAAAGCTTGTGTTTAAAAGGGACTAAGACATGGTACACATAATATCCCCTCTACCGCAAACCCTAAAAAGCAAGCTATGTAACAGCTCTTATCTGGACCCAACTACCCATGTAGCACCACTTTCAGAGAAAGCAACAGGCTCCACACCACACCGAACCTCCTACTGACTCCAAATAAGGAACCATGCTACACAGCACACTCACCTCCCTCACAGGTTACAGCAAAGCCTGGACTACAGGGTTAGCAACAGCAGCAAACATTAAGGGTTGCCATACTGTGCATTCTGTATTTATGGGGAATGGGAAGACTGCAATTAAGGTTTTGCTCAATACTATTAGGGGTTCTTATGGGCCACAGGAGGACGGCATTCCTTTTTTCCAGTTCCCTCTTAAAACATGTTTATCTTTTCATACAGTAAGAAAATAGCCTTAAACCCAGGTGCTATAGTGAAAAGCCACTCTAATCTACGTTCTAGTGGCTTGTATCACACACAGGCTCTCAAGCTCCAAAACTGCCAGAGGCTTTAGGGAAACGGAAGACACTTCTCTTGACAACGGCCTGTAACTTCAGTTCTCTTGGAAACAAAGGCCCCCACACCAGTTAAACTGCAGCCATTTTTAAAAAGGGTATAAGTAATTTCAGTACATTGTAAGTTATATGAACTGACAGCCATTTCAAGGAAGGGAAAATTGTAAGATAATGGGCAAGACAGAAAGACAAACTTTGCTTACCTTACAACCTAATCTTTTCAGCATATATCTATATTATAAGCACTACACTGGCACAGCTGCTATGCCGCTGTAGCTTTGTAGACACTTATTACAGTGACTAAAGGGGTTTTTCTGTCCCTGTAGTACAGTCTCTCTCAACCTCGGGACTGCAGGACAGTTTTAGGGGGGTTACCAGCAGGGCCGGAGTCACACTTGCTGGGGACCAGAGCAGAAACTAAAGAGTGTGAGCCCACAAAGAAGGTACGTGCGATGGTCTCTGGGGACAGAACCAGCACTGGATGCGGAAGCATTGACACTGACCCACGGGCTGGCTGGCCTGCTGAGGTGAGCCACACCACCCAGGGCCCACGCCCAAGCCTGAGCGCCGCCCAGGGCTGAAGCATGTAACTTAGCTTTGTGGGGCCCTGGCAATTGCCCTGCTTGCCAGCCCTAAGTATTAATCATAATTAACTTAGTGATATTTAAGGGGGAGGGTCACAATTGGGAGAGGGGTTGCCTGCACAAAAAGGTTGAGACACACTGCTTGAGCAGATCCACCTGTGGAGAGGTGTTCATCCATTGACCTAGCTGCGACTACAGTGGAGGTTAGCTCAATCTAAGTGCTGGCGCAAAATTTTTCACAGCCCTGAATCATAGCTAGTTTGAAGTAAGTTTTAAGGTGTAGACCAGGCCTCAGCATATATTTGAGGAATGCTAGCAAGAAACTTCAGCTATACAGAAAGCCAGCCCTTTGTTAGCAAGAAAGAGAGGAACAACAGGTCAAACACTGGAGAAAGTTCTTAAAGATCCCACTTTCAGTTAATTTTCACTAATAAACTCAGATTTAATTAATCTGTCAGAAAATTCATGTTTTACCTAAAGATCAAGTGCTGCACACTGGGGGAAGATATAACACACTTTTCATGCAGAACAATGTGAATGAATGCCTGAAGTGAAAGGTGAACCCTTGAGGTGCTACCACATGCATACTAGAGCCATCTCTTTGGGCCTGCAGCAAAGCAACGCTGACTGGCCTTCAAGGCCCACGGGCTGCTTGCACTAGTTGCCAATAGATCTGTCCTAGCCCCCAGGCAAGCAGCCCTACACCCAGCACAGCGGGCACTTAGTCCCCATCACCCTGCTGGGCTTCCCTAGGCTTCGGCTGGGTGCAAAATTAACTCACTTGTCTCACTACTTTTATTGTGAGGGAGCCCAGGGGCTTTTAGTCTAGGAACACCCACTTCCCATCGGGGCCCCTGCTCCCACCCCAACCAGCCCCAGCCCCAGACCCGCCCAGGGTCCCCCCCACCAGTCCTCGACCCATCCACTCCCATCCAGGGCCCCCTCCCACCAGTCCCAGTTCCCGACCACCCGCTCCCGCTCAGGGACACCCCCCCCCAACCCCGACCCACCAGCTCCCGCCCAGGGACACCCCCCCTCACCCCGACCCACCCGCTCCTGCCCAGGGACACCCTCCCCACCAGCCCCCCCCGACACGCCCTCTCCCACCAAGCGACACCCCCCCAGCTCCTGACCCAGATCCTCCCACCGAGCCCACCCCCAATACCCGGACCCGCCCACTCCCACCCAGGGACAGCCCACCACCACCAGCCGTCGACCCACCCAGATTCTCCTCCCACCAGACCCAGCCCCGACCCAACCGCTCCCGCCCAGGGACACACACGCCCCACCGGTCCCTGACCCCGACCCCACCCCACCAGCCCCCGACCCGCCCAGGGGCCGCAGCGCAGCACCCACGGCCCCAGGCGCTCTGGAGCCGCAGCAGGGAGCCCGGATCGAGCCAGGCCCACGGACACTCACCCGCCCGAGCCCCTCAGTCGCAACAACCACCCGGCTACGGACGGAGTCCTGGCAGGGACACTGCGGCCGGGGCGGGGCTGCGCCGATAGCCTGATTGGCGGAACGGGCCTCTCTCCGCGGGCGGAGCGCTAGGCTGGGCTGGCGGCGCAGCGCCACCTGCTGGGGGAGTGCGTCAGCCCGGCCCAGCCCAGCCCTAGTGCCGGGTGTCTCACGCGCGGCCGGGAGCTGCGGGGTCTCGGCTGTGACGTGCCGAGCCGTGCGGTGCTCAACCTAGAGGGACCCCGGTCAGTACAGCGCGGAGCGCCCCTGCGGCAGGCCCGGAGCGGGGTCCGTGTCCATGTCCATCTGGGCGGGGCGCGCTGTCGGACCTGCGGGCCAGGGATGTGGAGATTGCAGGGTCCCTCATCTGCATATTGTGTTAGCTCATTTACATAAAATACAACCAGCTTCCCTGTGCTCCACCAATATTCAATAACATGGGCCTGGCTCAGCCAATGTTTGGGTTTATATTTAATCAGAGCCATCCTGTCCATAGGATGGACGGGGGCAACCGCCCCAGGAACTGCTCTTTCGGGGGCGGGGCACACTTCAGGGAGACCTCGGGTCCAGAGCAGCCTGGGGGCTAGCAGGGGGCCTGGCCCCAGACCGCTCCACCCCCATTCCACCCCTTCCCCCAAGACCCCGATCCTACCCCAGCTCTTTCCGGCTTCCGCCCCCTCCCCCAAGCAACGCAGGGAAAGGGGTGGGCCGGGGCCGGGCTGCTTGCTGCTGCCAGCAGAAGCGGATAACTAGCCAGCTGCAGAAGGGAGGGTCAGTCTGCTTAGGCTGACCTGCTGGCTGGAGCTTTCCCTTTCCCTCTTCCTCTCTGGGCTGTTGCTGCTAGCTAGAGCTCTCTTCTTCCTCGGAGGACTGCTGCTGAGTGAGGGGGGCCTTGCGGTCCTGCCCCCACACATCTGGAGGGAGAAGCCAGGACCCCACTAATGCCACCTGTGGGGGTCCTTCCTGCCTGGCCGCCAGCGCTGCTGGAGCTGCTGCTGCTGCATTTGTCCTGGGGAGGTGCTGGAGCAGAAGAGGACTAATAGGACCATCGGCTGCTGGGGAAGCACACAGAGACTCTGGAGACCACTCTGGAGGGGGCTATTGAGGATTGAGTGATTATCGAACTGCACTTTTGTGGTGGGGGTCCTGACTGGCGTGGAGCCTGCCCCCAGTCCATCTGTGTCTCCCCTAACCCCCACCACCACCGTTGCCCCCTCCACCACCCCCACCAGCCACATACCATCTACCTCAAGCTCCTGCCTCTAGGACTCAGCTGCTTGCCTGGCCTGCAATGCCCATTTCCACCATTTGGGCCTGCAGCAGCAGCCCAGTGACAGTGACTTTTCGCAAGCACACATGGGTGCACATGCCCCCTCTCCTATTTTGGACTGCGCCCCCTCCGATTACAGCCCTTTGACTTCCAGCTTTTTTGCCTAAGCCCTTTGCGAGCCCAGTTTGTTTGCCTGCCCTGCCCTTTTCCCTCCGTGGTTTGGTTTGTTTGCCCTGCCCCGGCCCTACAGATAGTCCCTGGGTTCCCCTGCACCACCACCAGCCTGGTTGCTCCCTTTCCTTTGCGGCCCCCCCCTTGTCCTAATTGGTCCTCCCTTCGTGTGCCCATACCCCCTTTCATGTGCTTGTGTCCCCCCCCATTTTGGTTGATCACTGCACCCCCCTGATGTTCTTGTGACCTTCCCTTCCCTAGTGCAGCTAGAGGAGCTGGACTTCCATCCTAGGTCGGTGACTGACCCCTCTCCCCCCCGTCCTTGATAGTCCCCCTATCTGGCCCCCCCCCCCCCCCCCCCCCCCCCCATTTTGGCACTCTCCTCCCCTGCCTGCAGCCTAGCAGGGAGGAATGGTTGACCTGCTTCCCCTTTCAACCCCTTTCTTTGGTGTTTTTCCCCTTCCTTCCCCTTCTTTGTGGCTCATCATGGCAGGAGACACTGTGGGTGGTATCCCTGGGGCAGACCCCGCCCCCTCCGACACCCTCCCAGCCACTACTTCAACCGCCGCTGCCTAACGACCGGCTATTGCCCCTGCTGGGGCTCCAGCAGCAGCGGGCAATGGGGTGACCTCCACTACTGCCAAGTCTCTCGCCCCGTCCGATTCTGGGGGAGCTCCCCCAGCCGGCGGGAACGGCCGGGGCAAAAAGAAAGGAAAGAGCCCCACTAAAAAGACTAGGCCCTCCATGGTACGGGCTGCCCCCACTGCCGCGGCCCCGCCTTTGTCTGCAGCGTCCCTCCCCACTGCTCCCTCCATTAGCACCGTGGGCACCTCCCCACTGGCCCCCAGAGTGTATACCCCGCCAACTACTAAATCATCTCTCCCAGCCACCGCCGCTGTTACCATCCCTAGCGGCCGGGGCCCCTTCCCCACCTTGACCAGGCAGCATGGCGTCCGTTGCCTTCTGGTACCCACCTTGTCCCATGTGGAGACCTACGTGGGGGCGTTGGCAAGGGTGGTGGGGCCCACGGCCATCGTGGTGGCCTCCAGAATGTATGGCAAGGCCACCCAGGAGGCGGTGGAGAAGGGCCTGGTGGTGGGGGGCATGTTTGTCCCCAAGGAGCCGCTGGAGGACCTGGGTGCCTGTGTAGTCCTGACCTCCGTTCCTCCTTTCCTCCCCAATGCTGCCCTGCTGCCCACCCTCTCGACCCTGGGGAAACCGATCTCTGTCATCAGCCGTCTCCCGCTGGGCTGCAAAGATCCCGCCCTCTGTCACATCCTCTCGTTTCTCCAGCAGGTGCAGCTTCAACTGCCACCGCCGGTGCATGGTGGAGAGGCGCTCGAGGGGTCTTTACTGGTCCCCTACCAGGGGGCCCATTACTGGGTGCATTATTCCATGGGGGAGGCCCGGTCCTACCTCTGCCGCGCGATGGGGCATGTGCGGTGGGACTGCCCCTTGGCCCAGCATGGAGGAGTGCCTGGGACCCCCGAGCCCCGGCAGGGCGCCAGCCCCGTCGTTGCCGGCACCCCTGGCTGCCCAGCACTCGGAGCCGTCCGTTCTCCTTCTCAATCCACCACTGCTCCCACTCAGGCCCAAGGGGTACTCCCCCCAGTGTGCCCAGACAAGCGGGAGAGCCCCGCCTCTGCTGCATGTACTCTGGCGGGGCCTGTAGAGGAGGGTGCGGTGGGGGTATCGCCGGGCATGGGAAAGGGCCCACCCCAGGGGAAACTGCCCTCCCTCGTGCTGCTCCACCGTTGCCTTCCCGAGTCATCTTCCCTGCCCCCAGACCCAATCCCTGTTACTCAGCCTCCAGACGATGCCATGGAGGGCTGGACCCTAGTACAGGGAAAGCGGGGCAAGCGGAAGGCTCGAGCTCCGCTCCTGCCATCCGATGCGGAGGACCCCCGGAAAACCAGGAAGGGGGGCACCGCTGCCAAACCTTCCGCCCTGCCCATGGCTGTGTTCCATCTACCGGTGCCGGCTGGGGAAGACGTGGCAGCACCAGAGAGGAGTGGGTTGGTGTCATAGAGCCCCTCCTGCCCGCTTACCATCTAAAACCCCTGCGAGCCCCAAAGCGAGCATCGCCCCGGAGTCAGACCCAGGGCCTCGATCTCCTCAAATATGGATGTAAATTCTTTCACAGACTAGACTCCTTCCTAGTCTGGGCCCAATCCTTTTCCCGGTACAGTCCTTGTTAGTTCGAGCAGGCATCTCAGGTGGTAAGCAGGGGCTTTCTCATGACTGGCAGCCTCCTTCGTCCTGCTCCACCCTCTTTTATAGCTTTGGCACAAGACGGGAATCTTTTGTCTCTCTGGGTCCCCACCCCTCCTTCTAAATGGAAAAGTACCAGATTTAGGATGGATTCCATGTCCTGTGAGACCCCAGCCTCCATTCTTCTTGGGCTGGCCCACATGTACTCAGGAAGGTTTGCAAGTAAACAGAGCCATTTACAGTTCATTGATTCTGAAGCACCCTTAATGGCTTCCACTTAACATGTTTACATCAGTAATACAAGTTTATAGCGTATTCTCCTAACTCCAGACATAGAAATAATACATGCAAACAACTAGGATGACCACTCACAATAGATTATAAACTTTGTAATGATACCTTACGAGAGACCTTTTGCATAAAGCATATTCCAGTTACATCATATTCACCTTCACAAGCATATTTTCATAAAGCATATGGAGTGCAACGTCACACCATCTACTTCAACTAGCACTAGTACGAGCTGCAGAATCTTCAAAAGGCATTTTAAAAGCTATAAATTTAATGTCTTTCTTTTTCAGCATGAGTCCAAAGGAACTGAACATCTTGGAAAATATAGATGATACTGAAGTTCAAATTAGTCCAACCTGGGAGAACCCGCTGGCTTTCTCATGAGCGATCCTTGACTGTTGTCTTAAACTTACTGCAATCATTATTATTGGCTTTGGAAAGTATCAGCCGAGATGGGATGGAGCTAAGTAGTGAGGCTGGTGGACTACTTTTGCTACTAAGTTCAGAAAAGACAATCACCATGCTCTCTTGTAAGTCTACTGTTGAAACCACTTCGGTCATTAAACAATGCCATCCAGACATCTGCTACAACAGTAGTAGATCTCTGTCTAGCAATGGAAGCTACACTTGGATCAATCAGAGAGATAACACTGAAAATGTACTGGAAGAAGCAAATACTTCAGAAATTGACTAATTAGGGCACTTATATTGACTCCTTAAATTACGAGGACAAGAAGTGTTTGTTAAGCCAGCTGAAAAAGTAAAGTACACAGACTTGATTTTTACATCTCTACAACGGCAGCTTCTGGATTCTATCAACCTCTACATAGCTTTTACAGATGCCTGTCTTATAAAACACTGACAGTTGAGTGGAGTGAGGCACTACCTGCAATGGGGCTGCCATGTGCTCAGGACAGAATAGAGAATTTGAACACAGAGTGGAATATCATATGATGAATGAATGAAGATGTGACTTTTATGGAACTGATCAATGAAATTGTTTTTAATTCACTTTATTAATATAACTTCATAAATAACGTTTTATGAATGAAACTACATTCATTCATAAAACCAGGTACCCCAATAACTGGCTAATTGAGTTTCACTTTCAATCCAATTGCTGCTTAAATCACTGAAACTTGCACTGCTTCAACTTTAAAAAGAAAAGGAGTACTTGTGGCACCTTAGAGACTAACCAGTTTATTTGAGCATGAGCTTTCGTGAGCTACAGCTCACTTCATCGGATGCATAGCATATCGTGGAAACTGCAGAAGGCATTATATACACACAGAGACCATGAAACAAAACTTCCTCCCACCTCACTCCCCCGCTGGCAACAGCTTATCTAAAGTGATCCTCAAGTAGAGCCATTTCCAGCACAAATCCAGGTTTTCTCACCCTCCCCCCCCCCCCCCCCCCCCCCCCCCCCCCCCCCCCACACACATACAAATTCACTCTCCTGCTGGCAACAGCCCATCCCCCTTTGAAACCCCTCTTTATAATGCGCATGATAATCAAGGTGGGTCACCTCCAGCACTAATCCAGGTTTTCTCACCCCCCCCCCACCACACCCCCCCTTTTCCAAAAACCACACACACAAACTCATTCTCCTGCTGGCAACAGCTCATCTTACAATGTGCACAGCAATAATCCAACTTCTGTTCACTGTTTGCCATTTCTTACACTTGTCCATGTTGTAACCCAAACTCCATTTTAACTTGTCCCAAACTCCATTTTAAAATGCTCACTTCATTTTTGCAAAACCCTGCTGTAATCTTATTAGTTTAGTTTAGATGTGTGAATGAGGTATGTATGGATGATGGAATCAACCTCCAGCCCCAGCCTGTCCTGATGAAATAAAGTGTAAACACCAACGGCTGAAGATGCAGACAACAGCCCTGACAAAGCAAGAAGAGTCCATCCTAAAAGGAAAAGAACAAAAGTACAATTGAAGAAACATGAAAGCCAGGTCCTAGGCTGAAACTCATGTCTGCAGCTGACGGGTGATCAACCACACCCGACCCAGAGGCAGCGTGACACAGCAAGACCTATAGACTCTGGATTCAAACTAAAGCCTACAAAAAGGATGGGTGAGATGGAAGACTTTGGTGGGTAACATTCTGCTGCCAACATCGAAGGGCATCGGTGCATGCCCAACAGAGACCCAGTTCTTCCTTGTGCCTGGCTTTCCTGGCCAGTTAGCAGCCACAAGCTACGAACCAAGCCACGAACTCAAGCTACATTCAGGACTGGTAACTATCTAGCAGCTGCAGAACATTTGATGTGTGTGTGTGTGTATACATAGGTATTAGATATTAGTTATTGGTCTTAAATCAAATTGTGTTATTATAATAAACGTGACATCTTGTCTTGTCCCCTGAAACGATCCTGTGCAGTTTTGTCTGTATAACACTTTGACTCTTCTTCTTTATCATCACTAGTGATTCAACCCAATTTTTGTGCTATGTTTCCTGGATGAAAGAAGTAGGAATTCATCTCTTTCTACTCGCAGTCACAACAGCTACAGCTGAGCATTCTTTTCCCTCATTGAATAGAATTTTGTGTTCTGAAAGAAGTTTCCTTCTGCATGATCATGAGCATATCATGAAGGACTGGAAGTACCAGACACATGAGGGTTGTGACAGTCCAATAATCCAGCCCCCTGTTCAGTAAAGCTCTCCCAGACTGGGCCCTGTTACCTCACCTGCATTAGTGGCAGAAGGACTTGCACCCACCTTCTCAGCTGCTGTGTGGCTGAATCCAGAGCACTACTAGGTCCCTAAGGGCAGCTGAGTCTGTTCTTAACCATCATTGCCAGGCTGGAGATTCCAAAACCTGGGACGAAACCCCACCCCATCCACAAACCGGCTGAGGCCACTGAGTCAGACTCATCCTTGAGTAACTGAGCCAGGGTTCCAAGATTCCATCCCTCACCGGTGTGACAGTCCTACAGCTAATATGGGGGAGGGATGGCTGCTGCTGCCACAGCTATGCCAGCCTGGGGCTTCCTCTCTTTGCCCTAGCACCCTTCAGGGTGCAGAGAAACTCCATTGCTCCTGTCATAAATATAAAGGGAAGGGTAAACACTTTTAAATCCCTCCTGGCCAGAGGAAAAACCCTTTCAACTGTAAAGGGTTAAGAAGCTAAGATAACCTCACTGGCACCTGACCAAAATGACCAATGAGGAGACAAGATACTTTCAAAGCTGGACGGGGGGAGAAACAAAAGTTTTGTCTGTCTGTGTGATGCTTTTGTCGGGACCAGAGCAGGAATGCAGGTCAGAACTCCTGTAAAAAGTCAGTAAGCAATCTAGTTAGATATGCGCTAGATTCTGTTTTGTTTAAATGGCTGATAAAATAAGCTGTGCTGAATGGAATGTATATTCCTGTTTTTGTATCTTTTTGTAACTTAAGGTTTTGCCTAGAGGGATTCTCTATGTTTTGAATCTGATTACCCTGTAAGGTATTTACCATCCTGATTTTACAGAGGTGATTCTTTTACTTTTTCTTTAATTAAAATTCTTCTTTTAAGAACCTGATTGCTTTTCATTGTTCTTAAGATCCAAGGGTTTGGGTCTGTGTTCACCTACGCAAATTGGTGAGGATTTTTATCAAGCCTTCCCCAGGAAAGGGGTGTAGTGCTTGGGGGGATATTTTGAGGGGAAGACGTTTCCAAGTGGGCACTTTCCCTGTTCTTTGTGTAACACTTTGGTGGTGGCAGCTTTTAACCTAAGCTGGTAAGAATAAGCTTAGGGGGTCTTTCATGCAGGTCCCCATATCTGTACCCTAAAGTTCAGAGTGGGGAAAGAACCTTGACATGGTGGCAGAGCGGTGGGATTTATCTGAAATCAATTTGAGATTTTTTGGGGGGATAATTTTGAACCAGAAGCACAGTGGGATCATTTTGAACCAGAAGCACAGAGATTTTTTGGGATCAATTTGAACCAGAAGCACAGATTTTAAAAGGACTTTTTTTTTTCCTTTCGGCTGCTTGGAAACAGGTTTTAAGCTGAAAGCAGGTAGAGTTTTTTTCTCTGCCTGGGGGTCAGAGCAGAGACAAAAGGGAGCTTGCTTTTGTGACCTGGAGTTTCTCTACCTAAAGGCAGGGTAGTTAACCTCCTGCAGGGAAATTCACAAATTCTTCACAGACCTGAAGAAGTTTGCTTTTTTTTTTTTAGCTAAGACCAACTAGAGGGTTTTTCTGCCTATTTGCCTGGAGACAAAGGTGTTAGTTTTTTTTTTTAAAAAGGATTTTTTTGTAAGCTGACACCTATGTTCTCTGATAACGATTGTCAGGTTACAGCACAACCTATTTTTTTGACAAGCCAAGGTTTTTTTTTATTTCTTTGTTTTATTTCTAACCCTCGGGTGTAAAGTTAGTTAAAAACAGAGAGGAAAACATGACAGAGCCCAAAGCAGAAACAGCCAAAGAGGCTGCCCACAGGAGAGAACTGGAGGCAGCGAAAGAGGCAGAAAAAAATCAAGAGGCTGCCCAAAGGAGAGCTATGGAGGCAAGGGAAAAAGAAATGGAGGCAAGGGAAAAAGAGAGGAAGCATGCTGAGGAGGAGAAGGAAAAAGAGAGGAAGCATGCACTGGAGATGGAGAAGGCAAAGGCTGAGCGGAATCTACGGGATAACCCTAACCATCCTTCCCCAACCATCCACAAATGGGAGCAACTATGTCCACAGTAGGATGAATCCAGTGATATTGCTGAATATTTTGTTACCTTTGAGAGACTGTGCACTCTCCATAAAATTCCTGAAGCTCACAAGATGACCACATGGGTCACAAAATTGACTGGAAGGGCTCTGGACATATTCAATAAGATGCCCATTGATGAGGCTTCTGACTATAATAAGTTCAAGGATTTGGTTTTAAAGCAATTTCAAATTATATCTGAAATGTACAGAGTAAAATTTCGAACCCTTAAGAGAGGGCCTAGACTAAGTGATGTGGCTTATCTAAACCAGATGAAGGATCTGTTAGATAAATGGGTCCAAGGAAGGGGTATCACTAGCTTTGATGGAAGGTGTGATTTGATAGCTCAGGAGCAATTCCTGAATATGTCCAAGGAGGAAATAAAACAGTGTTTATGGGATAAGGAAATGGACTCAGCGGCAAGCCGGAACAAAACGGGTGGAGGGAGGAGAGAGGAACAACCCTGGTCGCAGTTGGAGTGGATACTAGAAGGGACACCCTCAGACCACACCCTACTACCGGGGGCAGCCCAAGGCCCCAACTACACACCAAGGAATACTCCAGACACCTTATCGTCCTGCTACACCGTTCTCCAGCAACCCACCTTGCCCCAGTGACCCATCAGCTGGACGATGTTTTAAATGTAACGAACCGGGGCAAGTAAAAGCCAACTGCCCCAAGAACCCCAACAGTTCATTATACTGGAATCACACCAGAGGTCCTCAGGCCCAGATACCTCCCAGATACTCTCAGCGCAGAGGGAAACTGTGAGTGTGGGTGGGAAGAAGGTCACCGCGTGGAGGGACACCGGAGCACAAGTGTCGGCTATCCATGCTTCCTTAGTGGACCCCAATTTAATCGACCCAGAGATCCAAGTGACAATTCAACTCTTCAAGTCCAACTCTTTCAATTTGCCTAAAGCCAAGTTGCCTGTCCAGTACAAGGGCTGGTCAGGAACGTGGACTTTTTCAGTCTGTGATGATTATCCCATCCCCATGCTGCTGGTGGAAGACTTGGCCAATGATGTGAGGCTAGCCAAGAGGGTGGGAATGGTCACCCGCAGCCAGGCTAAGCAAGCTGTCATGCCTAGCTCTGTTCTGGAAACTTCTACCAGGACCCGGTCAGAGGTGATGGAACGGACCCCATGCCAACGTCAGCATCAGCAGTTGTGAATCCAGTCCCAGAGACCCAGCCAGAGCCAATCCCAGAACTGGAACCGGTGGAACAACCAGCACCTGAACCATTGCCAGCACTGAATCCAGTACTTGCAACCCCAACACCAGAGGGCCCCACTGAACCTGAACCGGCAACAGCCGATAACCCTACACAAGAGGCTCAGCTGGAGCCTGAACCCCAACATAGTGCACCAGCGGAGAGCGGTTCGCAGTCAACGGAAACAGCTCCATCCCCTACATCGCTTCCAGAGGGACCACGCCTAAGTCCACAATCCAATGAGGAACTGATGTCTCCAGCATCAAGGAAACCGTTCCAGACCGAACAGGAAGCAGATGAAAGCCTCCAGAGAGCTTGGACGGCGGCACAGAGCAACCCACCGCTCTCGGCTCTTCTAATCGATCCAGGTTTGTTGTAGAAAGAGGACTTTTATACAAGGAAACTCTTTCTGGTGGACACCAGGAAGACTAGCATCCTCAGAGACAGTTGGTAGTTCCAACTAAGTACCAGGTAAAGCTATTAAGCTTAGCCCATGATCATCCTAGTGGCCATGCTGGAGTGAACAGGGCCAAAGACCCTTTGGGGAGGTCATTCCACTGGGAGGTAATGGGCAAGGATGTTTCTACCTATGTCCGGTCTTGTGAGGTGTGCCAAAGAGTGGGAAAACCCCAAGACCAGGTCAAAGCCCCTCTTCAGCCACTCCCCATCATTGAGGTTCCATTTCAGCGAGTAGCTGTGGATCTTCTGGGTCCTTTCCCGAAAAAGACACCCAGAGGAAAGCAGTACATACTGACTTTCATGGATTTTGCCACCCGATGGCTGGAAGCAGCAGCTCTAAGCAACACCAGGGCTAAATGTGTGTGCCAGGCACTTGCAGACATTTTTGCCAGGGTATGTTGCCTCCGACATCCTCACAGATGCAGGAACTAATTTCCTGGCAGGAACTATGGAAAGCCTTTGGGAAGCTCATGGGGTGAATTACTTGGTTGCCACTCCTTACCACCAACAAACAAATGGCCTAGTGGAGAAGTTTAATGGAACTTTGGGGCCCATGATACGTAAATTCGTAAATGAACACTCCAATGATTGGGACCTAGTGTTGCAGCAGTTGCTCTTTGCCTAAAGAGCTGTACCCCCATCCCAGTTTAGGGTTTTCACCATTTGAACTTGTATGTTGCCGCGAGGTTAAGGGGCCATTACAGTTGGTGAAGCAGCAACGGGAGATGTTTACACCTTCTCCAGGAACTAACATTCTGGACTTTGTAACCAACCTACAAAACACCCTCCGAACCTCTTTAGCCCTTGCTAAAGAAAACCTAAAGGATGCTCAAAAAGAGCAAAAAGCCTGGTATGATAAATATGCCAGAAAGCGTTCCTTCAAAGTAGGGGACCAAGTCATGGTCTTAAAGGCGCTCCAGGCCCATAAAAGGGAAGCATCGTGGGAAGAGCCATTCACGGTCCAAGAGAACCTGGGAGCTGATAATTATCTCATAGCATTCCCCACCTCCAACTGAAAGCCAAAGGTGTACCATATTAATTCTCTAAAGCCCTCTTATTCCAGAGAATTAAAGGTTTGTCAGTTTACAGCCCAGGGAGGAGACGACGCTGAGTGGCCTGAAGGTGTCTACTACGAAGGGAAAAGTGCTGGTGGCATGGAAGAGGTGAACCTCTCCATGACCCTTGGGCATATGTAGCGACAGCAGATAAAGGAGCTGTGCACTAGCTACGCGCCGACGTTCTCAGCCACCCCAGGACTGACTGAACGGGCATACCACTCCATTGACACAGGTAATGCTCACCCAATTAGAGCCCAACCTTACCCGGTGTCTCCTCAAACTAAAACTGCTATAGAACGGGAGATCCGGGATATGCTACAGATGGGTGTAATCCCCCCCTCTGGCAGTGCATGGGCATCTCCAGTGGTTCTAGTTCCCGAACCAGATGGGGAGATACGTTTTTGCATGGACTACCGTAAGCTAAATGCTGTAACTCGCCCAGACAACTATCGAATGCCACGCACAGATGAACTATTGGAGCAACTGGGATGGCCCAGTTCATCTCTACCTTGGACTTAACCAAGGGGTACTGGCAGGTACCGCTAGATGAATCCGCCAAGGAAAGGTCAGCCTTCACCACACATGTCAGGCTGTATGAATTTAATGTACTCCCTTTCGGGCTGCGGAATGCACCTGCCACCTTCCAAAGACTTGTAGGTGGTCTCCTAGGAGGATTAGGAGAATATGCAGTCGCCTATCTTGACGATGTGGCCATATTTTCAGATTCCTGGGCAGAACACCTGGAACATCTACAAAAAGTCTTGGAGCGCATAAGGGAGGCAGGACTAACTGTTAAGGCTAAGAAGTGTCAAATAGGCCTAAACAGAGTGACTTACCTTGGACACCAGGTGGGTCAAGGAACTATCAGCCCCCTACAGGCCAAAGTGGATGCTATCCAAAAGTGGCCTGTCCCAAAGTCAAAGAAACAGGTCCAATCCTTCTTAGGCTTGGCCGGATATTACTGGTGATTTGTACTGCAATACAGCGAAATCGCCGCCCCACTGACAGACCTAACCAAAAAAAAAACAGCCAAATGCCGTTCAGTGGACTGAAGAGTGTCAAAAGGCCTTTAACCAGCTTAAAGCGACACTCATGTCTGACCCTGTGCTAAGGGCCCCAGACTTTGACAAACCGTTCCTAGTAACCACAGATGCGTCCGAGAGTGATGTGGGAGCAGTTTTGATGCAGGAAGGACCGGATCAAGAATTCCACCCTGTAGTGTTTCTCAGCAAGAAGCTGTCTGAGAGGGAAAGCAACTGGTCAGTCAGTGAAAAAGAATGTTACGCCATTGTCTAGGCTCTGGAAAAGCTACGCCCATATGTTTGGGGACGGCGTTTCCACCTGCAAACCGACCATGCTGCGCTACAGTGGCTTCATACCGCCACGGGAAATAACAAAAAACTTCTTCGGTGGAGTTTAGCTCTCCAAGATTTTGATTTCGACATCCAACACATCTCAGGAGCTTCTAACAAAGTGGCTGATGCACTCTCCCGTGAAAGTTTCCCAGAAACAACTGGTTAAAATCGTCCTTGAGATGTGGAAAATATTGTTAGTCTTTATATACTTGGTAGTATATTTAGAGGTGCATGTGTCTTATTAACTCCGTTTTCTCCTAGAGCTCCAGGAAGAAATCACAGCCAGCGTGATTTCACCCTATCTGTGATTTGGGAGGCGTGTCATAAATATAAAGGGAAGGGTAAACACCTTTAAATCCCTCCTGGCCAGAGGAAAAACCCTTTCACCTGTAAAGGGTTAAGAAGCTAAGATAACCTTGCTGGCACCTGACCAAAATGACCAATGAGGAGACAAGATGCTTTCAAAGCTGGACAGGGGGAGAAACAAAGGTTTTGTCTGTCTGTGTGATGCTTTTGCTGGGACCAGGGCAGGAATGTAGGTCAGAACTCGTGTAAAAAGTCAGTAAGCAATCTAGTTAGATATGCGTTAGATTCTGTTTTGTTTAAATGGCTGATAAAATAAGTTGTGCTGAATGGAATGCATATTCCTGGTTTTGTACACCTTTTGTAACTTAAGGTTTTGCCTAGAGGGATTCTCTATGTTTTGAATCTGATTACCCTGTAAGGTATTTACCATCCTGATTTTACAGAGGTGGTTCTTTTACTTTTTCTTTAATTAAAATTCTTCTTTTAAGAACCTGATTGCTTTTTTCATTGTTCTTAAGATCCAAGGGTTTGGGTCTTTGTTCACTTATGCAAATTGGTGAGGATTTTTATCAAGCCTTCCCCAGGAAAGGGGGTGTAGTGCTTGGGGGGATATTTTGGGGGGAAGATGTTTCCAAGTGGGCACTTTCCCTGTTCTTTGTGTAACACTTCGGTGGTGGCAGCTTTTAACCTAAGATGGTAAGAATAAGCTTAGGGGGTCTTTCATACTAGTATTAGTACTAGGATACTAGTATTAGCCATTTTCTTTTTATGCCTTGTAAATAACAGACAGGATTTTGTCTGTGTCTATGTTAATTAGATTAGAGGAATTTCAGAGGCCCAGGCCCCAATGTGGGAAAGGACAGTTACAAGATTTAGTAAGGTCTAATTTATGATGCCCTTCTTGTTCAACATAAAACACTGCTGTTTGTTACCTTTTGAAGGTCTCTGCAAAGAACTGTTTGTGTGAATGAGGAATGTATGCATCAGGGAAAGACAAGGTGTGAAGGCCATTTTTGAAGCCAGATGGCCAAGGGAGGAGGAGTGAAGAGACTCAGAGACGCCAGAGAACCATCAACACACATCCGTGGTTGAGGAGGGGCAGACTGATGACCCTGAGGTGAAGGCTGGCACCCTTAAAACACAAGATAATTGATTAAATCAAAATCAGACAGGATGACCCTCTCAGAGGTGTTTTGGGCCATCAAAAGATAACACCAATTAAGGAGTAACCAGTCACAAACTGACACAGAAAAATCCATAGACTTTAACGGAGAAAAAAGACTATAAGAACAGGGTGCTCTGCCATGGGACTTTGGGTTCGTCTTGCCACTACTCCAGGAGCATCGGATTGCGACCGACAGAGCCCAGCTACCCTCTGCGACCAATCTGGCTGGCCACTAGATTGATCCAGACGCTGGATTGGTAGCTATAAACATCAACTGGCAGGCCTCTGTGCATGGTGTGTGTGTGTGACTGAAAAGCATATGCTATTTGCTGTATTCTCAATAAATGCGGCGTGTTGCCTTTTCCCCTATAAAAAGATCTCGTGTGCTCTGTTTAGGCATAACATTTTTACCCAATTCTAATATTTTTTTTTGAGATGGGGTAACCTGAACTTCATGCAGTATTCAAGGTGGCAGAGTACCATGGAGTTATATAGTGGCATCATGATATTTACTGTCTTATTATCTATCCCTTTCCTAGTGGTTCCTAACATTGTTAGCTTTTTTAACTGCCCCTGCATATTGAGCAGATGTTTTCAGGGAACTATCCACAATGACTCCAAGATCGCTTTCTTGAGTGGCATCAGCTAATTTAGACCACATCATATCATATGTATAATTGGTATTATGTTTTCCAACGTGTATTACTTTGCATTTATCAATATTGAATTTAATCTGCTAATTTTTTTCCCAGTTATATGACAGCCCTTTGAAACTTTTCACAGTCAACTTTGGACTTAACTATCTTGAGTAATTTAGCGTTGAAAATCTGCAAACTTTGCCAGCTCACCGTTTACCCATTTTTCCAGATAATTTATGAATATGTTGAACGGTACTGGTCCCATTACAGATCTTGGAGAGACACCACTATTTACCTTTCTCCATTCTGAAAACTGACAATCTATTCCTACCCTTTGTTTCCTGTCTTTTAGCCAGTTACTGATCCATGAGAGGACCTTCCCTCTTATCCCATGACTCCTTACTTACGAGCCTTTGATGTGGGACCTTGTGAAAGGCTTTCTGAAAGTCCAAGTACACTATATCAACCGGATCACCCCTGTCCACATGTTTTGTTGACCCCCCTCAAAGAATTCTAATAGATTGGTGAGGCATGATTTCCCTTTCCGAAGCCATGTTGACTCTTCCCCACAAATCATGTTCATCTATGTGTCTGATAATTCTGTTCTTTACTATAGTTTCAGCCAATTTGCATGGTACTGAAGTTAGACTTAACAGGCTGTAATTGCCAGGATTGCCTCTGGAGCCTTTTTAAAAAATCAGCTTGACAGACTGACCTGATCTTGAACAAACCTTATGGAATTAAAATAAACTCTATCAAATTAAGTTAAATCTTACTGAGTTAGGGTTAATACCTTTGGAGTATATTGTATTAAAAATGAAATTAAGTATGTGTTATTGTGGCATTGTATGTATTTTCTCTAGTAGGAGGGGGAGGCTAATGTACTTCCTCTATTATCCGCCCTTTGAAGCCACCCGTTGGAGATATGCATGTATACTAGTACAAACCAGATTCTCCTTGGACCAATGGACAAAGAGAATTTTTGGATAAAGAGCCTGGTTTTAAACTGGCTCAGGGCCTTCTTTCTGATCAAGCCAACACAGGACTCCTGGTCCATGGAGGCCCTCCCATCCTTGGAAGGACTGGGCCTGCTGAAGCCCCATAAGACTGGGTGCTTGTTCTGAACTGATCTGTGATGGAACATGTGGCCACACAGGAGACCCCATGGATGGGATGTTGAAAGACTGCTGTTGCCAGAGCCCATGTTAGGACTGGGGTGACTTGTGGTAACTGTATTAGCAGGCATGTAGGTTATTTTATTGTTTTTGTTTTTTCTGTAATGCTTTCACCTTAAGAATAAGACAGGCTTGCATAAGTAGCACAGTGTGGGTAATTTACTGACAGTCACTCTTATCCCTCTCTGAACAGAAAGCAAGCCTCTGCTGGGAATAACACAGTGAAGGCAGAGAGCTGGCAGCCTGGAAGTAACCCAGTCAGAAGGGAGAGAGACATGGGTCTCCACCCAGAAAGGCAACAGCTGGGTAGTTTGAAAGCCCGGGAGAGGATTCCCTTCCTGAACCACAGTCGGGAAATACAGGTGTGACAACAAAGTCAGAGTTCAAAGCCAGAAGGGACCAGTTAATCTAGTCCAGTGGCCTCTCAATTTTTCCAGACTACTGTACCCCTTTCAGTTGTCTGATTTGTCTTCAATACCCCCAGTTTCACCTCACTTAAAAACTACTTGTTTACAAAATCAGACATAAAAATACAAAAGTATCACAGCACACTATTACTGAAAAATTGCTTCGGTTCTCATTTTTACCATATAATCATAAACTAAATCAACAGGAATATAAATATTGTACTTAATTTCAGTGTCTAGGAAAAAAAGAGCAGTATAAACAAGTCATTGTATGAAATTTTAGTTTGTACTGACTTCGCTAGTGCTTTTTATGTAGCCTGTTGTAAAAGTAGGCATGTATCTAGATGAGTTAATGTACCCCTGGAAGATCTCTGCGTACCCCTGGTTGAGATCCGCTGCTCTAGTCCACAGACCACCAGCACCTGCCCACTAAACCCAACAAGCAAAATTAGGCCCAAGTATTACAGCACACAGGAGACAAGACTATTATGTGCCATAGGCAGAGAACAGGAGGGACTGGGTGCTGAAGGCTCCTGCAGTGGCAGGAAAATGATGAAGTGAGAGAGACTCAGCTAATCCTGGCAAGTGACCCATACCCCACGTTGCAAAGAAAGGCAAAAAAATCCCCAAGATCCTTGCCAATTTGACCTGGGGGAAAATTTCTTCCTGACCCTACATATGGTGATCATTTTAGATCCTGAGCACATGAGCAAGAATCAATCAGCCAAGCACCTGAAAGAGAATGCCCAGTGCCACCTCAGAGCCCTGGCCCACCTTGCCCAATGCCCTATTCTCCATCCATGGCCATCCCTGATGCAGAGGAAGGAGACCAACCCTCATCCCCCTTAAAACCCCAGAAGATGGCTGAAACCCTGAAGCATGAGATGTGGGCACATAAGATAATAACTGAAGGGACCCTCCAGTGCTGCTGACCCCTGCCCCCTACCATCACAAGCATAAGGGCTGACTCCAGCCCTGGAGCACCCAAGGAAAAAAGTTAGCGGGTGCTTAACACCCACTGACAGCCAAGCTCCCCTCCTGCCCTTGTGGCCCCACTGATCAACTCCTCCCCCTCCTCCCAGTGCCTCCTGCATGTTCCGTGGCATGCAGGAGGCCCTGGGAGGGAGGGGGCGGGGGGGAAGAGGCAGAGCAAGGGTGAGAACAAGCAGGGCAGGGGTAGAGTGGGGGTGGGCCTGTGGCAGGTTGAGCACCCGCCAGGGAAGAAAGGAAGTCAGCGCCTATGATCACAAGCAAACCTGTCGTACAATCTCACTCATAAATTTGTCCAGCTCACGCTTAAAACGAAGTAAGTTGTTTGGCCTCACAACTAGTGGAAGGCTGTTCCAGAACCTGGTCCTCTGTGAGTTGGTCTCTTGAGGTTCCACTCAGCTCTCGGTGATTTCAGCTCTCAGTGTGGGAACCTCACAGTGAGTGCAGGCTGGGCTGTATTTTCCACAGAAATGCTGTCCTGCAGCAGATCTAAGCACTCAGACCTGATTGTTAGTGATTTCAGCTCTAGTCATCACTTAACAAAACAAAAGACTCTCTGTGGAGCCTAAT